>NW_008824243.1:3845140-3864677 GCF_000699105.1 Pygoscelis adeliae
AACCTACAAAGCCATGCTCCTAAAATTTGAAATGTGAGGATATGCCACATGGTAGCCGGAGGTGCAGCGAGCACTGGCACCTTTCCACATGTGCTGCACTCACTCCTCCTAAGTGCAGGGTTTCTTAAAGTGTCATGGATCTGATAGTTGAGAAATGCCATGCCACTACATGCGTTAAATCAGATACTGGTTTTGGAAAACTGATAATTTTCCTCTGCAATTAACTGCGGTTGAAGCTACAGCAGCTTCTTTTTAAACCCTGCGTAAGTTTGGCTAGCAAAATTGATGTGGCCTGAAATCTGACAGCTCAGGAGAATATATTTAATTTTCCTATCACTTCAAACCAAAGCAATTGCCTTAATCACATCAGCAAAATGTCTGTGCAGAATATGGATGATAATCTCATTTGATTTTACTTTAACCTGTCTCTAAATGCATACTTGTCCTTTGCAGATTTCATTAAGATCAAAATGAACCCATCATTTTCCAAACAGAAGAAAATATTATTCTGAATGATAGTGTACTTCACCTTTCCTCTCACTTGTCTATAGATATGTAATGCAAAATTTTTGATTCTTGCACCTAGTCAGTTCTCTGATTGGATTTAGTTATAATTCTGGATCTGATATTTGTGGTAAATACAGATCACATGGTGGTAAATGCACATGCAAATTTAAGCAGTGTTTGACATCAACAATGCATGGGAACATCTAGGAAAAGATTTTTGTATTGCTTAGAAACCACTCTTGTTTTGTTTTTCTTTTTTTAACTTTTAAGTCTTCCACACATTAGTGAGGCAGCTGAGTGCACTTTTATTCCTAAAAAAAGAACCCCTGGAAAAGCACTACCAAATCCAGATGAGTGGCACTTGCCATGGTAAACAGCCACTCAACAGAGAGCATGATTAATGAAGAGTATGCTAGTCTGAAGGTTGGGAGCATGTTAAAGACCAAACTTATCATTGAAGAGCTAGAGAGATGCACAAGGCCTTTTCCACCTCAATTTTCTTTTTGGAAGCCCTGGATGGCGATTACTTACTTGGTGAATAGGTGTTTTCACTTTCAGTGAGTGAAAGGATGATGATACTCTGGTGTGCACTCATGGGAAATCATTTACTTGTAGATGTACGGGACCACGGAGACATATGACGTGCACGTGAAGGGAGATGATTCTGCAGATTAAGGTCCCACTCCACCAAATACCATGGGGAAGTTATGGATGGCTGATCTTCAGACATCAGAGCCTGCCTATTCAAGTAAGACCAAATAAATCTGAATTAGGGCTTGCTACTTTTGCTAGATTTAATGCTGAAATCCTACAGATGATTTTATAGGAACTTACTTACATTCTTCATCTTTTTTTTTTCCCTAATGTTTTTATTGCTAAAATCAAGGTTGTTTCAACTTCATTCATCCTAGCAGAGCAATAGCAAAATGAAGATGGTATGGTGCTCAGAAATACCTCTTAGGGAAATGTTCCCAACTGTTCATGTATCTTTAAAAGTCATTTGTCTGCTTTACGCATTTTCTATACATTTATTGACTCTGCTGATTAATACTTTTGGGGGTCTGATTCTTATTGACCACATAAATCACTGACATCAAACTTGCATTGCTACATGTTTCCGTACAATATATCATTATGACAACTTGTGCTAAATTACCAAAAAAAAGTTTTGCAAACAATTCAAACGCTCTAATCTAACAAAAATATCATGTCTTTTTTTTTTGGTTCTAGCTAACGAATGTGATCAGTATAACTTCCTGGAAAATAAAATAATTGCAATATTTTCAACATTCCCACAGTTCAAAACAAGGCAGGCATTAGCAAATTAGCACATGACAATTTTAAAATACAAGTTTAATAGAAGTTTTAATACAGATTTTGTCTAGTTAGCTGTTAAATTAACAACAAATTATTTATAATTTAAATTATTACTGAATTACTTCATGTTAATATTATAAAGGCTTTATGGACAGTAAAACAAAGGAGAAATATGATTGACCATACATGTGCTTCTTACTGGTGATGGCTGGTAGCTGTGCATACCAAGGTGAGAGCAGACCAGATCCTCATATCTCACAAGGTGAGAGCAGACCAGAACAAATCTTACGAGGAGCGGCTGAGGGAACTGGGGCTGTTTAGCCTGGAGAAAAGGAGGCTGAGGGGAGACCTCATTGCTCCCTACAACTACCTGAAGGGAGGTTGTAGCGAGGTGGGTGTTGGTCTCTTCTCCCAAGTAACTGGCGATAGGACGAGAGGAAATGGCCTCAAGTTGCGCCAGGGGAGGTTTAGGTTGGACATGAGGAAAAATTTCTTCACCGAAAGGGTTGTCAAGAATTGGAAGAGGCTGCCCAGGGAAGTGGTTGAGTCACCATCCCTGGAGGTATTTAAAAGATTTGTAGAGGTGGCACGTAGGGACATGGTTTAGTGGTGGACTTGGCAGTGTTAGGTTTACAGTTGGACTTGATGCTCTTAAAGGTCTTTTCCGACCTAAATGATTCTATGAGTCTATGATTCTATGTGTCAGATCCTGTGTTTCTCTGAACTTGCAGCATGGCAGAAATATAAGGTAGGGCTTGAATAGCAGGTTTTTTTCTTGAAAAGTCACTTTAATTCTTTTTTTCCATTAAGAACAATTCCATTTACTTGCCTCAGCAGTTCACCCAGGTTGGAAGGTTATCCAGCTCACCTGTGGGTTCAAGCCCTGGTGCTTGTGCCCTCCGTGGAAGTTGTAAGATGCAATGCGTATGTTGAGCGGTGCTGACATCTGCGTGGTTAGTATATGGAACAAAAATAATTAATGTGGCATCAGACACAGACTGAACAGCAGAGGGCAAAGGGGTTAATTATCTGGTGGCTGTCATTCTCCGAGACACAGTGGGTCAGCGTGTGCTAGTGGTTCCTAGGGATTCAGTGAAAGAATAAGCAGGAAGCTGATTTCTGAAACGGGCAATTCCCGGCACAATACTACCATTTTAACCCTTCCACCCTTGCAGCTGAAAGAGGTTGCAGAGTGGACTAAGAGATTGCTGGCTGACTGGCCTGACCTCTTGCTCTCAGTCCAGAAGTGTCCATGTGAATCTGTCGGGAGGCTCGCACAGCCCAGCAACCATAAACCAGGCGCGAATCGTGACTTCTGGATTCCTGTTGTACCAGTCTACATATCTTTATGTACCCTCGAGGCTCCTTTTGTCCTCCTCTGTGCTGTGGATAAATAACTGTTCATCCAATTAATGTGGGAAGGGAAATTAGGAGCCATCCTACTTCAAAACAACACTTTCTTTGTTTCCACTCCATCTAGCATTAGCTCAGCCTACCTCTGTAGGGAGCCATAATGCCTTCCTAACTACAACGCTTACTTAAAGTACCTTGCAGCACTGGTTTAACATCTCAGATGTTCCACGTGCAGTTTGAGATTTCTGTAATGCCATGTACTGGATTGCTGAGTTCCTTGCTACTTGGCAGGTAAAAATTATTTTGCAATTATATCCTGTTTACTCTTTTGTATTGTCAGACATGAAACATCATTTAAGTGTATTGTAGCCTCTGGCATCCTCAGACTGTATCCTCAGGTTCAGACTCTGTATGTTATGACGTATTTCAGTACTGTGGGAGTCTGCTTCAGGCAATTGCTGGGCTATCCTGCCAGAGCAAATTGTCACCGTAACTGGGGGTAAATCTGACTTGCTGAGGTCAGCAACATTTGAGGTGGATCAGAATTTGACTAGAAGTAGTTTGCTGAAGTTACTGTAAATGAACCCCTGGAAGCATAGAAGTTGTAAACTGTGATGTGTATGTATGAACTACAGGTAAAATAGTGGATTTTGTCCCAGAGTATCTGTGCTATGTGAAAAAGCTCATAAAATATCAGTAACTGGAAACAGAAGCAATTTCTTCTGATGTAAGAAGTGAGTATTTCTAAAAAAAAAAGACTTGTGTGGTTTTCTGGGAGAACACAAAGAAAACTGAAGAGACTTGGAGTTTGATGTTACTAATACTAGCAGTCCCAATAATAATACAATGAAAATGGAAATCGTAACAAAATGCATGTAAAGGTTGCCATTTGTGAGGAAATATTTTTAGAGCTGGCGAGCTCTACCAAGACATCCTGCATCTTGCAGGTCAGGCAGGAGACCTTGCAATAGATGATCCAAAATCCTTCTGCACTTGAGCCTGGGAACAAAGGCAGAACAAGAACGTACCCACTAGTGTTTGCACACTGGTCTGGACTGTCATGGAGTGACCAAGTGGGACTTGTTAAGGCCTTGTAATAAATGGATGCCAGACTCAGTAGAGAGTTGGCCTTTGAGGTGCGTGCTATAGCCATCTTTTTTCCTTGACTACAGACACTGACTTTTCTTGTTCTAGGTGGAAAAATGCTTTGATTCATTTTGTTTGTGCACCTTGGCTGTATTAAGCACCAGAAACTTCACGTTGAAAGATGTGAGAGCTAACCAAGGAGTTTATGCACCACTCTGCAGAGATGCCCTTTTCCTTCTCATATTGAGCCTATGGTCAGCCCACTCCAGCTCTCATCTGTCTTAATACCATGGATTAGGCTTTAAGAATTATCAGGAGTGAAGAAAAAAGGATTTAATAAACTTATAAAGATTTTCAAAACCTTTAGGACAAGGAGAGGAATCCTTGTTCCCACAGTTGTGGCAATCCTGTAATTGGAGGGAATATTCACTTGTCTCCTGTAAGCCAAGAACCTACAAAAGGAAAGTCTGTGAAGCAGGTCCTGGTTCCTACAGGCTGCTTTCCCTTAGGCTGCTCCACGGGATTGATCACCGCAGAGAGAACTGACACATAATTCAAGAAGAGGTCAGAGGTGATTTAAAAAAAAAAAAACACAACAAAACACGAACAGTTCCCACATGTCATGTAATTGTCATGTAGCCCAAGAGCTGGGCGGTATAATTGGCTTGAAGAATGACAGAACAAGGCACTGAACAACCATCTTCTGACGGCTACAGCACTGGGCTGCTGGCATACTGCTCTGAAACCCAACAGAGCCCAGAGCTCCTTGTAGGTAGTCCTGAACTGCAGTCGAGTGGTATTGGCTCATTTGTGAGCAAAGCCTTGTCCTGCTTTCCCCTTTGTTTGCTGAAATGTGTAACACGTGCACGTGGGACTTGTTCTGTATGTTCAAGCAAATGCGTCTTTCCAACGTTTAGTGGCTTCTTGCACTTCCTGTAGTTCGCCTGCAGTCTGTAGGTTAAGGTTGTGTTTGCGAGTTTGGCTTTAAGTAAGGACAATGCATCTTCCAGCTCAGGGCGGGAGAGGTATCTGGTCCATCACGGTGAATGTGAGCACCTGCCTTAGATCAGCCATGGAAGAGAGCTGAATCCTTCACTGCAGCTGTCCAAACTCTGCCCCAAGCCGTGGTCGATAGAAGTACTGATTTGCTAAGGAACTGTATAGCAACCATAGCTCTGAAAATTGTATTTGTCTTCTAAAAGAGTCTTGGAAAATGTATCTATCCGTTTAATTTGCTGCAAAATATTTTTTGTCTCTCTCAGGATGCAGTACTGCAGATTCAAAAAGTTAAGGTACTGGATAAATGAAATTGTTTACTGCAGATTCAAAAAGTTAAGGTACTGGATAAATGAAATTGTTTACTGCAGATTCAAAAAGTTAAGGTACTGGATAAATGAAATTGGTTATCTTCCTGTTCATGTACTGCCAGTCACAGTTTGAACTAAGTTTTGATTTTGGGGGAGATTTCTGTCCTTATTTACACCTCCATTTCTGCTAAGGCCAGAGGTGCCTGTTTCTAAACACATTATATCAGGGAAGGATGTAATGAAACAGGTTAAATTTGCAGGAGGAGAAAAGAACAAAAGTCAAATACATGCTCAAATACATAAATTGGAAGGATTTGATACAGCGCTATTTAGTCTCAGGTAGAGATTTCCAGGATGACATTTTTATTTTAATTATGCTTCAAAGGACAATCAAATATTCTGGTTTTTTAGATTTGAAGGACATGGGGAAGGTAGAAACGCAATGAATCAAAGGAATCTCCTCTTTTTCCAAAAGAGAAAATCAGAGCTTTGTATTAAAATCTGTTGTCATAGAAATGAAGTGGTACTGTAATTAGAATTTGTTGTATAATCTAGATACACAAGAAATCTGTGCATACTCCTATTTTATTGACCATTTATGCTATTTTCATGGACTATATATGTTTGTGTGGGGTTTTTTGTTTCTTTACTGTCTTCTTTGAGCAGCTTGTTTTTCCTATTGTTAGCAGCTTGAATTGGACTATAAAATTCCCAAACTTGGCAGTTGTCTATACATATATATTCCATGCAATACATAGATTATGTTTATAGTGAGGTGAAAATATATCCTCATAAATCATCAGTAAAGAAGCTGTGTGGGGTTCTTCTAATATGTTTTGCATAAGCTGTTATTTTATAAAACTTGTATGTATGGTCCCTACACACTGCCCAAATACCATATGCATGCCTTTTTGAAAATAATCTTAATTTTTCAGATCTAGTGAACTCCTGTGGGTGCATGTGTATGAAATATTTATGCTAAACCAAGATATAGTTAATAGACCATCATATTTAACTTGAAGCATGGCATGCTTAAATCTGAATAGCCTCTTCTCAGAACTAAAGACAATAGATTTTTTTTCAGTTATTAATTTTAAGCTAACACACGATTTGGAAGCATGTGCTGACATAATGTTTGCAGCTTGTCTGCACAATTACAGCCTTTCTATAATGCACTCTTAAAAAAAAAATGGCCTCAAGTGCTATGGCTTGAGTCTCAAAGGCATGTACATAAAGATCCTTCCTGAGCTAGGAAGGTACATGCAACTTCCAGTTTTCTAATATCCTCAGAAAGAGTGAGATAAATTGCTACCCCGGAGACAGGAATCATGTGAAACCAAGGCTTTTTTATGAGAGGCAGGACAGACCCTGGAAGAGAAAAATTCAATTTTCTTCACTGTGAATCAGTCTCTAAAGGCGATTACCCTTGAGGAAGGTGAGTGAACCCCTTAACAATGTGTTGCCATTAACAGCTACTTTATTGTCATCTCTTATGTCATGAAATGAGGACTATAGAGGCTGGAAATGCAGATTCCCTTCCCTCATGATTCCCACTCAAAGAATACTGAGCTGCGGTTTCAGGTTTTCTAGGCAAATCTACTATAAGAGCCAGCGCAAGAGAAAAGTTACATTCAAGATCCGTTAATGTGCCCCCAAAGATAACAGTACCACTGAAAAAGAGAGAACTAAATAAAGCCAAATAATTTTTTTTCCGATGAGGCCTTTAAAGAGGCACTTGAAGAAATAGACTTGAGGAGTCTAATTCTTTTACAATGTGCCTCTAGAAGTAGAAGGTGCCTCCTGAGACTTCTGTAATTCAGAAAATTAGTCTTACTATTAAAATATCCTACAAGATCATGCCTGGAATAACAATCAGGAGAGACTGATTGATTAGTTCTATAGCTACTATACTTGCTATGGATATGTAAGGTCCACAAGTGTCTATAGAGAAGACGACCCTAGAGAAAACTATATTAACATATCCAGCCCGCCTGATGTGTATTTGTGTCTTGTGTGCATGTGTGTTTTGGGAAGACATGAGATGTCTCTTTTGTTAGTGTTGCTGTTGAAGTTGTTTCACTGCCTGCTTCTGTCACACTACATCCTCCTGTAGTCACCCTCCTGTAGTCACCCTCCTGTAGTCCTCCCCAAAGTACGTCAGAAGTTCAACCACAACGTGCACCAGTGACTTGTCCTCCTGCTGGGCTGGGGACTAGCGCTGCCGTACCCAGGGAGATGCAACAGCTGTGATCACGCTTGCTGCAGCATGGCATGCGACAGGAGGAGAACCACTGTGGGTACCTCCCCACTCCTACATCTTTCCATCTTTTGCATGCTCGGCTCCACTGAAAAGGGTGATGACAGTAAGTTTCTGTAACATGTATGGTTTTCAGGGACATCATACCCAGTTACCTACAACATAGCCTCAGATTGTCCTGTTTGTACTTTTAATCCAGACCTTTCAGTTAACTGTCCTTTAAGGGAATATGAACAGAAGATGATCTTTAAACAAGATGCAGTGCAAGGTACTGTGAGAGAAGCTTGTGTATTACATATGGTTCTCGTTTTTGTGCTGTAGTTACTGTTCAAGTTCATGACTTTAGTCCTTCCCAGCTCCCCAGATTAGACATGTATCTCAGCTGTGTCCTGAGCCCACGCTGGGGAGAAAGCTAAACCTGCACCAATCCTTCATTTCTGCTGCCTGAGGGCTGTAACTTGAGTGAGGCCTGGGCAAGGAGACCGGACTGGACTGAGAGTCCCATAGGCAGGACCAGGCCTCCGGTGCTCAGTGGGATAAAGACAGCCTTACACAGTTCAGATGTCAAAATCCCAAGATCTACCTGGGGAAACTCTCCCAAAAGCTAGCTGCACCTTTTTACTCAGCCAATGCTAATAAGAGCTCTAGGACTTGACCTCAGGATAGCGATTACATAGCAGTTCATTTAAAAAAAGTATTAAAAAGCCCCACTGAAGTAAAGCTAGCAGCTCCATGGCTGTGCTTGAGTGTGTTCATTATGCAAAACCAATTATACCCAGGGCCAGACGGACACTGAGCAGGCAGGCACGGGAGCCGTGCTACAGCGAGTTGCGATGATGAGGCTTTCTGAGCTCCAGGGCAAAGCTGGAGAAGCGGGGAAGCATTACAGGAACTTCAATTGTTTTGCATGTAATGCTGTAATTAGTATTCATGTAATTAGTAAAAGCTCATGCTGCAGAGCTATTGAAACATGGGGTGTGATGAGGGGGGAGCAGTGACAGGAGTGACAGAGGTCCCCATGTGAAGCCTGTGCGCTTCTGGGGCAGCTGGTCCTGCTTCTGGGCTCCTGCCATGAAGGGCACCATGGGTTGCTCTTCTGGCCTCCCACAGTGGTGCCCCCCACCCTGCGAAACGCTCCTGGCGTGGGCATAGCGTAAGGGAAAGCACAGAAGCAGCTCTTCCAGGCTGGGCAAATGGAAAGCCAGCGGTAAAACAGGCCTCCTCTGGGACCTCTGAACAACAAGCAGTACTGAAACATAGACTTTGGGAGAAAGCTTTTTGAACTTGAACACTTTACTGCTGGTGTCATGGAGTGTAGATCTTTTATGTTTTACTTGTTTACTGGAGGTGAGTTTATTAGAAGTGACACAGTATGAACACGGGAGTGCAACAACAGTGAAGGAAAAGCTGCAAGGGCAAATAGTTTAGGACTCTGGTATGAACCAAACTCTGTTTTGTCCCTTGTCATCTTTCTGATTTTTATTATGCAGCAGACTGAGGAACATGTTCTGCCCTTAGCTGTAGCAGGGGAAAAAAAAAATCACCAAACCAAGCGTGGGCTGAGCTGAAGATGGGTGATTTGCTCGGGACTCTCCATGCTGTGGTTAGACTTGGGGTTCGGGTGTAATTCAGCAGAAACTGGCTCTTCGTATTCTGTCATTCCAGTCACTTCATTTCACACACAAGGCACTCTTTCAGAGAGAGGCTCTTTGCTTTGATAAAAACAAAAGGAGCACCATTTGTGGCATGTTAACTATACAGGCACGTGTGTGGGGGGACATTCCCAGGAGGATAATCCTAGGACACTCCAGGATTATCCTTCAAGCTACAGCCCTGCTCAGGCCTTTATATCACTGATTTTTATCCTGATTGTACTATGGCCTTTGCTAAATTCTCCAAATCCAGTTGCTTTTCCAGGGAGCCTGTCCTGGGACCTTCGGGCCCCGAGCCAAAAGCTTGCTAAGAGACATCAGCCCTACAGACATCTCTAGCAGGGCACCAAGAACGGTGATCTCCCCAGTTAACACGGCTCTTGCGCCCCTAACAGCACAGTAGCTGTACGCTGTTTCCAATTGCTCTGCCCCAGGAGAGCCCTCTGCTCTCTGCCTCCAGGGTCCCAGCAGCTCCTCTCCCTCCCACAAACTCCTTTTCTTCAGGCTGTCTGGTAAGGTATAGGGGCAGTTTTAGGATTTACCATTGCAGTTTTAGGATTACTTTTGCAGTCTGACAGTGACCTCGCACCAAAGTCTGAAATTTTAGTGGGAATTAATATCTATTGCAGACTGCCATTGATGAAGTATTAAGTATAGAACTGATGAGGCCTTATAAAGCATCTCAGTACGTCCAATGGACAGTTTGCCCCTGAAACACCCTCCCACATAGCATATAAAATCTTCCCTGGGCCTGTAGGGGAATGAGACTTTATTACAGTTTTGTCTCTGTGTAAATCTGGAGTTCATTTCATCATCTATAATTTAAGAGATTCTTATCATCATTAAAAACATGTCTGAATATGGCATAATTTATTTACAAGTTTCAGTGTGGGATTATATTTCCATCCCACTGTTTGTTTTATTTGACCTTCTGCAGTCCAGAGCATTGGCCCCTATTGCTGGCATCACACCAGCTGGTGTCCTTGGAAACTATTTGGTGTGAAAGTGCAAGATTACAGAGCAGTATTAATCAAAAAAGCTTTTGCTTTGACAATGAACTGCATTTGGATCTGGTATAAAGGTGTAAAAACAAATATTGGGGTATCCACACTTACTCCATGCATAACTTCAGACCAATGGCTCAAGTTTTTTCTTACTATAATCTTTTTCTTTTCAATAATAATGCAGCCTCCTTGAAGTCAGAGACTTTCACACCCTGCTGTTGTAGACATTGTTACCTAAAAACTGGTTTGACTCAAAGCCACAGTTCTCTCAATGTCTTAAACATTTATCAGTTATTTCAACATATGTAACTCAGTAAAGATGGACAAAGTGCTGAGGTTTTCCAGCATCCACATGATTTTGGAGGGAGCAGCAGAGAAGCCTGTAAAATTAACTCAAGTTCACAAACTTCTGCAAAAGACAAGAATGTTTTCCCTCATTTTCTTCCTTCCCAAAAGTGATCCATACTTCTTAAAATTCATTTGCTTTTTAGAAAAAAAAAATCTTGTTTTTAATATATTAGCAATAAAAAAACTCATCGGGCACATTATTTTTTGAAAGCTCACTGAACTGTTTCCTTACAACTATATTGAGAATACGAAAGAAAACAGCTTTTTGTTTGTAATAGGTCTGTGGGGCGATTCTCCAGACTCAAATAAAGAGATCACACTTCTTTAACAAGAAGTATCAGCGCGCATCATCCTAACCCCGATTTGCAACTTTTTCTCCCCCTGGGTATTACTCACGTATCTGAAAATACAACTGAAGTTGAAAAGCTCAGTTTAGAGCCCTAGTGCACATCACAAGCCTACGGACCTCGCTTTTTAAATGGCTTGAACACAACATTATATTCCAGTTCCTTGGGTTTGGACTGTTAACGTCCCACTGTCTCCTTGACCACACGAGGAGTGTTAAGCAATGTCCTGCATTCAGAAAGGAGAGCCACAGTGGCAAAGGTTGCAGCCCTTATAAAAGGCATTTCAAAGGCTTAGATCTGCCCAGAGAAGCGACGTCAACTCATGCTTGACTTTTAGGATCAGCTGAGTTCAGGGGCATTATTTTGTAAACTTTTCTTTTTTTTTGTGGGGTGGAGATGATGCACAAGTAACCTGATCACCCCACATGTCTGCAGTAGCAAAAGAAGAAAGATATGCTTTTATGTTGTTAGTGCAAGATCAAGAAATGTTCATCAGTAATTAGAGATGATGAGAAAGTAATAGACTTGTTAGAAAACCTAACCTAATTTTTCAGATTCCTGGGTACGCTTATTTCTAAGACGGTTCTTTTTCTAAACAAAGTTTGGCTTTAGATAGTGAAAATCTTTATGCAATGCCTATTGTAGGATGTATTATAATTCAGGATGAATCAAGACCTGTAAACTGAAACAGATAAAGAGGCTGCACAAATCTCTTAAAGCTACTACTGACAATGTATGGGAAATGGTTTGCAGCTACAGAAGACTGTAGCCGGGGACATATCAAGGGATCTTACATAGCTGGGGACAGATCAAGGAAGCCCAAAGAGAAGGCTTATATGTTTGGCAGAAAGGGATGCTGCCAAAATAGGGGAAAAGGTGGGAATTAAAAAAAAAAAATCTAAGTAAGGAACATTTATTCTCAAAGAATGAACGTATCATAAAATAGTATTCCTAGTTTCAGGTACTCTACCTGTTGAACAGGTATAACATACATATTGCAGTTGCTTTATGACAGTTATCAATACATAGATTTTAAAAAAGGAGAAAAGAATAAGAGTTTGAGTCATCCACAGTATACGGAATTAAGCCCATTTGAGCATTAAGACTTTCTAAGCGTCCTTCAGCTAGGAAAGGTTGTAAGTCTGCTAATGTACAGAAGCATTTACAATTTTTCAGAACTTTAATCTGGAAACGTGCAATGTGATATAAATCAATTCAAAATGTCTGGAGTGTGTCAATTTTTGTGGAAGATAATATCCCAACTGCCACTTCTGAATCAAACTTAAAAAAATATAGAAAAAGTAGCACTTCAATCCCAAAACAGACCAAAAGATTAAGACTGACAGTCATGAAATCATGCCCTCCAAAAGGGGGAAATTGCAAATGACAGTGATCAGTTGTTTTGCAGAGGCAACCAGGGCATATTAATCACTTGACGTTAGCGGGAGTTTCTCCTAAGTGCCTGCCCTTCAAACCCTCTTGGAAGCAACAAAGAGAAGGGTCCGCTCCGCTTTCCCGCGTAGGAGACTCCTGACTGTGTACAGAGTCTTGTACCAGTGGAATGAAGGAGCTTTTCATCCCTTGTCTCTTTTTTGCCTGCCTGTTAGCTATAGCTAACTAACGTAAAGTGTGTGTCATGGTTTGTGTCTTCTCTTTTTGTCGGCTGGGGGAAGAGTATATGCTTGCACGGTTTGAAACAAGAGCCAAGGAATTCAAACCTGACACGGCTGTCCTTGTTGGCTTTTGACGAATAATTTCTAGCTTTGTTTTCCATATTTGAGAAAAGTAGGTAATATGTATTCTGTTTACTTTCCTTCTTGGGGGAGACCAGGCGTAATTAACCTTTTTAAGTATTGGTTGATGTAAAAGTGCTATCCTGCACAAATATGTAGTCCATGGGACTGGAAAACACACACAAAGTTTCAGAAAAACGTAGTCCAGAAAAGGAAGCAGAACATGACAGTGTGTCCTTACTCTTTCTTTGAGTGTGTTTGGGTTAAAACAGCACTGCTACTTAAGTAATATATTGTTAATAAAGCTTATGAAACCACCAAATGTGTAACCATGATTCCTTTATAAAGGGCTGCTCTTAGTCTTCCCTCAAATACACACCATCATCATTACCCGAAGCCTGTTCCCCGTGCTTGGCCGCTCTTTGTAGGCTGGTCCCAACTTTCTTCTGCTTCAGGTGGAGTTTAACGAATTACATCTCCGTTGGAAAGAGAGGAGGAATTAACCTGCAACTTCCCGCAAAGGCCTACTGCCAGCTTGTAGGGTGGAGGAGAAGCAGAGCCCTGGCACCGCATTGCAGGCGAGTGGATAGGAGTTTGCGAATGTTTGAGGCATATGGTCCCGTACTGCACCAGTGCATGGGATGAGCACACAGGAGACGGGAGACCGGTTGACTTTCTGCTGTACATCCTCCTTTGGGGCCTGAACACCAGCATATGGGTAGACAGCCCTGTAAATATCTCTTGAGCTGCTTCAGCCAGTGCATTGGTATTATTTAAGTCCTAACTGTATTTGTAATCTTTTAATTAAAAGATTAGATTTACAAATGAACAAGAATATAATGACAACAGATAGTTGCCCAGGCAATTAGACTAAGGGGTATTTCCATGCAGCTTCTATGTCATTTCACTGATAGTTTTGTCGGTGAAAAATAATACTTTTAATTTCAGCTTCACAAGTTTGGCTTGTTATCATGTTATAACATTCTGCACACGGTGATGACTGCGCAACTAAAGGCTGGTTTCATAATACAAGGAAGTTCACCCTGTAGCTGTCCTTGCCCTCGGCTATCTGCCCGACACCTTGGTCAGCTTTGAGTCATGTGCTGCAAATTCCAGCCCGAGACGTCAGAGCTGGTGCTAGCCTCTAAGGAAAGTCAGTGCTGGTGCTCTTTTGCCTTGCTGCATCAGCTCAAAAATTTCTGCGGCTATTTGGGAGGAAGATGGAGAAAAACTCTATATGCAGCGTAGAACACTGTATATGCAATATTCTATGTACAAAATTCTACAAAACCTCTATTGTACAAAAAAAATGTACAAAAACTCTATACGCAGCATAAAATATTGTATAAGCATATAGAGAAAGACTCTACATAGATTATTGTATATAGAGCTCAGCCCTGAGCCACCAGGCCTTAAGATTGTCTGGAGCAAAACTTCAGCAAATGTAAATTCAGATAACTCCACTGATGCCTCTCCTCAGCATAACTGTGTGGTTCGTGCCAACAGAGCACCTGAAAAATTTTTCTCATTCAAATATTTTCAAAAGTCAGAAGCTGTCTCTAGATTCAGAGCGTTCATCACAAGAGACTAACGTCAGGAGCTGTCAGGTCATGTATGTCTAGTGAAATGTCTAGTGAAAAGTTAGCTCTCCAACCCTGACATACACTGAAGCGGTAGCTTTAAAATAAAAATTTCCAGAACAGAATATGTTAACGACTGATTTAGCCTTGTCATCTGCTATATCGGTTTAAAGTTAGTGTAGCTCCATTATTTCGCAGCTTCACCTGTGTCAAAACAGAGTAACAGAGCAGTAGATGCTCTTTCACCAGGGACTGGCCGACTGATAAACCAGTGCACATATTCTACATCTGTCTTCCTTGAAATTCAACTATTCAAGTGGAAATTGTATTTCTATTAAAAAGTCTATTACTAAATTATAGTGCAATAAATATATTTTCATTAATTGCGATCCTCAGTCTCTTTCTTTCACTCCTGTTGCCTTTTCTTTGGTGACATTTTTTCTTGTCATGGAAAGGTCATGACATTTCAAAGTGTTCACTTCCTGAAGCATGACTCCTCGAAGTAATGAGATTCAGCTGATCTGTCGGTAAAAATCTGCCATGAATGAAAACAAGCCCGGTAAAAGCAAAGCTCAGAAGCGTCGACTCGTGGTCACTCCCGATGGGGCTGATGGCTGCCTGTGCTCTCCGTGTTATCACAAGATTGCCCAGAAAGGACAAAAGGAATATGACTATATGTCACTGAGTGCTGTTATTATTTGAACCTCTGTTTTCAAGCATCCTGTTAATTTACATAGCGATTCAAACTCAGACATACTTTGCTTTGTTTTAACCTTAAACAATGTTGCGGCAAAAATTGTTGTAAAGAGATTTTCGGTTCCTTAGTGAGTATAAATAGATTTCAGAGTGCATATCTTAGTCTGAACTTTCCTGACTGAAATTTTTAGGCCTTTTTATGGGTGGTTGTTACTCAGGAGAGCAACACTGAGGACTTCAATCTCAAAGGTAGGTCCTTTTAATGCTGGTATCTCCAGAACGTAAAACCATAGCACAGTAATTTGAAAGTAGATTTGGGCCTGATTCAAAAAGTTAGTTGTTTTCTGTCCCAATTTTCTTATTGCAGAAAAATTGTGTAGGGCTTCCATTTTGATTTAGCAGTGCTTTGCATTCACTTTTCACCCGGGAAAGACTACATCACATTATTCTGCAAAACCATGCTCAGCCCCTGAAACTAACCTTTACATCTCCCTTTTGTGCCAATGTATGCAGAAGTGGTAATCCACCTTCTGGAGAGACAAGTGTGTTCTAGCCCTTTTAGCCCCTACACAGCCTGCTATCTGGTAATATTTGTTAAATAATCCTTGCTGAGCATTTCATTGTGTCTTCCCAAGAAGAGACACAATTCGACCTAGTATATATTATAGCCTATTATATAGTATATTATATAGTATTATGTATTGTAGCCTGCTTCCCTTTCAGCTTCTGTGCTTTAGGCTGATAATTTTTCTTTTGATAAGTTTCTGTCAGTTGCAGCCCATTTGAAAACAAATAAATCCTTATTTTTAAGCATGCACTGCTTGAATTAATTTGATATTTTGTCTTGGAGCTCCCAATGTCATAGTTTGATTGTAGTTGTTCTGACATCCTTGCTTTCTGTAGTCTTTATTTCTGATATTCACCAACAGAAACAAATAATAACTTTTAACAAATCTCATGTCACCAGTAAAACTCTTTTTTTACACAGATTGTATGTGTGTTTGAGGAGTTCTTTTGTCTGAGAAGACAGCAATATAAAATCAGAAGTCAAAGAATTTAGGAAGGAAAATCTCAGTGGAGATTGGATTGATTTTTCCCTGAAGGATATGACACTGTCATGCTTTTCCCGACGAGCAACACTGAGGACTTCAATCTCAAAGGTAGGTCCTTTTAATGCTGGTATCTCCAGAACGTAAAACCATAGCACAGTAATTTGAAAGTAGATTTGGGCCTGATTCAAAAAGTTAGTTGTTTTCTGTCCCAATTTTCTTATTGCAGAAAAATTGTGTAGGGCTTCCATTTTGATTTAGCAGTGCTTTGCATTCACTTTTCACCCGGGAAAGACTACATCACATTATTCTGCAAAACCATGCTCAGCCCCTGAAACTAACCTTTACATCTCCCTTTTGTGCCAATGTATGCAGAAGTGGTAATCCACCTTCTGGAGAGACAAGTGTGTTCTAGCCCTTTTAGCCTACACAGCCTGCTATCTGGTAATATTTGTTAAATAATCCTTGCTGAGCATTTCATTGTGTCTTCCCAAGAAGAGACACAATTCGACCTAGTATATATTATAGCCTATTATATAGTATATTATATAGTATTATGTATTGTAGCCTGCTTCCCTTTCAGCTTCTGTGCTTTAGGCTGATAATTTTTCTTTTGATAAGTTTCTGTCAGTTGCAGCCCATTTGAAAACAAATAAATCCTTATTTTTAAGCATGCACTGCTTGAATTAATTTGATATTTTGTCTTGGAGCTCCCAATGTCATAGTTTGATTGTAGTTGTTCTGACATCCTTGCTTTCTGTAGTCTTTATTTCTGATATTCACCAACAGAAACAAATAATAACTTTTAACAAATCTCATGTCACCAGTAAAACTCTTTTTTTACACAGATTGTATGTGTGTTTGAGGAGTTCTTTTGTCTGAGAAGACAGCAATATAAAATCAGAAGTCAAAGAATTTAGGAAGGAAAATCTCAGTGGAGATTGGATTGATTTTTCCCTGAAGGATATGACACTGTCATGCTTTTCCCGACAGCTAAAACTTTTTTGTCCTAAATTTCTAAGTGTATTTTAAAAAAACAGAGAAAAGTATGCCTTTCTCCTGGCTGTCATTTTTGTAATTTTTAACCTATTAAAATATGTTTATCTGCTTTATGCTGCTTCATTGCTTAACTTTTCCAGATAGCGGGTCTTGATTTTTAGGTGATAGCATGGTGCTTTTTATAACCTCAAATCCAGTCCTCTACTTGGACCGAGCTTCAGCTGGAAGAACGCTGCCTGCAGCCTTGATTAACCTGCCGTGAGTGCCTCCTACTGCTTCTGCCCATCCCTGGTTCAGTTTTCAATAAACTAACCAGCAGTAGCTTCTCCCATTTATTTAAACAGAAAGGAGGGTGACTTAAGTACAGAATGTGTGCAACATCCACCGGTGGAACAGAAACAGGTATGATTTTCATGAGCTGGTTACGCGTCTGAGAAGTAAAGCCGGTGGCAGACAGCATCTCACTAAATTGGACTGAGCCTGGCAAAATGATAGAGCTGACTGAAAAAGCTGGAACCTGATGTGTTACATCACTCCTACTTGGCTGAACACATGCTTTCTGATGCTAGTTGTTTCACTGAGAGACACCTGCACAGCAACCAGAAGGCATAAATGCAAACTGGATGGTACGTTACCGACACTGTTCCTCTTCTATAGCGCGACTCCTGCAAGCATGCGGATGTTCTCTGCCAGAAACGTATGCACAACTCGCATTTTATTTGATGTGATGAAAAGGAAATGATGAAATAATTACGTATTTTTCTACTGTCTGTATAAGCTATATCTAAACTGGCTAGGCTTCTCTTAACCTAATTAAATTAGAAGAAAATAATGGAAGGTATGAGAGTATGAAAGGTCTATTAAAGGATTTCCTTCTGTGTGTGTGTGTGTGTCTGTGTATTATATACACATACATACAGCTGTATTATGTTCACATAAAACAAACCAGTAAGCCATTTTTTGTACTTTTACTCTCATTTGTTCATATAAAATATCTCTAAAAGTCTGAAAATAAAAATTATCTCCAAACGGTTTTCTTTTTCCATCTGCCTGTTATTGATTTTGTTTCATTTTGACAAAGTATGAAGTTAACAATACCCACTTTTCTTTGATTTTCTTAGCACTCGTGTCAAAATATATTTGTTTCTGTACCAGAATAATTGATTTTGCCATAGCTTTAAGAATAGAAAGTTTTAACTATTATTCCCAATCCAGCCAACAGTCTTCAGTGCAAGTATGTTCCACTAATACATCACTTATTTAAAGTAATGATCTCAATAAAACACTTTATTTAAAAGAAAACTACTCATCTAACTACACAGTCCTGCAAAAACATAGTTTGTACTCCTAACTCAAACTGCATTGCAAAATCTTCTAGGCAAGAACTAATTTTTTTAAACTGAGTATTTGTATGAAAACTGATACCTTTAAGTTTGTGTCCTTTTTATAGCCGTTACTGGCTCACTTCCGTAATAAGAATAACAAATAATAATCCAGGTCTATCGCTTGAGATGCAGAGTGCAACAGTGTGCAGACAGTTTGGTTTCATTTGCTGTTACGGGGAGAACTGTCACTCATAGTAGTAGTGATAGTCTGTATTATTCAGCTTTGTAAATGTCTCTTCCTGCTAAGTAGCATTTTTCATAAGGAAAGTCACCTTTTGTTTTTCCAGGAGGGAACCCGTGTGACCCACCACGTACTACGAGCACACAGATTTTTAACTAGAGGATTTTTTAACGTGCGGTTCATGTAGCTTTCATTTGGACATATGCAGAGTCATTTTTACTACTCACACACTGTAAGTAGTTACGTACATATATGCGTGTGTATTCATGCAGACGCCCAAGTGTCAGCTAATTATACAGAGAAAGTGTCACTTGTTTCTTCCAAAATGTGAGAACTTCTGTAAGGAGTTAATCTAGCAGCTCTGCTAGTCCAGCCAGTCACAGTGGCCAGATAATATTGAGTAGAGCCAGAAATATGGCTACAGCTTCTCAAGGAGCCAAGGAGAATCTCCATCCTTCATTGGATGCGGGGGGGAACATTGTCACTGAGGATGAGGAAAAGGCTGAGGTACTCAATGCCTTCTTTGCCTCAGTCTTTAACAGGCAGACCGGTTATTCTGAGGGTACTTGGCCCCCTGAGCTGGAAGACAGGGATGGCGAGCAGGATGAACCCCCCATAATCCAAGAAAAAGCAGTCAACGATCCACCCAAGGGTGCTGAGAGAGCTGGCGGAGGAGCTCGCCAAGCCGCTCTCCATCATCTATCAGCAGGCGTGGTTAAATGGGGCGGTCCCGGAC
>NW_008824243.1:3865657-3873640 GCF_000699105.1 Pygoscelis adeliae
GGAGAAAAAGTCTTATGAGGAGCGGCTGAGGGAACTGGGGTTGTTTAGCCTGGAGAAAAGGAGGCTGAGGGGAGACCTCATCGCTCCCTACAACTACCTGAAAGGAGGTTGTAGCGAGGTGGGTGTCGGTCTCTTCTCCCAAGTAACAAGCGATAGGACGAGAGGAAATGGCCTCAAGTTGTGCCAGGGGAGGTTTAGATTGGACGTGAGGAAAAATGTCTTTACTGACAGAGTGGTTAAACATTGGAAGAGGCTGCCTGGGGAAGTGATGGAGTCACCATCCCTGGAAGTATTTAAAAGACGTGTAGATGAGGCGCTTAGGGACATGGTTTAGTGGGCATGGTGGTGTTGGGTTGACGGTTGGACTCAATGATCTTAGAGGTCTCTTCCAGCCTTAATGATTCTATGATTCAATGCCAACAAGCATGGGATCCCTTGAGTTGGCTGGGGTTTTGTTCTCCTGAATGAAAGAAGAATGAATTGATTTAACGGTTACTGCTACATCTTCCCAATCTGTGCCATGTGTAATATATAACCTAAAGAAATATTAAAAATTAATAGCGTGGTAGAGCAAAGAAAGTAATAACTAAGGATGGGGTTGCTACTATGCTGTACTTGACAGACATATATATATAAAATGAAAGAATGATACCTGACCCAAGAATCTTCTCGTATGTTAAAGTAGTTTTGAACTCAAATAAAGTAGTTTTACCTCAAATACCAAGTCCAGGGCGCACTTTTAGTGAACACATCAGCTCAGAGGGCTGCCTCAAACTCTCCCAGGTCAGTCTTGCTCTACTGCATGTAGCTTCTCTTTGTATTCAAAGACTACTCCTAAATTTTGGGGTCCATGTAAATTCATGGCTCCCTGGTGCACCATGATTCTGGATAACGCTGGGGTCTGAGCACTAAGCTCACAAGGCATTCGACATGGGATTATGTTCACAAGTCTTCAGTCTTTAAAGACAAGTGTATGTCCCTGGTGGGTGGACGCCAGAAGTATATGCTGGAATATATATATGGACTGGAAGGAACTGCGGGGATCAGTGTGTTCAATTTACAAGCAATCATGAATACACAGCATTTTGCAGAAATTAAGTGGATCTGAAGTGAAGTCAGTGACGGCCTGAAGGTCAAAATCTGGCAAAGGGTGGGCAAGGGATGGTGAGCTGATCATCAGTGATAAATTTGAACAGTCTCTACAGAAAGAGATCATTTAAGATTAAAATAATAAAAAACTTGGTGTGTATAAAGTTTTTAGTCATTTCTAAGTCGCTGGTTATCGTTATGAAATCATTGAAAAGTTCATGTGGCAGATCGTGCTGTCTGGGATTAGATAGGTAAGACACATTACAAAATTCTGCTCATGATACTTAATTTTCAAGACATTGTCATGTCGGCTTATGACTGCAGTGCAGTTGATCTCAAGAGAGTCAGTAGAAGAATTTGCCTTCCCAAGTCCAACTTTGCAGAGAAAAATGTATTATCTAATAAACTTCAGAGTTAGCGTTAGCAATCTCATAGACTCCAAAACTCTAAACCTAAGCAAAGAGAAATTTCTTGAGTTTTGAGATTTGGAGGGTGGGGCTAAAGACTCTGCTGATGATTTTTGGCATTCTTCTGCATTTGGTGGTTGCTATAATAAAAAAATAGTAGCAGGCTGTGTCTAGAAATAATATCCTGTCAGCTAAGCTGCATCGCTGATTAACCCACAGTAAGAGCAGCTTTGTGGTGGTCGGAGAAAAATGAAGGGATTGCTAGAATTGATTTTTGTTTACCATTATTTTGACATGAGAAAATCTATTAATTATTCATCTGTTGCCTGCTCTATTAATAAATATGATTTCTAAGTAAAATTGACATGTACTGAGTGCTCTGGTCTTAGGAGGACAATGAACAGATAAGCAGGCCAAGAAGCAGACTGCTGGGATCCCATTGCTTAACACTTTAGACAGAGGATCTCTGAACAATTCAGGCTGGAAGAAACTCAGGGGTTTTTAGTCCATTTTTCCAAATTATTTCCTTACGGTCTTTCCCTTCAGACTACCAAGCGAATGCTTACGTGTTGCATCTATGCAAAGAAATTTCCTGCAGTCAGCATTAGTTGTACCTCACTAGCAAGCTGGGAGGAAACCTATGGTGATTTTGAGAATGTTCTCAGCTAAGGTTAAAAAATAAAGGGAAACATTCAAAAGTGTTTACATCCCTTCATATTCTGGTTTTTTTTTTTTTTTCCAGAGAAATATCAGAGTTTAGACAATATATCAAATTCAGCCCTGGATTGTAATTTTTTCTGAAGCCAATGGGAGTTCAAAACTTTTGGCAAAATATATTGGAGTTTTATAAGCAAAATTTCCAGGATGCCTTCCTTCCCACTGGATTTATGTACATATTTTGAATAAATTAGACTAAATCATTGTTAGTTTGTCTCTCTTTAAAAAAGAAATGATCCCATTGTAAAATCAATGCAGCTCACAGCTGTGTGGAAGGCAGGATGACATTTTCTAAGTGTCAGTAGTCATCTACCTTCACTTCTTTTCTTTCTTGCTTAAGGTCTTCTTAGTTATAAAACCTGTAGATTCTGAAAGCAATATTGAGTTTTTATTATTTTATTAATTATGTGTCAACAATCAACAGGGTGCTCAAAATCCTTTTTCTCCAGGTACATCTAATCATGCTGTTTTTAAAACAATCATCACAGCTGTTGATGTGCTTTGGTATGTATTAGAGAAAAGTGAAATGGAAGTATCAAGAAAATTAGCCTTTTTTCAAACAATTTATGGGAACATACCTTTTACATAGTAATGACAATAGATGATTATTGCTTTTCTTTGAACTATTATTCAGTTGAATAATATTGAGGTCAACTGAATAATATTGAATTATTATTATGAATTATTGCTTTTCTTTAGCTTTTTTGGCACAATCATCAGGACTTGATAAAACAAATAAACCATTTTGTTTCAAGTCCCATGTTTTTTATAGAATTAATGAGGAATGTCGGTGGAAAAATTGTAAAATGGTTTAAATGGGGTAGGAAATATTTATTGTCTGTGACCAGTTCCACCACTAAAACAAATGCAAGTCCATGAAAATTACACACTTCTGCTGAGTGTATTTCTTATGAAATCTGCTAACTCCAAAGATGGAGATTAAATATCATGGATTAGGCAAGGGATGTCTAATGGAATGCAGAGCTTTTTATTTCCATGGGACTAATTCAGAAACATCTCAGGATATAATAAATGACATACGGAGTCTTGGCTTCCAGGTCTTATTCTAAGAATTAGTTAAAAGTAATTCTTCAACTTTTTTCACATTGTTCTTATCTGCATATATGTTTATAGACCTATATTGTATCCCTCTCTAAGTTCTAGCTTTCCACATGGAAAAGCCCCAGTCTTGTCAAACTTACCTTGCACTGAACTTACTACAATTCTCTGCATTTTCATCTGGAAGGAAGGATGGGACCATAATTGCAGTAGTCCACATGTGGAAGCGCTAGGGACTTGTGCAAAGGCTGAGTAATGGTTTTTATCTTGAGGTTTTTCTCTTTTTTTTGCCATGTCTTTATAATTATAATAGTAGTAATAGTAGTTCTTTCCTAGTGATTCATAACATCCTATTTAACTTTTTTAACTTCACTGGGAAGTGAGCTGATGTCCATGTAGAAACATCCATGGTGATTCTGGTATCTCTTTTCTACATGACGGTAGCTAGTATACTGCCTGTTGCTGCATAGGTACAATGAGGGTTATTTTTCTCCACATGCATTACTTTTCACATAGGAACATTGATCTTTCTGCTGAAACTACAAAAAATGCAGAGATGAAATTCAGAGACCTCCTATTCTACCTCTAAGGATTCCTTGCAAGCTAAATGCATGAGGAATTATGCAGTTTGTGCCCATGCTGTGTGTCCGTGAATGGGAGGCTTCGGCCTCACTGTACACAGCGAGCCAAATTCAGCCCTAGTTTAAACAGGTACCCACTCTTTTGGAAAGATTATTATGTGTTTGCTGAATTTGGTCACTGTCATCTGTCGAGCAAATTTTCTTTAGTCATTAAAGAGCTCAGCCATCTCCCTTTTATGCAAGGACCTTTTATACAAAACATTCTGGGACTTTTGAAGAGAGCCCTGAACGTTTGCTGCAATCAGTCCCATCACTGTTCCCTAGTGAAGTCTCTCTCAGCCCAGGGGCTGGGGTTTCTGTGCTCATTTCCAGTAGTTCAGACAAGTTCCCCTCACTCATTCATTAGAGGCTCCTAAGGTCATTTAAATTTTACTTATTCATAAAGGAAGAGCTGAGGCATTATCTTGGATAAAATCAGAAAAGAATATTCTGAGAAAATACAGAGCCTATCATGCCTTATATGGCTTGGTTTTTGTTGTTTGTTTCCTATTTATAGGGAGATATCCCTAAAGACTTCTACTAAGTGAATATCTTTTTGGGTTAAGTCAACACTAATAAAAGCCCATTCAGAGATGCTGATTCTTGAATTGAGTCTCCAGCAACTTTTCTGCATGGATCTTTTTCTGTTCTGATACAAGCTTCCTGTGCATTATTAGTAATATATAGAGAGAATACCTTGAAGAAGAGCAATATCTGAGCAGGCATTAATTGATTGTTGAGACTTGCCTCCCCGAAGTTTAATTCTCTAGAACATAAACAAGTAAGAAGAAAATCCATGTATGCAACTTGTTCATTCCACAGAAGGAGGAAAGAAATTAATGGACCCATCTTAAGTTGTGAGAGACATCAGTACGCTGGCACACACTGTCCTATCTCAAGCACTCTCCAGTAAGTTTGGAATATTTTGGTGAAGAAAGTGCAGTATGGATAAAAACTCTCTTAGTGCTTAAGTTCAGATGTAGGTGGGATGGTGTCTCATCATTTTTATTGAAGTAATAGAAAAAACAGTGTGCATTGACCTCCTCACAGGCTGTGTGTGCATGGACGCAGCAAGTGAGTGGATTCAGTGACGTACCTCCTGACCTCACCTTCTCTGAAGACGGAGAAGATGATGGTTTCACATATTCAGCTGTTTGACTTCCTTTCCACTAGCCATAATTAACATTTATTCAAGCAACATTAGGAAGAACATAAATATTTCAAAGCAGCTAATTACAGCACCCAAAACATCCTCCAAGCTATTCGTTTAATGAGGATGTGCTTTGTTCCTGCAATAGTGTAACATTAATTTCATCAAGCAATTAAACAAAACAAAAACAGGACACAATAGAGAAAGATGTTTTTTTTTTTTCCTGCTTACAAGAATGCTCACTTGCATTTCAGCGAGTTCCTTGTGTAAAGGTGACCATCATAAGCTGTGTAAACCTCCTATAAACTGAGATTCAAGCTTGGAGAACTTGCTCTGTCAAAATTTGCAGATATTTCAATAGAAATATTGTCTTTGTATAAACTTGAGTTTGGGCTTAATGCAAATATACATTTTTCCTAAAAGTTATATTGTTTTTTCTAGTATACAATTAGGAGGATTACAGTTGTGCCCAAATCAGTTTACCTTACCCATATATCAGGAAATGCAAAACTACATTGCTGCTCTTAGTAAAAAAGCATGGTCTAAAATGAAATGTAGTTCATACTGGGTTGGAAGTATTGGAAGACTGTAGCCTGCTAGGATTCAGATAATGTAACTCAGGGTGCAAACAGGATTGCATGTGTAATGGTTACTGCTTTTGCAGATGAAAGATTATGGAGCAATGCAAATCCAGGCATAGAGAGAAGTATTAAACATTTTTTTCTGGTAAATGGAAGATCAGAATTTTTCTACCTGGAAATTTTTCTCATCGTCTTCAAAATCTCTTTCAACGTGTTTTTGTGCAAGTCGACTCAGCAAAATTTTTTAGTCTGCGGTATTAAAGCAGATATCATCACCAAAATGCAATTTCTGGGCTAATCAGAGCTCTTTCAACTGAAAATAAAGTTTAATTCAAGATGTATCTTTTTTTCACTGTTCTTAAAACACTCGGCACCATTCAATGGGTGTAGAATGTTTAACTCTCAAATTATAAAATACTGTATTTTATTTCATTTAACATTCTATTAAATATTTAACAAGAAGGTATTAATTTAAATGCATAACAAATTAACTCCTTCCTCAGGCCAAGGCTCAGGACACCGATTCACGTATTTGAATCAAGATAGATTAGGGAGATACCTTTCAGTGCTGATGACTTACCATTTATGATAACGTCTTCTAAATAAATGTCTTCTGGTTTTATTAACAGAAACCAGAACCAAATGCAATTCCTCGATCTGGATTGTTTTAAATAACTCTTTTAATTAGGTAGATATAAATACAATAAAACATACAAAATACAGGCTTCTTTAATTCATGTACTGGCTTTCCATTGACACAAGGATTAACCCTGTCCCCAGTCATATTAAGGGAAGCTTTGCTGCTGAATCTGATTGAGAAAGTCCTTCTATTACTATGAGAATTTTATAGCATCTTAGCATGCTGCTTGGCAGAGCTTTCAAAATTTTGGTGGCCTGTCAAAGTGTGCACAGTGGCAGTGCGCAATTTGCAGCACATACGACTGATAAGGTTAAGGGCAAAAAGCAGACAGCAATGCTATGGTTATAGATCAAAGTTATCTTTTGTTTCACAGTTAACACCTACCACTCTTGTCAGGCAGCTTTACTCCACCACCCATTATTCACCCCCCAGTCAAACCCACTGAAATGGTCAAAAAGACCTGTTTTGGAAGATAACAATCTCTAATATCATACCTCTGTCTCATGGCTGGACCATGATGTAACATTTCCTTTGAAAGACAGAAAAAAGCAACCAAGTAAAAAGATAGGAGTGAATGGAAAAAAAGGGGAAATAAATCATAAAGCTAGACTAAACCGGGAGATGCTGCCCTGAAACGCTCTCTGTAGCGTCTCAGTGTTGGAGCTGCACCTCAGCTGGGCAGGATCTTCTTGGCGGAAATGGTGAGGGAGCAGAGACAATCAGACACGTGCCTTTGGAGAAAGCCAGACCCTGCTGCCGGGCTGGGCGTGAGGAGCAGGTCAGCATCAGCCTGAGCTTCCTGCTGGGAGTGGGCACGATTGGGTGGCTTGGGCACCCGCAAACTCCGGTAACAGGTCTGGTAAGCCAGGGCTTGCTGTGTTTCAGGGGTGGCTGGACTAAGCCGCCCAAGTGTCTTTACAGATTTGGGGTCTGTGTGCTTTTGAGTATCTTATAATGTAGTTGCCTTGGCTATTTACAGGCATAAATAACAACCGGGAACAAGGTCTGCAGCTGTAGCTTAAGTAAAATGCCATGCTAAGCACCGTATTAGGATTTTAATCCCCAAGTATCACCATATTACCAAGTTCTGTTTCATGATGTGGCATTGCGTATGTGTGTATCTAAGGTGTGGGTAAAGTCAGGAATCGGTCACACCCCTGCAGCAGGGGGCCCTGCAGAAAAACCCAGCGATCGGCGGGTCCCGGGCCAGACGGGTGCACGTCCTCAGAGCCCCACGTCCCAGCCACTGACGGTCTCCCCCACATGCAAGCTCAATGAGTTTTAACTCCCAGGTTCAGCGAGTTGGGGGCAAATCTGCGTGAGATTTCCCCATTTTAAATCGTGCCTCTTCTCCCCTCCTCACTGGTTCCGGACAGTGTCTGAACGCTCCCCTTCGCCACCCCCATGTCATCACTCCGAACCGCCGAGGACGGCGAGGGAGAAGCAGCACCTTTTGCGCCAGGCATCACGGCTGCTACCGCGGCTCAGGGTGTTTTACATGTGTTTTTTAAAACATGGATTCTTCTCAAAAAGGTGTTTTAATAGAGGGCTTGGAGCCTGCCCAGCCCCTCGCCTCGCTGCCAAGCAGGGGCCCCCACCGCCCCAGCAAGGGTTACACGGGGGTCTGCCCCCCGGGGTGGGAGCGGGGCTGTCACCAGCTGCCTGGCGGAGGAGGTGGCGGGTCTGGCCCTGGGGTGGCCGGCGGGGAAGGGGGCAGGGC
>NW_008824243.1:3873952-3875055 GCF_000699105.1 Pygoscelis adeliae
GGAGGTGACCCCAGCAGCCTGCCAGCCTTGCGAGGGGGCCGCGAAGAGAGCCGCTGCCTGCGTGCCGCCGCCTCGCCGCCGAGCTGGGCTGGGACCGGGTGCGGGGCTGGGAGAGGAGCAGAGATGCGCGAGAGGTTGCAGCTGCTGGGCACGGTTTCAGGGGTTGGTTTTGGGGGGCTTCCTCGTGTATCCCGGCAGGATTGCCCTGTCCCGGCAAACCTGCACTCCGGCAACTGGGGGAAGTGGCTTTTGTTAAAAGTGATTTCATTTTAAATATAATTTATGCTGATTTAAAAGCTAAGAAATGAGATGAATAGTGGAATTGTAGGAAAATTTAGGACCCTCTGGAAGTCACTTAGCCCAGCCTGAAGCAATATTTATTGCACGAGGAATCCCTGGGGGTGGGGTTAAGTGGGAAAGAATAGAGCTGCTTTAGGCATAGAGCTTGATTACCTTGATTTAATTTGAAATGTTGTCTTACACCTGGAAGTTGCTATTTTTGTAGCAGGAAGTGCTTGTGAAATGAACACAGCTAATGAGCTTTTTAACAAAACACTCTCTTTTCTATTCTATTTTCCCACTCCAGATAGATTAACTACTTATACTTTGTGAAGCAACATTACAAAATAAGTTGCTGTGCAAGGAATAGTTCTGTTTTGTTTGTATTATATGTGTGTGAGTTATTTTCATCAGGAGTTTTTGTTCTGATTCGTTGTGGGCTTTTAATAACAAGAATCAAAGAACTGTAAGTACAGTATACTGAATATTCAGTGAAAAGTAAATTCTGAAGAAGTGGAAGAGGGGAGGGAAGGAAAAGGAGGGCAAGGAAGGGCAATGGCACACAGTATTTCATCATTGTTCTTACAGACATGATTGCCAGGAGCTTGTGTAGGGAGAGCACTGGAGGCAAGAGAAGATTTAAGAAGTGAATCCCATGTTGAAAAGTGACAGAAATTGTGCATCTGGCATTCTGCTGCCTTGGAAGAAGTTGAGCTTTTAGAAGTTGGCAGAATTGAAGGATAAGAGAACAAATATATCATGGACTGTCAATTTTATAGGAGGATTTCCTCCTATATGTTCCTTTTGAGTAGGATTCACTTCTT
>NW_008824243.1:3875075-3880603 GCF_000699105.1 Pygoscelis adeliae
TCCCCATGTATTTTGTGTATATTACAAGATAACTTACTGTTTCCCCATGTGTGCCGTTGTGTGTAAATGATTGAAGTCCCTAAGGGCTGCAGCACTGTTCTGCATGGGGTGATGGAGGGAAACCGCTCGGCACTGGGGGGCACGTAGTCCCAGGTGTGAGCACAAAACAGATGGGACTACACATGAGATAAGAGGTTTGTGAGTAAGTGGAGAAGGGCTAAGGAAACTTATGAGCTAGTGAAATAATCACATCTCCTCTGTCCAAAAGTTTATGCTCGGGGGGGGGGAAGCAAGCTGTGGTATTCAGGCTTTCTTGCCTGCTTCCCTAAGCTTTACAGGCTATTGGATTTCTTCCGCTCCCCCTGGAAAGCCTTGGGAACCAAACAATGGCAGAAGCAGTGTTCGGAGACAGGCAGGCAAAGGTTTAATGGGGAAGGTGTGCTAATTTGAAGTGTTACCCAGTTCCACTCTTGACAACCAGGTTACTAGTCCCAGGCAATGCTCCAATTTGAATATATTAATTTAAGAATAGAAAACAAAGTAAGAAAATTGTAGCACCTTTAATTTATTTGGTGTTTTTCCTTGACCGAAAACAAACATCCAAAAAAGCAAATTTTTCACTGGAAAGCAGTTTTCTTGTTCTGTGAACATCTTGGAGATTTCAAAAATATCCCACTTCTACATAGTGTGAAATTAAGAGCCCCTCTAATTCTTTTTTGGGGAAAACAAACATCCAGAATAATTAGTCACCTTAAGTCTCTGCCAGTACCAAAATGTGGTTTTGAAATCCACCCTTTAATGCCTGGAACTAACTACTGTTGTAATTACTGTTATTCGTGGTACATGTAAAACAAATGGAGATGATGGGCATTCGTACCCTGCTCACCTGACCATTCTAGCTAAGTCTACCTTCACCTCTTTTTTTGTTTAATTTCATTCAATTATTTGGGGGGGGGGGAAGTGACCACAGGTAATTGCAGACTGTTTAGGAGGTTATAAAATCTCTATTAATCTGAGATCTTTAAGAACAGTCTATAAACTGGTCAGGCATGGCTCATGGGCAGCAGCTTTGGGCAGGGGGATAAATTAGATGACTTTGCAGGGTTTCCTGCAGTGCTAGGACTGTACAGATAAAGCACCACCCTCACCACCCATCCCCACATCGATATGCTTGCGTGGTCTCTAGTGTACTCACAATTCAGTGATGCTCATTTCTATTATTTACAGAGACTCTGCTAATACATTATTATTAGAAATATACTGCCAGATAAAATAACAGTGTGGACAGGTGGATATTCTGGGTGCTGTGTCAGGAGGGACCCAGGGACAGTGAATTCCAGTTTTGTAGCCTGGGTGGGCAGAGATGGAGAAAGGAGCTGCCCCCAAGCCAAGCACAGCATCACTGCAGCATTATGCAATTAATAACACATTCAGTCTTCTAAGGGACGGAGCTTTTCCACATCACATATGCCAGACAGAGGAAACAAAACCAGTTGTACACATATTGTCTATCACCTCAAAGATGCCACGTTCATGTCACGGGTATTATTCATATGCAAGCATACATTATCATAGCACATGTTTAATTGTTTAACTGTAACATACAACAAAGCAAGAGGTAGGATCCAGATTCTCAACTTGCGATGCATGCGCTGGAGGCGGGCTGAGTTCTCAGAAAGCTCGAAGTTGTGGGTGCTGGAATGTGTTTTCCTGAGCAGGTCTTAGCATTCGAGAGCTGCCATGCAAATTTTCTTGCCTGCTACTTAATTGCTCAGAACGGTCTAATGCTAGCCTGACCTCTGGTGAAAGCTGAGTAACTTCCACACTGTTTCTTACTAAGAGGTGTGGGCATCAGTATCTGCTGTGAACTTGTGAAGAAGCCTCTTGCTGTGTTGCTGACATACAGCAGGCAGAAACGACTGGACAAGGATAAGTGTGCTAGGTGTCATATTGTGTTCAGAGTTTTTATTTAAATCACTGACATGGCTTACTTATAAAAATAACCTTTGCAGTACAGCATTGCTAAGCATGGTTTGTGCTTCCAGGTGCACCAATGCCATCTCAAGCACTCAAGGCAGATCAGGATTTGCAGCTGTGGAAAGAGGTAAGCATCATCTGCACACTGCCGTATGATACACTCCATTTCTTCTGCGCCCATCAGAAGTCACACCTCACTCTCCAGTATTTCTCTTGCATGGAGAGTTCAGGTGCTTCTTCCAGTCCTGCTTCTCCTGTACATCTCCTATCCTGACATCAGCAAAGAGGTGAAACATCTTATTTTCCAGATTGTCTGAGCAGTTGCTCCAGGAGGATGTTGAGGCTGGGTGTTGAGATGTCGTTCCAGGAAAAGACTGACTTGGCTCAATGGAGAGCTACGTTTGATAACAGTTGTCATTTAACTGTCAGTGACCAGGCAGTCACTGTCTCTGGAAACCACACAGTGCCCCATCTGGTATTTTTATAGTCTGTACACAATATGCAGTAATTGTTTCAATTCATCCAATCTTACCTCTTGCTTCTTCTGTTCTGCACAAAGGGCTGGGACACTGTATTTAATCCTATCCTAGCCTCTCAATTTACTAGGTGAAGGATAATGTACTGTGTCGATCAGCCCTTCTAACATTTTGGAACTGATCGCTATCACAACTTCCACTCTCATCTTTGAAATGAGCATTTGTTTTGGCTCTAAGATGTGACACGTGTGTTAACACGGGCTCTTCCCTGCCCTTTGGGAACAGATGGAGCAGCAATGTATAACACGCAGAGAGGGTTTAGCCTGCAACTCACATGCCCTGGCGTTGCTGTAACCTTCAAGTATTCTGTTGACATTTAATTTTGTAGCTTCTGATAACATTAGAAAGCAAGTGACTCACCAGGGGTACAGATGCAGAGAATAAATTTCTTCCTATTAAGGCCATTACAGGATACGCTTCCCTTGCTGTCAGCTCCCCTTAGTTCATTTTGGAAGTGTTGACTCAAACACTAACATGTTTCCAGAGTGGCACTTGAACAAGCCCTGGTGATATTTATCTCCTGGGAAAAAGTGGTCTCTTGGGAAGTAAGGTCCTGATAGCTTTAAGGAGTTCATGAAAATGAGTTATTCACATGCTGGATTGAAAAATGCTGTTTTCTACATTTTTGCATTTATTGCTAAGATTTGCTGATTGTAACACAGGATTTTTCCTACGGCAACTGGAGGCAAAGGCAAAGTTCCTGTTGATTTCAGCGAACAAAAAAGTATGCATAAGATACTAAATTCTATGTGTAAAATTACATAATATAAGCAATATAAAACTTACTAGTGTAGCAAGAATAATGCAGGACTGGGGAGGGTCTAAGGAAAGAGAATTAGATGCCTAGGTATATACCCTAAATCAGTCTGATCACAGAATCGTACTAGTTCACCAGCGTTTCTTGGAGTGAAAAGAATCAGTTCTTCCCTGTTTGTTGCTTTGTTAGAGGATGGTTCAGGAGAAGCCCTGCCTCTAAATGAACCTAGTATTTTCCAGGAATGACTCTGACTTTATAAATACGGGAACTCTGTAACTAAGTATTGTGTTCCTTTACTTGATGCTTGCATCCTTTTGTTTCTTTATGTTATTTAACCAACCCCAAACAACTCACAAGCTCCCACCCTCAGGCCACACTTCTGAAATAGGAGAGAAAATTACTGAGAAGATGCTTCAAGGATGATAGAAGCTATTACATTTTTATTTTTATTTTTTAAAAAGGAATTAAACAAAACTGTGGCTTTTCCTCAGCCCTTGCTTTGTCCATGCAGGTTTTAGCTGAGAGATGCCTTGCCTTGCATTGTGTTGAACGCAAAGCAGTGTCTGGCTTGTCCTGCCACTGAATTATGGTAGTTCTTTAATAGTCGCCTCCAACTACAAAACAAGCAAATAAACCAATAAACAACAACAACAAAACCCTCAACAAGAAGAAACAGCAAATGTTTAACATAGGCTTCCAAAATGACTTCAGCTTAGTTTATCTCCTTCACTGCTGATTTATCCCTCTACACTTCCTTACCCTGAAAGCAGTGAAGCTGAACTAATACACCCAGAGACAAACAAATGCAAGATGAAGGGAAAAGAGAACAGGGAGAATGTGTTACCAACAAAAACTATTTGAAAGGAGGCTTCTGTGAGATATTAGCTTTCCCACTGTCTCTGCTAATGTTTTCTTGTAGATTGTCTCTAGAGAAATGAATCATCTCTTGTCTCAAAGTACTCAGCTATGCATTATTTGTTTATTGCTTTTTTTCATTTAGTGTTTTCATTGCTAAAGAGTGCTGTTTAGGGCTTTTTACCTATAATAAAGTCATAAGACCCATTGTATTGCCTACTCTTTATTTAAAAAAAAAAAACAAACCCACATTTTTTTATGCAGTCTATGAACGATATGATTGACAAAGATTTTTGTCATCTAGATAAACAGTATTAAATATTCAATGGAAGAAATAGTGCATACCAATGCAGGTTGCTATTGATACAATTTTAAAGTTATATAATGAAAAGTTAAGCCTTTTTTTTTTTTTTCATTATTATTAAACCGTGCAGCTTCAGTTGGAGTACTGGAGATTTTTTTTCTTTTCCTTACAGAATACTTTGAGCTTTCAGCACTGATAATATTATTTCCATGAATTCAAATGTCCTTTATTCCATTTCTTCTCCCTCCCCAATTAATAACTCCACTAAAAATGATTCAGTAGTATGGGATTCTTTGACCTTGGAAAAAAGACAACAGAAAGGGGATGTGACTAATTGTCTATACAAGGTCATGAACAGAAGAGAGACAATGGGTAGGAATCATTATTCATTATATCGTTATTCATTACTTCTTCCAAGACAAGATCATGATAGCACTGAATGAAGCTAGCTTTGAAAAGACTGATCAAGACAGAGATAAGTGGTATTTCACGCAGTGTTTAGAAAACCCTTACCACAGGACATTGTGGATACTAAAAGTTTACAGTGGTTCAGAGAGAGATTAGTCAAATTCACAGCACAGAAATCCACTGTGGTTGGAGAGCATGGGTTTTACTAGACCACCGGTCTTTTCTTAGGCTCTTCCCTGGGTGCCAGTGTATCTCCATTTTTGGAGACAAGATGCAGAGCTAAATGGACACTTGTTTTGAGCCAGATGAAAAGGCTGGTGGGGGCTGGGGTTTCTTGGTTTGGTTTGTGGATTTTGTATTGGTTTTGGGGTTTTTTGTTTTGTGTCTATGTGTGTAACATTCCATTCTGTGCTGACATGTCTAAGTTCAACAGCAATGACTTCTTCCACAGTGCTCTTTGAGTTTAGATCCCTTGAAATATATTGAATATATCTTTTACTAGCATTGTGATTTGGGAACCACCTCCTTTAAACAAAACCTTGTAAGGCTCCTCATTTGCCAAAGAAATCAGTGCAAACCTTGGGTATTGGCTGCTTGGTGACTCACACAAATTGACTGGCATGCATAAGACATGCTAGCACATATCATAATCGTGCAAGAGATTATGTGTGTGTCATACACCTGCAGGGGT
>NW_008824243.1:3880629-3886539 GCF_000699105.1 Pygoscelis adeliae
ACTGCTCTTTGAATCACTTGCTTTAGTTTTGTCATTTTCTTTGCAGTTTTGTATAATCCAAAGATATCACAGAAGAGATGTAAGTTCATAGTTCGTACCCCAGATGCTTAAAAACATAATTTAGAATATGACTTAGTCTGAGAAGGTTACAAATAGGAGGGATGTGAGTGGGGTAAGAGCATAAAGGACCCAGATATGTATGTGTTCATTGTGATCAAACAAGTATAAATTTGTTTATTTGGTTAAGGGCTTTTTTCCCCCTTGAATACAAAAGATTTCATGAATGTACCTATAAGAGTTCCTTATGGTGGGCAAGCTTGCCATACCTTTGGCTGCACTGAACTGTTCTTGAAAATATACATATTTTACTTGTTTTTATTAATCTGACTTCTTAAAAAAGGACTGTATGAACTTTTACAGATAGACGATGCGTGTTCTGCCTACCTGTCCACAGATTCTCAACCTCAGGTGAGTCAGATAGAGGTTACTTTATTATTTTGATACTATTCATTATATGCAGTAGGATTGGAAGTGTGATATCTGAGTTCATGTTTTCTTTGCATTAGGCGTCCAGTGTGCTGGAAGAACTTTGTTTTCTGGTCATGGGATTTCTCCAGAAACCACAGGTAACACACACAAAAGACTACTTAGCATTTCTGAAGCCTGATCTCTGTGTGCCAGTGTCTACAATGAACTCTGAGGACCCAGTATCTGAAGTGTCACTCAGTGCTGGAAGTAATACTATCAGTTCTTACTCTGAAATGTATGTGTCCTAACCCAACACCTGTTAAAGACAACAGGGAGACTCCAGTGTTTGGAAAATAATCTCCAGGCTGGATACAAGGTTTCAGGTGTTTTTATTGCTCTAGATTAGAAAAATGTTGAGCTCTTGATGGAGAAAGAAATTTACTTAGAGAGTCTAGGGTTATACAAAGGAGCATCCGCTAAACCCATCTACTCTTCTAGTGGTGAGTAATCAATGCTCTCTACAGAGCTTGAAAAGAGTAGTTACTTTGATAAGCAAAGACGTGTAATGTATCTGTCAAGGAAGTCGATATTCCAAGCCAGTACTGAAAAGTTTATAATGTAATCAAAATTGCCCATTGGTCTTTTTTTTTTTTTTTTTGTAACAAATAAAAGCTTCTCTACTGATTATTATTCTTACAGGGTTTAGATGAAAAAGACAACACCAAAAGGGTAAGATTTCTATGTATGTTTTATGGTCACACTAAAATTGTCAAGAAAATCATAACACCCTTGCCCTGTTTTGTAGTAAAACCCCACTTTTAATTTTTTTGAACAGTTCTTATTTCATTATTCTAAGACTCATGACTCAGGCAACTCAGACGTCATGGTAAGTGGCATAGCACCTCCTTGTGAGTACATGTGTGCTTGTACGTAAAAACAAGGTAACGTTCCTTTTTGCAGTAGTCTCTCCAACTGTATAGCAAGCTCAAAACTGGCAGTTTCGTGTTTAAGATATAGAATGTGTTTAATAACATAGGAGAGGATCATCAATACTGTCCAAGTGTGCAAAAAAACAACCAAACACTCATAGAATCCCAACTGCTTCTTAATCTACTGCTTCTGGTAGTTACAACATTTAAGAATAAGATTAAATGCTTGTTTCCGGTACTGGAACATAACATGTGCAGTGAAACAATGTGGATTTATAGAAGCTGAGAACATGACCATAAATATCAAGAACTCTTAATTAATTTTTAGTAATTAAATTGTTAATTTATTTGTGCATGTCATAAATACTTATCAGGCAAAATAGTATTTAAGTGTCACTCAGATTTTGGATTATGTTTTAAATGAAAAATATGATTTTAAAAATAGCCTAGTATTGTTGCTATAAAAATATTCTCATAAGCCAACAACAAAAGCCAAACTATGTGTGATCCATTCTTGCTTTTAAAGTGCAAACATAATCTGTTATTTCTGTGCATCTATGTGTTTTTTTTTCTCTGCATGATAGGATTTTGAGAAAATTAAACATATTCATTTTTTCTCATTTCTTAACAATCATTCTTATATGTAAATGTCCATTTTTGCCTTGTTCTTTACATTTCTTCAGAAATATGTGGTATATTTCCTAGAAAGTGATATTGATGGTATTGGGGTCAGTGTTTTCATGACAGAGCTGCTCTGGAGGTTTTAATGGTAACCAGGGCACAGTGAAATGAGCTATTTCTTCTGCTGCTCAGATGTTACTGCATCCCCCTTCGTCCCCATCCTGAATACCTTTACCCCTGCCTGCCCCCAGAGATTACTGCTTTCTCACTTCTGGTTTGGCTGTTCAGGTGACTATTTTCTAGCCCAGTTCTCAGAGATACTAACTTAGGTGAGATCCATCATTCTTTGGCTTTATTAACCTCTGTCCACTGACTGCAAGACAGAGCCCAAGTGGCCAGCTGGGCTGCCCTTTAACTCCTCCGTTACACGTCAGACCTCTTCTTTTTTAGCTATTACGATGCCACATTGCCTACCTTAGGCAGACAGTGCAAAATTGGCTGCAAGTAGGCAAGTTCATTTTACTGATTAAGTACATTAACACTTTGGTAACTCTAGTAGTTCCATATGTTATAATTCTCTTTGTTGTATTACTTTCCTAAGAAGTATTGTATCGAAAATACATTATTTTTTAAATTACGTTTACCTGAGTTGAAGGTTTAAATTGGTTGATGGAACAGAGTTTTTTCTACTTTGCTTCTCACTGTGGACCTCTCTCCACGAGCCCACATGGTTGTGTTTTGCTAGGGGGCACTTACGCTGCACACAATGCCACTGTGCTTAACCAGGCTGTCTGCAAGCATGAAGTCTTGTTGAACACAAGGAATTTCATGATTGGAGCTCGTCTTTTAGGTAGAATGACTAGTGCCATGTTTACAAATTTTACTTGAGAATGGATCCCTCCTGCACACTGTTTTCTAGAGGGGGGGGGGAAAAAAAAAAATCCTTGCTGGGATTTAAGTCATTTTGAAGTAAAATAAACTTTTCAGTACAACAGAGATTGAAGCTGCTAACTTCCACAGCAGATAATCGTAGAAATGTTAGTAGGAGTACCATATGGAAATATTCTCTGTACCACTCACAGAGGCTGATCAAAGTCTGAATAATTGCAACTGCCTGGGCAAGAAGTCTGTAAACAGTTCTGAACTTTCAATGAGTAAAGGTGAGGATGCATAGCTTTTCCCTCCATCGCTCTGAGAGTCACATTCATAGTGTAAATTTAAATGTTGGTACCTGTTTGTTGTCAAGTCAGAATGTTAAAAAAAAAAGTTTCTCAATTAACATCTTCAGTCCTTTTCTAGTGCATGTTTGGTCCATGAGTCAATACTGTGGGAAGAGACTTTTTTTGCATCATAAGGTCCAAATTTCATTGTTGCTCATGTGTCTGTGTTCGTGTCCTCTCAGTCGTCTGTCCTGCATCCTTTGCTGCAACTTGTTCCCCAGCTTAATGAGAGAAGACTGAAGAGATACAAAGTGGACGTATGTAATCTTAAACTCTGCATGCTTGCATTCTCACATTTTGTGATTCATTAGCTCTTCTAAAAATGTCCTTGTAGACCTTTCTGCCCATAACACTTTTATTTTCAAGATTTACTATCACACTAGTGTATTTTCATTAGAAATGTGAGGGTTTTATATTCTTAAATTAGTGAAAAACAGTCCTGCTGATATTTAATATTTAAAACCAAAAACCACTGAAGTAATATATGCCTAACACAGAACAGTGGTAGAACACAAAGCCTATGTTTCAAAATGGATCTGTTAGTTCTTTTATAGAAAGAAAAGTACTTTAAATTTTGTCAGTACTGTTATATTTCAGTTCACTTATATTTTTCTAGGGAGAGTCTTTTATTCCCCAATTTGGAATTCAAACCATATCTAGTCCTTACACATATATTATTTATGACTTACGGCACTAAAAATTTCTAAGTAGTTTATAGGCAATTTACTGTTTAACTTAAGGTGCAGATAAGAAAGTTCTCTGTGGAATTAATTTTCCATAGAAAAATAGTGTGTTTTGGAACAAAAGTTTCACATAGAAAGAAATAGCTCCATTTTTTCCAAAATATCAAAAAAATTTGGTATATTTTCTGCAAATAAAATTTCAAAAGTCAAAAAGCAGATGGATAGAAGTGTCCATCCCTTTAATGGAGCTATGGAAAGAAGAGAAAAATGCAGTCTGATATATAAGAATCTTCCTCTATAAGATTACCGAAGATTCCTGTATAATAAAGTATACCAAAATCTAAGACCCAGATTCTTCCTGTTTTACATTGACCTCAGCTTGGTTATTCCTCAGGGTCATTGATATGACGCCTTATATTCACTAATATGCAAGTTAAATTAGGAGTATGAATGTGATACTTAAAAATCAGATAAGCATCCCCATAAGTAAGACTTTTCCTTTATTAATCCAGATAAAGGCTGTGTTGTTAACTCCCAAATTTTCAATGAACTCCTAATCCTATGATTATGTGTGTCAGGTTTCATTGAGTCATGGTTGTGGTTGGTAATACTATCTACCCCTCTCTTCAGATCACTGCATAATCCCAATGATATGCCCTGAATCACATTTTTCTTATCCAAAGGCAGAACCTGGCCACGTATAAGAACTTAAAGAGTTAGTACATCTTCTCATGGACTAAAATTGTTATGAAAATTTCAATCCACTACACATCTGAAAGGAAAATACAGGGTAAAATTTACCTTCTGTGATGACATTGACATGAACTGTATTTGTGCTATCAGACCTATATACTGGCAAAGAATATTCTTGGAATTGCTCTTTGTGCTTTTAAATGAACATAAGTGTCAACTAAGACAAAGAATGGGAAGGAAAGCATAAATGCAAGAACACAAAATTGCTGTAAGTGAAAACAAACTGCCTTTTAAATCCAATAAAGTCCTTTTGCTAGAATACGTCAATATCTTGAATTTACTTCCATTGATGGCATAATTAATGGATATAGAATACATTAATTAACAGACAGTAACCTAAAATTTGTAGCATGTTTGGCATATTCCAACACATTTCAGCCTCTTCATGGCAGCTTTATTTATAGTGGGCTCAAAAAAGAAACTATAAGGATATTTTTCCAAGTAATAATAATACCAAACTCTACAGAGTATATCAGTCAGATCATGTCTTGTGTGTATATATATATACACATATTTAGAGTCACTATACTTACAACAACTCACAAATGAAATTTAATAAATTGTTTCTGTTTAAGAGCTGTCAAGCCATCATATGACAAACAATTTAAAGGCTTATTTTTTACATCAAAGAAACGTCAAAATCCATACTCTACAAATCCTTATAAAAAAAATTAAAAATTATACTAGCTATCTGATATAAAGCGTAAAGGTATACTGATATAAAAAAGACCTTTTTTTTAGCATAGTGCTTGGGAATATTTCTTCCAAAGGAAATTAAAAAAACCCAGACAAAAAAATGCCATAGTGTTTGGGAATGAGCCCAGAGCAGGCTGATAGAACTTTGTGGCAAAAGGCAAACATTTTATCCAGCTTCTTTTTGTAAGGTACCTTATTTTCATCAGATTTTTAAAGTAGAAATGAGTGAATGATGATGAGTATTATATGTTTCTTTAGTCATCTTTTCAATTGGCTAATTTTTAAAAGATCTGTCTCCTGTTACTTGTATTATTGTACTCTTAACTGGTGTTACATGGAAATAGCCACAGTTAGAATTCCAACCATTCTGCACTGTGATAAGCAGTAGTCTTTAATCTGCTATTGAGATGTTATCGATTATGAAGTAATGATGTGGCCAACACATACAGAATATAGCCATTTTAAAATATTCATATAAATCTAAGGAAACAATTAAAACAGCTCTGAATTGAATTGCATTTTATAGAAAGCAGCCTTTAT
>NW_008824243.1:3886564-3892763 GCF_000699105.1 Pygoscelis adeliae
TTCCTGCTGTGAATACCAGTCACCTTGTTAAAGGTGTTACTTACTCCTGTACAGTGTATAAACACCAGACATTTACAGAGTGCTAGCATCTTCTGGAATCAGTTTCCTTTGCAGACTCTTTTGGTTTCGGTATTTTTGCATGCACCCTATTTATTTTAATGTCATACTAAGTCTTTGAAATTCATCCATATTACGCTTATCATATTTGTTTATATGGCAGATTTCAGTGTATTTTAGTATAAGAGTTTAAAATCCTCTCTAAATGTTACTGCTGAGGGCCATACCAGTTTATAAGAAAATTAAGAAAATACTTAAATAATCTGCCATCAATAATAAAAGCATCTGCAATTATTCCCTGAATGTAAGAAAGCTATAAATCTATCTTTCCAAGAGACTCTAGCAGATGGGCTGATGGGGAAATGGCAAAGGCAAACTTTAAAGCCAGTAGAGGATCAGAGCAACCCTGCCTAAGATGTGCAGAGGAATGCTGATCCCCCATGGAGCAGGAAGCCCCCGTGTTCCTGTGGGCTACCCACTTTTGGTTGGACTGACTCTGGTGTCAGAGAACGTGCTTCAGGAAGGGTTAGCTTGTTGCTATTTTTTTTTTTTTTTCCTAATACTGGAAAGAAAACCAGAACCTGCTGTACATAAACACACCCACCTCTATCCCTGACCAGACAAGGAATAGAAAAGGTGGATGGGTGAAGGAGGAAACGTGCTTTGTTAAATTTATTCTTTCTTCCCAGTTTGGACTGACACCAGATTTTGTCATGAATTTGATTCCTCTTGAGCTCCATCTTGGCTGATAGAGTATGATCTAAGAAGAAGCAAGAGCACTTTGTTGGCAAGTCAATCTAAGAGATTGAACAAGATAACTTTTAGAGGGCAGGCATTAAACTCTAAATAAACATACTTCTTCATGAATACGTATGTTTCTGTATACATAGATACATGCAGGTTTGTGAATATACATGCATGTGTTAGTTACTTTTTAACATCTCCAAACCCTTGGAAGATTAGAAGGCAAGGGTTACAGTGAAGACAGATTTTTAGCTTCAGTTGTTTTCTGATACCAACCTTCTGACATGAAATCAGACAAGGAAACTACATAGTCTTCTTCAAGAGGTGTCTGGCTGTAAGTAGAGAATGACATATTAACATGTTAAAAGTCCTTAAAATAAATCACAATTCCATATTAGTAATTGTAGTCTTGATTCCTTTTATGTTCTAGATCAATTTCCTTAACTTGCAACAGCTGCCTATTTCATTTCTGTTTTTATTTTTGTTCATGTATTGAATAAAAAAGTAGAAAAATAATTAAATATAAAGATCATAAGACATTCCAATGACAATGTACAAGACTCCATTAACAGATACATTTTTAGCCTTTTTAAATATAAAACCCTATAGTATTGAATGGATTATAGATCCGAGATGGGTATTTCAAACCAGGTAATACTAGAATGATGTGGACAATATGAATAAAATTCATCCAGGTGTTTTACGTACAGCAAAGAAACTGGGTATAATGGTGTACCTGATGAACTGAAATCAAAATTAAAAGCAAGACTCAAAAAATGATGTGTAGTTTAAACCCTACTTCCTTTGAAAGCTTCCCTGGATTGAAGCTGCTCCTGTGTTTGGAAATGATGGGAGCCATCCTGTTTTATACAATTCATACAGCATTAGAATGGAGCATGAAGTGATGCCTTTCTATGACAGCTCAGGTTATGATCATTACCCAAGAGATCACATGACCCCAGTTTTTAGTTGAGAAATACCATCATTGCTAAATAAATTCCATCTAAATTTTATCTTCTGGTAAGCACAAGATTTGAAGTATTTTGTTTCTCAATTGACCTGTCTCTCCACCTGCAGGACAGACACTTCACTCGTATCTCCGGTATTAACATAAGCAATGACAATACTGTGATTAAGCTTATGTGTTCTCTAATCATGAAGGTCTCATTAAAGCAACTGGATACTTCATGCTTTGTACTTGTTACATTTAAATGGAATTTCTATTTTCGTCATCATTCATTCACTGCCCCCCCTCTCCCCCCCCTTACTGTATGGATCAGTAGACAGTTGTTTCTCAATGTGTGCAGCACGGACAGGATAGAATATCATAAGCACTGGTCTTTTGGGAATTAATCTGAGGAGGGTGATCATGACACACCTCTGGGAACAGTCTGGGATCTCATTCCTGGGAGAAGCCCAAGTATTTCTGATATTTAAGCTTTGCATTGTTGTCCTTCTGCGAGGTGCAAAGACCAACTCTACTTTGTCCGTAGAGACTCCACTACCATGAAGACACTTTGGTTGTGTCAGGGTAATGAAACCTGGAAAGTCGAAGGCAAAGCCTGCTCATCATTACTAGTACCATTCTAAAGCAATCTGAACTGAGCCAGAACTTGAGGTGGGATTTGGCCCTCATTCATGTGTTTCTGCTATTTCTACATGACAACATGAACTTCTTGTTACTGACATGAAGAAATATAAAGCATGCCTTAAGGCATGTATAGTAGTACTGAAGAAATACTTTTAATAAGTACATAAACAACCTCTCTATATGGATTCATTTACAAGAGTAGATATGATTTAAAATACTCTTTTTCAGGAAGAACTTCAGGGACCTGGAGGGATTCAAAGTAGAGGCTACTTTTTCTACAGGGTATGGTTTGTTCGACTTTTTTTCTTTTTGTTTCATGATGAATGTTACAAACCAAAAAGTAGAGAAACCAGCGAATTACAGTAAGAATTACTGTGACTGAGGAAACTTTTTTCAGTAAGAGCAGCCCACCTTACAGGACTACTCAAGATCTGCTCCAGACACTTTCTTTGATTAAAATAAAGGCATAGTAGGAAGGTTTTTTACACATCTTAATGTTTGTATATACATGATGCCATGCTATGTCTTAATAAGTCACTGGTTATTATGTATATAATTTTCAGAGAAAGTTCTAGAAGATATGCCATCTTGGACAATCCTTCTAAAGCATTGTTCAATATGGTACGTTTGCGTGTGATATAAATACAATGCCATGCTTACATACTGTACCAAAACAGATACGGGGCCTGACCTTTCTGTTTTCCTTGTGTTTTGACCAGTAAGATTAGAAACTAGAAACAGAAATTCTCATAAGAATGAAAGTACTCTGTTTGTCTTTGATGCCATAGAGCCTTTTTACTCCATTTTTGCAAAATTGAGCAAGTTAAAGATGGCAAGTCAAACTTAATAATCATTCTCTTGATTTTAGTTAATCTTTTTTTCTATTTAAATAAGAAAGTGGCTAATGAAAAGAAGACAAGTCTGTACAGTTATATTTCTTATGTGTCAGGATTGGATCTTTAGAATTCTTATGACAGGCCAAAGCTATGGGTAATATTAACATCAATGCATTCATGATGCCAGAGTGAAAAGCAAATTCTTATTAAGCTCAGCAAGAGATTTTTTTATCAGTTTTAGTAGACATTATATCAAGTTCCTTTGCAGCGCAAAATATTTCTGAAATGACCATGGTGAAAAGGGAGAAACTCTTTGCCTATGTTAAAGAACACAGTCTAAAAATAAAATCATTGTGTCATATATTTCTTTGTTAATTATAACAAACACTTATAATGCAATAATAACAACAATCAGGAAGAACATCTTAAGAAAATAAAAAAGAATGAGGGATAATCGTCTTAGAGTGACTTCTTGTGGCTTTCTCCCCCTTATAAAATCATACAAGATGGGCATAATTCATTCTTCAATCTATATACAGTAATTTTTATTGTATAATTGTCCTCCAGAGGTGGATATACATTAAAAAATAACTGGTCTCAGGTTTATCTTTAATGATGATTACGCTGACAGAACAGAACTGAGAAATTTCCCAATTTCTCTACATACCAAATTGGGTGGGGCTTTGTTACTGAAATCAGTCAGTTTTATAGAGCACTTATTGGATATTTGTCTTTCAGCCACGCAACGGAAGGAGATCAGTGGATTTTCGCTAAGGAGGTATTTATTTAATGCTTTTAATCACAATCTATATTTAAATTAGTTTATTTTTATACAAATAGAGCACAACATTTATGTTGAGGAGTAGTCTCAGAAAGCCTTTAACTGTTTTGTCAACTTATATTTCTGCAGACAAGCTTCTCCCAGATGTGCTAAATTCACATATCTTCAGGTGAAGTGAATAGAAGCTGTAGGTACTCAGTTCCTAGAACTGAGAACTCAGAGTTGCTTCAGGCGGCAAGAAATGGAAAATATCCCAGATCTGTAAACAGTTTGGAAAGTTTACAATGATGATAAGCGTATGTCAGGAAGAACTGATTCAACTACCTGTCAAATACATGATGACATCCTGGGGGTAATCCCCCTGTTCTTACACAGAAAAAACCTCACACTGAAACTAAGTACAGACTTCAGGATTTAATTTCAAATCATTCAATTCTTTGGAGAGATATAAAAAAGTTTCCCTATGCCAATATTATAATGCTCTGTTTTCTAATATATCTTACATCTGTATCGTATTTTAAGTATTTAGTGTCATATCATACCAACAGCTAAAGCTTTTTCTTATTTTTCAGGATTTTAGATTCCTGACCTAGAACTAATGCTGCAGGAATGATGAGTACATCGACATACTGTTTTCCTTACAAAAATTATTCGTTACTAATGTCACTAGAATGTAAATGTTCTTAAATTAGATTCCATTAAGGATTCAAATGTTTCTTTACTCTGTTGATTATATTAAAAGCATATTAAAATTATTTGTTTCCTAGTGTTATGATGTTTACAACTGTGTGTAATGCAACTGTAAAAAAGTCAGTGTGTGCAGGCAACAGACATTACCTCTAACAACAGTTATGTACATTTATTTTCCCTTATAAATAAAGGCACTCAGTTAGAGAGTTGTTTTAATGAGAATGTTTGCAATGTGGACTATTGCATTTTTTCAGAATATAACTGTGATTTGTGCAGCCTTTAAAATCACAGCCTATCCAAGCAGGCCAAACAAAAGGTGTGGCTTGCTTTTCAAGGTGATGTTCTCTATCCCTGTACTTCCTTCACTGTAGGCAGTCTGCAGATAAGTGCTCTGCTGGTGATCTACAGAGCTATATTGATGAAAAAGGAGTTGGCAGTCCTCAATAAGCCTTAAGGTTACTAGTGTTTCATTGGCTGAAAAAAAAATCATAATCTCTATTCCCTTAACAAAACGAAATTGAACAAATTGTATGTTTTGAGGAAATCTCTTGACTTTAATTCAGCTGAAATACAATGGCATCTTTTTTTTTAGCTACTAAGAACACATGCAGTATGGTTCTCATTCAGAAGAAGACTTAATTGAGTTATTTACATTCTTCCACAATTAGGATTCACTTGAAAACTCAGCTGGTTTTCATGTAGACTTAAAGAAACTTTAATCAAAAGAACAGGTTAGCCTCGCAGTCTTCCTAGCTTCTCTCTGAGTTTGTTTTCACACCAGGGTTTTGTTAAAATACGATGTTGAGGTTGTAAATATATTGAAAGTAACTAATCATTCAGTGTAGAAGCGGATTATCGTTTTTAACATTGTATTGGCTGGTCACGGTTTGAACTGACCTTAGCATTACTACTCCTGCTTCTGCAAGCTTGGATGAGCAGCTGAACTTCAGAAGGTAGCTGGGAAAACAGATGGCCTCAGAGGTAGAAACCAGCTTAAGAAGTCTTTTTCCTCTTCTTACCCACTTGTTTTCACTCTACAGTTTGCTGTGTCTCCAGTCGAACTGGTGCAATTATTTGTGAACTGAGGATCCAGTTATATATGTCCCTGGTCAGAACTAATGTGTGACCTTCTGCCACAAAATGCTTATTATATTGCATTGTATAGTATTAAATTAGATTATTTGTTTAAGTTTTTCCCACAACTGCCTTACACCGCACGTCCCACAGCTCCCACTCAAGCAGGCAGTGGGATGAGCAGGCCGCAGCTGAAGGGCAAGGCAGGGAAGCAGGGCTGCCTCCTCCAGTCACACCCAGCACCAAAGCATGGCCTAAAGTGGCCCAGACTGAAAGTGCCCCTCGCTTGATGTTTTGTTTGTTTGGATTTTATTTTTGTTTGTTTTCCGTTTTTTTTTTTTCTGAAATATTTTTAAACAGGATCAGTTTTATCAGCAGTAACCAATGACCGGTGGGGCAAACGGCCAGGGGCCGCTGCCGCCTCGC
>NW_008824243.1:3892979-3905770 GCF_000699105.1 Pygoscelis adeliae
TGAGGGAGTTGGGGTGGGGATGCCAAGGAAATGGGGGAGGCTGCAGGTGGGGAGCGGTTGGGGCCGAGAGAGGCGCTGGGTGCTGCGAGAGCCCTGTCGTGCTGCCTGAGGCAACCGCCGCACATTCTGGGCAGAGAGAGAAGGGTGAGGTGGTGGGGAGTGCAGGAGCAAAGCCGGCCACCGGGGAGGGCTCCCTCGGCATGGCCAAGCCTGCTGCAGGGCCCCACGGGGCAGAGAGAGCCAGTGTCGCTGCCCCCGGGCCTGCGTAGCCTTCCCAGCTGCTGCGGGGGTCCTGAGAAATGGCAGACGGGGATTTTCTTGTGCAAATACATCAGGAAGCTCTGAGTTTCTAACGGTTAAGAATTAACCATCATTACTGCCCTGTAAGAATAATAAAACACTACACTTCGATAGCTGGACGATTGTAGGTGTAGCATATTTTAAAAACGTAATTGAGAATTTGTTTCATGTCATTCGCCAAAAAACCCAGAACTTTTAAAAATCAAATTTACCAGAAGTGTTATTTACACTTAAGGATTGAAGTTATCCAGCCTGTGGGTTCCCAGACTTGATCTATGCATTACCTGTGGCAAAGCTGCTGGTAATTAACGTTATCATTAGCAGCAGTGAGAAGTGTCATGAGAAGTGTTTTCACTTGGGATTGTGGCCTGCTAGTGGAGTAATACTGCTTCTGCAGCCTAGCTTCATACTCCGAAACCAATTTACGTTGGATCACTTTTGCCATTGCTTGGCTCCTCTGCATTCTTACCACCAAATATCTTCTGAAATTTTGACACACATTTTCATTTATTTCCTCTGTGCATATTACTGTAATCTTGAACTAATCACTTAACACCAACTTTTTAAACATTATTTAACTCAATTTGATAAAAAATTGTTAAAGGTTTGCTAGCTTCTGATCTCCTCTTCCCTGAGACTGGAGTTCAGGTTTATTAGAGAGAGATAGCTGTTTCTGTTATGCTTACTGTGAACTAGGATTCTTGATCCAGGTTTTTTTTTGCTTTTACGTTTTGTAGATGTAACAGCATCTAGAAAATGTCCAGTGTACAACTGGTTACACCAGCCTATTGAATGTTAAAAACATTAAATAGAAGTAGTATAAAATACACCATTTAAATAAAATACTGTGCACAGATTTTATGTAGGACCTAAATTTACAGAAAAACATAAAATGTCAAAAACTTTCCTGGCAAAAACTGGCCAGAGCTTATCTTCTAAGTTACCTACATTCCAATTCTGTTTCAGTAGTCCTTTTTGTTGCATGGTTTTGAAATTATTTGTCCAGTTATGATGATGATTTTTATTATGTTTTTTAATGCCTCCTGATTCTTCATAATCCTGCTATGGAGAAGGATTTACATTCTGTGGAGAAATCTGATCCTGACTTAAGTCAGGAAATCGTACACTAAAGCACTTGTGTGGAGGCCAAAGTGCATGTGTATCACTCGTGTTTCTTGAGTGGTTCCCTTGGAGGTGTAGTCCTCTTAGTTCTGTGGACTTTTTTGATACCCTGACTGTACCTAAGTCAAAATTCTTCTTTGGTGAAGGCTTGAAAGCTTGCAGTAAGACTGACTGTAAGAATTTTTTATGTAAGTAAACCCTGGGGAATTACACTTCATTTGGGTTTTTCCTATTCCAGACCCGTTAGTGACCATCTAATTCATTAGGTTATATATGGAGTTTCTCTTTTATTTTTTCCAATGGATTATATCAATTACTTCTCAATCAAAGACGGAGAAAACATTACTTATTCTCAATTCTTTATCTACGTTTTCATATATGGATAAAGTTAAAGTAAGTTTGCTAGTATATTTCAAAAACTTGATGACAGAATAACCATGTCCTTATAGGTAGTATGTTACAGAGCATAATTCATTTTCCAAATATTATAATTAACTATTTACAATGGAGTTGTCATTTCTAGTCCAAAATCTGGGTATTGGAGCTTTGCAGAAGAAAGCAATTAAAGTATTCTGGTATGAAAGCTCTGCTGTATCTTAGCAATAAGGAACTAGATGTTTGCAAAGCCAGAGTCCTCCACTAGTAGTGAATATCGGTAGCCGTACCCTTGCCTGCAGTTTGCTGAGCATTAGGACTGTTGCAGGAACTGCCATAACTATTGCCACTTCCTTTCCACTCCAAACCCTGCAAAGTCTTGCTTCCTCACTCATGCCGGAAGAAACTGGCAAAGGTAAGAGTCTTCTTGCAAACCCACTGTACTTAACTTTCTTGTGAGCAATACCTTGATTCTATTTACTCTCTTTGTGGTTTTCCCAAGTATGTTTTCACCTAAAATGCAAAGCACTTCTTTTTCCTTTGTGAAATTCATGGAGGCGTGTGTAGTATTTGAATTAGAATTTGTTTCATTATACTCATGCTAAATTTTGTACAAGAGATTTGTTGAATAAAAATGAGGCAGCCGTTGGCTGAAAAGGCCAATGTAGTACTCATGGGCATGGTAGTAATCCAGTGGAAATCCTGGATGTTTCCTCAGGCAGAATTTTTGTAATGTACTGTTTGTTAACTTGATGCTGCATTATTATGGAATTATGAATATCATTCAATATTCCTGATATATAAATATCTATACAGAGATTTCATTATGAAGGTTTTCAAACAAGTCATTATTTCAGGGCCAAAAATACCACACTTTTTGATTAACAACCTGTTTTAAAATTTGCTTTACTACTTTTAATCCATATGAGAGGCCTCCTAATGTGTTGCTGTTCTACCATGCCAACACCAGTCCAGTACAATAAACAGATTATTTTAATGTGACAGTTTCAGTAGAAATGCAGTCTCATAAATAGCATACAGTTCCTTTATCTTAACCATTTAATTAAAATTAACACTAATGTAGACTTAACACCTGCAGAAGTCCTGTATTATAAACATGGTGTATGAAGTAGCTTATGTTGACACATTAATATTAATCATTCATTTAAAATAAAAAGTTTTTTTTCTTCTGATTCTAGGCATGCTTTTACATGCTTATTCACAGTGACAATACCTTATTCTTAGTAGTAACATAAAAATACTGATACAAAAATCTTGCCTGTATAAAGCTGTATTTCTTTAAGTGTGCTTAATTAAGCAGTGTATAGTTTTGAGTTTCTGAAGTAGGCTTCCATATATGTTTTAGACAATTTTTAGCTGATATTTTGGAGACTGATTTTTTTATCTATGCTTACATTTTGAGTTTTCTTTCTCTCCTATTTTGTTGCTGTTTTCTGTTCAGAAGTGAAAAATGACAAATGAAAATCCATTCTAGAGAATGGTCCATGAAGGTATTGCAGCCCTTAAGTATTTGTTTCCTTTTGTTACATCCTTAATATATGTCAAAATGAAAAAGGGCTGGTTTTGGTTTAAAAAATTTGTTGACCGATTTTCAATTTGTTGACTGGAAAGGACCAATTTGTTGGTTTAGTTCTGTTTCATAATATTAAAACAGGATCCAAATGAAGATACTGAGTGGAATGACATACTGAGAGATTTTGGAATTCTTCCTCCAAAAGAAAAACCAAAAGATGAAATCGAAGAAATGGTTTTACACTTGCAGAAAGAAGCAGAAGGCAAGTAAAATTGAAAATACATACCATTACTGTAACAAAATTTGAAAAGCTGAGTTATTTTCAAGAATGCTTTTTGTAACTTAAACATTGTACAATAATTATATTTTTATTTTAATTATTTTCACATGGTTATTTTAAAAAGGTTCTGAATTAAACATACAACACAGTGACAAACATTATGGCATATAACATGTACAGATAACTCATTTTCATTATTTCATAAAGGAAACAGTCAGTATAAGCAAGATTCACATTCTGAAAAACTGGTAGTAATCCACTCCTGTATTTCTGTATTTTCCTGTACACTTATAGTTAAATAAATTTCATTTTTTCTCTCTCTTACCCAGAGCTATACAAAAGTTGACTAATTTCTGAAATTAGTACATCTTTTTCTTTCATTAGTTCCATGTCTGTGTAATACTTTTCATACATTTAAAATGTTTGAAGACACTTTGGAGAACAAAAGGTGACTAATTTTTTGTTTGTTATTTCTAGTGAAACCATATGAAAGAATGAATCTTGAAGAATTAAAGGAAGCTGAAGATGACTTCGATGAGGCTGATAGGAAAGCTATTGAAATGTACAGGTATAGTAAGATATTTCTATCCAGATTAACAGTGCACATGTCACTATTGTATATGTGCATGCTCCTGAAACATAAACTCAGAACCTTTTGAACAGTAATGTCTGCTGACTGACACAACTGCCTTCTTTCACCTTCCACTCCTTTGCCAGCAGACAGCACTCACATTACTGTCCTACATCTTCCTGATTGTCAGTGGCAAAGAGATGCAGTTTACACTATATATTACTTTGACGTTTTGTTAGAACAAAGTTATTCCCCTTTTAAAATACTTAATTTAGTCTTAAAGCTGGATATTTAAATGAAAAAGAATAGAAGGGGCCACAGTGGGAACCACTGTTACACATCCTCAGTTCAGCTGAAGATGGATCATGCTACTGTATGTTTAGAGGCGTTGCATGTTTGAAGTGTTGTATACTCAACATTTATCTGTTACACAAGGAGGGTTCATTCTCTGTTTCCCTTATTAAACTGTACCTCTCATTCTATCACTCTGAAAAGACTTTCTGCCAGTCTTTAGGAGTTAGGGCAATGCTGAAAAATATTCAAAGAAAGGAGAAGTTCTGTATCCCATTTTCTCTCATCTCTTCTGGATAGCAATTTCTGCAGATTTCAAGCCAGGAGGAAATGTACAGTTGGTCACGGGTATCCCTTTTCTATCATGTTGCACAAGAACTTTAGGAAAAACAGGGTCCCAACATACATGGCCCCAACTTTGTAAAAGATACTGAGTTTGTGCATATGGAGTGTGTGCCACCTATATCAGGATGGCATGTTGTTAAAGAAAACTATATATCAGTGCTGGAACCAAAGTATTTAGTATTTTTAATTGATAATTAAATACTTAATCTGAGTATTATGAGCAAAATACATCTCTGCCTTTTGGATAGCACTCATTTCTGGTACAGTGTGCTTTCTAAGTATATTATTGAAACAAAAATTTAACGTAAAATTTATTATGAATTACAGTTTCATTATATCATACACTGCAGTTTCTATGCTGGAATGGTGGAAGTTGATAAACTTGTGTGTTTTTGAAAGATGTTTATCCAGTCAGCTGTGGACCCCTAATACACAACTGTTGTGTTTACTTTGCTTCTTATCTAAGATTAATTTTAATGGCTTTTCTATTTCTTACTTTGTGAAAATATTCGTTTGAAGTTTATATAGAAGGAAGGCTCAGGGGAGATCTAGTCAATGTCTATAAATATCTGAAGGGAGGGTATAAAGCAGACAGAGCCAGGGTGTTTCCGGTGGTGCCCAGTGACAGGATGGGAAGCCATGAGCACAAACTGAAACACAGGAGGTTCCCTCTGAACATCAGGAAACACTTTTTTACTGTGAGGGCGACCGAGCGCTGGAGCAGGTTGCCCAGGGAGGCTGTGGAGTCTCCATCCTCGGAGATGTTCAGAAGCCATCCAGACACATTCCTGGGCAGCCTGCTCAAGGCTGACCCTGCTTGAGCAGCGGGGTTGAATCAGATGACCTCCAGAGGTCCCTTCCAACCTCAGCCATGCTACGATTGTGTAAGTCTGTGATATACCATATACTGTTCTTAGGTGTAACTGTGGCACAACCTTATTCAACTTTTTAATAGGAGTACACGAATCATTTTACCTACAATACCATGCAGAGTCAATGTGTTTTATGAATTCAGGCTCAGAAGACTTTGGTAGCTTGTATGGAGACTTAGTAATTTTAGCTATACTGGACATTCACGTGTATATTTTTGTAGGTATTTTACAAAGTACTCTGCTGAGTTCCGCAGAGATTTGTACTGTAACTGAGAAAAATGAGACGTGTAGTTTACACAGAATAAAAATGCTAATATGATCAAAACATTCCCTCTGTCTAGATTCTATCTGTACTTACTGCTTTTGCTTTGTTAAAATGACTAAAACAATTCTGGTTCTAACACTGTGTATCTAGTGCTGTATTCTCATAGGAAGATAATCACATAATTATGTGGAAGTTGTGAACGTAAATTATCATGCATTGTTGCTAGAGTATAATAACCTTGCACATATATTATTTAATCTTTTTTGAAAAAGCCACTTCTACAGTGGCTTTCAGTTAGTAAAATTAATAGCTGCTTTTAATTCAACAAAGCTCAGTGAGGAATTTTCCTTTTCTACCTTGTAATATTTTTATAGATGAAGACTGCCATCTACTGTTTTTACATTCCAATTTTCATGAATTATTTTAAAATGGTCTCATAAATATTAGTATAAGTACTGGTAGTTCTTCCTCAAACTAGTCTCATTTTCAGAATCAGAAAAACAATTAGTACCTGCTTTAATTTTTTCTTGCTTTGTCTCAAATGATAAACCCTTGTGCAACATGTTTGTTACTCAAGTTTCCCAAATCTGATACTGAGGAACATAAGTCTAAGAAAATGTATTTTAATGTTATCTTATTGAATAAAGATTAGCATAGAAGCCTTTCTAGCTCTGAAATTACATTAGAAGACCTTGAGCTAAAGGGTTACTCAAAACATTTTTAAAGTAATTGAGAGATGCACTAGATATTATTTTAAAATTTATTTAAGGTGTTCCAAATGCTTATTTTTATTATTACTTTTTAATTAGGCAGCAACGCTTGCAAGAATGGAAATGTCTTCAGAGGATGCAAAAGTATGGGGAGCTAAGAGAAATTTGTGGAGAGCAGTACGTAAAGGAAGTTACAAACGCTCCAGACGATGTTTGGGTTATAATTCATCTTTATCGGTCAAAGTAATTACTTTCTTGTTTAAGATGTTGAATACTTCAATACAGAGAATTGAACTGGTAATTAAGAAGCAATATCAAGAAAAATGAAATACAATAGGCTAATGACATAGCAGTTGTTTGGAGGCAATGGAATCACAGAGCATGGGACCTCCTTGATTTAGGAGGTCGTCTCACAAAGTGAGATTTAATCACTTCACCTTTGTTCAATTATATGAAAGATTCCTTTTCCTATGTATGCTTATCACCATGTACCGAAACTCACTGAGATTTCTGAATTTCACTGAGAAAGTGGTGTCCGCTGTCTGTGCTAAGGGAAGTTCGTTTGCAGACTCTTTTTCTCAGCAGGAGTGCTCTAACAGGATTATTCTACCTTTATTTCCCCTTTGACTCGAGCAAATCAAAAGCCCAATACGAAAAGTCTCAGTCATGAAAATTGAGGAAAGCTAGGGAATTTGTTAGTTTATCAGTTCCCCAATAAATTCTCTAATGGTAGCAGAGGTTGTGACAGGATCCAGGAGAAATGTCAAAGGACTCCCATGATCAGTTCAGCATATTTTAGCAACTCTATTAGATGTTCTTCAAAAGCACTGAGAATTAGTATGGAATGTTTAATGCATTTTTTAGATTCAGACCAGCTTTCTCTTTTCCTTCTTTTAAAGCCTGTTGGGAGGAGGAAGCTTCTTTGATTCTTCTCAATTGTCAGGAATTGAGTATTATTTCCAGGAGCAATAGGAATAGGTCAGTCAAATTACGTTATGGTCTAGACAAGTGGTCTGTGCGGTGGGTGGGGAACTGGCTGACAGGCCGCACCCAGAGGGTGGTAGCAAGTAGCTCCTTTTCAAACTGGCAACCTGTCACAAGTGGGGTCCCCCAGGGATGGATATTGGGCCCAACGCTGTTTAGTATCTTCATAAGTGATCTGGATGATGGGATCAAGTGTGCCCTGATGACGTTTGCCCATGATACCAAACTGAGTGGGGAAGTGGACACTTCAGAAGGGAGAGCCACCCTGCAGGAAGACCTGGATAGGCTAGAAGAGTGAGCTAACAAGAACCTTATGAAGTTCAGCAAGGACAAATGTAAGGTCTTGCACCTGGGAAAACATAATCCAGGAGTGCAGCACAGGCTGGGATCTGCCCGGCTGGGGAACAGCTCTGTGGAGAGGGACCTGGGGGTCCTCGTGGACAACAAGCTCAATAAGAGTGAACAGTGTGCTGCTGCAGCAAAGAAAGCCAACAGCATGCTGGGTTGCATCAACAAGGCCATCACCGGCAGAGGTAAAGCAGTCATTATCCCACTCTACTCAGTGCTTGTCAGGCCACACCTGGAATACTGTGTTCAGTTTTGGTCCCCGCTATACAAAAGAGATGTGGACAGGCTGGAGGGGGTCCAGAGGAGGGCCACAAAGACGATCAAAGGACCGGGAAGCCTGCCATATGAGGAAAGGCTGAGAGAACTGGGTTTGTTCAGCCTTGAGAAAAGAAGGCTTAGGGGAGACCTTATCGCCATGTTCTAGTATTTAAAGGGTGGCTACAAAGATGATGGAGACTCCCTTTTTACGAGGAGTCACATGGAAAAGATGAAGGGTAATGGGTACAAGTTACTGCTGAGGTGATTCTGACTGGACACAAGGAAAATTTTTCGCAATGAGAACAATCAGCCATCGGAATAATCTCCCCAGGGAAGTGGTGGATTCCCCAACATTGGACACTTTTAAGATTTGACTGGACAGTGTGCTGGGCCATCTTCTCTAGACTGTGCTTTTGCCAAGAAAGGTTGGACCAGATGATCCTTGAAGTCCCTTCCAACCTGGTATTCTATGATGCTATGAAATGAAATTGTTCAAATTACAATAATTTAAATTTACAGATCTGAAGAAAGAAAATAGCTTTTCTTGCTTTTCATTGTTTTTGTTTACTGGAGAACCAATTTTGTTCTTTGTCATTGCATAAATACGAGTCTGTGAGGAAACTCAGAATTCCTTAGGAATGAATATGAGATCGCCAAAGTCTCTTATGGCTAGTAACAAAACTGCCTCACCTGTCTTTGGCCACGGGAGGGTGCTGCTGGAACTTTTTGAGGGTCCGTAGGCTAAGTCAGCTGCTTTAACTTCAGTCAGTTACAATGAAGATCCTAACTTCTAAAAGGTTAACAGGCTGGAGGGGAACAAAAAACCCCGTTGTTTTGTTTGGGTTTTTTTTAACTGAGGTTTATATGGCGATTGCATTGCAAAAAGGAGCTACGAAAGTAATGAACAGGCCTATGGTGATAATATGACTATACAAAGGTTTCCCTGACTTTACTCACATTTTACTAAAAGAATGAAGAAGTAATTAAATGTTAAACTGAAAGCTAGTTCAAATAAATTAAAGTAAAATGTATATTACAGATTAAAAATTCTCATTTAAACTCTACAATAAATGGACAAAATGAGCTTTAAAATCTTAGTGGAGATCAAAACTGAGGCACAATGCTTGAAGTGTCTGGTAGCTTTACTGACATATTTTATAGGCTGTGCCTATTATGTATGCATTGAAAATTCTTACTTGGACAGCTCTTTAAATCACAATGATCTTAGAAGCAGCTAAATAAAATTTGTGGTGCAATTCTTACAACAAATTAAAGTAGAAGCAGACTATAGGAAAAGGTACATTTATTCTTCAAAGGTTTTATTTTTAATAACTTTAGTTATTTTGCAAATCATTTACACCAGTGTCTTCATACTTTCTTATTCTTTTCTAGCATCCCAATGTGTTTACTGGTTAACGAACATCTCAGCCTGCTAGCCAGAAAGTTTCCAGAGGTCAAGTTTCTCAAAGCCATTGTAAACAGCTGTATTCAGAATTACTGTGACAGATGTTTACCCACAATACTTGTATATAAAACTCGTGAAATAAAAGGCAGGTTCATTGGAGTAGCTGCATGTGGGGGAATAGATCTTAAAGTGGAAGGTATGAGAAATATTTTTAAATAATTCATGTTATAGAACATTTTATGTTGTTTGTAATCATTAGACCCAAATATCACTGCTTAAAGGTGGAAAAGGTTTTTGAATATTTTTGTAGAAAAAAGTCTACAAAAAGCAAAGAAATAATTTATGTAATTCTGTGGTAAGAATATTGGGTAAGCATGGATACTTTGCAATTTCACGGTTAGATATTTTACTGAGATAAAGTTGGGTTGTCGCAAGGATGGCTCTGTTTGTTGTTGTTGTTGAGATGGAGCTTGGTCTTTTTAATAAAAGTCCTTTTCCTCTTAAGTGAGGATTTATTGCAATTATCAGAATAAATTGTCGTTTGTTTTTACAGAGCTTGAATGGAAACTAGCACAAGTTGGAGCAATAGAAACTGAATTAGAAAAAAAACCCAAAAAGGACATTATGAATATGACGACACTGTCAGCGTGAAATATTTCTGCTCATGAAGATGCCAATACAAAAAGTACTGATGTGATGAAATCACCTATTACTTGAGAAAATTTTAATGCAGATCATCTGTTCTGACATAAATCAGCTCAAATACAGTTTTTTACTCCTTTGGTAAGCCTGAAACAATTAAAAAAAAACCCAAACAAAAAGAGCTTTTGTTTCACTTGTATGTTTTTTTGGTTTTGATTTGTAGAAGAAAATTGATGTAGTAAATGAAAGCCATCCTTACCTTTGGATACCTATAGATGGCTGTCATTGACACCGAGAGTCTGGATTCTCCATCTCATACCAACTCCACTTAAATGGAATGGGAAGGGGAAGGTATTAGCTGGTGGGCTCCAATCCATACTTTCTTCCTCCTTTTATCCGGCATGGTTGCAAGATACTCCTTTAACTCTCAGTGAAGCAACTGTAGTGGAACTCTACTCTGCCAAGGACCTTCTCAGTTCCCCCCACTGAAAAGCTGACCCAAAGACAATGGTGTGTATAGCGATATCAGATCAGGATTTGGCCCCGAATCCATCAACTAATAGTTCCGTTTGTTTGACAGGTGTTCAAGAATCTTCTCCAGTGTCAAGGATAATCTTCCAACTATTTTAGAATACTGACGGTTGGATCAGTTGTTCCTTCTTAACAAAAATACATATATCCTTAACAAAATAGTTTACAGTACAGCTGTAGATAAGCAAAACTACACGCGTGAAAGAAGAGACCATGCTCCAGATTCAACATTTTTATTTGAGTAGTGAATCAAATTGTAGGGTATTAATGTTATTTTTCCAGTGACGACTCATCAAAAAAACAATCTCAATGTGCTAATGGAGAATTAGTTATATGCAGTTGACATGGTTTATATCATCAGGATGCAGAAAGAAAAACGAAACAGCAACCGTTCACTTAACACTTGGCACACAGATACCTAAGAAGAACAAGAAAATTAACATTACCCATTTTTTTTTCACCCAGTAGGATACAGCTGTGCTATTAGTTAATACCTACTGGCAGATACCACTTCTAGAAACTTTTATTTTGCAGATTCAAAGAGATAACTAGCAGACACATTTCAGAGATAATGTCTTATCTGCCATTATCTGCCACTTCAAACTAAAAAGCTAACTGGTAGATTTAAATGTAAATAGGTCATCAGTGACTTTAGATATGATTCCACAGTCACGTCAGGTGAATATCAGTCTTGGCTGCTATAAAAGGAGTGCTACCAACTGCTTCCTCTTAGCGGTGAACCTCCCTCCTGCTACTATGGGTGCCGTGAGGTACACAAGCACAATACACAACTGTACAAGTGCTAGTGTTGTCACACTGGAAGTAATAGGAATACGTCACTAGATATGGCAGGAAAGCACCAAACCTCCCCTTCGGTGACCCTTACTTATGTCCAAATGAAGTGACCATGCAATCATGATTGCAGCCGTCAGATGTGACAAAGCAGCAGCAAAATCCGAGGGAATCTGCAGGTTAAAAGCAGATGTTTCTGGTTCTTGGCCAGTTACACCATTTGTAGGAAAAGGGTCTAGGAATGAATGTTAGTCAACCTTTACAAGGATTATGTAGATTGTGACAGGCTTCTAAGTCAGCAGCTGTGTCAAATCCACTGATTTTAGTATTCCGGAATGATGTGAAATTTAGTTTCAAAATCAGCTTTCTCAAACAGATCTTCTTTTGAATATGCCAGTGAGGACCAAAAAGGAACATTCTGAGCAGATGATCGTTCAGTGGCCCTGAAGTGTATCAGGCACAAGATGGCGATGACGGTTCTGTAGGAAACATGGCTATAGTTAATGGAAGTACACTGGAAATTTCTGCATTTCTGGCCCAATGTAGTCCCACCATTCAATAATTCACAAAAGATTTGCTGCTCATAATTTGGCAATGCCTGAAAATTCTGTTGGCTCTCATGTAATCTTTGTGAGTGAAACAAAACTATCATTATACATCAGAGCAAACTCACATTGACAATAAGAGCCAGAAAAATAGTATTTCTAGGTGGAGAATACTTTCATAAAACCACCACACCATTTCTAAGCTTTCTGCCCTGTTCCTTCAGGAGCCTTTAAAATACTTCCAAAAAAGAAGCAGCATTAAAAAAAAATGACCTTGGTTAGGCCACAACTTCAGCAAAAAATGCAAATGTGTGTCATCTCCACAGCTGTGTTGCCTGTTTTGATCTTGTCAAGTCCCAAAATGCAAGATGTGCAAGCCACAAAGAGTAATTTGCTACCGCAACATTGCAGTAGAGGTAGGTGTTACGCTCCCATACATGTTTTTCTGAAGAATTACTACTGGTTACTAGTTAGTTAGATCTTTAGTTACTAAAGATCTTGTGGCAAATTTGATACATACAGCTTGATGCTATTTTTAGCCTCCTGGTTTCTTGGCCATATTCTAGTTCTGGTAATTATGCATTTTTGTTGAAAATATTCCTCTATTTTCTCCTGGATTTT
>NW_008824243.1:3905824-3907093 GCF_000699105.1 Pygoscelis adeliae
TACACTTCATCATAGGAGCATTATCCTTGGCATGAGTAATGAAATTATTAGATATCACATTTTCCTCAATTGAAAGCTAGAAATAGAGTATTATGAATCAGTAAGTAACAAAAATATGTTTTTACTAATGCTTTTTAAAATTCTTCCACTGGAAAAACTGAGCTCATTGTTAGCTCTTTAGCAGCATTACCGCTGAAGAGGTTCCTGTCCCTAAAATACCTTTGCATAAGACTTCGGTCACAAGCTGAATCGAATGGGGAAACTGATCTACCTGAAAAGCAATCCAGAAAGAAAAATCCACGAGATTTTGCAGCCAAGTCAAGTTCCTTACTTCATTCCAGACACAAACACTAATTAAGCTTCTACAGATACACATTTGTAATTACGCTTTTAGATATATTGCTGTTTAGGAGATCAACTGAAAAATAAACATCCTTGTAACTGAGAAAGAAAAATGGGAATATTTACACACTATTACCACTGAACAATGTTTTATTTCACAGAAAACAGTTCGCTGCTATGTTCTGCTGCACGCAGAACAGGTTTACACTAACATAATCACTGCACATTTAAGCATACTCCAGTCCTGCAGTAGGCAGTATGGCTGGAATCCATTACAGTTGTACGCAAAGACTCTGCGGCATCAGTTACCTCTCTGATTAACTCTGACACCTGATGCTGTTTGTATTTATTAGCTGGGCTGTTTCACAACTTTCTCTGCAGTGTCAATAATACAGCCACATCTGTGGAAACTTGCTGCGTGAGCCTTCCATCAGTTTGGTGGTCCAGAAATCTCTCAGACTTCAACAGCCTAGTACTGTACAATACAAATTCTACAAACCATGCAATATCAGTACAGTATTTTAAAAGTTATAGGATTTTATTAGGTGTTGAGATTTTAAACTCAGTTAGGGTCATTTCTTATTTTTAACGTTAGGTGAGACTATTCTCCAAAACTGGTACTAAAAGCACTGTCCACAGACAAAAGGACCGAGACGGTTTGTTCAGTGTGTTTGACTGTCTTCCATCTTCTTTCCACAAAGAAAATATGATTACAAGTAACATAAAAGTCAGTTCTCTGCCACTCCGTGAAGTTTTACCAGTTTACGCACACCGATAAAAGAAACCACCGCCAGGACGGGTTGCTTGTATCCCTAAATAACTTGTGGTGGCACATCTGTTCCCAGAGAGCATCCGAGATGCTGCTCATTCCCCTCTGGGAATGAACGCATGGCCGGGTACCGTGTCATACGTTCAGGCACTGCCGGG
>NW_008824243.1:3908772-3921360 GCF_000699105.1 Pygoscelis adeliae
CAGGTGGACCGGAGCTGCGGGGTGCAGGGTTGAGTACGCACTTCGTGGGCTTGCTTTTTTTTTTTCGCCTTTTTTCCTCCTCTGATAACTTTACTGCGGTGCCTGCGACGTGTTCGTGCTCTTAAATGTGAGGACTTCTCGGCAGCCCCCGGTCCTCTCCCGAATTACGTGTGTCCTTAAAATCAGTGTGTCAAATACTCTGTGCGTGCGTGTGTGAAATGTGGCCGGCGAGGGACTGGAAGTCCGTGGTACTTCATTTTTGTGTTTCTGTTAAGGTAGATTTGGATTTTTGGTTGCCTTCACTTTCAAATTGCTGGTACTTTGGGCCTGGATATAAATTCGAAATGTTTTTTTTCAGGAGGAGGAGTGCTTGTAAACTAATAAAACATATTGGTAGTGCGATTTTTATAAGGCCGTTGTTTTCATGTGCATGTTAAAAGTTGACCTACTAAGAGGCACAAGGAAAGTCAGATATAGTTCTAGCTGGGATATGAAGTGGCATGTAGAGGCGGAGCGGCTGATCATAGATCCTGATCCTCTAAATCCTTCAAGTAAGTATTTTTTTTATGACATAGTTTGACAAGCAGTGCTTTTGGTGGCAGTGTTGACTTAAACAGACCTGTCCGTTCCTTGCTCCCAGCTCTCACCTCTTTGCTGCCCTCCTCAGCTGTACCAGCACGGTGGTTCATGGAACCGTGTCTTGTAACTGGGTTGGGGAAATGATCCAGGTTAAAATTAACTACCTTTTTTTTTTTTTTCAATGTGGTTATATTTAACCTAGATCATTTCTCTGGGTGACAGGTGTGCCAGAAGGCAAGAGGATTGTTTAAGCAAATACTCTAGTGAAAGAAGTACTTGAGAAATACACCTCAACTGTGGTAGTCCTGGCAAAGTTCAATATGAGCAGTTGCAGTTGTTGCACACTGTTCAATCTTACAGGAATAAAATTGATTTTGTCTATGAATATCTGTGGGTTTGGGGCCTGTTATTTGAAATTAGACAGTATTTGATTGTTATAATAGAGGAATTCTACTTGTCTACAGGACAAGTAACTCTGCAATTTTTTTTTTTTTAATAAACTATTGATTTTCATATATATCCATTTAAGATAACTTTCTCGAAAGTGTTACAGGCACTGCTTTCAGATTACCAAACATTACATGTTTGTGTTAGAGTTTTTTGGTTGCTAGCATTTTTAAGGTCTGAGAATTTTGTTGGTAAGGCAAGAATTACCTCTTCTTAACAAACAGTCCAAGCAGGAAAAAAAATAACTCCTGGGTTGATATTTAATAGTTTAAGATGTCATTCAGCCATGTCTCACTTTTTATTTCTTCCGCTTCATGTTCTTACGTAGAAAAGTTTAACGCATATGGGTAAAATAAAAGGATGTGAGGAAAGCAGAGAGTGTTTTCTTTATTAATGCTCTAAGGACCTCATAAACTCCCTGTTGTAGCTAATTTTACACTTTTCGTATGCGGCAATTTAAAAACTGAGTGGCAATTACTTTAAATTTAATTTGTAGTGTTGGTTAATTATCAAGTTAGTATAGAATTTCACCGAAGTCATGAATCTTCATGGATGGATTGGTCTTGCCAAGGAAATTGCTGCTTTCGAGGGCTTTGGGCTTTTGTTATTTTTTTGGCCCTATTCTGAATTTGTGCAAAAAGTTGAAGATATAAATTAGTAGTAGAGATATTGAACCCCACACCTCCTACATGTTCTTTATATGAAGTGTTTTTATCAACCTGAAAAGTTGTGAATTTTTTTACTAAAAATAATAGACTTGTGTTGAAAATAGTTGTGAATCAAAAATGCAATTTTCTTCTCTAGGTAATTTCATCATTTGAAAACAGCTCCTTTTTTAGCTATGCACCCCTTCAGGAGAGGTGTATAATTTGCTGTCTAAAGCCTCACAGCTTCAACCTAATTTTGTAGATTGAAGAATATGGATAGTTCTCTTAAAATAGAAAATTAGTACCTTAATACAGTTTTTAATACAAAATACACAATATAATTAGGAAGAAGTGGAGTTACAGCTAAGGTGCCTTCCTTTTCATCACATTGTAATGAGTTAGTTTTTCTTAAGGAAAAGACTTCGGTATACGTTTGAAGTAAAGAAACGTGCATTTTAGTGTTTCAGCCTTTTTAAAGTACTCATTTCCGTATGAATGCTAGAAATTATAAAGGCCAGATGATAAAACAGATTAGAAATGTTTCCAAGGATAGATGGTATTAGTAGATAGTTGCATAGCAAAGACAGTAGTAGTTGTTCCTGTCATTCTTACCTTCTGTTTATTTATTTTGCAATGTATTTTTAACCTCTCTATGTTAATTGAGCTGGTTCACCCTGTAGAAAGCTGTACTGGCACCACTGAAGGGGTGGCACGAGAACAGGAGAGAGTCGCCAGGCTGCTGGGAGAGCAGTAGCTGTTTTAAGGTAGCTTTATCTGTGGAGGGGAAAAAAAATATCTGCGAGACTACAGACAGACAGTGGCCAAACCATTCAACTCTCTCTCTCGTCTTCTCCTAATACTGAATTATTATTATTAGTGTTGGTATTAGTATTTGGAATTTAGTGGTCTTTCAGAATAAGAAGAGTTGTAGGAAGCGCACCTTCAGTCAGTAGCAGAGTCTGCAATGAAAGATTCCAGTGTCTCAGTGTAACTCTGGCACAAGCAAGTCTAGCGACATCCATTGGGAAGATACCTCGTTCGCTCTTGTAGCTGGTCCACCAGGGGAAAATGACTTGCTATTGCAGTTGGTTATTTTGTAAACTCAGTTAATGGCACTCTGTAATAATTTGAAACTGTTTCACGGACATTCCCTTGTTCATTTGTTGCAGGAGTTAAAAATGTGAAATGCAAAATCACAGAAGAGGAAGGAGACTCATGGTTAATGCAGCTGTGTGCTGCCCTGAAGGGTTGAATTCTCAACCTCTACTGCTGCCACAAAATTCCTTTGTAATGCAAAGGCTGCTTTAATTTTGGCATACCTCATGCCTGAGTGTTTAATTTTATAGCCTTAATATTCTCTTACCATACTTTTTGTGTATAATATAAATTCTTAATTATAGCTGCTTTCAGAATATATAATCATATATGTAAAAAGTTCTGGTGCTCTGTGGTTCTCATATATTTAGTATTATGTGGAAGCAACAAGGCTTTGTTGGTTGTCAGATTCTTTCCGCAGTTTAGCGTTGCGTACTTTGGACTCTTTCCAACTGTTACATTTTGTCATTAAAATCACTGAATTAGTTTTCTTATTCTGCACTGATGTTCTGAGGAGCATTGCTGAGTATATTATAAAATCATCATTAGTAGTATTAATATTTTATTAAATATAGATCTTTAAAAATTAGATATACCCTATGAGATTCAAGACTGATAAAGGCATATTTAGAGAGTGAATCTTATGAAGCTTAGTAGTTACTGTGGACATTCCTCATCTTCATGATAAAAATGTAGTCAAATTAGGCATAAATGTAGCTACTTAAATGCTTTGTCCTTATAACTATGTGTTTAATAATCTCAGAGTACGTGAGAAAGCTTCAGTTTTTAAGCTAATACTACTTTACCCATAATGACAGCCTGGTACCACAAGATAAATGGCACTAGAATATTATGCTTATGTTAAAACAGAACAAAACAGTTCCTGGAGTAAGACAGATCCATTTAAAGTGGATTTTAAAAATAAATATATGTGGCCGTGTTCTTCTATGGAGGTCCTTTTAGAGTTCCATTGAAAAGGATATTTGCAGGTATCTCTGAGAAGGTTTTTGATGTATGTTAGTTTGGTATATGGCCAGATCCATAAAATAATAGAGAGGAATCAAAACTGTGATTTAGATGGATTTTGGGTATCTAGCCCCAAATAAAATTGTAGCCATGTGTTGGCTAAATTTTGCAGGTCTCTAGGTTTTCACTAGTAAAGTTTTCCAAACGCCTTGAAATTTTGTTTTCACTCAGATCTTCCATAATCTTGTCACAACTGAGCATCTTGGCATCTAAATCTGTTTACTATTCATAAATTAGGCAATCTGTAAATTAGGCATTCACTTGTCCAAAGGCATGTTCAAACCACACCTCAGGCACACCTATGGGATTGGACTCAGACCAAAACCCTGTGGTGACTCTCCCTTTTGTTCAGAAACACAAAGGGGGGAGGAGGAGGAGGAAGAGGTTTTGTTGATGTCTCCTTAAAAAAACCCACACAAACAACCACCAAACAAAAACCCAAACCCTAAAAATCCACTTTTCCTTGTGTACAAGATGATTAAAGTCTAATCGGGCCAAAGGGAGATACTAGGCCACTTATTTTCTTGGAGAAGAAGGAGGGGAGTGCCTGTGTTCTGGCCTGTGTTCCAAAAACTTTTTTATATTTTCTTCCATTTAAAATTTTAAATGCCGTTAGGAACTGGAAACCAGGACTTGTCTCTCTCATTTGGGTGCCCTTCTCCCTAGAGAGGCATGCACACTGCTCGTTCTGCTCTGTCCAGCAAAGCTTTACTTTTTATTTTTTCTTCTATGATCTGAAGATTGCTACTGAAATGAGAAGTTATGAGTTGATCCATCTTCCCAGTGCAACGTGGAGCTTGCTGAGAGATTATGGTTTGAATCCCTTCTGACAGAGTAGAGATTGGCTTTCAGACTTCTCTGCTCGAGCTTACTGTGGAACTGTCCCTGTGCTGCTGGACAAAATGAGAGCACATCTTTTTCCTCCTGCTGGCATGTTAAAAGAATATATTACTCCTGTTTTGATGGGAAAAGCTTAGCTATGTATGTCAAGGACAGGGACCAGGACTGTGAGTACTAACCTTACCTGTGTCCTGGGCCTTCAGAAACAGGTGAAGATGAAGGCATAATATTGTGTTTGCTGGTTACCTTTATGGTTTGCATCTCTACTGACTTTTTCAAAAGTCTTGCTGAGTGATGCAACTCTCCCTGGCTTTAGTGCTTTAGAATTGTGGATCCTGTTGTATGAAATCCCCTTTTTGTGCCTTGCTAATAACGTCTTTTAGTGAAGACTATAGTTTAGGGTAGTATTGCCTATTACAGCCAGAGCAGGCAGCAAAACTTAATTACTAACTCATCATATGGTAGTGGTGTTGCTGTGGGATGCTTAGAAGAGAAGGAGTACCTGGGAATGGGCTGATCATCCAGCATGATGTCTGAATTTTATAGTAGGTTGTAGTATTGCTAACAACGTCATCTACAAGAGTTTTTAGCTTGCAGCTCCACAAGTTTGTGAGTATATCTCAGTTGCTTGCAGAAAGATGATCTCAGATCCCATAAGCATCTCATTATCTGTTGAGCTGGTAGATATCCAGAAAGTTCCAGCACTTTCTTTTAGACACCACTGGGGCAAGTATTTGTGAGCATAGAGGAGGCAGGCTTGTAACAAGTGGCTGTTGTAGGAAGGAGGAAAGATAACATGTGACTTTTCTAACATGTGCATTAGAAGTCTTGAGGAAATATATATTTTTACATTTTAAGTTATGATCTTAGAGAATGAGAGTTTGAGATACTAAGCTGCCTAATAAAAAAGGATACTTTGAAATAAGTTGTATTAATATAGCTAATTTAATATTTCCAATTCTGAGAACGCTGCTGCTGTTGTAAATAAAACATAAGTTGCCATTTTTACATTTGACTAAAGTTTTTAATGACATAGTAAATATTAGTTTCTGGCATTTGAGAGCATTTGATGTGTTTGGTAGTTATTTCATTGCATGTTTAATGTAATGTCAGAGACTGGTTTTGCCTTTTCAGTGGTGGCTATTACTGACACGAACCCTGACAGAATAATCTTCCATCAGTTTGGTGGCTGCTGGCGAGAAGGTTATTGTGAATTCGGAGAGGGTAAACTCCTGCTGGTGTGGTAAGGTAGAAGGTTTGTAATTTTTCAGATGGATCTTGTCAGAGAAGTGCCAAAGGTTTGGATTATCTGAGTTTTCATCAATCATCCAAAAGCTTCAAGATACATTGAGGGGAAAACTTTCTTGTTACATGGAGTAACTTTCCCAGTCCTTAGTCCCCTAAAGGTAGATTTGAAATCTAAGTGTGAAGTTGTGAAAAGCCAAAAAAATCGGGAAATGTTTTGCCAAAATCTGCTTATTTCCCTTGGCTCAGTAAACAACCAGGAAATTTTCTCCAGTAAAAGCTGTAGGGAGTTGCCTTTTTTTTTAAGCCCCATTTCCTAAGAAAATGTGATTTATGCTTTTTCCTTGTTTTCTCTCAACAAAAGCTTTTGACGTCATTGACCAACTGCAGCCATGTTTGTAGGAGGGATAGAAATCTCCAAGACTGTAATGTTCCTACAGGTTTTGGGAAAATAGGCAAACTGGGTAGAGAGAAACACGTGTCGCTACCCTCTCTTGAGAGAGAGCTAATGCAACACGAGTTTGGCATGGACCTGTGTTTTTCAGCACAGGCTGGGTCTGTGTTTGATAGGAGAACAGGAGATGGTTGTATGTACCAACGGGACTTGAGGAGACAGGCAGAACATTGGGCTGTTGTGGGAAGGGGATGGGGACTGAGAATATCATGGTCTGTCAGAGGGACAATGGGAGGGGAAGCTGGCTTCTCATGATGGGGGAGAGGAGAGTAGAGCTATCAACTGTGCTTTACTGCCCGCTGAAGAACTCGCTTAATAATGAGCTGGCAAAAGATATTTTGACCGTTAACCAGGGAATTATTGTCCTGATCAGAATTAGATGATACTATATTTCACTGACTGCAGGGTTGCCTGACTCTTAGTTTCGTTTAGTATGTAAAATAAATTCTTCTGAAATTAAAAGAACAGCTTTAAGCTGTGATTAAATTCATATTTTTCCCATTGTTTCAGGGAAAGAAATGGTTCTGATGTATTTCTTTGAAAAGACTAGAACTTAGACTTCGCTTTCAGTAGTCAAGAGGAAAAGAAAGTGTGACTTGAGCTTAAGAAACAGGACTTTTCCATTTAAAGGCCATAGCGAATAAGTGCTTTTAATAGGGGAGAGATAAAACTGAAAGGGTGCCGTCTAAATATTTCTGTTTATAGCAGTTACTGTATGAAATATGTCCATTAATAGGCAAAGAATAAGATTTTTCTCTCAGCATAAGAACAAAAGATAGTACCTCCCAAATGGGATTTCCTGTAAGCCCATTCCTCTGTCTTGTAACATGGAGTTATTAGTAGAAAAGCAGAAGGAGCTGGACTTCTGTCTAGAATGACATTTCTCTGGTTCTTTCTTGTCTTGCCTATATTTGCAATAACTATTAATTATTATAAACAGCAGACTGAAATTTACCTCATTATGTTAAACTTATAAGATTTTATCAAGTCTCAGCGGAGAATTGTAGTGTGTCCTGCTGATAGGTTTAGAGAAACTTCTCATAGACTTAGTAATGGTGAAAGTGAAGATAACTTTATTAGCTCGCTACTTTCGTTTCTGGAGAATTCCCTGCTCAATAATGTCAAATATACTTTTCAAGCCTTCAGTAACCAATATAATCTTCACAAATTTTATAGTATTCACAAATTTTAATTCATTAATTTCAAGTATTAAAATACTTTCATTTTAAAATATCATAATGGACTGCAAAATAGTTAGGTGACTTTGACTTGTGCTTATTTTAAAGTAGTTTTCATAGTAACAACAAATATTCTAAAGGAAACCGGATTTTCCTCTGACTGTGAGTAGAAAAGCAAGTAGCAGCATGAATCACAGCTTCCAAGAACTGTCAGAATAGGAATGCAGATTCTCCCCCCCCCACCACCACACGCACTTTCCTCGCTGTCAGTTTTAATGTGGTAATGTGGTTTAATAAAGTTTTTCTTGCCATCCACAGCAGCAACATTCATTATATGTAATCAAGCTACTACTAGCAGTTGCACGGTTGAGGATGAAATGAGAGTTTGGAACTAGTATGATAGTTCCAATGATAACTCTAATATCTCAGCAATTTTGCTTAAAATACGTTTTCTGAAAATGTTTTTGTTGTTAAAATACTGTACTTCGGTGTTTTTTCAAATTGTGGTTTTTTTTCTGGCTCAGAAGCATTAGTTAAACATTTTGTGCAGCACTAAAGCTTTGCATGATGTTTCATAGATAATAAGATACAGTTCCAGCCTTGAAAAGCTTGTGATCTGAATTTCACTGACATAGAAAATGAGGGGAATGACCTCAGAAAAGGGGACAAGGATTCAAATGAATGTGAGTCATAGTGAGTGAATTAAACAAGTTGTCGTTTCTAAGAACAGAATAAGGTAGATCAGCAAGGAGGAAGATGAGAATATAGAAGCAAAAGACAGCATAAAGCAAGTCCAAATAGTACAGGGATTTGAAGGAAAAGAGGGAAAATGTGTTATTTTGCAGGATCTGGAAAGCATAATAAAATCAGAAGAGTCGTCTGAATCAAGATGAAGAGTAACTAGAAGGTGTTAGGAAATGGGGCAGGAAGAAGATATGTAGAAACTTATAAATTATGTTGATAGGTTTGGCTTTTATGAAGGAAAAAAAAAGATGAGACAGGAAAAGGATTTGAGAATATGCTAGTTTGATCGGTTTGGCAGGAAAGTCAGGACACAAATTCTAGTACTAAGAATTTTTTTTAACCCCTGAAGAAATTTAGCTCTCAATTTAACTTGCTTTTAAAGTGAGTGGCAAAACAACAGGCAACTGTGCCTAAAAATTCAATCTCCAGCATTCATGTTGCTCTGACTACCTCCTATTACACCCAGGTTTTGTATAAGCTGGAGGACTTTTTATGAGTTTCAGCGCAGCTGAGGTGGGGCTATAGAAGGTAACATCAAAGGTAATTGAGGCACTACCACTTTATCTAAGTCAAAAGGATCACAAACTTTTTTTCATTAAAGTAACTGAAATTGCTTTTCAAAATTATTTTAGTTAAACTGGTGCTATCTTTATATGGACAATTAAATTTATGGTTGATATATATTGAGTTATGTTAATCTTTGTGTTGCTGGCATAAGAAATGAAAAATAATCTCTCATAAACTTGTATAGATTGTTTTTTAAATTGACATCTAGACACTTTTCCTGCCCCACAGAGTATAGTTTGCCATTTCTTATCTATATACTGGTATTTGATTCAAAACATTGTTTTCTAACATTAGAATATTTCATTTTACTGTATAGATAAGTAGATGATAATGGCTACCTTTCTTACCCATTAGGCTTGTCTAGTAGACCTTCTTCAAACATTGGCATTCTTCTTCCCCAGCTTGACAGCTGCTTCTTTCTATGTTGTATGTACTGGGGGACAAAGTGGTAAAGAACAGGGGTTTTGAGTTCCTTTTTTTTGTTATCTTATGTCAAAGGAAATCTGCCTATCCTTGCATATGGTGGAAGGAAATAGATTTATGTATACCTTAAAGGAGATACGTTGTCACATGGGAGTGCTGAACAGAAAGTATCAATAATGATAACTAGCAGTAGTTTTCCCAGCAGGATTGTCAGCAGTAAGATTATATTACCAAATTGGTGCATATGTGTTTAAAACACAGCACTGTATGTAGTAATACAGAATTTGTGATCTGTAGTAGATGGGGAGCTATTTCTTTGTGGAATAAGTAGAGTGTTTGTGTATAGAAATATCTATTGTATAGTTTGCTTCTGCTCCGTACAGCTTACTGAAATTAGTTTTTCATTAGTGAGGGGAAGATATTTGAGACTTTCTTATGCTGTTGTGTGCAATGTTCTCTGAGAGTTTTAAACTGTGTTCTGAGGTAGATCGCATGTCCTGTTTGAACCATAATACACACACATAGTTAAGATTGTATGGATATATTTTCTTACCAGAAATTTGCTTGGTGTATTACTGATGTTCTGCGAGGTCATAATATACCCCAAAGCAGTTGTAATACAATAATTGTAATATTAATGTTTTGTAGGCAGTGTTAGAACTGTAACTTTAATGTTACCATTAGGCTGTTGCATTTGACTTGTAGATTTGGATTTCAGGCAGTGCCAGAGCTATGTAAAAGGTGGTATGCAATTTTGAAGTTCTCCTTCATGTGTATTTACTTCTTTATGTCGAACAGAGGAATTGGAAAGTGCAATTGTGGACAGTTTAGGGATGGAAATAAAGTGACTGAAATGGCAGGAGAGACAACAGAGAGCAGCAGTCAAGGGCTTACCTCTAAAAGTTGTTTTGAATGGATTCATCTGTATAGAACTGTGGGTTTTTTTTTGTTGTTGTTGTTTTTCAGAAGACTGTGCCAAAGACGACTTTTGCTCAGATGACATCACATTTGGACTACTAATGCTATCCGCCCACTCTACAAGGCACAATGCATTTCTAGGTAATTTAAGTAAGTATGTAGATTTTATTGCTACTAGAACAGTAATGCTTTAAACAGAAGCATCTCTTTTTCAACCTCAGGCAAGGTAGACATTCCACTTCAATTTGAGATGGAAATTAATGTTGTGTAGGGGCAAGAATAAACTTCAAATAAGCTTTTAATAAGCTTTCATCCTGTACACTGGAGCATGGAATGAAACAATTGAACTAACTGTACCTGAGCTGCCTTGGAAACTAGAAGGAAAAAAAAACCCCAAAACCACCAAACTTCATGATGGTAGTGTCCCCAGCAATGAAGTGTGCTAATGTGGCCCTGTGGTTTCTGGAGACTGAGTTAATATCTCTCCTGGGGATGCATTGCAGTGAATGAGCATATGTATTGCTGTGCTTACAGCTTTTTTGGGTGGCTTTTTTTCTTGCAGATGCTCTTTTTAAAGTGGCGATGGGCTTAATACCCCAGTAATGTAAGAATATATAGAAAGCAAAAGAATGCATCTTAATAGGTTCAAGTAGCAATATCTCTGTTCATGCCATCTTACTTGTGAAAGGGTTGCGTTTCCCCACTTCCTTGGTTGGACATTATGTACCATCCAGCTGAAAATGGGCCAAGAGGTGCAGATTTTCATCTCTGCAAGATTTGCCTTGTCTTGCAGTAAGGTTACCAATTGCTTTGTACATCCATAGTCACGCAAAGAGAAACAGATGACAGACAGGGTCGTTTGTTTAAGGTTCGTCTTATGAGTGACAAAGGGGTTTTGATTTGATGTATCATGAGGATCACGGCCATGGCCCCCTGTAGCCTTCATGTATGTGTTTATATGCTTCTTCTTTCTAAGTAGATACTATTGTTAAACTTTTACAGATGTTCTGTTGTTTTTTTGACTGGGTCAAAAAAACCCCAAGAAACTGATCTATATAGGTAGATCAGACATTGTACCGATCTTGCTGAAACTGGATTATTTTGTCTTGCTGGCAGAAAGCCTTCCTATATTCCTAATGGCTTATCATGCATTGGAGGTGTTTGGTCGTGCATGAAGTTTGGTCGTGAATGGAGTTACAGGTAGCAGTGCTTGTAGTTAATGATGCTTGACACTTTCTATTCTAAGACCCTGGTTTTAGTTGCTTATAATTTAGCAAGACTTAAATCATTGAGCAGTAACTCTTTGCATTGTATATCTGCTTCAGCTAAAACTTTACCAAAAGTCAGCTTGTGTCTGAGAATGAGATGAGGGGGAGGAACGTACTGTTTTCTTGATTCAAAATGCAATGAAGATCTTACCACTGGGAAGACAAAGCACCTGCATATGTTAGAGCAAGCACTCAAGTTTTTAGTAAAAAACTTAAACTGTTATGCTGCAGTATCAGGCTTTTTTTTTTTTTTGTGCCATCCCAAACTCTTACATTAGGCGGCATGATAGATTTCTGAAAATACGGTTTGTACCAGTTCAATGATTTGCCTAAATCCATTTCATCTGTCCAGATCAGATGAGGTAGATATATTCCAAATCCTTTTAGTCATAACCAGACAGAGCTACTGAGCGTGTTCTAGCTGGACTGTGAGAAGTAAACAGGCCTAATCTCCTGCACTCCATTGTAATGTCAGGTACAAACACTGAGTAAGGAGACTTTCTTCTGCACTCCTTGTGCTTTTCCTTAACCCCGTCCCTCATCTACTGTTGATTCTGTCCTTCAAATGCTGCTTCAGTAGTATATAACTTTTGTGCATTTTTGATTCAACTTTTCTATATACTTTGATTTTTTTTTCTTTATTGCTGCTCTTGTGTTCAGAACAGATCATAATAAAATAGTTTTGAACAATGCATACTGTGTGTGGTTAAAAGTTAGGAAAGACTTCTTTTTGAGCATCCTGAACACTTATGCGTGCTGTGCATCTTTGGTGTTGCTTTTCAAGTAACCTTTTTAGACCATGAGGACCTGCTTTGTTTTATTAAGAATTTGTGTTTTCCAGGGTGTACTTCGGCTTTATTTACTGCTTGTCTCTCCATGGGCTGTTTTCTTTCACCTTTATATATTCATTAGTCCTTTTACTTGTGGTTCTTCCTCAGAGCTTTTTTTTTAATTTGCACTGAAAATCCTCAGCTTAAAACTGTTCTTAAGTTACAGAACTTTTGTGTTTACTTATATAACATTTTTTTATACATTTTTTTTTAAATGTTTTGCATAGAAGTGTGAAAAGCAAATAACTAAATAGAGAGAAAAGACTTTTGACGCTGATTTGTAGAAATAGACGAGATATTTGAAAGTTGTTGTGCTCTTTCCTTCTG
>NW_008824243.1:3921380-3970136 GCF_000699105.1 Pygoscelis adeliae
CAGTAGTGCCTCTGTGCTTCTCTGGAAACATGCCCATGTCACTACTTGGGCAAAACACATTTACTCAGGAGAACAGTGAAGTCAAACCACTCTCTTATTCAGATTTGTTCTTACACACCTGCTGTAGAAGTGCAATGAATAAGGAGTAGCAGCAGCACAATCAGAGCCCATCCACAAAGAATGGGAAATGTAGTATCGTAGGGCAGTTAGTTATCTTGGCCATAATTATTGGGGCTGCTCTGCCTATCACAGTGAAGAAAAATTTCAACTCATTAAATCAAAATTTGTTTAATAGGATATAGAGAGTTAATGATCTGAAAATGGTCTCTTGGTTCTTAACTGAGATTTAAGGGAAATTAGAGATTGTTTCTGAGGAAGCGAAGAGATTATCCTGGTTTTTACATTTGGATCAGAGGAGTTGACTTAAATTAATGAAATAAAGTAGTGGAGTTGCTGACCAAAGCAAAGGTATGCTCTAGGCCAGGCAGAGAGGAGGGAGAGGTGCTATGTGGGAGAAATCACCGCCTTGTTCGTCTAAAGATTGAAATTATGAAACAAATGAAGGCAGGTTTACAAGACAGGCTGGAGACTCCTAGTTCCACTTTCTTTTGCTGAAACTAGAATGTATAATGTGGAGGATGATCTTAACATTTCCGCCCCTCCTTTTTGCTTATTATAGGACTGCACTGAACTTTCTTTTCAAATACTTTGGGATTTTTGTGTTGAACTGACCTAAGAGGGTCTGGTGTTCTTGAGTTACAGGAAGATGGAATTTGTGTTCAGTGTAGGAGTAAATGGAATGATTTATTGCTTCTTAGATTTTTATGGATTAAAAGTGCAGTATTGAATTCATATTAAAATTCTGTAATTGTTTAACAGGGTTTAAAAAAAAAATCAATGGAATAAGTTGTATTTAATGTTGATGAAAATTGCTGCTAACTGGTTTTTTTGTTATTAAAACCAGAATTACTTACAAACTCTGGGTTTTGCTTTGAAGCCCAGGTCCACACAGAAGGAAGCTTCTAAAATGAAAAGGATTGTGGTTATACTTAAAATTTTCAATTTATGTTCATGTGAAGGTTTGTATAGTGTTGTTTTGTGGTTTGTTTTTTGTTTTTCTTAAAAGACAATTTTTCTTTAGGAATTGCTTTAGAGACATCTGATTTTCTTTTCATCTAAATTTTAGCAAATGCGGAGTGAAACCCATTCTTTCATTTGCAAAACTCTTCTGGAAAATTACTTGGGTGCTGTATATTGAATGTCAGTGAAACTAGGTGAGTCTCTGAATATTTTGATTATTCTAAGCAACTAATGAGTTAATTGTGTGTGGCAAAATCCTGTTTACAACTTACAACGCTAAGGGAAACTGGCATTTAACCTAAAATCGAGAAGATTAAATTATTACATAAACAAATGACATAGCTCAGAAAGGAAAAAAAAAAAAGGGGAAAGATTAAGCAATATATTCCTGGCTTTACTCCTAAGGTAAAAAGCTGTGTATACACCAAATATATTTTTATCTAGTGTTTCTGTAATGAAATTCTTCCATAACATAAGTTGCATGATAAGTTTCCCTTAGCATTTCTGTCATGGTGTTCCTGTGGCTGTTCTCTGAGATGATGTTTAGAATCAGGCTAATATCAGTCTTATAGTAGACTAATATTTCGGTGTCATTAATCTGCTTTTTCTCAATTCACATAGTTGCTTAGCACTGGATTTAGAGATCAATTTGAATGATTGAAGCAAACACATGTTCATCTTTAGCCCTTTTAAATTTTATTTGAGTTAGGGCAATTTAAATCACAGTGGTAGTGCTTACATGCCTGTCTCCGTCTACACCATCTGAATTTCCAAATATAAAACCAACACTGACAGCTCTGTCTGAAAGGTCAGAGATGCTAGAATCTTCAGTTTTATCTTGCTGTATTTAATAGCACAGGTAATAGGAGGAAATAAATAAATAAATGAGAGAAAAATCTGAAAGAAATAAGGGGGAAACAAGAAAAGAAGTAAAATATTTAAAAGAAAAAAAAAAAGAAGACATAAAAGATGGAGTGAAGAAACGAAGCAAAGAGAAATGAAGCCGAAGTGGTAGGGCTATCCAGTTTTGTTGTCTTCTGAATTCTGGAATAGGGGAAATAAATTCTTATTGTGATAGCCAGTAGATTGCCATGTGAGGAGTTAAGAATAAAAACTTACAGAATTTTTCTAGAGTCTTCCAGTGCCCTCAAGTGTTCTGTTTTGTGAGATGATATCTGCTTTGGTTAATCTGGTTTGGAAAGGTAGGATACAATTCCAGTGTACGCATCACCATTTTGATTTGGATCATTAATACTGTTTTGGAGAAAATCTCTCAATTACCTCCCCTGCCCACATACTTGCTCAGGGTGTTTGAACTACATTCCTTTCTCAGAAAACTAGTTTTTAAGTTCTGCTGCAGGTGCAAAGAGCTCTTCTGCTCTACTGGGGGCATACAGGTCTGAATCAATTATTTAATCGCTGGAAAACTTTGAATGGCCTGTGTGATGGTGATGTTTGCTTCTGAAGACCAGGTGAAATCTAATCCAAAATAAACCTTCTTGAACAGCTAGCATATGAGTGTCAGCACCAGCTGCTTTGATCTATCCATTTCTACTGCTCCAGATTACTTGCTAATGGAGACATAGCCAAAATTGTTCACTTTGGTTATAGGTCAGTAGATGAGGGCAATGAACATCTGTGATATAGGTGGATTTGTAGAATAGATACATAAGTTTTGGTGCCAATATTTACAACTTTCAAAGTGCCACAAATGTTCTTTGCAACTTTTGTTAATACAAACTGTCAAGGAAACAGATAAATACTACAAGTTGCAGTAAATCAAATGGCAAAATCATAACTGCCTTCTGAAATTTTGATTGTTTAGTCTGTTTTTATTCCCTGCTTATATTCTTAAATTGTTAAATATAGGAATATTCTGATTTCTTTCATTTCATAATTTTTATATAGAATTCTAAAGTTTGTATACTTCCCACCCCACGTGGTTTGCTTGAGCTGCTCATCTGCATTGAAGAAAACAGGTCCAGTGTTTTATTGCAGTCATTAAGTAGGAACAAGACAAAAAATGAAAAAGAGATGGTCTTCACAGGTGTTTGCAGTTCTTACAATCTTTCTGTGCATTGAGCTGTCATGAATCAAGACAGATTTCCCCCCCCGCCCCCCGGACTGGATTCCTCAGTTTGAGGTTGTAGATGACAGTTGTTAAGGTTTTGAAAATTTAAGTAATATTTAGTTGCCAATGTTAACTCATGTTATCTTGGAGTAACAGTTGTAAGTGTTCTCCCCATCTGCCCCATGTAATTTTACGTTCAGAGATTCCCGAGAATTTTGCACACTTAGTGCTAGTGTAATATCCCGCATGTCTAAGCCAATGATTAGGACTAAACTCAGTTATATTTCATGTTTATTAGATCTTTGCAGAATCTAGGCCTTAGCTTTCAGCATTTTTTCTAGAAAATTTCCAAGATTCAAGTAAGATTTCTATCAATAGGGACATTTAAAACAACAGCCCTTTAATATAATCATTAAAAGAAAATATCTAAGGTTGTAGCAGCACAAGTATCAGCAGCATTTTGGAGAACTTTTTTTTTTTTTATTAAAGCCAGTGATTTTTTTCAAACTAAGTTATTTGCAGTGTTATTTAAATTGTTTTTATTCAGTCTATTCCCTCATATTGTAACTGGCATAAACATATTATGAAAGTTAGTATATTTTATTCTCCTAGGCTTAAGCATCTCTCCATTCAATTTGTATAATCCTTTCTAAAAGAGCCATTATTACTGCCACGTGTGTATGTAGCACTTCAGCTGGCAAAAACCGAATGCATTATGTAAAAATGAAAATTTAGTACTTAGCTGCTTCATGTAGCAACTTTGGGAGGAGGCCTCACTGAGGCAGGTACAAGCCTCAGTTTAAAATGAAGAAAAATGTTGAGAGTCAAAATGTGAGAACTGTAAGCCACCAAGTTATGAAGAGTCCTCATGATTTTAAGTAATCTTGTCTTATAAATATTGCACAGTTATGCTGAAGCGTATAGTTCATTCTGACTCTATTGGCATATTTGTTAATGTGTTAGGCATAACTGAACTGTTTCAAGCCTTAATGTATGCTTAAATACATACCGCTGTTTCAGCCTGTTAGCATGTGGCCTCAACATATAATTTATATTAGCTTCAGGATTTCTTGTGACTATTGATAGCTTTTGGAATCCCCTTCCTCAATACCAGTGTTAAATAGGCTACTAGCAAGATCCTAGGTCATTGAAACCATATTCACAATGTTCTGAGCAGAAGAGAATTGCCATTGAAAATAAAACCTGGTTATGGTTTTACTTTTTGATAACTGATAGATTAACTGAAAATTGGAATAGCTATAATGCCTTTATAAATACTTTCTTAATGTTACTTTTCAGGACTTAAGTGCTGGACGATCTAAGTCAGGTTCTGTTAATAAAGTGGGAAAAGAGCCTATAAGGGGTGGATTACCACATTTGCTTTGATTTAAAATATTAATTGTAAAAATACGTCTAGTGCAACTTGATTTTTAACTAGGTCCTACTTGCTAGTTGAGATGGCAGTCTTTTAAGCAGTGCTAATTTTAGCATCTTCAGTAATGACCTGGAAGGAAAGGTTCCAAATGTTTGCAAATAAAACATGGTGGTACTAATTTGGGAGGTGTTGAGAACTTGAGAGTGCAGAGGAAGCTTTGAGGGGCAAGAAGTAAGCATAAAGAGACATGTGTTTTGGTAAGTAGAAATAGTGTGGTCTGATCATTCTGTGAAAGAAAAGCTTGAGAAGTGGTAAAAGAGAAAAAGAAAAAAGCTGAGGAAAAGAGTTTACAGTCATGTAAATGTAGTCAGTATGGTCCCAAGTAGTTGATATGATTTTGTGTTGAGTATTGTAGATGGTAAAAGGGACTAATAGTTCTCACATAAATAACTTTGAGGACTCTTCTGAAACTTTTTAAAGTTTATATGGAAGTATCAGGACAGAATCTGAATTTCCAAAAATACAAAAAGGAGCTGAACCTTTTTTTTTCCCCCCATGACCTAATCCTGAAATTTTTTATCTCGAATATGGTAGCAACAAAGCTTAAAAAACCTTGGCTTAGAAATTCCTCAGTTATAGTATGTTTTATGTCTTTCAGTCAATATTGTGATCTTAAAATATTTTTGAAAGAGCTGGGGGAATGGGAAACAATTGACAGATTTGTTGAGTGTTGAATTAGTCTGCAAGGTCCAGAAAGCCTGGATTTAAAAAATTCCTAATGCTTGAAGAGTAATACTGTCATCGTAACTAATCAACTTAATTTACAATTAAATTGACTGGGCTCAACATCTTGAAGAGCATACTGATCTATGGGAACAAGGAATTTGTTTCGTCTGCTTTTGCTGCTTCTCTGATGACCCTCAGACGGTGAATTCAGTAGGTTTTCTGGACTCGCTGAGTCAGCACGAGCTCTGAAAGTTTCTGCTCATGTCAATAGCAAGCCATAGAGGAGGAGTGCATGCTGCTGCTGCTCAGGAGAATGAAGAAAGAACTTGGGCAAATTTGATATCTACATAAATTGATAACGTTTTAGAAACACAGAATGCTAAAGAACAGTTGGTTAAATGTTACAGTGCTACTTCAAACTATAATTTTCCTTTGAACAGTGTTTACTGAACATTCAGAAATTCAGTTGTGTTCAGTGCTCTAATATTTGAATACTTAAGTGAAGTTGTTCTTCCTTTTTATTTCCGTATATATGCAGAATGATTGCGGTAAAATTACATTAAATTTAGAGTTGACTTTATATGCTATTTTCTATTGCTGCATTGCTGTTTCTGCTTAGTGCAGGCAGTACTATCCCTTTTGTTAAAATAATGCATCATCTTTCCTGCCTGAGCAAGTCTAATTATTGACTAAATATTGACTAAATAATAGTCTCGATTATTGACTAAATGTTGGCTGATGTTCCATTTCCTTTTGATTCTTGCTTATACCAGGGTGGCAAAAGCATACCTAACATCTATCCCCAAAGCGGTTGCAAAGTGTTTTGCAAATAGTTTCCAGGGACAAGAAAAGTAAAGTCTTTCTGCCTTGGTTTTGTCCATTTTTTAGCCAAGACAACAGTTAAGACATTTCCTCTCTGCACCAGTTGCAAAACTTTTTTGTTTTGTTTTTCCCCTTTCCTGTTAAGGCATTTGTTGCCTGTGTAATATGAAGGACTTGTCCTGTATCTCAGGTTTTGCAATCGCTGTAATTCCAGTTGAGCCTGGATTGTTACATTGAAAGTTCTGACAAAAGAGTAACTCTAGTGTTTTGTTTAATGAAATTAAGGAGTAGTGCAATGCAGGGGTTTGGAATTCTGTAACTATAGTATTGAGTTTTTATTTAATGTACAAACTTGCTTTTTCTATAACAGGTAGTTTGTATTGGGGGAAAAACTGAAGGATCCACTGGCAAACACCAGAATTTTAGAAAAGTAAGTCTTTACTTTTGTTAAATCCTGTTAATCTTACGAACATAACAGTAAGCATGCTAAAACAGAAGTGTATTTTGCCACATCTTTTTTTGAATACACTGAAGTTAGCATCCCCTAGCGTTTCCCGTATTTTGTTTTGTTCTGTTTTTCTACTACCTCATTCTTTTTTCTTTTGTTATCACTTTCTGGTGTCCAGGATGATGTGCAGGACTTCTAGGGGAAAGGGGTGGGGGGAGACAGGGAGGAGGAGCTGCTTGTTTGGTAATTTTTTGACTTGGACTGTGCTTCAGTGTTGGAGCTTAAAATGTTCCTACTCTCATTTTATGGAAATGTGAATGTGAAACCTCACTTCTTTCTTTTTGAAGACTCTTTCCAGTGAAGTGCACTGCCTACTCCATTCTCCAGGCAGTCAAACAGGCTGCTCTTCACAGAAGCTTTGCAGAATAATTTAGCTGTGCATGAGTCACCCATGCTGGGAAATCTAAGCATCAGAAGCACTTCCACAGCTGCACAAATCAAGGATTGTGCAATGAGCTTGGAAAAAAATTATGCCCATCACTAAATATTTTTAAAGTATTTTATTTACATGTTTGCATTTCTGCATAAGATGGATAAAATTAAGTTTCAGATTAAATATTAGCTTTCTGAAACACCTGTCACTTGTTCTTGTGTGTTGCTGTTAGCAATTGTCCTTTTTTTATATATGTCCATTTGGTACACTTGTACAATTCTAAGACCTACAGATAGCTGCTGTTGGTATAAATAATTCTTTCATTAAATTTTCTTAGTTTCATATTACTCGTTCAGGTGAATACCCTTGTATAAGTATCTGTACTGAGGATCATCTTAAAACAGTCACAGTTCATGCCAATTAACATGTTACTTGATAGGTAGGTTGATAACTACTTAGCAACACGTCAGGTATGTGTACTCCTGTGCTTTACATTTTGCTTGAGTTTCCCATTGACTCTAAGGCTGAGTTCTGCATTTGTTTTCATATCCAGAAGCTGATCCATGAGTCTGGATCAGTGTATATAAACAAACCTCATTCTGTCCAAAAACTTCATTTGTCATGGGTTGCCACGTGAGATGCAGCAATGCATGGGAGAGTACAGATGTTTCATTTAAATATGAAGCAGACTTCTCAAGTAGTAGCTACAACGCTCATTTCTTTGAGCACAAATTTGAATCTCATTTTTTCCTAATTTTGTTCTCTGGTTGTAATTTAACACATGGTGTAGGTCAGCATGAAATGGCATTATTGCCAAAAAATGTCTAACCTGGTGATTCACTGCTTCCCCTTCCCCTGTGCCAACACAGCTTTTGAGCAGCCATATGGTGAAACGAATTTAGTTGATTTAGATGAATGAAACAGTGTTTGGGTTAGTTTTAGTCTGGACCAGTTTTAGGCTGTGTTGACTGTGTGATCACAGATACTAATGCTAGCAGAAGAGAGGGAATTTAATATGGGTGTGGAAATAAGTGGTCAAAATAATGATCAAAGGCTAACATTATGAAAAGTTTCAGCTTGACCAAGGAGTTTGGTAAAAGTGCTTACAAATATAAATAACTATTAGGGTGTGAAATACCTAGTATCTGTAGCCATGTAGTTACCTGCATGGTCTATGTATATATTGGTCTTGCTATCTTATGTGTGGTAATTCTTCACCTGCGGACTAATTCAGAGGAAGTACTCAGTCTGTTTCTCCCACAATCCTAGGTGAGTACCCTGTCCATGAGTTAGGAATAAGTCTGTCACCTGTTTAAAAAACAAACCAAAACAAACAAAAAAACAAATCAACAACCCAACTTGAGATCATTTTATTGAGTTGTCTGGCATAGCATGCTGCTTTCCCTCTGCCCCTTCCACCCCTTTTTAATGTGTCCATGACTGAGAAGTGATAAGATGTTTCTTGATGTCTGGATGTTCTAGATAATGATATCTTAAAGGAATAAGTCATTGATATGAAATAGTTGGTTGCCCCTAAAAAGGTAAGGTGGATTATAAATCAAGCAAAACTGATTTAAGACTCATAGCTATATCCTTAAAATTTCTCCTAAATAGACTGTAAAGGCATGGGATGCAGAAATCACTTGCATAACTTAACTTCTTACAAGACCCTCTTGGCCATCTGTTGATTTCTTGGTTTTCTGAAGATATTACAATGCAATAGTGAGATATGCAAAAAGTATAAGTGTTCATTTGGATATAAAAGCTAATAAATCTTCATTGGGTAGATTTTTCTGGTCTAGGATAGAATTTTGGAAAGATTCATTTGTGTGAATTTCAAAAACTGCTTTTTAGCTACCTTTCCACCTCGCAACACACACATGCATACTTAAAGTCTGGCAGTTAAGGTGCTTGCCTAACTGAACATAGGTTCATGTTTTTCTGCAAGATTAATTGTAGTGGATAGCTGAGTTTGTTTTTGTTGCAGTAATAATAATTGTGAAGTCTCATTTCCTAAATTTAAACATGAGTTTATATCAACACCGAGCAGCAATTTTGTATGGAATGGAAGAATTTACTTGGCGTTATCTTGCTTTGAATGTCTAATAATTATGTCTGTTGAATTTGGTAATGAATTTTCTCCAGGACACTTTTCAAAAATTAGTTTACTTTCTATATCTAGACATTGTTCTCTCTTGTTGTTGGGGTAGAGGAAAAACAATGTTCAACTCTTTAATCTGTCTCATCTCTCGGTGAATTTTCATGTCTGTTTTTCAGTGTAGGAGTAAAGTGTTTAATTTTTCCTCTTCGGTTAGATTTATTAGTATTCTTGGTATTATTTATGCTCTGAGGAAAAAATGACAAACCATTTTAGACAAATTGTTGTTTAAACTAACATCTGTATCTGATACAAAACATTTAAAATTGTTAATACTGTTTCATAAATATGCACATTTGTAATTGGATGAATCATTTCAAAGTGTTGTTAACTCCAGGATAGATATCTTGGTACCATATTTTAAAGGTTTTTTCCTTAAATTTCTGTTAATATTGATAAATCGTCAAGTGAAGAACTTCTTTTTTTTTTTTTTTTTGTCTGGTAACTTTATTCTGTTGAAAATCATTGTTTTGTATGTAGCAGATAATTTTCTGGGATAATTCGTAATACTCAGTGGGAATTTAAACTTTTGAGCATGTGTGTATGGTATTTTTTCCCTTTTTGAACTTCTGAAAAAAACCTGTCAATTGCTTACCTTCTCAGTTCTATTTAAGGAGCTGGAAGAAGGAAGCTGGGATTTTATTTGTTCATTGTAAAATATACCAAGTTTAGATGCCTCCTGTGAGAGAGAATAGCAGAATCTCCAGATTTTACACCATCTACAGCACTTTTTCCACAGCGCAGCGTTAATTTAGTATCAGTTCTTGAGCTGACTGGCTGCAGGATGTTTCTGCCCAGAATCCCATTAAAGGAAATGGAGATTTACAGATGTGCAAACACAATGCATACACTTAAGTCTAACCCATGGTTCCCTGTTACAGATCCAGCAGTGGCAGATGTAGTTAAGAGGTTCCTGCTCCTCTTTGTAGAGGAGTACTGTTCCTCAGCTGTGCCAGTGAAGCCACACTCTTTAGTAAGAACAAGATAATAAAGATTGTATTTAAAACTGTGTGATATGTGGGTTGTTTTAGACACATTATTTCACAAATCTACTTCAGCACGTGGCCAGAGCTGAAGGGGTGCGCTCCTCCAGTAGAAGCCACAGAAGGGTGGCAAGAAGCAGGGTGGAACTTTATAAATAAAAGCGGGTGCAAGTGGAATCGTAACATGTAGCCACAGTCTTTCTCTTGTACAGACTAGTGGCACAGGATTTACAAGCATTATTTCTGCCACACTTACGGCTTTGTTATTGAAGGAAGGGGATCTCCAGTAAGGAACTGTGAATACAAAGGACTGAGAAAGTATTTTAAATTAGAATATGGAAGAATAGCAATTGTTTCTGATGACCGGATCATTAAACACTGCCTTTCGAATTTATTTTATAGACTTAGTTAGTTTTCTACTCTTTCTTGATTATCCTTTACAGTTTTCTGAAACGTGGAGAGTGTTCATTGACAAACTCTGAAAATCAGTATTATAATTTCTTTCTTTTAATAATCTTTGTTAATAGTTTGAAGGGAGTGTATAAACAACACCTCAGGTATCACCAAATGTAGTTAATTTGGATCCTAGAAGGCAAAGATAATACAAGCAGCCTGGAAAGGGATGGAGGGGAAAAAAAGCCTGGTAAGTGCTTCAGCACCCTACTGTCAAGGACCAGTGAAGCCTGGCAACCTGCTGAGCGCTTTCCTGGTCACTCCCAGGAAGCTGGAGGGGCAGGCTGCTCCCAGGGGAGGGCAGCCAGGCTCCGTCAAGTGCCCAGATTGCCAGCAACTTCTTGGTGAGGATGCAGATCTGAGGACGAGCCGAGAAGTCAAATCAGCGAGTCAGGCCAGAGCAGTGGCATACGTGACCAGGCATGGGCCAGGCTCCAACGTAGCCCAGGCGAAGAGTCAGAGGCTTCTTACAGCTTTCTTGCACATATCTTCACTGCAGTCTGAACTAAGATTAGAGCTGCACCCTATCAGGGAGGGAGCTGTGGGCCCATCTCTGTGGTGAGGAAGGGGAAGGAGATGCAGACTCCAGAGAAGAGTGGAATGGTGGTAGCAGAACAGCTGATCAAGCAGAGATCAGCTCAAATGATCTGGAACAGAGGAGTGGTGGGCAGGGGTGTTTCCTCTAACCATGAGCTAGAGAGGTGGAAATTGCAAACTGCATTCAGTCCCAAGTTACAGAGCAAACTTCTCTCCTGGTGGCAGGACAGTCTAATACATGAAGAACGCAGGAGAGAATTGCTTTTTCCTCTAACCCTCATCATCCATGTTTCTAGGAGGATATTATTTACAGTGACTTTTACCAAACTTGTAAGAGCAGCTTGCTTAGGTCTATTACCTTTGCAGGGAGTAGACAAGGACACATCTGTGTGACAAACCATTTCTAAGAACGTAACCTCTTTTCACCTCTGTGGTTGCTACGTTGCCTCCTACTCATGGTGATCTGTAGGGTCATCTAACTGCTGCTGTTTGTTTGGACTATCTACAAATAGGTCTGTGGGCAAATAGTATGCACTCTTTCAAGTGCCATTGTAACTCGACTAAATCTGTGATATCGCTGACCATTACCACGACAGGCCTCCTACCAGGCAGTTCATCTCTCCTGTAGACTGCTTGGCCTTGCCCTCTTTCCCAAAAGTCCCTGAGGAACAGACTTGAGACTGGGTGAGTTATTCTGATAATGGCAACCCGCACTGCCAGTCGTCTGTCCTACTGCCCTTTCTTCGTTATATTGCACACAGATGCGTCCTTGTCTACTCCCTGCAAAGGTAGTGGCCCTAAGCAAGCTGCTCTGCCAGAGCAGGCTGCTCGTGTCCACTCACTAATTTTGCTATTAAAAGCCCATCTGGGATCAAGTTGTGTGGATGTCTGCACTGAAGGCAGCTCTCTCCTACTCTGTTTTCATGTGAAGCAGGTGAAGACGTACACCTGGTGTTACAGTGCGTTTATGTACAGAAAATGACATTTTTGGAATGTCAGCTCTTCTGCACAAGTACAGACCAAGATTACAGTTGGTTTGTTGACATGATAGAGAAAAGGTTGCAATATATGACTATTCCCAGCTGCTAGAATAACCTTTTCAGCTGCAAAGTTTGGACAGCATTTCTTGAAATTCCTTTCAGCCCTATCTTCTGATATTTTTGTTTGTTTTGCCTTTTTTTTATTTTGAGGTAGAAAATGAGAGACATATGTCCATTTTAAAAACATAGTATTTTAACAGGTAGCCTTTGATTAGTGAGAAGGGATCAATCAGTCATTACCCTAATTTGCTTTTTGTTGGTGTGTATACCATTGCAAGCAAAGGAGCAAGTATCTCGAAACCTGTTAGCTTGTTCTGTTAGGCCAAACTGTATCTGATTCGAGAGCAGGTCATGGTTTACCTGTCTAAACATCTCTTGCTCTCTACAAAAGTCTATGGTTACTAGAGAGGAGCTAAACCAAAATAAGTTCTTCCCCTTCTCCTCCCCTCTCCCCACCTCCAAAAAAGAAAAAGCTAAAGAGAAAAATGGTTGGGCTGGGGGTAAATCTATGAAGCAAAGAGCAAAATGGAAAACATGAATGGTAGTGGTGTGCTATTCTGGGGACGAGATAATGGATGGATCTCTGCTTGCCCATTATGGTGGGATGTCCCAGTAGAGTAAAACCCCAGAAGTTCATAATCCGAGTTATCAGAAGCAAATGTTTCTTTGCTCCTGGAAAGGAGTATCGAGAAGGTTTATAATTATCCTCAGAATCTGTATAATGAATAGGGCTTTTGGTGCTGGCTCAGCTGTTTGCTCACAGTGTGATTTTTTTGCTCTTTGGCTTGCTTACCCTGGTACGTAACTAGTGTCAGAGCTCTGCTGGGGCATCAGGTGCTGTAGAAGCGCAGAGTGGTGTGCTGTGATTTTGGTTCTTTAAACAAGATCTTCTCTAAAGCTAATCCTCAGTGATTATAACTACTAGTTTTTTTCCCCTGACAAAATGGGATTATGGCAGCGAGATCAGGTTGTATTAAAGAAGTTAATCTGTTTCTGTTTGCAGAAACTGTAGTGTTGGAAAACTGTATTGTTTCCTGTATTTTTCCTGTCATCTTTCCTGGGTGAAATTATTTGTGTTAATAATACATGTCACCTCGCATTAATTCTGTCTGAGGGCTGTAATCTGTAAAGTCATGAAAATATTACTTATAAAATCAAGACATTTATGTAAAAATCTTTTTTACAATATAAGGGCAATTCTGATTCTTCCTCAAAAATATTTAGCAGTGTTACTGTTATGGTGGAGTGCTGGAGACATAAGGGTTTCAGTCACTGACTATATACAAAATTAAGTACAGGCAACACATTGACTGTTGTCCAGTCCTGACAGAACATGTCATGAGCAAGACTGTAGTGTAATTTCACAGTTTGTTCAGTCTTTGAATTTGTTTCTAAAATTTAATATCGCCAACGTGCATACCAGTGTTGACAATAAAATTGGACTGAAGTTACTGAAATTCTTTCAGTCTAAAACATGGAATGTTTTATCACATGGTGTGAGCTTTTCACTATTACCTTAGGTTGGATTGTGGCTTTTTACCCTATGACTTATTCAGAACCTTGTTTCTTTGGCCAAGCAATAACTTGGCACCCAATAACTTATTGCCTCTCTGTGAGTGATGTCAGCATAGTGCAGAAGTTGCAGCGTTGCTAGTTTTTGTGATTTTGCTACAGATTGAGCAATGTTGTGTATTAATAGTTTATATATCCATGGCAGCAGCTAAGGTTTTTGATTGAGGACCTCAGCTTTCTTAAAGATAGTAAGTTTCTAGCCTTCTTGGTTGCAGAAAAGTTTGAAAACGTGCACTGAATGTGTACAAAAGACAGAGTATCTAGAGGCAAATACACATAATTCATTGTATTTAAAAAAACCTCATGAATTGTGGAGACAGACCCATGACCTTTGAACACTTGTGGCTGACAATGCTGGCGTGTAGGCGTGTTAACCTTTCTGCTGGCTTTCACACGCATGCCATTTCTACTGAGTTAGAGATCTATGTGCTTTTGGTTACAAAAGCTTTTCCACTGTGATTAGCTTTCCTTTTGGTCTGGTTTAAGGTTGCTTATGTTCATTTATGACATAAACATATTCTTTTCCTCCTCATCTTAAAATCCCTTTTTGAAATATCCTTAAAAACTTCCCTTTTTTTTAGTTCTGTTTTAGACATTATCAAATATGGTTCTGTGCTTAAGTCCTGTGGTGTTTGTCTTAAGAGTTGAGTTGTGATTTTTTAAAAAATGCACCTCTACATACTGCAGAGATGAGGTCTAAACTTTTCCTCTTTAGAACTCTGTTAGGAGCTGGGTGAGAGTTGGCAGAGTTGTTCGACTCCAAGCAGTTTAAAAACACAGGTTTCATGTTGCAGTCTCTGTAACCTAGACTTCCATGGGACTCTTTGTCACTATTAATGTTTGCACTTGTCAAACGGAACAAAACAGAATAGGAGAGGAGGCTGTAAGCACCTAAAAAAGTAGGTCAATGGGCCAGCAGGTTATTTGGCCAGAAAAGAACCAGTGGCTTCACTGAATCATGCTGTAATTGTTTTTCTCCTGTTGGCCGATTGTTCTGCTGTGCTTTAACTTCCTATGTTAATATTTGCATCTGTATTTTAACTGCTTAAGAGCCTCTGTTAGGTGCAGGGGAAGGAGAAACTTAACTTTTCTAATCAAATAAGAGATAATTCTGGTGTTTTCCATAAAATCCATTAATGAATTTAAGAGTAGCATAAGCTTAGTTTTTAGATCCCAGCTTCATTTTTAGAATTTAATATGCTTTAAAATAAAATTTTTCAGAAGTGGTACAAGTACATTGTCTAGTGAATACATTTTATTTGAAGAACAGTAAGCAAGGCAGATAGAAATGGGATAAAGATGAGAGAAAAAACTGATTTCATGTAACAAAAATGTGGAAAGTAGCATGGTTCAAGGGAAGAAGCTTACAAATGAAATGTAGTGGTATAAAGAGACTGGAAGTTGGTGATCACTTATACTGGTGCTGAGTTTTTTTATGGAACGAGTGCATTTGTGAGGTAAGTTTGGAATACATTCTTGAAATTGTTTCTGAAGTGGGTTTTGAAAGAAGGGGTTAATGGCTGTGTCTGAGGGAGTAGCAATAATGCAGCTGGGCAACTTTCCTAGTTGCCAGCAGCAGCATTCTACACATTCTGGAGTCCTGAGAGCGGCAATTTTGGAGACTTGGAGCGGAGAAGATGTAACTGAGAAAGCCAGGAGAGGCCCAAGTAAGAGTTTCAGTGGAAAAGGTGTTTAAATAATGGTATAAAGATATACTTTGAAGGTCGCAAGTGGAAGTGAAGACATAGGTGGTGATACCAAATTCAAAAGTAAAAATGACGTCAAGATTAAAGATAGGCATAAAGTGATAGCTTAAAGTAGAGATGAAATTGTGTCAGAATATCCTGCTTATCAAGGAGAAGAGCTTTAAAACAAGGTGAATTCGGATAGTGAAATACTTGGGATATTTTTAATAAGCAGAATATTGCATTTATAAATTACTCGTGTTGGAATGATTACTTCTCTTTTATTAAAAAAACCCAAGTGATCATTTTAAAACTCATTGATTTTAAAACTTTCCTTTTTTATTTTTTTACAGTTCAGAATTTAATGCTTTTCTGCACAAGAGGATACTTCTAACTCCACATTGTTCTTCAAAGGAACCAGGTTTCATCCTTAAACCTCACACTTTAACAAGTCCTAAAGCGTAAAAGGTAAATTTGTATTCTTATAGTTAATGTGGCTTTCAATTATCAACACTGAAGGGCTGAGTAGCAGTGTTAAGTAGTGTCTTTTGTTCTCCAGAACATGACTGAATTTGAATCTCAAAAGTAGACATAGTCCTTGATTTCTGCAGTGTTTGCTTTAAACTTGGCTGGTTTCATTGGAATTATCTCTGCAGTCTTATCCATTGGCATGTATAAGCGCTGAGAATGTTCAGTGTCTTGCAAATTTGGATGCAAAGACAGGAGGGTCAGACCTTGAAAAGTGAGAAACAAATGCACTACAGGTGCATTTCCTGTAGTCTTTATGTTCTTTTAACTCTTTGTCTTGGATACCAAATCTAAGTTGCAAGTTCTGACATAGGATCTGTATACTGTAACAAGCAAATGATTTTGTTGAATTCTAGAAATAGAGTGCTTTGTTAAAGTGAAAATAATGACTTTTAAATTCTGATTCTGAATAATGATGATGTCAGTTATGTCACAGGTGAAAGTTTTCTGTACTTAGCTGTACATGTATTTTTCTTTTGCAGATTAAGAGAACAATGTATCATTTGTCCTACAGAATTTCATATTACGCTTGATCCCTATAATGTTAGGGAACAAATTCGTTTAAAAATTAACACAGGGCTAAAAATGTAATTAGTGCATACCTGTATTAGTGCATACTATGTAAGCTAAATGAAAACAAGTTTCTAATTGGTGTCTTGATTTTAAACTTAATTCCATGCCAGTGATTACTGCTGAGCAACCTGTCTGTTGTGTGCTTTTGACAAAAATTCAAACAAACACTTCTTCATAATTTACTTTTCTCATGCCATTTCTGGCTGGTTTTCAAATAGTGCAACTCCATTACTTTATAAAACTTGGCCAACTGATTTGGAGAATTTAATTTGTCAGTATGGCCAGTGCAATTGTTATTTTGAAGAATTGGAGTGAAGGAATGGTTTGCTTCCAGTGTGTCTTCAGAGCACGAGATGTTGGAGAATAAAGGCAAGACGTATTAATTGAAGAAGTGGGTAAGAGGGCTCATGGGGCATTTGGGCAAAACCGCATGCACACCTTGCAATGCGTCTTGAAAGAGATTGTGCTGCAGCACAGCTCTCCCATTTACTTTCCCGCTGCACCCAAGTTATCAAACTTTGCAGGCAAAAATACGAGTCTTGTGAAGCAAACCTGCATAGTATGTGGCTGTTGTAGACTCTGAGACTGTTTGGTTGAAACATAAGCTTTCTTCCTCAGTTTCCCCATATATTGAAAAACTGGGATAAGATTTTCTTGGAACATTTTGCAGACTGTCTGAATCATGGAGTTGCTGCCATATTTCTTGTGGTATTAACACTGCAAGTTCCACTGGATTTGGCACTCTCAGAAACAAACAAATCCTTCCTTCTCAGAAACTATGAGTCACTGAAGTGACTAAAACCAGCTCCTTTAAAATAAATGCAATGCCTTTTTACTATTAAGTTTGTAACATAGTAAAAATTCCTGAAGATCTGCAAGTTCAGCTCATATAAAACTTCTTGGTGCATGCAGTTGTTCCTTAATCATTGACAATGTTACAATCTTGCTGCTCCATTTAAGCAGCCTCTGACAACTGACTTTTCTATATCAAAGAAAAAGGTTTAATTGTATTGGTTTATGTTTGACTTTCAACCCTTCTGTAACCCATGTAATTTTGTAATTTTTGGTACTTAAAAGTAGGTACTTGTTGAATTAAAGACTTATTTTAATTTTGTATTCCTATGCTCACTATTAATATTTAATTCACATCCTTTATTCAAAATCATATGTACAGCTGGAAAACCAAAAACTGAAACTTTGTAATGAATAAGTGACTGCTTTAAGAATGGCCAGGTTAATTAACTTTCTCACAGTATGGAGAGCACATTCTAATACGTATCTTATTGTTATCATTTCACAAGTATATTATAACAATGTGCTCAAGAAAAAAATATAGTAAGAAATAAATTATAGCTGTAAAATGCTATATCCCAAATCCTTTCTGTTTGCACAATTTCTAAATATTACTACTGAGGAGTGTATTTTACATCTGTTCGACCTTCAAAATTATAAGTCTTTTAGGTAAAAGTTAAAATAAAAATGAAAAGCTATATCTGAAGTCAGAGTCAGAAAAAGGTTTGTATTGGTTTAGTCCAGACTTATTTATTGTGGCATTTAATAAGACAGTGTTCTCTTGAACTGTCATGTAAAATGAGATATTAAAGTCCAGGTTATGATGGTAATGGAGACTGCATTCGAGAAGGTAGGAGGGCAGAGCAGAAGGTTGGAAGAGAAGAGAAGGTTAAGAGCAGCTTATAGAGCAAATGAAAACTTCAGTATGCTCTACTGAAGAACATGTTTGTTCCTCCAGAGTCACATTTTGATATTTTTTCTTCTCTTATAGGCAAACGTACAAATGTCTACCACAAGACTAAAGTGTGATATGTTATGTTTTTTACCATAAGCACCCATAAAATGAGCTCCATTGCAGACAGGTATGTTAATAGATACTGAGAGTTTTGGGGGAATTACTGTTCAATGCTTTCTGTAATGATCTTTTTCTTATGGTTAATATATAGAGAATATTAATTTATGCAAAAAGTAAGAGGCGTGAGTTTTTGGCTATTTTTGACAAAGTTATTTTGGCAGTCGTTAGACGTGTTGTTTTGTAGTCATTGGAAATAGTGATTTTTATTGTTTGAGATGAATCTTAAAATGTATTACTTGTTTTCAGCCATGAATAGCATCTGTGCAAGTTGAGCTGATTTTTAATGTTTACTTGATTTTTTTTTTTTTTAGTATTTCAATATTTGATTAAGGAAAACAAATACATTTAAATGATTAGTGATGCTGCAGATGGTAGTAAAGTGACCTGCTAACCTATTTCAAGGGAAAAGTAATAGCTGAGACATGTTTTCTACTTGATTCCTTGGGCTGGACTTTCTTACCAGCTTAGGTGAACATCTGTCCTTAATTTTCTGTGTACTACCATTTTTGAGACTTCAGGAAATGAAACTTGCATCAAATTTACAGAAAGTTAAACCCGATCAAAATAAATAACAATAAAAGCAAAGGGTAAAACTTTTAAGATGCTTGTCTGACTTGTCAGTTATTTTAGTGAAGTTTTGTGGTATTTCACTGAAACTTCAGCCTTCTGAATATACGAATTCCTTTTAAAAGCTTTATGTTTATGAAGTAGCATACAAAATAATTACTTCCTAACATCACTGCTTATCGTAATGTACAATTGCTTGATGATTTATCAGTTATAAATCAGAGAGATGAGGTAAGCTTTTTAGAAAGACAGTTACTTGCCTTAAGGGAAGGAGACATTAGGATAAAAAAAATTAAGGGTGGACACACAGAGGTCGGTGTGGACAGCACTAAATAGACTGAAAGCAGACAGAAGAAGTTAGAGAAATAAAATGTGAAAGTCCATTATACAGCAGTTTTGGAAAACAGAAGAACAGTTTTGACTTGACTTTTAAAACAAAAGGAAATGAAACAAAGGTGTTGTATGAAATATACTGAGGTATCTTCAAAGGAAAACATGTTCTCCTTTTGACATTTTAATACATCTTTAGCAGTACGTGGACAGTTGTCAAGCTGAGGAAAAGTTCTGTGATACTTGGTGAGGAAGCAAATATAATGAATAATTACTGTTACTGTTTAACATTGATATTAATTGTATATTTATAAAATTACATACATGGATGAAGTATAGCATATTCCTCAGCCCTTTTCCATTAGTAATACTTCAGTATTTAAGAAAAATGTACTTTCTTGCTGTAAATATTTCCAATAATTGGAATAGAAGTTGCCAATAAGTGAAAGTAAATTATTTATGTCCTCTTTCATGTTTGCAAAAGGGTAAGGTAATGCAAATAATCAAGAAGATAGAAAAATAAAACAAAATAAAAATAAGTAGTGTTCAATTAAGTGTTTGCGTAGGGTTGTAAGTTCTCATTAGAAACAGTCTGAAAATCCTTTGAGTTGTGTCAGAAATGTAAGGTTTTTTGCTTTCTATTTAGTAAATGTCCTACAAGGAGAACTTACAGCAGACTTGGCTTCAGGTTATTGATGATGGTCCTTGTGGGACCTCACAGTAAACCAGTGCTTTGGTTTCTTGGTGTAATGGAGGTGATGAATAATGAGCTCTTCCTCCCCTCCCCTTCATTGTGATGGGACTCCACAAGAGAGAAATTCTACACTCCAACATTTATTTCCTTTTGTTTCTTTCAGAAATGATGGAAGCATTTTTGATGGGCTGGTGGAAGAAGATGACAAAGATAAAGCAAAAAGGTAAGTTTTTAAGTTATTTAAAGCTAAGAAATGTCCTATACTTGTACACTTGAACTTACCAGGGTGATTTCTAAACAATAAAAATGTGATTCTTTTATAAATAACCATATTACTTAACAGCATTTCTTTTACTGTTATTCTTCAGATATGTTGTATATTTATAACTGTGGTTCAGTGATTTGTATTTTTGTAAAAGGGTGCTTTATTCCAAAGGCTTCGCTGCACCCCTCCGTGAGGAGGAAGCCACTCTTAAAAAATGGTGTCAGAGATACGGACTAGGTGTTTTTGAGACAGTTCTCACAGCAGAAATTCTTAAGGGGCTGTTTGCATCAGGAACCTGGCAGTAGTATGCAGCTTATTAGAAGAAAGTTTCATAGTTGTTATAGAACATTTTTTGTTTTGTTTTTCAGAGTGTCTAGAAACAAGTCTGAAAAGAAACGTCGAGATCAGTTTAATGTACTTATCAAAGAGCTGGGTTCCATGCTTCCAGGTAACGCTCGGAAGATGGATAAATCCACTGTACTGCAGAAGAGCATTGACTTTTTACGGAAGCACAAAGGTAATTATTTGTAACAATAAAAAAATATTTGTAAATTCTTAATTTTTTTTTAATTATATTCACTTCGTACATAAAACATTAACAATTTTGCAGCTCCTCTAAGGAAATTGTCAAAAAAATGTAAAGAGCTCCTGAAGAAAGATATTCTTAAGATCATAATTTAGATAGCAGAGATATAACTGTGTTTTTGCTAATATTTTGCAAAAGCCAGTACTAATTTTTTTTTGTCCCATAGTTGCCAAAGAAGTCTGTTTCATAAAGAGAAGCATTTATGTTTGAAATAGCCTTGAAGTTTTTTGTTCTGGATGGATGGAGACCTTTAGAATATAGTTGCTTCATAAGGTGCAAGTTGTCAAAAGTTTTGCTTCACAGGAAGTACTTGCTGGAAGTACTTATCTTGATATTTAGATAAGGCTGGTTTGGTTTGAACAGTTGGTTTGTCTCTCCAAGTTCCACATAAAGCAAGATAAATCACTGAAGAAGCTAGTCCGAGGAAACTTAATGCTCCGTCTTTTCATGTCAGGTATCTACGCAACTGGCTGCTTTAACAAAGATGATAAGGCAATAGGGCATTGTGGACTACAGCAAGTGTTACTGGGTAGGTTGTTTGATGAGAGAGGGTGGCATGCAGTGGGCATACAGACCAGGAGCATGTGCGTTTTCTTTTTTCCTTTTAGCTGGAAAAAAAACCCAGAAAATCTATAAATACTTTTAGCTGAACCTTCTAATTTTCAAGACACATCCACTGATGTGTAAGCCAATGAGTGTGTGTTTGTTGTTTTGTAAACCATCATGTGAAATGTCAAAATGATGAATGTCTTTGAACATCCTTGCTATGCTTTTTTTCTCTGCTTGTTTGCATCAGCTGATGGTGGGATATACCCAGATATGTTGTACTGAAGTTCATTACAGATTGTTGTTTCTGTCACGAAAAAATTCTTCCACCAAGCATACACTTATTTATGGCTGTTTGATATTTATGTATATAAAAAATCCCTGTTCCTGTTCCTACACTTGTTCTTAATATGGCACCTTGTGGTTCACACTGCCAAAAACAAGATTAAAAATTCAAGAAAATGAACACTTTTGCTAGTTAACCCATTTCCCTGAGTAATTTCTGAGCATGCATACTAACTAGAAAGCAGTAGGGACAAAAGAAGCAGCTGTAAGGTTATAAAATAAAGTAAGTAAAGCTATTAAGTGCATGAATTAGTATGTATTTATCAACAGTATGTGTGTCAATTTAAGGTATGCTAAGGTATGATAAATATTTTTCCATGCCCTAGCATGTCTCTTCCATTAGTGTTATGGTTCAAGTAGCACCAGATGTGTGCTGAATAGTGCCATTAAAAGGGTAAACATAGCAATTAAAATGGAAAGGGAGGGGGGAATAATTTGTGTGTGAATTCATAGGTTTGGGGTTTTTTTTGCCAATTAAATATTGATTATGCTGTCTTAATTCTCTGAGACACGTTTGTCTCATAACAAAAAGAAAAGCAGTATGAAGGCTCCTTTTCTGTAAAAGTCAGTTCTGTAGGTTCTAAGGCCTTTGTGAAAATTGGTTCTGTTTCAAAATCACTTTATCTTGTATTGATGATTCCTATCATAAAATACAGTGTAGAATGAACACGTGTGTCAGCCAGCCAGCAGCAGCAGTCATACTTTTTTCTCCAAAGTGCTTTCTGAGATCATTTTTTTAAATCATTATTATTTTTTATTTTTTTAGGATAAAGGGGGAAAAAGCAGCTCTGGAGATGGGTGCCTTTTAGAGCATGGCACTTTTGTCCTTCACCTGGTGGGACAGAGTGCAGCTTTGTGTGACTGCACGTATCATATTAAGGTCTCTAAAGCTCTGGCTGCCAGTGCTTACTAGCATTGCTCTGCACTGGTTTACATTAAAATGTTTTGGACAAAGTGTTGGCAAAGGTCAGAAGCATATTTTGCCTCCTGAGGTGCTTGGATCTGTTACAGTAAAGCAGAGTGACCCTAGCAATAAATGAATTGTTCAGCGTTGATTAGCTGCTTTATTGTTGAAAATCCTACTGTGTTCAGCCACCAGGTTTTGATTAACTGCATTGCTTCTGGTTCTTTCTGGACCAGTTCCACATTGGCCGGGCTTGGTACTCTGGCGGCAGCTCCAGATGAACTGTCTGAGCTGGTTATTGGCCAGTGTGGATTCTGTTCCTCACTGGGAAAAAACAGCAGGCTAAACGCACTGAAACTATATTACTGAGAGCTTCTCCTTGACTAATACTGTCTATCATCTTCCTTTGAATTTGTAAACAAGAAATTTTTGAAAATTATGAAATGCTGAAGAATTTCACTGCTTATAATTACAACTAGTAGACTGATATACATACAACCCAGAGATAAATGCTACAGATCTTGCCCTAGCTGGCAATTTCTTTTGAGGATGCTCAGTGCTGATGCAGAGTTGCTTCAGATCCAGGATTTGAGACTGGAGTTTAATGTGCAAGTTTGGTTATGGTCCTCTGTCTGGTATCTAGCTCAGGAACGTGACCTCAGTGCCACTTATCTTTGAATGCAAACTTTTGCCAGAATTTTTAGGCACTTCTCTGAAGTTACCAAGTGAAACAAGTTCCTTCCGTGTTACTTTGGCTCTGTTTTCCAATATCATACTTGTTCTAATTATGGGAAATGTAAAAGAACACCTGTACTTGTGGTAAGATAATTCAGAATGGTTTGTTAAAGGCATGAACTTCAGCTTTTATTTAGTATAAATCCTTTCTACTGCAGAAGCCAGACTGACTTTTTTTTTTTATTTTATTCTGAAGTAGGATGGTTATATGGGTCAGAATGAGCCAATGAATCAGATTTTTTCCAATTCTAAAGTGGAGATGATCTGGGTCCTGTGGACTGAATGCATTAAGTTCGTTGAATTTTGCCTCTACTTTGATGGCAGAGCTTTTCATTTCCGTGTCCTTTGACTTGCCCCTCAGTGTTCAATGTATTTGTTCTGACTGAAAAGTTAGATTTGGGGTTATACTTAGGTTACCCTTATTCTCCAGCCCACTCTTACTACTTTGTGATACCATTTCAAAACAGATAGCAAAAGCCTGATCAGTTTATGTCTTTTGTGAGATCTGATCGTTGGAAATTCTGGTCCATCTTATTCGTTGATATTTTTTTCCCCTCTTCTTGCAGCTCTCCACTTCTTGCCAGTTTCTTGCATGATGTTGCTGCTGTTTACTGTTCTTTTAGTTAAGTCTAAAGCTCTTTCGTAAAGTTTCCCCCCTTCAGTCTGGGAACCAAAATTCTGAACTGTTCCAGCCCTTTGCATATTTAGCTCAATTCCAGGTCTCTGTGCTCTCTGAGCCATCTGAACTAACAAACTAGCTTACAGCCGTTGTACAGACTTGTCCTTTAGAAATCAAAAGCCTTAAAGACATGGTTTGGTTCTTTTGATTCGTCTAAATACTTGATTCACGATTACTTGTTCAAGGTTGTTCTGACAACCAGTACTTCTGTAATGCCCTTGTTACTCATCAAAACTGAAGTACTACGTGCTCTTGCTTCTTGTTTCAGTTATCAGCTGATAAGGAAGCATGAGCTTTCAGAACCTGGGGTCTGGTTTTGCTCAGCAGCCGTTGTTTCTCCAACCTATGTATGGGAAGTTAATTGATATATTTAAGTCCTACAGAATCTCTGTTCAAAATTTGTCTCTGTGTACGAATCAGACAGTAATTCTGCAGTGGAGCCTGTCATACAGCTCTCAACAGTCTTTGTTGAAAACCTACTCTTTTTTTAACGTAACCTTATTTCTTTGCAGAAAAGAATGGGAAGAAGAGAAAGGACAGTGACGATTTTTAGGGCAAAGGTTAGAATGATGAGGGTTGGCTGAGATACTTGAGGATTAGCCATTTTTTATGACCTAAACTGATCAGGAATTTTGGCTTTCTAAATCTTTGAAAACAACGCTCTCAATAAAACATTTTATTATGGTCTCAGAGGAAAGAGTATTTTTCCATTGTCAAAATCCATTACTTACTGTCATTAACTTCAGCATTACCTTGAAGTTTGGCAGGGCTGTAGCACAAACTGGTAGAAGGAAGAGAAGACAAATCTAATTATGACATAGGGGAGAAGACATTTATTTTCTGTTTAATGAACAACATCTATAGGTGATGAATGAACAACAGAGGAGACTGGAGAACCTTCTGCTATTTCCTACTGTGTATATGTAGCTTAGTGGGAAAATAATGGCTTTTGGAAGTGTGAATCCTTATATTGTATATATGTTTGATTGTAGAAATTACTGCACAATCAGATGCCAGTGAGATTCGACAGGACTGGAAACCGACATTCCTTAGTAATGAAGAGTTCACACAGTTAATGTTAGAGGTATATTATTTCTGTTTTTCTGGGAGTAGAATATTTCCTCACAGGGAGTCATTCCATGATGAAATTTTTCAGTTTGATGACATAACTCTTTATTTCCATATTTTAAGTGTAACTGTACGTTTTCATGAAGATAAAATTCCTATGTATGCAGTGTAATGCAAAACAGTTTTTCTTTTAACTGCATTTTCGATTACATAAAACATAACAGCAAAGCCACAACTGAACATATTTACTGTCAAAGGAAAGTGGATATTTTAAATTATCAACATAAGGAAGGTACTTGTTAAATGAAGAATTGTTATGCATAAATTAAAATCTTAATTATAAAAAAGGCTCAACACATCCATGTAACTTGTGAGCAATAAAGTGTTTAATTTCTTTGCTTGTTACGCTTTCCAAAAATGGTGTGTGAGCATTACTTTGCTAAAGAAGATTACATGAATAATTGGATTACTACTAGAAATAAAGTTTAAGTATAAGCTATCATTTCCTTGGAAATGAGGATAAGTCATTTGTATCTTGTTAGTAAAACAATTTCTAGTAATAGTTAAGTGAAAAATATTAAAGTAAATGAACAAGCACTTTTAATTTTCATTCCATAGTTAAACCTTTTCTTTGAGGCACAGATTTAAAAAAGTAAAAAGTTCTGATTTTCTGTACTTAAAAAATTTTCAAAAAATCCTCTGTGGTGAATTTGCGTATTTTTTCCAACAAGTTAGTGAAGTAGTTGCGTCTGTTTTTCAAGGTTTTTTGTAGCTGGTTTTGGTGTTTCTCAAGTACTCTTACAAAATATGCGTCTGCAACTAGTGACTGTAAAGCTAGAACATTATGATATAAGAATTTTTTTCAAAGATGCGAGCTTTAAGATTTCCAATTTAGAAATACAGTTCTGTCATGCTTTTATGTTTGGTAGCATTCAACTAAAAGATAGTTATGTTATGTTCAGTGGAAATAAGTTTGAGTTAAGTAGAAGATAAGGCAGTCAGAACTATCTCAGTTTTCAAGTCTCAATAAAATCTTGCTACAAGTTTCTTTTCTTGAGATTGGAATATTGAGATTTTAAATACCGAAATTCGTTGATTTCACCACCTCTTTTACTTGTTCTTCTCTTAGTTTTTCCATGTTTTCTTACTTTTGTCTCTAGCTCATTTTTCTGAGTTTTCTGATGTTTAAAATGATGATGGAATTAAAAATAACAGGCAGATAGAGTGGGAGATGGGGGAAACAGTGGCTAGCTGTATATGGACTTGCTTCTGAAACCACAGATTAAGAACAGAACAGTATGGGAATTGTAATGCTTGTAGTGTAAAAGCAAGACTAAGAAGTTTTAGTATTGAAAGGCATTCTCTTTTTTATAATAAACTAAACTAAAATTGGTCTAAATTATTTTCCACGTTGAATATAGCTTAACATTTTTAATATGCTCTGTTTCTTTTTATTTAACTGCCCATTATGTTTAATTTCAGGCTCTTGATGGTTTTTTTTTAGCAATTATGACAGATGGAAATATAATATATGTGTCTGAAAGTATAACTCCCTTACTTGAACATTTGCCAGTAAGTACAAATTGCTTTCAGTAACATAACAGTTTGTCTATGGATGGTGTTCTGCTATGAGTACTAATTAATTGTTAGCCTTTTTGGCATTATAGAACAGATGTATACTTTGTTCTAATGCTTCTGCTTTTTCTTCAGCACAACCCCTTCCTACTGGTCTGTCTCCTATATTAAACATTTCCTTTGGAAACACAGAATGCAGTCGGCACTCTGTTAGGCAGGATTATGAAGTGCCAGGCTAGCATCAGTTTCTCTTCACCATAACTGAAATAACACAGTTGATTGCAGGAGACCCTTTAGAGTTCACACCTATCACAGCCTCTACATGATCAGAAGAGTATTGCTAAAGAGCTGTATCCTTGGAATTTTTTTAAACTGCTTTTTTACTCCTTTCTTGCCAAAGAACTCTTACAAGAAATACATTGCTGCTGGTTCTGCTTTTTAAGATAGGTATATATTTCGGGTTTTATCACATTCACTCATCTTTTATCTTGGTGGCATTGCTCACTGGTAAATTTAACATTCTAGTTTTTAAAGTTACCTTTGAATAATGTTATTCTGAAATGAGGCAAATTAGTACTCAAAAATGCAAACAACTGATGAGTGAAACAGCGACTTCTTTTCTAGAAGAGAAGGACAAGTTACTGTTAAAGGCGAGTTGTCTTACTGTGATAAGAGTATTTTGTAAAACTTGGAGTGGCATATGTAAAAAATGATTCTGCAAAACCCAAATTCCCCTAAGGTATGCATGATATCAGCCTGAGAATTTTGAAAAATGTGCAGGTAGTGGTGATTTTTTTTTTTTTTTTTTAAAAGTAGAATTTACCAAGTTCTCAGAGGCACATTTGTTCTTTGCTTTTAGGTGTGATTTATATATTCTAAACATGCATTCTATGATCCCTCTTTTCTGAATACTTAATCAAACACATTTATGTATATAATCAGTTGTTCAGTTGTTCAATTTTATGGCATTCATCTCTATTGTTACCAGTTTTGTGTACATTGTTGCGGAACTGATTATAAAATGTATTCATAAAATCAATTGCAATTGGATATAATTATTGGTAACATAATAACCTATATGATGTAGGGAGGGGCTGTCTTTTGTTCCAAGATATCATTTCAATGTATTGGATGCCACCGACAGGTTACAGTGCCCTAGAACAACACCCTGTAATTTCTAATTAAAATGCTGCTTTACTTGGAATTGTTGCATCCCAGGGAGGTTAATGCAAGCTCCATTGTAGTTTAATGTGTATGTATATCTGCTGCATTCATGGTGTTTTTCATTAAATGGTTTGCAGTGTCAAAATTAAGACAGATCGAAGTGACATTTATTTCTTGCAAAATATTCATGTGTATTCCAGCAGGTGGCTTTGGTGAGCCAGTAATGTTCTTCTGAACTGTGGAATTGTTTTGCGTTAAAATAGTAAGCTTTGTGATATAGTACGTCTTGCATTAGTTTAATGCTTATTAAATCTTTTTCTTTCAGTCTGATCTTGTGGATCAGAGTGTATTTAATTTTATCCCAGAGGGGGAACATTCAGAAATTTATAAAATATTGTCTTCTCGTCTGCTGGAAAGTGATTCATTGACACCAGAATACTTAAAATGTAAGTAGTTATTGCACGTTAACCCCGGTAGGCAGCTCAGTCCCACACAGCCGCTCGCTCACTCCCCCCGGTGGGAAGGGGGAAGAATCAGAAGGGTAAAAGTGAGAAAACTCATTGAGATAAAGGCAGTTCAATAGGTAAAGCAAAAGCCGTGCATGCAAGCAAAGCAAGACAAGGAATTCATTCACTCCTTCCCATCAGCAGGCAGGTGTTCAGCCATCCCCAGGAAAGCAGGGCTCCATCATGTGTAACGGTTACTTGGGAAGACAAACGCCACTGCTCCGAACATGTGTCCCCCCCCTTCTTCTTCCCCCAGCTTTATATGCTGAGCATGACATCATATGGTATGGAACATCCCTGTGGTCAGTTGGGGTCAGCTGTCCCGGCTGTGTCCCCTCCCAGCTTCTTGTGCACCCCCAGCCTGCTCGCTGGTGGGGTGGTGTGAGAAGCAAAAAAGGCCTTGACTCTGTGTCAGCACTGCTCAGCAAGAACAAAAACATCCCTGTGTTATCAATGCTGTTTTAGTCACAAATCCAAAACACAGCATTGTATGAGCTGCTATGAAGAAAATTAACTCTGTCCCAGACAAAACCAGTATGGTAGTTGTGTTAAAAATAATCTGCTTTGTATCAGATGTGATCAGTTTTTTTTTTTTCTAGTGTTATTTAAGCAGAAACATATGGGTGAGCCCTGAAGACAGAAGCACTTTTTTGTGGGTTCCCTCCCCCCGAAGAGTAAAATTTTCAGCATTGCATTGCATTTCAGTCTATGACTTTCCCATGTATTAGAAATGTTCATCTTGTTTATATAGCTTCTATTTAGACAGTCGTAGCCGTTGGCAAGAATGAAAACATAGCAGCCTAATGGGTTTTGCAAGTGCATGCTTTAGTAAACTTAAGTTTAGGGCAGCTGCTTTTTTAAAATAGCTCTAGTTTTCAGGGGTTTTCTATGTCATTAGCATTCAGGCCCTTCATGCACAAATTCTAAAGGAGTTCTCCTTTTCTTTAGCTTAGTTAATATCACTCTGGTTAAAAGCAGAGGCTGTAGCCATTTGTAATCAGCACTTACAGTATCTCAATAAGTATGCAGCTTAATTATTCCTGCTTTCCATTTCATGTTGCCTGTGTGCTTCATCAAGCATGTAGCCTATTAATTTGTTTATTCTTTTCTCAGCAAAAAATCAACTAGAATTCTGTTGCCATATGCTGCGAGGAACAATAGATCCAAAAGAGCAACCTACATACGAGTATGTAAAATTTATAGGAAATTTCAAGTGTCTGAATAACGGTAAGTAATTTCAGCGATGTTAGAGCGGAATACTTAGGCAGCTTCACAGCTAAACAGGCTTGGGACCATTGTGGAGAACTTAATGATGAACTAAAATCAGTCTTTCAAAAGCAGAGCTTGAAGCAGAGTTATATCACTTCTATATTGTTTTCAATGAAAAAGAAGAAAAACTGCCTATCAGGTATTACAGGTCTGTGCGTTTGAATGCAAAATGTAGTAATTATGCTTAATGCTTTCAATTAAAGAAAACTAGTATCGTATAAATAATTTTTTAAAAGAATTTAAGAGAAATTTAAGTAAATGCTTCAAAATAAAGAGCCTGAATTTAGTTAAGCATAATCCATACTTAAGCAGGTGACTAGGTAACTTGAAGACGGGTGGTACTGAGTACCTGCAGTTCTCATTATGCAGTGAGCTGGGAAGTAAAATGTAGGTTTCCTTCCATTTCAATTCTGTGCTTTTACTGACAGGAGTTACCACTCAGATGAGTGGATGGGCCAGTACAGTTTTCCGCACTGAGTTCCTTCTCCCTTCCATTGAAGTTATTTTTATTAGTTACGTACCAATATTATCCCTCCATACTACATCTCTAATCTGTTTGGCCTGCCTGTGCTGACTATTTAATTGAGAGGCATGTTTATTTGGTCAGCCAGACAAATGGGTTGTGCAGCATGGTCAGTAATAAATCTTCATAAAGATCACCCCAAAAAATATTATCAAAAACAGTACCTTGTAAATAAACCTATGGGTTTTTTACGTGATACCAGTATTTTTCTTACAAAATGGGGAGAGGTTGAGTGTTAGTGCCAAATGCAGGTATGTAATATTATAAGAAAGACAAGAAACAGGCCTGAAAACGCCAATTATGGTGCTAGTCTTGGAAAGAGGAGGAGTTGGGAAACTGCAGACCTATTGGTTGCAATTCAATATTGGGAAATATTCCAGAACAAATAAACTATATGTGAGCTTCAGGAAGCTAGGAAGGAATTGAATAGCAACCATTCAGGTAGAAACAGCATCAAGTCAATTCAGTTTCCTCTACCAAAGAGTAACACACTGTGGATAAGAGGACAAAGCGCAAATAAATGATGGACTTTTTTAATATGCTTTTGGCAGTTATCATATTCTGTTCTCACAAACGTGTAAGGGAAGCACATGTTAATTGAAATTGCTGGAGAGTAGCTGCAGAAACTGGTTGGAAAGGTTACCAATGTTCACCGTCAAAATGGAGTTTTAATGGACTTCTGGATTTGATGAGTATTTTCATTAATGTTACGAATAATGGAACGTAGTTTGCAGTCATGAAACGATGCAAGAACACTAAAAACAAGATAAGAATTCAGCCCCAAATTTAGAGAATAAATTATTTTGGGGAAAAAAACCCAGACAAATTGATAAGAACAAATGCAAGTTACTACATTTAGGGATAACAAACTATATGAACAGGGGAAAAGGTTACAGTCAGCTAGACAGCAGTCCTTTAGAAAAAGGAGTTACTGTGGAATGTAAACTGAACATGACCAATCACCAAATTGTGAAAATGCAAAAGCCTTTCTAAAATATAATCTAAACCACATGAAATAATCCCACTGCGCTTCTTAGCACCCATATGTCCTCATCCAGTTTTTTACACTATTTGTCGGGAGTAAGTAAAGCAGCTGGAGAGAGTTCAGAGTAGAGCAATGAAAGCAATCAGAAATTTAAAAATCTAACTTACAAGGCAAGATAAACTCTGAAGAACAAAGGAGAAGGGATACGATAAAGAGGAATGAAATTACCTGTTTTCTTTCTCCTGGAAAGAGCAAGGAGCTGTAAGCTTAAATTGCATGAAGAAACTTCAGTAGAAGTTCTAATCTAGAGTTGAACTAAAACCCGTTAGGCTTGGACGAGCCTGACAGCTTTTTGGAGTCACCATCATTACAGCTTAGTAAAAATAAACTAAATTGATATCTGCTGGAAATGAAAGATAAGGTTAATCTGTTTTGAGGTCTAGTCCATCCTTTGAGGCCTTATGATTCCATCCATCTCTGTGATTCAGTAGGTGGAATTTGTTTGTCCTCAGCTCGGTGTCCTGATTCTTTCACATACATAATTGTTGTGCCTTTGACTGTTCTGTTACTCAGTTTTGTCTTCAGCTCACGTTGTTTGAATGTGATGGAAGCCTAAAAAAGAAGTACTTACCTCAGAGTTCAAAAGAAAAAGTTAGCAAAAGCTGATACAAAAGAAACTTTAAAGATATTTTTGAAGAAGATGTATTCCAGTCATTTTTAGTAGTTACCAAGAAGGATTAGAATTGTTATTAGTTTCTTAAAACTGCTTTGTCACAGATAATGCCATGTTAACTGTAATTTTAGTTCTTTGAGAAAGTTGATGGTTGTGTTCCCATTACTACTGTACAACTACTATTCCTGTGCATATATGTGTATATATTATATGTAGCAGTTTTCTTAATGCACGTTAAGTTATAAGCAAACCACATTAGATAAATATTGGGCATTTGTCTTGTGATATTACTGCCATTTTCCTCCATGCTTATTTTGTAATCTGTGTTGACCTCATCTGTCTTCCCTCAGTTCCCAACTCTGCGCACAATGGTTTTGAAGGAACTATTCAGCGATCGCACCGGCCTTCATATGAAGACAAAGTTTGCTTTGTAGCTACAGTTAGATTAGCTACACCTCAATTTATCAAGGTATGTACAAATGAAATCACTTTTATATCATTTTTAAATGTACTCTGAACAGGAAAACTTCAGAGAGAATGCACGCAGCATTTCAAATACTATTAATGAAAACTATAAGGCATTTTTATTATATGAAACTAGAAGTGTCTGAGTTTCTTACTTCACATACAAATAGGTTAAATGTTATGCAAAGTATCAAATGAAGTTGCTATGGTGAGTGCCATTTCTAAATAATCATACAAAATAGTAACATGCCAGAAATAAATTTAGACGTCCATAGGAATATAATTTACCAAGTTTAACTTAAACACAATGAAAGATAACACTGAGATTCCACTTTCACTGGAAAAATTAGTAATTTTAGTTGACATTTGGATGTGAATTTTATGCTGCTGATGATCTTGCTGTAGTTCGACACAGAAGCAAATCTTTTAGGGCTTAATGAAAGCTTGAATTATTTGTCAGCAACTGAGAGTCAGGTTTGAGGTAATAAAGATCTTCCGTTTTGTTTCAGTACTGTTTGTTATTCAATAATTCAGTTGTTTCAAGAGAATGTTTTGCTTAACTGTTAATGCACAGTGAAGATATCTTTACAAGTTTAGAATTGGATGTGTGTGAAATTTATAGACTTTGCTAAGTATAAGCCTGTTCCTTACCAAAATGAATCAAAATAAATACTCAGGATACAGTATAGGATAGGCTGTGATTGTGATTCAGATGATATGTTTTCTACAAATATATTAGTCAAGGTACAGGATAGTCTACTATCGAATATTTGTTTTTACAATTCAGTTGTAAAGAAATGCCATGAAAAGTATATGGCACATGGTTAAGCTGCTGTCTGTTATGCAGAACTCTGAACATTTAAATACTCTGCATATAAGTTGAATGCAGTAGTGTCTTAAACTGAAGATTGTTGGTGGTATCCTCCGAAGACATGGTCTACATACTTTGCACTTTGAAAGTGTAGTAGGGAGCCTGTGGAGAAATCATATAAACTTCTTCAGTTCTGTCAGGCTGAATAGGAATTGGATCACTCCAGACTGCATGCCAGAGAGAGTTTGTTGTTTATTTTTCCTGAAGCCATGGAAATCTTTCATCTGACATTTTTCTTCCCACGCAGGTCTAAATAATGTTCTTCCTGTTGTGCCTACAGTTAGTAGAGATGTTAAATGTGTGATTTTTGCTTCATGAAATACTTGGAGAAAAAAGACCAATCTGGCAGTATTTGCAAATATTTTTATCTTTTAAAGTCTGACAGTTTAGAGTGTACTATAGTAAAACTTTTGTGTTTCCTACTTCTGGAACAGGACATTTGGAAGTTGAGGAACATCCATTTATGATCTTTCAGGTCTCAGTCTCCTGAGGGCGAAAGCCTTACAGATTATACTCTGACCAAACTTTCATTCCGCTTTACTTGAACTTCTGAGCCCCTAGTGCCTAAGGAAGCTTTCATGTTACAGAGGTTTTAAGATCCTCTCAAGGGTTTTGACTAGTGCTGTTCATCTGAGAAATATTCTTGTGAAGAAGACTAACATTAGAGTGAAAACTTTCAATCTGACAATACTTGTTTATACTCTTTTGACACCTTCTGTTACTATTGAGGCTAGCATTGACTAGACTCTAGCAAATAAGTGTTATGTCAGGATCTTTACCATCCCAGTAACTTTTACTAACAGATGCGTGATGCAGCCAGTAATAAGATGTGTATTTTAGTACTGGATAGCCTTATTTAAGGTAGAACCTGCCTGCTCATCTGCTACTTTTTCTCTTTATTTCAGATGGTATATGGTTCTGGTTTTTTTTTACCTAGAATCTAATTTCTCCAGGATATACAGTGCTTTTGCAGAAAGCCGTAGTATTCATGAGAATAATCTCTGAAGGTTCACATTTTTATTTTCTGCATATGACCCCACTGCTTTTCTAACAAAATATGCCACAAATTTTGCTCCCGAGTGAAGGAATTTGGTTGTACACATTCTTTAGAACATTTGTCTTGCATTTTGGCTGGTAAATGATTGAATCCTATCAAGAAAGCAGGATTAATCCAGCCAAAAGGATTCTACCAGAATACTTTTTGTTACAAATGAAAGTCCTTTCTTTTCTAGATGCCTTGTTGACAACTTCAACAAGATGCCTTGTTGAACAAGATAGCTTCTGCCCAGGGGTATTTTACAGTGGAATATCTGTAAATCATTAATATAAATGCATTGAGTAATCAGATACTAACCTGCTGCCAGCTCCTCTCTAACAATGGTGTTTTTACTGTGATTTTACTGCCTGCATTTAAGTTACTTTTACTTTTGTTTTGACTTGTGCCAAAATAATTAGATTAAAAGAAACAACAAATCAAAAGTATATCTCAAGGATATACACTTGCTCTGTCATTTCTTTTACTTTGCTATGAGTGGTGCTTTATTAAATGCTGTAATCTTAGGAAAGTAGATGAGCTTTGGGTTTTAGGGGTAGTTTCAGTTTTGAAGGTTAAGTCTTGCTAACTGGAAGTCACACCAAGAGCCACAAATTTGTCCCCAGAGTGATTTTGTTCATTACCTCCATCGTATAACTCACCTTCTGGTCATTGTCTTTAGATTTTACACCGATGAAGGTGAGGAAAAAACATTGCCTAGATATGTTAACTTTTTCTTCCATAGAAAGAAAACTTAGAAATATCTATTTAAAAAACTGCAAAATATCCACTTAAACTCTTTGTATTACAACCTGAAAGAATGAAAAGGAAGGTGGTCCCTTTGTAGGAACAACAGTTAGTCTTCTACTGTATTTTTCCACAGGACTATTTTAGTTATAGATGTTTGCAGAGCAGCAGTGTGCTCGTCTGTCCTCATCTGTCGTGAGTATTATGTCAGTGCAGCAGGGGCTTCCATACTGTAGTCTTTAGGAAACTGTTGTGGTATCTGATCATCATCTGTGTTCCTGGCAATGGGAATACCGTTGCAAGCTCCTACAAGTGTGACAAACATGTGCAGGTGTCCAAAAAAAGAAAGATTTACTGATCTTTAATTTTATTGTAATTCTTTGAGGGGTGTTTTTTTATGTATGCATGTATTCCATCATCCATCTTTCTTCTTGTAAGGCAGTACTAGAGGAGTTTGCAAAAGAACTGACTGGCTTGGGGTACTTAGCTCCGTTACTATCTCAGCATGAGGCACAGTACTTGGTGGGCCGTCTTTACCTCTCTGGAAAGGGACAATAGAAATTGACTGACATGCACTGATTGCACATATGTCTGAGCGGAATACATTTAAAACAATGTATAGAATACTTTGAGGATTTGTTGTAATACTGGAAATACAATCATTCTCTTACTGTTCATGAGTTCTAAACATAAGAATAGTGTGGTGTTTGCAGTACATATCTGTGCCCTCAAGGCAAAGTGATTTAGAGTACTCTTTATTCACTAACAGGAAGAATCCTGTTCCTAAAGCCAAAATAATGTGACCATCTTGCTAATGTTGTTTTTTACCCATTATAAGCATATACTGTAATCAGAGTGTCTGGTGGGAGTGTTTCATCTCTTCTTTTGCTTGTTACAAGTTAAAAGCATAACTGCAGGAACTATTGATTTCTGCTGGTACTACTGTGGTTGTAGATACTGAGCTTGAGTTTAATCTCACCCCGGGATGGTTCCATTTAAATCAACTGAGTGTCAGCCTGGCACAGCTGAGATTAGATTCTACCTCAGTACTATGCATCTAAACAAGCAAAAACAAGGAAGCTGTCTAAAAATAACATTATAACTATTGTGGAGTTATCTACTAACTTTAGGCAACTCTGAATTTCGAAAGACCTTATGAATTAGAATAGAGCAGTTTTGAGAGAGATTTTTATTTTTTTACTTTTTAGGAAATGTGCACTGTTGAAGAACCCAATGAAGAGTTCACATCTAGACATAGCTTAGAATGGAAGTTCCTATTCTTGGATCACAGGTGCAATTCCTTCTATGTATAGCAGCAATAGTAGCTGAATCACAGTGGTGGCTATAATATTTAGAGTTCACTAATCAGCATTAACTACTCATAGCTTGTGTTGAGTTTAATTTTTAATTTTTTTCAGAGCACATACTGTAAACAAGAAAAGTTATATAATGAAATAATTTTTTGTTGGGTTTTTTGTGTGAAAATAAAATTACATTAATTTTTGTATTAATTAGGGCACCTCCGATAATAGGTTATCTTCCATTTGAAGTTTTGGGAACATCAGGCTATGATTATTATCATGTGGATGATCTAGATAATCTGGCAAAATGTCACGAGCATTGTGAGTATGACTAAGTTGCTACAATGAACGGGTTTGCTTTATAGGTGTCCCTTTAAAGTTTGTTAAATTGTACAAATGTTGTAGTGAAATTTTGTGTGAAGTGCCTTTACTCCCATTCATTTGACATTATTGCACTGCTGATCTTCATCTTTTTTCTTTTGATACAGAACTACAAAACAGATTTAACTTTATCTTATAATTTAGAGTTTTCATTGTGGTGAATTGGAGTGCAAAGCACTATGACTAATACTTCTCCAGTTCTTCCAATAGCATTTAAAAGGCTCTGTGATGTTTAATAAAGGCAAAAATTGTTTAAACATGTAATAGAATAAGCTTTCTGTTTAGCTATGGTTTTCTTTATAAAGCTGTATTTAAATTTTTTGCACATAAATTTTTCACAATATGTGTAAAAAAAAAAAAAAACAACAGAAAAATGGAAGTTTGAATTCTCCAGTTCTCTGAAAAATGCAGTGTAAACTTTTTTTGGAAGAAAGCTACAGTTTTAAACTTGTTCTTACTCATTGTCATAATACTGGATTTGGACATGGTTTTGGGCCATATGAAGCTAGGAAATAATGTTTATTATGTAATTGCAATATTTAGAGACTGGAAAGACAGTAAACTTTATTCTTCACTTTTATAGTAATGCAATATGGGAAAGGGAAGTCATGTTACTACAGATTCCTTACAAAGGGACAACAATGGATTTGGCTGCAAACACATTACTATATCACGTATCACCAGTGGAATTCCAGGCCAGAGTTTATTGTCTGTACGCACACTGTTGTAAGGTAAGTTAGCTTTTAAAAATCTGTATTAGAGAAATTATAATGGCATGGGAGCTGTATTGCTGGTTTTTTTGGAGGTAGAGAAATCATAGCAGTTTAAAGAATCATGGGAAAACTTCCTGGGATACTTTGTAAGTAAGGTACCTCTGAGGAGTTTGTTTTTTGAATCACAGAATCATTTAGGTTGGAAAACACCTTTAAGATCGAGTCCAACCACTAACCTCGCACTGCCAAACAGTGTCCCTAAGCACCACATCTACACTCTTTTAAATACCTCCGGGGATGGCGGCTCAACCACTTCCCCAGGCAGCCTGTTCCAATGCTTGACAACCCTTTCAGTGAAGAGATTTTTCCTAATACCTAAACCCCCTGGCACTACTTGAGGCCATTTCCTCTTGTCCTATCGCTTGTTACTTGGCAGAAGAGACCGACACCCACCTCGCTACAACCTCCTTTCAGGTAGTTGCAGGGAGCAATAAGGTCTCCCCTCAGCCTCCTTTTCTCCAGGCTAAACACCCCCAGTTCCTTCAGCCGCTCCTCATAAGACTTGTTCTCCAGACCCTTCACCAGCTTTGTTGCCCTTCTCTGGACATGCTCCAGCACCTCAACGTCCTTCTTGTAGTGAGGGGCCCAAAACTGAACACAGTATTCGAGGTGCGGCCTCACCAGTGCTGAGTACAGGGGCACGATCACTTCCCTAGTCCTGCTGGCCGCACTATTTCTGATACAAGCCAGGATGCTCTTGGCCTTCTTGGCCAGCTGGGCACACTGCCGGTTCATGTTCAGCCGGCTGTCGACCAACACCCCCAGGTCCTTTTCCGCTAGGCAGCTTTCCAGCCACTCTTCCCCAGGCCTGTAGCATTGCATGGGGTTGTTGTGACCCAAGTGCAGGACCCGGCACTTGGCCTTGTTGAATCTCATACAATTGGCCTCGGCCCATTGATCCAGCCTGTCCAGATCCCTCTGCAGAACCTTCCTACCCTCGAGCAGATCAACACTCCCGCCCAAGTTGGTGTCATCTGCAAACTTACTGAGGGAGCACTCGATCCCCTCATCCAGGTCATTGACGTATGTTTTTTAAATCATCTAAGAATATAGTAGTCATATTTGGTTTCTTGTCTAGTTATGCAGAAGTTAGAGCAGAAAGACGACGAGAACTTGGTATTGAGGAGTCTCTTCCAGAGATAACAGCAGATAAAGTGAGTGTCTTATATAATTTTGTTTTACCTCTTCTTTCTTTCATACTAAAAATAATATGTAAGCAAATACACAGCAGCAAGAAGTGTTTTGTCCTGTTACAGATGAAGTAATTATTTTGATCTCTATATAATATGACTATTTAAAATTATCAAAGAAGTCTAGGAAGGGTGTTTGTTTAACTGTATTCTGCCCTGAACACTTACCCTCCTCTTTTCAGGAGTTCATGTGCATGTCGTTATAACACGGCAACATCCATAAGTCCTTATTACGATCTGATTCCTGCAGAGTTTGATTCATAAAAAAATGTTCTTCCTTACTGGAAGCACCCATAGTCTGAAAAACCAAGGTCAACACACAAAGATGGCTTAAAGGAATTCACAAGAGGAAAGCAGGAGCTGTTCCATTGTGTGACTGTCCCACTTTGTAGAAGTATACAAAATTCATTTTGAATTAAATGTCCTTTGAAGCTCAGTGAGTCTTAGATAAGCCAGCTTGTGCAGATGCTCTGTCATGTTTTCCTCTGGCAGTTCAGAAATGTTTTCCCTTAGCAGTTCAGCAAATTTCATTTGACAGTGCTCCTTCTAAAGGAATTAACTCATCCTTCCTCAAAAGAGTAAGCAGTTCACTCATGACACAGGTGTTCAGAGTGAATTGAGTTGCTAGAGAAGGCGGTCAGCTCAGCAGTTTGTGGCCTACGTCTGCATACATTTTGGTTTCTAGGCTTATGTGGCTTTGGTTTGGTTTCTTTTCTAAGGATAAAAGCCACAAATGCAAACTGAGCTTACAGTTATCAACCAGACCACTACTTCTGCACAGTCACCTGTGTAAGGGGGTTGATTAGACACAGCATGGTCTTAGATATTTGCTAACAGAAATGTACATTGTGTGCTGAATCAGATAAAATAGTTGTTGTTTGTGTGTGTCTCTTCAGAGTCAGGACTCCGGGTCTGACAATCATATAAACACAGTGAGTCTCAAAGAAGCACTGGAAAGGTTTGATACCAGCCCCACACCTTCTGCTTCCTCCAGGAGTTCAAGAAAATCTTCACATACTGCAGTATCAGATCATTCATGTAAGCACCAACTGTTGATAATATAATTGCCTTCCTAGTGAAGGCTTTTTCTACTTTACTTACTTTAATTAAATGCATAACTAGCAGTTAATAATCATTTTGTGAAAAGCGTGCAAATGAAAATGTCCTTTTTGATGGGTCAGTGATTTGCTGACCACTCAGATTTTCAGAGGTTGTATAGTTACTTCTACTTCTAAAAGTACAATAGCAGCCTATTTCAGTCCATCGGATTGCATTATTGTTGGATATCCGAGTAAAAAAAAAGCCCAAGCCTTAAGCCTTTTTTTATTCATGAAAAGCTTCCTGTGATTTGATTATTGCATTGCAGAATTGACATTGCTGTTAATATGTCTCTTTCTGTTGTAACTCTGTACATTGTCAGCAACACCAACTAAAATGACAGTGGACACTAGCACTCCTTCAAGGCAAAGCTTATCTGGTCATGAAAAGACTGCGCAAAGAAGATCATCTCTGAGTAGTCAGGTAACTCTTCAGAGAAAAATTTTGCACTTAATCAGTGTAATTCACCTTTAAAAGGTATTATTAAATCCATATAACCTTTGTTTTATTTCTTCTGAAAACACATAATTTAAACTGTAACAGTTTCACTTGGAATACGTGAGTATCAGAATTGTATCATCAATGTGCAACTTGGGTATACTACATTTTAAGGGAATAAAATAATTAAGCATATAAGTATTTATTTTTTAGCATTAGGGTTTGCAAGTTTGTGTATGAGTCTGCTTTCACTCACACATAACTTCTACGATTCTGCATTTTAATATATATATGTATATAAGCAATTATATACATAATTACACAATATGTATATATGTATTATGTACATGTGTGTATATATATATAAAAAATTGCCAATGTAACGCTTTGTATCCCTATAGAGAATTCATGTAGATTTATGACTCTAAGAATATTAGTGAATACTTTCATACAGAATCATAGAATCATTAAGGTTGGAAAAGACCTCTAAGATCATTGAGTCCAACCGTCAACCCAACACCACCATGCCCACTAAACCATGTCCCTAAGCGCCTCATCTACACGTCTTTTAAATACTTCCAGGGATGGGGACTCAACCACTTCCCTGGGCAGCCTCTTCCAATGTTTAACCACTCTTCCAGTAAAGACATTTTTCCTCACGTTCAATCTAAACCTCCCCTGGCGCAACTTGAGGCCGTTTCCTCTCGTCCTATCGCTTGTTACTTGGGAGAAGAGACTGACACCCACCTCGCTACAACCTCCTTTCAGGTAGTTGTAGAGCGCGATGAGGTCTCCCCTCAGCCTCCTTTTCTCCAGGCTAAACAACCCCAGTTCCCTCAGCCGCTCCTCATAAGACTTGTTCTCCAGACCCCTCACCAGCCTCGTTGCCCTTCTCTGGACACGCTCTAACACCTCAACGTCCTTCTTGTAGTGAGGGGCCCAAAACTGAACACAGTATTCGAGGTGCGGCCTCACCAGTGCTGAGTACAGGGGCATGATCACTTCCCTAGTCCTGCTGGCCACACTATTTCTGATACAGGCCAGGATGCCAGAACATAGCGTCCTGGCCATGGCATACATTATATGGATCAATATAGTTTCTGAAATCTTGGTAATGTGAGAAAATGTCATGCTTCATGTACTTGGTGCTCATGTTCCAGTTGAACTAATACATTCACTTCAAAATTAGAATGCTTATTAAAATATGCATTTTTTTTAGATTATTAGTTTAAGAATAAATCAAAGGTGTCACCTTCCAAACTTGCTGCAAAAGTTTTTCCCTTCCTACAAATAAGACTTTTAAAACAGTTGTCATTGTAATTTCTGTTTTTCCTGTTTTATACCTACTGTTTTTATATATTTGTAGCACTTTTATATATATATAATGTATATAATCAATTGCTCTTGTGTTCTTAATTCTCTAATATTTAAGGTTAGATATTTCAGGAAACGTTTACTTATTTTTATCGTATGTTCATATGATGCTATTTTGGAATTGACACTTTATGTAAAGAAATATTTCATGTCAAGTATGAAGTTCATTCTCTTCCAGTTATGGAACAATTTTTTAAATCCTAGTCTTTAAGCTCCCAGTCTCTTGGACAACCAGTAGCACAGCCAGCGATGTCTCAGCCTGCAACTTTACAGCTCCAGTCTGGCATGTCCCAGGTATGGCTTAAGTTGGTTTATTGTTTATTATTTTTTAAACAGTCTTGTCCTGAATATAAGGATAATTTCTCTTTCAGAAATTGAGGTCTTGGGTGCCAAAGTCACCTTTAACATTATTCTCTTGAAATGAGCAAATTCCCCAATTTGACACTTTTCCTTTATTTTTTTCTTCCCGTTATTTGTGTGGATATAGTTTTCAGCCTTGGCCATTAGAAACATAGATAACACAAGACAAAATATTTTAGGATATTAATTTAAATATCCATCTACTATGCTGTTAACTTTCTACACTTATGCTTGTAACACAAGGCAACTTAGTGTATGAAAGGGTTTTGCGAAATAAGAACAGCGGTATCAGGTCCAACTGAAGATCTCTGTCCTGTAGATAGGATATAAGTATCAAAAGGTTGTATTGACTTGTAGCCCGTAGCAGATGTCTAGGGAAGAATAGAAGTAGCAAACACCGTTCCTCTGTGGGCTCAGCCTCAACAGTTCATGACTGAGGGTATTCCCAATTTATTTGCATATGTTTTAGCTCTGGGTGAATTTTTTTGGTAAACTGGTACAATTCTCATTTTTAACCTGAGAGCGCTTTAACATCTGCAGTGCCGTGTAAATTAGTACGACTTTTTACAGAGTCTTGGTGATTTGGACAGCAGTCAATTTCTTTTGCTACGGATTTTTTTTTTAGTTCACCAATTCTGATGCATCAATTAAATGTGACATCAATTAAATGTGAGTTCTGTGACATTTTCATACTAATGAATTTGTCCTCCTATTACGGTTATTAGCAGTTTAAAAAGCAGTGCTTGAATTCTTTGCTGCTGTGGAGGAGTGTATTTACTGCTTGTATATAAAATGTCATTATTTTTGCTCAGCTTTTAATTTATTCATTGCACTACAGCCTGTGTTTCAGTTTTCAGCTCAATTAGGAGCTATGCAGCATCTAAAGGACCAGCTAGAGCAAAGAACACGCATGATAGAGGCAAATATTCATCGGCAGCAGGAAGAGTTGCGTAAGATTCAAGAGCAGCTTCAAATTGTCCACGGTCAAGGACTCCAGGTGAGTTAATGTAACTCTTACAGGCTTGGTCTGTAGAGAATTTAGGCATCTAAAATGAGTCTTGGGCACTTAATTCCACAAGGTGATCCTCCCTACCCCCTGTCAGCTGTCATCTGGACCTAATGTGCCTAAAATCCATAGCATCTGAAGCTACTGTTCTGAGGTACCTGCCATTTTGCTTCTGAATGTGTCTGGAAGTGCCCCGGTGCATCTTTTCAGTGTTGAGCAGCTCAAGCCTAGCTTATGCCTGAAGCCTAAATGTAAAAGGATGCAGTGGCTGTTACTTCTTGCATAGTTTTGCAGCCATTAGAATATTCATCCAAAATGTGCAAGATAAGCATTTATTTCCCCTTTTAGCTCAAGGGTGTCAAATTCATACCTTTTGTTTCTTAGGCTGTCCTAACTACCAGGCTGTGGTCTTCCTACGCACCCTCCTGGTGAAGTGGTTCTACTTTGCATGGTGTACTGAAATAGTTACTAACCCAGAAAGACAAGAAGTCTAGAGGATGCATTACGTAGTCTAGCAGCTGACTAGCTGGTTTCTGTATTTTAACCAGTATATTTTTTTCTAATTTTGTCATTCTCTTTTCAGCAGCTGTCTTTGGAAGAAAAGAATGATCCTATTGGGTTTTTCTGGTTAAAAAAACCCAAACAAACAAACAAACCCAAACCAAAAAACTAAAATACACCTTAAGGAAAGAATATAAATATTTTCAGTGTGAACTGTGAATAAAGAGTAGAAAAATTTACTTTCTGGAAGTATTGAGTATGTTGCTTACATTCTGTTGAAGAGTAGGAGTTCCTGGAATGTGCCGTTTTCAGTGTTTTATCGTATCTAGTGTAAGCCTGCCAGCAGTAGACTGCCTTACAGATGCCTGAAAAGGAGAGATTCACAGCTCTCTTCGCACTGTGGAGGGACCTTATTCAGGACTGTGGAAACTAGGGAAAAATATCCACATTCTACCTTATTATTCTGTCTCGTTGCAGTCTTGGGCCTAACTTGTTGTAAAGATTCAAATATTTTTGTGCTGAATTCAGTTTATTACAGTGATGTTGGAAAATTCAGTATAATCATTATGATTTCTTGATTGCCAAGGAAGATTACGTTCTTGGTGCTATGCCTGGATCTATTGATTCTGATATTTTCTTCATTTGAATTAGTATCACTGCTGGAGATCCTACAAATAGAAATGTGATCTCAAATACATTTTTTTTTTAGACAGTTGTAGACTACATTACAGGTTAGTCTCTAAATAGTACTTTTTCTTTAATTACAAATATTAAACAATGTTTAGGGCTCTAGAAATCAGGATTCTGGTTCTTATCAGTTAGAGTCGAGTCTCTGAATACTGACCCTATACGGGGGTTGGGCCTCTTGCTCTTGGTGGTTGCAATGCTGTTTCAGCACCTCTAATAACTAAGATGAAACTTTATCTTATATTGATTTAAAATAATTAAGTTTAGTTTCTCTAAAACTTGAACAGATTTTTCTTAAAAGCTAACCTGTGGATTTTTTTTTTAAGATGTTCTTGCAGCAATCAACTTCTGGACTCAACTTTGGTTCTGTGCAGCTTGCTTCTGGAAATTCTTCAAATGTTCAGCAGCTTACACCAATAAACATGCAAGGTCAAGTTGTTCAGACTAATCAGACTCAAAGTGGGATGAACACAGGCCATATAAGTACTCCACACATGATACAGCAACAGCCTTTGCAGAGTACTGCAACACAGGTAAAATTCTCATTATTGGTTTTGCTGGATAGAATGTATACTCAAAACCATAGCTGAAACACAACAATAGCTTCTCTGACATCCCCCTCCCAAATTTTTTTTTAACAATGTCCTTTGAATCATATTCATTTCATCATGTTTGAAGTTTTACAATTGAAATGCATTTCTGTTCTTGCTAATGCAATTTCAGATCTTGTTTTTGTTTTACGACTTAGGCATGTACATAATTAATAACAAGTAGCTTTTTGGAAAGACCAGTATCAAGAAAACTTTTAGCTTGCCTTTTTTTGAACGGCTATGAATTGTCCGTTGGCAGAACACATAACAAGAGATTTGTACTAGGTGTGCTTGAAACCCAGTGTCCAGACAGTGGTCTACAGCGAATACCTAGAAAAGCATAGGAACAGGACAAGCATATATTAGGCTTCTGCAGTTGACTTTTCTACTCTTCAATTTCAGTCAGATACCACAGGTGTATTGCATCTGTAATGTAATAGCCTTTGATGGATTTTTCTTATATGAGTTTATCCAGTTTCTTTTGATTCCATGTAAACTTCGGAAATCCACAGTATCTCGTAGTCAGTTCTACAGCTTTACTTTCTGTGAAATATGATTATGTTTGTTTTTTAAACCTGCCACCTAGCTCATATACTGCGAGACACACTGAGCAGCTATTCACTTTTCATCTTCTCAGTCACACATGATTTCAGTCCTCTGTTACATGTATCTCCTGTTCTTCAAGCTGAATGCTTCTAATGGATTTGACCATTTTGTGTATGGAAGCTCTTTATACCTCTGATCTCTGTGGTCACCCTCCTCTGTACCTTTATCCAAATTCCATACTTTGTTTTTGAGATTTGTGAAGAGGCAGACTAGTGGTGGACAGTGTTATCATCTCAGCAGTAAGCTAGTTCCAAACTTTCAAGTAAGAAATTGATTGACGTGATGTGCACGTTTTAGTCTGTCTGGCACAGAGATGCTGAAGGAGTGGAAAATAGGATCTTGAACGAACAGTATGCAAGTAGCTGAAAAATTGAGGAAAAAAATAACCTGAAGAGAAGAGGTTAGTCTAATAGATTTTCAGATGCCTGAGGGTCAGTTACACCTCCAAATCCTCAGCTGGTAGAAATACCTGTCGACTTTAAATCAAGAATTCATTTGTAATAGAAAAACATTGGCAGTTGTGAAGTGTGGCCAATGACAGTGAGGAGGACAGCTGTAGTACCTGGCTATTTTCAAATTACTATCTCAAAAAGTATTTTTTCTTTTCAGCATAATCAACAAAATGTACTTAGTGGACACAATCAACAGTCTTCTCTTGCCAGTCAGTCACAGAACACAGTCTCGGCACCTTTGTATAACACTATGGTGATTTCTCAGCCAACAACAGGAAATGTGGTCCAGGTTCCTTCTAGCTTACCACAGAACAATAACCAGAATGCTGCTGCAGTAACCACTTTTACACAGGATAGACAAATCAGGTAAATCTTCAAGACCAATATTCAGATGACTTGCTATAATGATATGCTTGCATACCTACATAGTATACAAAAGGAACTAAAGTAGCATTAAAAATCACATGATTTATTATTTTAACTATATATGGATACAACTGCTAAGCTAAACTTTGCCCAAAATAACATGTTCACAGGCTTATCAAAACTGATGTTGTTACAGCAGAGTATGAACCTGACAAATCTGCATTTCTCAAGCGCACGTGATGCTTGATTTTTTTTTTCCTAAAGGGACTCCAAATGTCTTTTTCCATTAACAGATTTTCTCAAGGTCAGCAACTTGTAACAAAACTTGTCACGGCCCCAGTGGCATGTGGAGCGGTAATGGTACCAAGTACTATGTTTATGGGACAGGTGGTGACAGCTTATCCCACTTTTGCTGCCCAACAGCAGCAGCCACAGACTTTGTCAATAACGCAACAACAGCAGCAGCAGCAGCAGCAAAGTCAGCAAGACCATCAGCAGCAGCTCACCACAGTTCAGCAACCAGCTCAGCCACAGCTGACCCAGCAACCCCAACAGTTCCTACAGGTAATGCAGCATTCTCTACAGCTTTTTCAAAGTCCTGACACTTTCAGCATTGCTGGCTTATCCTAGGGGTGCTTTATCTGAAAACAGAGTGCTTAAAATAGTAACCTATGAACAAGCCTGATGCATGAGACAAGTTTATTCTATAGACGTTCTCTAAAGTCTCGCTACCTAAAGGAGAGATGGTCTTTCCTGCAATTTCACTCTATGCTTGTTCCTATTTTATATCTTCTTCCCTTTGAATTGCTGCTCTTGATTGAGCATGGGATGAAGAAACAGATGTTTTCCTTTAAAACAGCTTGCGTTTTCTTTGCATTCACATATTAATGCAAGAAGGTATGAGAGATGATCTCAAACAGAATTGGTTGGTTTGGAAAGCAGCATGCAGCCCAAAGCAAGACATGGCCCCATAACATGGGGCATGAATATCTGTCTAGGCTACAGGGGAGCCTGAGCAGCAAGTAACCTTGTAAGCAGAGAGCAGAGAAGAACTTTGGTTTAGAGGAGAAAGAAGAGAGATTGGATCAAAAGAGAAGGAAGGCAAAACCCAAGGAGTTTAGAGACAGGAAACGCCTACAAAAAGAAAAGAACCAGAGGGTAGAAAGAATTGATGGGGAAATCTGTTGCCATTTGTTGATTCCAATTAATCACTGGCACATAGCTCACCCAGCAGATGATGTTGGTGAGGGAGATGCAGTGGTAGCTAGAACACTACAGAGGAAGGGCCTCCAAGGAGGCGTGGGTTAAAAAATCGTAATTTGGCCTCTGATGTTGCCTTCTCCAAAGAAAGATAAAGTCCATGTAACTATCACTATCTGTGCACATTCTTAACATTCTTTAACTACTCTGGGAATGTCAATTTTTTTTTTACTCTTTAAGAGTATACATAATTAAAAATCCTTATTTTGCAAGTATTTCTTCTTTCTTACTGTGTGTGGTCTCCCATTTGCACTAAATGAGGGGTCCTGTGCATAGGTGGAATATATACAAATGCAGTAAGTAATTGGAGGCTTAACCTACATTTATATGCGCAAGGAATGGTTACGGTTCTGTTTAGGGCTGAGTAAAATGTTCTTTCACTAGGTCGTTGATAGAAAATACTGACTTGTTGAAAAAATCTTTCATGGAAACATACTAATTTCAGTCATGCATCAGGCAAAGGCTTTTCAGCTGCAAGTTGACTCTCAAAAAGAGAGCTGAGGAATACCTAGTGATTTGAATTTCAGCACTCATTTATGTAGTGGGAGACTCTTGAACTGAATCAAACTAGAGCGCAGATTTGAATGTGTTCTCTGACAACTCAGATAAATACTGGAACAACAATGCTGTTTAGCAGGTTGGTGGTGTCTGTAGCTGTTTCTAAATTAAAAAGTTTGTACAATTTTGACTTCATTCTGGTGAAAAACAGAAGATTTGTGAAAGATGAAGATCTCCAAAGGCCTGTTCCTGTCCTGGAATTTCTTTCTAGGCAAAAGTTTAGTATTTTTAATACAAACTATTAAAGTGCTAGAATTTGAAGTGAAGCAAATGCTCTTTAAAAATGGAGAAAAGGAACAGTGCTTTTCCTGCCTCTGCTCCCTGGAGCAGATCACAGCCTGATTCTGTGGGTGCAGCCCGCGATGTAGTTCGCTTCCTGCTGCAGAACGTGTTTCTGGATTGAGACGTCCGAGTGCATTTGCACCCATCCTTCATTGCTTTTCTGCAGTAACCACCATCTTTTGGCTCTAAGAAAATGAATATTAAAACTAAGTACTACTTCCAATAGTAATTAATCCCCTTCCAAGGGGATGTTTGGGTCTGCAAATGCGGCAGTTTCTTTGACTGTTCGTTTTGGCTGTGGGGGATACACGTGATCTGTGCCAGGTCATGCACTGTTTTTTCATTTGATTGCAATGACAGCCACCTGCACTTGTTCAGATAGATTCCTTAAGCCCTGTTAGGCTCTTGTGGTTTGAAATGGTGACAAATTGCCATGTATTCCTGCCCATTGTCACGGGAAATTATGAAGACCAGTTACAGCTGCTTTATTAATTGGTCAGATGCGCTAATTAACTTTATTAGTATGAACTAATCTTTGCATTGTCTGCTCAGCCTAAATGACCAGATCAGAAGTTTATTTTGATTGAACCCTTGTGAAAAGTTAAACAGCAGCTAGGCCTGTGTTTCTCAGTGCAGCAAGAAAAATAATCTT
>NW_008824243.1:3970189-3977875 GCF_000699105.1 Pygoscelis adeliae
CTCTCTGCTGCTTTCCCACTCCAACAAAGCACTTTTACTCAGTCCCACCACCAGCAGCATCAGTCTCAGCAGCAGCAGCAGCAGCAGCAACTTTCACGACACAGAACTGACAAGATGACTGATCCTTCCAAAGTTCAGCCACAATAGTGTGGGGCTCTGCCTCTTTTTGAAGCAAACCACCAGGAGGGGGCTGCTCCACAAACGGTTGCACGGAGGCTACAGAGGTAGCAGTACGAAGGCTTTCTAACACTGCAGTGTTGAGACCTACTTCTAACTTCTGGAATCTGTTAAGAAAAGCCAGAAGATGACGATGGGGACACGGCCAACTTTGATAGTTGCCCCAGTTTCTGTGTTCTAAAGGATTTGCTGCCATGTGTTAATTTGTCCAGGTGAAATCTCAACATGTGACTGAAATGAGAGGGATGCTGAAAATATTGGTATTTTTATCAATCCTGTACATTTTTAAAGTATTAAAATGGACATGGAGCAATTGTTTGAATTAGCAGAAAAAAATGCCAGGAATATAGTCCAAAAACCATCTAATTTTTTTCAGATGATTATGGGACAGTAAATATTTTGAAAATGTTGTGTGAAATCCAGTTCTCTGTTGTACAGATGCTGTAAAATATTGTGTATATGTCTGCATAAAAGGAGAAAGAGCAAAATATTTTATATGATGCATGAAAATGTAACCTGTTATTTGTAGGTTTGAATATGTTTCCCTAAATTCTCACGCCATACTCAGACTAATGTTTTCCTCTGTTCTACCCTTTTGTTTACAACATGATGCATCATTATTTTCACCCTAAATGTGGGCACAAGTCTCTTGTTTGTGCTTTGTCTGTGATGTCAGGGTTTGTTCGGTGAGGTATAGTGTGTTGGTTAGTTGACTTCTCGAGGTTAAATTATTGATTAAGCTGTTTGAACTGGTGATCATGCATCAGGGTTCAGGACATTCAGATTTATGAATATCATCCATCATTTCATAATTAATTCATCATTTTATTTGAAAAATAGGAATTTGCACTGCTTTCTCGCGGATGGTTTGGAATTTTATTCCCCAAAGCTATCTTTTGATATAGTTCATAGTTGGAAATATTTATGTAAAAGGTTTAAAAAAAAAATGACAGTAATTTTCAAGAATGTTTCAGTTATAGGAGTAATTTGCACAAAAATATATTTACATTTAATAACCTTTTGGGCACTTTTTAACCACTTTCTCTGTGGTGAGAATTGTAACTTGTTAAAATATGTTGGAATCTTTTTATTCTCCTTCAAAAATTAGTCAGAACTAATTCAGGGTCATTTTAACAACAACAACAAAACCCATAGTGCCTTGATTTTAATTCAGGTGATAATGTTAAACATCTTGAATTACAACGTCTTGAATCTGTAACCATTTTCAATTTTGAAGTCTTAGTACATTGTCAGCCAAACTTGTGTATCTACGTCATAGCTATTTCTGTATCGTGTTGATTTTAATAATGGCCTGAGCTGAGAACACGAGTATTTTTGAGTGGTATTCCCCCTCAAACACTAGCCAGAAACAGAAGAGTCTCTAAAATCTCAGACCTTGGAGGTAATAACTCTTAACAGATCAAAAAATCTAGAAGTACAGATTTCTCCTTTTGCAGGAGGAGGAATAGTAAGCTGATTTTGTTTTGGTTTTTCTTGTAATCATTTTCGTAGCGTTAAAAGTGTGTGTTGGGGGAGATCATGATTGCATTTAACACTACCAGGCTATTGATTTAAGAGATATCACTGAACTAAGACTTCAGAAGGCAACTTCACTTTATAAAGAAAATAAAAAGTTCCAACAGATATGATGTGCTATTTTAAGTAAATGTTCAGTAGGTTTTTATGGTACTAGTTTGTGGAAACCAGAACTTCAAAGGGAAATGAATCAATGCTGATAGATCTGATAATTAAAAACAAAAACAGTAAAGGCAGTTAAAATTAGTACTAGGGAGAGAAAGCTGGATTAATCTTGAATACTGAGGAGGAGTTGAATGAATGTAACCAAACGGTGATGGACTGTTTTGTACTGTGAAACAGTTTGATTGTATTACTGGATGAACCAAACCCGCAGGAAGGTAATACCAGTTTAGCCAAGCATTTGATACAGTTGGTTGCGTTTTGAGGCTAGCCTTTGCCTCTGCACGTGTCCCACCATTAGAGCGTTGTTATTCCCCAGCTATAAAGCAAGAGTTTGGCACCAAAAAGCGCAGCAGCGAACAAGGAAGGAGAGTGTGAGAAACACAGTACCAAAGAGAATCAGATTGCTTTCTGCTCCAAGAAGCCTCTTGCAACCTGGAGCAAGGAACAGATGCCAATACCAAACATAGCAAGGAACACTTCCCCTTCCTTAAAGGGATTTCTGGCATTCTCTGGGCTGGAATAATTGTCAGAAACCTGTTTCTGTACAGTTCTATGTAAAGAAATCCTGCCTTGCTCTACTATCCCTACCACGCTGTTCCACCTGTTTCTAAATTAAGCTGCGTTGACTAGAGGTCTGTGCTATCAGTACTTTTGCTTAACAGAAAATAGGCTAGATGATAGATAAAAAAAAATTTTAACCAATTACAATGATAATATAGCACTAAAAAAAGAAAAGTGGGAGAGCTTTAATAGTGCTGTTAGAACTATTGAATAGTGGTAAAATAGGTTTATTAAGCTATTACACTGAGAATTACAGAAAATAGAGATACCAGCCAGACAGTTAATGATGCAGCTTTTTATATAAAGCTTCATTTAAACTTCTCTTCCCATTTCCCCCTTCCCAAATACTCTGGTGTGCTGCTATAGGTCTGTCAGTAAAAAGGCTAAACTAGGTGAGAGACAAATTTGATGGTGACGATAGCGTGGCCGCTGAAGGAGAACTATAGAAATGTACGCTTTGATCAAGAAGCTTTGTGCAACCTCAGAGAGAGGTCATTCAATTACAGAGCTACCAGCTAGTAGAGGAAGTATAGGGGATGGGGAAATTCAAAGAAACTGGAAAAATATAGCACGCATTTGAAAAATTCTTGCCACGAATCAGGCAAACTTTCTACTAAAGCGATACGTAGAACTCGGTCCAGATTCTGTGCAAGGATGCAGATGCTTTGTTTCACAGCTAATGACTAAAAAGCGTATCTTTAAAGGGCCTGCAGCTTCCCCTGTTGCTGAATCAATTGCTGAACTGTCCTTGATCTTTAGCGGGAAGAGGACCAGGCTATCGCCTCTTTCTTAACCAGCCTTTTGCTTCTGCCCGACTCGTTCACTACAGTCATAGACTTATTTGCAACATCCTAATAAACAGCACGATGATGAATGCTGTGATGCTGCAGGTTCTGGAGCGTACGCGTTACAGAATGAGTCTGACAGAAGGGAAGGAGCCTGTTAAGGAGAGGATTGTATTTAAGAAGAAATGGGCTGGTGATACATAACGGAAAAAGACAGCATAGTTCCGTGGCGTTCGGGAGACAGACATTGTTTGCCTGTGATGGGTGAGGATTTGAAGAAAAGCTTCTAGGATAACTTCAGAGAAAAAGAATATAGCTATTTTTATATTATATTTAATATATATTATATTTGTATATAAATATGAAAGGATTCTAGTAGGAGCTCTCCATATGCCTTCCATTTCATCTAGAAGGTTGACCTTCTGCACTACGGTTCCAGTGTGTCACCACCTTCTGTGGGCAGCTTGCCTACTGCCAAACACCAAAATTAGTAACCCGGTATCCTTACAAGAGATAGGTTTCATTTCAGCTTTATGTAAAAATGAATAAAATAAAGCTATATCAGGCAGTTTTTCACAGAAATTCTTTTAAGACTCAAATAGCACTTTCTCCTTTTTTTTTATTTTTGAGAAATAACAAGCACTTTACTGAAAAGACTATTTGAAAAACAATTTCTTTAGTCAGTGAAACTGTTAAAAAGGGGGGGCATCGAGGAATAACATGCATAAAACTGTCAAGAGAGGCATTTCTGGGAAATGTTTCTTTAATATGGCGATCCTTTGAGGCTCAAAGTGCGAGATTAAAAAGGCTTCTAAAACCAGTTGGCTTTGTGTTTTATACGGCCAGGGGGAGGGATTAGTGATGATAGCTTCCTTGGAAGGAGACTTTTTAAGTTGCACAGTTGCCTATGAGAGAGGATCATCTGGAGGCTCATTTGCCTGCTCGGTAATTCTAAGTGTCCCTTAGGATTATAGTTTGTGTGAAAATGTTCTGAAGGTTTAAAGATGTGGCCTTTTTCAGATGTTGAAGTCGATTCAAGAACCATTTATATTTTCAGAGGTTTAACCCAGGTATTGTTATGAGTGTTTTAAATGTCGTGGCATCCGGAGATGTCAAACATGTCAGATTCGTAAGTTTCTCTATTTGAAATCATTATTAAAATTAGACATACAGTCAGAGGGCTGGAAAATGGTTATTTTGATTAAAAGGGAAAAGAGACTAGTTTTAATAATTAACCTTTTATTTTTTTACTTATCCCTGGTGGAAAAAGTTGAAGAGAATTAAATGAATTTGGATTTAAAAAGACGTATTTAAACAAATCATAGTAGATGAGACAACTGTGAGAGAACATTTGAAACTGTCTGGGTTGTCCATGAGACTGGATAGTTGCTTTTTCACTGTCATGATTTTTAACACTACATTCCTTGTCTTTTTTTTTTTTTTTAAACAGGTGATTTTAAGCTCTGCTATGCTTCATGCTATGTCATCTGCATGAATTTTGCCAGCATGATATGCTATATTCAAAGAAATTGTACCTAAATAAAAAGGAGGGGGGAGAAAAACACAAAACAAAACACTGTGTCTGAACAAAATACTGTATGGCCTAATATGGAGACCCCAGCTGAGACTGAGAGATGCTGCATTAATAGACAATCAATGGGTAATTATTTATGAAACACTTCTGGGAATGGTCTTAAAGATGTTACTGCTTTGAAAGCAGTTGGCAAGTTGTCTTTTTTTAACAAGAAAGGTAAAAATTATTTATTTTCAAATATATCAGATTGAATTTTGAGTTTTTAAGCAGTGTTGATTTCACAGTGTCTTGGGTTTCAGTTTTGTTTTGTATTTTTTTAACTGGCATTAGATTTGTATACATAGAAGAAAACAAACAGAAAAACCCTAGTGCCGCTCATATTGACGTCAGGAAATGTAGATACAGTTCCCTGGTGTTCATGTGACCATTACTAACTGTCAATTTTTTAACTGAATAAATGTAACTCATTTAAAATTTCACTTTTTGTAGCTTCTAAGGTTCTAGACTTTTTTTTTCCTGAGTTGCTCGATGTCAGTTTTATCCAAGTTTCACAGTGAAGCGCTCTCTTACCCTTCCCACGACTGTAACAGAGGCACTCTCTCTCCCCCACCCCCAGAACCATCTTGCGAGAAGTTGCTTGATGTCGACTTTATCTCCCCCCCCGCCCAGACAAATGACTTGTGAGACTTCAGTAAAAATGCATACTGTATTTTTTTTTCCTTGTCTTCTCTCTGTGTATCTATAAATTGATGCCCCACTCTAAAGGCTAGAGACCTTTGATTTGTGTATTTACATTACTGCCTTGGAATCTACTCACGCAGCACTTGTTTGAATGCGCGCAACTTAAAACTGCTTTTGTGTCTTCATGTGTACAGTCCCTGTCCTCTCCAAACGATGGAGCAGCACTGCAGAGCCTACGCGTGCGCGCGGGAGGCTTTATCAAGCATAGCCCTTCCCTCACTTTCTGGCGTGGGCAAAACACCCTCCTTTAATTCTTTCAACTCCCCTCCCTGGGTATTCCCACTGCCGGTGCATTGTCAAATGCTTTTAAAGGAATAGAGATGATCTGAAACGTCGGCTGTGCCACTGGAAAAGGCAGGAGAGACTTGCATTTAGCTGAGAGCGCAACTCGTTCAGCGCATTGCTTTGAAGAGCTTGTGATAACGTGTAACCTGCCAGGCTGGTCTAATCCTTTCTCCCTCATCCTTTTGCACTGATCAAAGTGTGAACATCAATAATAAGCATTTAATAATTTGAAATTCATTAAACGCTCAAGGAAAGGTGGGAGGGAAGGAAATCTTGTGGTTGAAGCTGAATGCCTGGAGACAATGATAAATATGCTTAGCCCTTTTTACGGTCTGCAGTCCTTTTCTTTCTGTAATATCACACTAGATACTATGTGTGATATGTGATATATGTGAAGATACTGATCTTTTGCCTTTGGGAATTAAATAATACTTGTGCGAGTTTTATCTGCCTTCTAGAGGCCATAAACTCCCTGTGCCCCAGGAGTCGAAACAAAATTAGCTATAGAAATGCTGTAGTAAAAACTGTCAACGCCCACCAGCGATAAGACCGATAGCATGTAGCAAGCAAGATTATCAGTTTTCTTAAAATTGAACTTTGGAAATATCAATATATTTTTCCATGAACTTATCAAGAAGAGGAGCTGTAATTACAACTGCTGCCACACCTGAAGCAATGCTGTTCAGTGGCGTTTTGCTGTCGTGCAAACTTAGAAACAAAAACCGCACTTACTTACATGAGAATGCAACTGTTGGGTACTTGTGAAGATTAGCAATCCAAAGGTTAGTTGCACTTCTGAGTCTCAGGCATTAGTGATGCAAGTTCCAGAAGTTTTCAGCTGTTTGAGGGTAACACATAATAAGAACAAAAATTTCCATGGTCTTACGAGCATTCTTTGCGGCACACGGTCTCTATCACTGTCAGACCCTTTGGCAACTATATTTTCACTTGGGAAGTACATCTAAATAAGCCAGAAGAAATACACGTCTGTACTACATGCCACATATAGATGGAAAATGTGACGGGTTAAATGTAACCTGCATCTGCATTAGCAAAAGCCTGTGGCTGTAACTTGCCAAGGGTGCTGACTTCAGGGGCTGTACGAGGTCACCTATGGAAACATGCCATGTCAGTATGGCAAGTGCCATTACATCGTTATTTCCACGTCTCTGGAAATTAGGGACAACTCGGGTTGTATTAGGATGAAACTGCCCGATTCTCTTAATTCAAGGTCAGAGATTTTTATTTTTTTTTTAAATATACAAAAATCTGAGACTAACATGTAGGCAGGCTCAACCACCAACCCCTTTCTAGAAATGTGTTGTAAAACACATGAATACAGTGTAAAAAAACCCGTGCATACGGTGGCAGCATTCCAGCTGCTGTGCAGCCTGCCCTGAGCAGGAGGTGCAGCTGAGGCGCAGGGAAGCCTGTACGGCAGCAGGCTGCCTCGTGCAGCACTGGGCGAATAGAGCCGCTCATTAACTTTTGGATTTCCAGACTTGGTATCTGACTATCCTACCTCAAAACAGCAAGCCCGAGCACCAGCCCAGCATACGCATACCCGGTTGCACTGCCCTAGGAGGAACAGGCTCGCTTGTGAACCGGACCTGTGCTTTGGTTCAGTAGGTTTCCTTTGAAAAACTTTGTCCTGGCAGGACAGAAATTACAAGTTTACCTCAATTTTGCTTATTGCGCTTTGCCGCGTACGATGTAGTGAGACAGGCTTTGCCTAAGGATTGGCAATAGGCACCTTCGAAAACAACAAGCACAAGCTCTTTCTCATTTTAAACATCTCAGTCGATGCGAGGTTGTTTTTTTTCCATCCCAGTAGGACCGTCACCATCTCCACTTTGTTTCTGTTGCTCAAGCCTGGAAATGAGTAGTTCCAGGTGATGCGCG
>NW_008824243.1:3977939-3978278 GCF_000699105.1 Pygoscelis adeliae
TGGGAGGTTCCTTCGGCAGCAACAGTGAAGTCGGAATCGGCTGCAGCTGCTAATGCACCTCACCCCAGCAGGGAGAGCTGCAAGACGGATGGGAAACCCGTGGTGGGCAGTTGCCCGTCTATCTCCCGTGTTGCAGGCGCAAGGATTTGCAGAGCTCTCCCTTCAACACTCGCTCGCTGCGTTCCACGTTCTCCAGCTACAAAAGAACAAGAAACTGCACAGGACTGTGACAATTAAAACTTCAGCTACTTACCTTAAGTGTTTCTTTCATATTCTAAAATGCAAGGCAACCCCCAAACTTACCTCCATTTAAGCGGGAAAGAGCACGAGTATTTAAGA
>NW_008824243.1:3978298-3984844 GCF_000699105.1 Pygoscelis adeliae
TATTTTGTTCCTGAAAAAGCTGGGCCTTGGCTGGCTAATACACCAGCCAGCTCCTTCCCCAAAAGTACCACCATCTAGGAAGTAGCTACACGTAATGCCTCAGGACAGAAGCATTTATAAAGGCATGTGGGACAGGTTTCCCCACCAGTACGGCCTCAAGCCTGCTCTGCCATCCTGAGACTTGAGATTTTGCAATTCCCAGCCCTGCAAATGCCCCTCCTACCTCCCTGAGAGCAGCTCAAACACTGCTGCTGCAGGACTGAGCTACAGGTGTGGTTGTGTTTCTTCCCCACGAGCAAGCTGATGTGGCCAAAAGCACTAAACCGCTCTCCCCAAGCACTTGGTACAATTTCATAGCTTGAGCATCTCTACAACATCACATCTTCCCCCCTCTCCCCACCCCCAAATCTGGTCATCCACATACTCTGCTCAGCCTTCGTGCTTTAATGCACAGGCTTAATGCTCCTGCAAGTTGGTAAATAACTTGTCAGGACAGTATCATCTCGCAAGAGAGGAAGAGAGTGCTACAGCTAGCTGCTGAAAAGACAAGGAATCCATTCCCGTATGCCCAGCCCTGCTGTTAAAATGCGTTTCAGCTCATTTGCGGATCTTGAAGTTAGATAAAGGTGCAACTCGTGAGCCTACTGAACGGCATAGCGCGTTCAATCAGAAAGACATGCCCCACGGTTCCCACTTCTATCTCTTGGCATAAGGAGAAGTAGAAAGACAGAGTTTCTTTTACTGAGAGATCAGTAACTTCCACTTTGGGCACAGGGTGGGGAAAGGAGGGGCAGGGAATGAATTATTGACACTTGAGATGCTGATGCATGTGAGCAAAACACTAGCTTTCAGCTCCCCACCCTCTGAATTCAGGGGGCATCACAAGTCACTGCACCATCGGTCCAGCTCTCCTCACGTTCTGCCTTCAACATCTCCTGCCCTGGGTGGTTTAGCCCAGGGGCCAGTGTCCCAGCTCACGTATTCTCCCAGAACGTGTTGTAGCTCTAGCAAGCAGGCCTACTTCACCCAACCAACAACAACTCTTCGCTTAACACCCACTACTTAAGGAAAGCGTAGGCAAAGGAAAGGCTTTCACAAAATCTCAAGTTTTTGATGCAGACTCACCCTAAAGGGTAAGCTACGTATAGCTAGATAGATATATGCATGCACACACGCACTCCTTAAGATATTACCTGTACCTCAAGTATCCAGGTATTTTGAGACAGAACAGTGCCACACACCTCTCTGATGGCAACGCGCTAGGTATACAAGAAGTACGATGGAAGCTGCTAAAATGCCAACCCCTGAACCAGCCACCAGGCACGAGATGGCCGGGGCGCAAGGGCTTCGAGACGCTGTGGCAGGACACCGTTCCTGCTAGAGACAGCGCAGCAGACACAGTGCTGCTAAAAACAGGTCAGCGGAGTCCTCCATCGCCTTCAACGGCCTTCGGCTACATCCCGACTAGATTCTTTGAATTGTGAAAAATGCCAACAGGCACTTCACAACATTAGGTCACTGTAATTAGCAGCAACTACTAAAGCACCTTGCAAAGCTTTTACTAAGATTTCATGAGCCATCTCATTTTATAATAGATTTCCGAGATAAGTCAATGTTTGTGCTTTAAAAAAACAAAACAAAACCACTATTCAAACTAACTCCTACCTGCCTAGCTAGCATTAGAGAGGAGCCAAATACATTGCTATGAGTGGTCAAAAGCAGTACTTGCATCATGTGTAAGTTTGTAATAGTAAAATGCAAGTGTGGAAGTTGCAGAGATTTGTTCTGCAACTTCACACTTACCTCTATAAACAACACATTAAATAGATTCATTTTTCTGTTGATCCTAATTGTTTTCATATTGAAACAGCTTTAAGCAGCACATATAAAGTTTGGAAAGCTTCGACATTAGAGAACAGCCAACCGGTTTGGCTTTTTTGATTCTGTGCAAGAATTTTCAGAAGGATGAACCGCGGCCCCAGTTACTTTACACAGGACACATCCGTATGAACCGTACTGTGGCCCAGCGGCACCACTTTTGATTAATACAACAAGCAGTTGTCCGCTGAACAGTTAAAAGTTTAGGCTCTTCCCTATTTTGGGTTCCCTGTTCCTGCCCCGTTTTAAGATGACCTCTGCTACAAATCCCCTCCACGCAGGAGTTGAAACACACCACAGAGAGCAAAAATACCACAGAGCATGTGTTTCCAGGCTGCAGGAAAGAAGCTGCAGGTTTTGGCTACAGGGTTTGGTTCAACAGAAAAAAAATAAACCCAAACCCCAAAACCCACACCACCAAACCAACGCAGTGCCTCACCTAGTAATTAGCGTTCATGCTGCCAGCGGCACCCTTCCTTCAGGCCAAGACATTCAGACCTGGAGCCTGAAACTGCAGCCTGTTTTCATACCAGCGTGCATGACAGGCATTGCGCTGCTGTGGTCTTCAGAGTTTGAGAAATGTGGCATTAAGGGGTTTTCTGGGCAGAGAAACCTAAGAGAAGGATTAGGGACTGCTCCGTTTGTGAGCTACAAATGGACTGGTCAAATTTGTAATGCTCCGTATTGGCCTTAGCTTCAGTATGGCAGATTCGTTAACACTACAAACCACATCTTCTATTTTACGGGACTGCTACCGAGTAGATCTTAGTGGGTTATTTAAGCCATTGGCTCAGAATCCAAATCATCACTGAAGAGCAGAGGAAACCATGTATTTCAGCAACCCACATATCCTCAGCGGTCAACATTTTCAAAGTTTTTATAACTGGCATTTACAACAGTATCCAAAATAAATTCAGTAAACTTTCCTCACCTTAAGTACGTAATCACTAGGTAAACCTTTGTGGCAGGAATTATGGGAACCATCAAAAACAATACTGAAAATAACTCAAATGGAGACACTATATTTTATTAATACTCTTCCAGATTACATTTCTATTCCTAAAAAGAAAAAATAGGAACACATCTAAACCTAAGGATTCCATTACTGTTCAATCCTGGGAATGGAACATTGTTAAGCTGGACCATTTTATTACTTTCCATATACTTTAATGTTTCAAAATTTTAAAAAAGAGTCAAATAATACTTGCTCCAGACAGACTGCATATTGAACATGGTAGGTTGTTAATCATCACACATCAATTTCCTGATAAAAATCCCTGATTAAGAAGTCTTCCCTCTAAATTAAATTTATAAAACTCTGTCGGTGGCTCAGCCACTCAATGGCATAGGAACTGCTCCCAGGTTTCTTGTTGCTTAGATTACCCAGCCTCAGGCGCACCCTGGAACCGAAGTCCTTGGAGGTGGGCGCCAGCAGTTTTCTCCTTAACACCGTCTGTTGAGCAATATGGAACAAGACACAGTCTGCTTCGAGAAGCCGTAAGAATCAGCTCTTGAAGAAACAGGCACGGTGGCCATGTGTAACAGAGGAAGAAAAGAGGAAGCCTCAATACTTATGAGAGAAGATCCCTCAAAACTCAGCTGAGCCAGGTCCAGCAAGCAAGAAACCCACGCAAATCCCACCAAGGGAGCAGGCACCCCAGAGTAAACAAACCAGACAACCAGCAGATCTCCGCTGCGGAAGCTGTCCGTGAATGCGTCAGTCCCATGAATCATTTGCTATAAAAAGTTCAGTGTCTCATCTTCAGTGCTTGTTCAACTGTAATTCTGTACATTATATACAAAAGTGCACAAGGATAGCTGCTCGATGCTTCCAATCCTTGTTCTTCTGCAGTGACGAAAAATTTTAAAAACCAGAGTCTGGACTTATAAATAGTGCAGAAAACGCAAACGCTAAGAAGACAATGCCTCCTATGATTGTCACTGAAAAGAAAAAACAAACCAAAAAGAAATTAGATACTGAAAGTTAAATATCTTCCATGACACATTACAGATTTTTTTTTTTTTAAATGTCTGATTCCCAAATAATCTTACTTTAAAATTAATGCTGCAAACAGTGGACATTGTTTCTAGCTCAGTGTCAGGATGCCCATATGCCATCCCATTGTCTACCTGCATCTGCAGGAATATATTCTGGTCCTTGGAAGGAAGCTTTGTTTTACTCTTATTACTTTAGCTAGTATAAAGCCGAGGTTGACGCCTGCTGTTGAATGTTTGGCTGTATGGGGGGAAAATAAGATACAATATTCTCATGCTGGAGCAAGCATCAGTTAAGGGTGGCACACTAATTAGCATTTTTTGCACAGTTTAGGTAACTATATTGAAAGAGACAGTATCAAGAACATTAACTGCTTGCAATGGCCACAGTCTGCTGGAGGCTGGGACAGTATTCCAGGAAAGCACCGCTGCATTTGGACCGTTCTCCTACTCTTCTCTAAATAAGCTAAGGAGCTAGAGAGATCTTTGGTCTAACCTAAAAAAAGCTATTCCTGTGGTAAGTGAATACTGACAGTTTTAACTGACAGTTGAAACAAGCTGAAAACTAATCTAAGAAAAAAAAAAAAGCCCAACCCAATGTAACCTTACGGGTACTTCGTGTAACAGATTGCAGGTATGACAAAAAAATCCAAACCATTTATGCCACACAGAGTAGCTTTTAAAACTTTTATATGGCTGGCATAAGTTGCAAGTATGAAGTTCTCTTGCCCACCTGAAGGTCTGCACTCAGTATTACGACAGAATTTCTATTACCCACTGTTGAACAATACATACAGTATTTTGAATAGTGTATTTCCTTCCTCTGGTCTCCTACAAGCTAGCTAATAGTGAAGCAAAGTGTGCTTCGCCTGTGTCCATCTTTAAACCTGGAGCTACAATACCCATTTTGATTCCTTAAATCAGAGTCAGTAAACCATTAAGTTCAATTAAGGCCAGACCCCTCGGAAGCAGCCCGCGCAGGGTGGTGGCAGGCGCTCGGACTCTGCCTGGCAGGAGGGCCATGCAGCCCTGGGCACAGCCCAAGGTCATCCCCCATGAGGGGAGCTGACTATGGGGCGGGTGGCGGTGGGGGAAAAAAAACAAAGCCGCAGCCCCCCCCCCCCCCCCCAAAACCCACAAACAAACATTTTCGGGTTTCCCAAAAGTTTTGAGAAACACTGTTCCCAAGCATGTAGTCATTTACACGATAGACATTACCAGCATTAACACCTTTTTTTGGACGGAGTGAGTTTTCACTTACCGGTCCTAACAGAAATTTTTTGTGCAATCATTCTCCCTCCAATAACTGCTAAACCAGTGCATAGGCAATGTCCCACTGTTCCTCCTACCGCCACACCGTAGGGGTCCTGAGGAAAAAAAACACAGAAGAGAAACATCAGCACGGTAGAAAACCCACTAGTCCTACGGCAACCTCCTGCCATGAAGGAACAATGCCTCGATTCCTCGGTTGCACACTGTCAAGCATGGAAGATACTCTCTGGTGTTTGCTCTGCTATCCATCACTGCCTTAAAGGCCAGTAACAGTGTGCATCAGCTAGCGAGACAGACTTAAATCTAAATCTGACTAATACAGGAGCATATGGCATGTTTCAACCAAGAAGCATCTTCAAGTCGTTAAATATAGATCCAGAAATCACTCTGCTGTACTTAAACAATTAAACAACCTCTAGAGGGAAGGCGGCAGCTGTTGAGAAACACAATATGCATCAGCTGGAAGAACACCAACCTAATTATAAAGAAAGAGAAAAATAAATCCATGAACTGCAAATGAAAGCTTTCAGCAGCTAAAACAGGCTCTTTTGTCCAGTTTCACAAGCTTGTGCTCTACACTCTCCCCCCAGTCATCCAAAGAGGGAAGTATAAAAGAATGTAAGTCCAGAGGATAATAAATAGTTTTCGAAGTTTACTGTCAATGACAGCTTTCACATCACTGCATAACAAACAGCTACTCAATACGTGAACAAGTCTGCTACGTGAAGGAGTTTCTCAGATCTACTTACAAATTACACAGTTAAGGGCAGCATATGTATTGAACAGCTCAAAAACAGAAGATTTCAGCATTTGAAACAGAAATCAATCTTTTAATAACCGATAAAGAAGGCAAGGTAGGAACATGACTTTCTGCTGTACAAAGATAAATGACGGAAAGTGGACTTGAGTCCCCTCCACATCCCTAAGTGACACTTTTCGCTCCAAGAGGAAGAAAAAGCTGCTGCCTTCACATGAGGAATGCATGAAATCTAACAGGCAAACAGCAAAACTATCTAGGAAATGATACAGTACGAAGAAAACAGACAACATCGACTGGCCAAGAGAACCAAAACCACATGCCAGTGAGAAAAGGTGGCGAGCACCGAGCAGAGGACAGGTGGGAAACCACCAAGAAGACAGTATTTTGAATAGTGTATTTCCTTCCTCTGGTCTCCTACAAGCTAGCTAATAGTGAAGCAAAGTGTGCTTCGCCTGTGTCCATCTTTAAACCTGGAGCTACAATACCCATTTTGATTCCTTAAATCAGAGTCAGTAAACCATTAAGTTCAATTAAGGCCAGACCCCTCGGAAGCAGCCCGCGCAGGGTGGTGGCAGGCGCTCGGACTCTGCCTGGCAGGAGGGACATGCAGCCCTGGGCACAGCCCAACGGCATCCCCCACG
>NW_008824243.1:3984896-3988482 GCF_000699105.1 Pygoscelis adeliae
AAAACCCACAAACAAACATTTTCGGGTTTCCCAAAAGTTTTGAGAAACACTGTTCCCAAGCATGTAGTCATTTACACGATAGACATTACCAGCATTAACACCTTTTTTTGGACGGAGTGAGTTTTCACTTACCGGTCCTAACAGAAATTTTTTGTGCAATCATTCTCCCTCCAATAACTGCTAAACCAGTGCATAGGCAATGTCCCACTGTTCCTCCTACCGCCACACCGTAGGGGTCCTGAGGAAAAAAAACACAGAAGAGAAACATCAGCACGGTAGAAAACCCACTAGTCCTACGGCAACCTCCTGCCATGAAGGAACAATGCCTCGATTCCTCGGTTGCACACTGTCAAGCATGGAAGATACTCTCTGGTGTTTGCTCTGCTATCCATCACTGCCTTAAAGGCCAGTAACAGTGTGCATCAGCTAGCGAGACAGACTTAAATCTAAATCTGACTAATACAGGAGCATATGGCATGTTTCAACCAAGAAGCATCTTCAAGTCGTTAAATATAGATCCAGAAATCACTCTGCTGTACTTAAACAATTAAACAACCTCTAGAGGGAAGGCGGCAGCTGTTGAGAAACACAATATGCATCAGCTGGAAGAACACCAACCTAATTATAAAGAAAGAGAAAAATAAATCCATGAACTGCAAATGAAAGCTTTCAGCAGCTAAAACAGGCTCTTTTGTCCAGCTTCACAAGCTTGTGCTCTACACTCTCCCCCCAGTCATCCAAAGAGGGAAGTATAAAAGAATGTAAGTCCAGAGGATAATAAATAGTTTTCGAAGTTTACTGTCAATGACAGCTTTCACATCACTGCATAACAAACAGCTACTCAATACGTGAACAAGTCTGCTACGTGAAGGAGTTTCTCAGATCTACTTACAAATTACACAGTTAAGGGCAGCATATGTATTGAACAGCTCAAAAACAGAAGATTTCAGCATTTGAAACAGAAATCAATCTTTTAATAACCGATAAAGAAGGCAAGGTAGGAACATGACTTTCTGCTGTACAAAGATAAATGACGGAAAGTGGACTTGAGTCCCCTCCACATCCCTAAGTGACACTTTTCGCTCCAAGAGGAAGAAAAAGCTGCTGCCTTCACATGAGGAATGCATGAAATCTAACAGGCAAACAGCAAAACTATCTAGGAAATGATACAGTACGAAGAAAACCGACAACATCGACTGGCCAAGAGAACCAAAACCACATGCCAGTGAGAAAAGGTGGCGAGCACCGAGCAGAGGACAGGTGGGAAACCACCAAGAAGCACAGGTCAGAAGCAGGGCTGTGCCAGCAGAACATACTTGCCTCCAGGATCAGGAGCAGGACCCAAAGTTCCTGGAAATCCCTGCCTCCCTCTGCTGGCAGCCGTTACCTGTACAGCCCCCACTGGCAGCGGGTAGGTCTCACCACCCCCCATTCCCTAGAGCTGTCCCTTGAAGGTAACAAGTTAGGGCGGCTTCCCTCAGCATAGCATCTCCAGGAGCAGAAGTGCTCAGACGCAGCAGCCGAGGCAAAGCCAGTCTCGTAGGACACTACAGAGTTTCCTTTTCTGTTTCCTTAAACAGATGAACAATTCTTATACACAGTAAACTATTAAGGCATAAAATCAAGTTCTTAAGGACTGTTGTCAGGATTAGGTTAAGACAGACTTAACTCCTTCCCCTGGTGTATACACCAAGGCAGCCAAATTATCACCTTTTTTCCCTCCTAAGGAGCCCTGTTTGTTTGTTGTGACAAGATGAACACTACTCAATAAACATTCACATAGTATTTTTTCTTTTCACTGAAGAATGTATGGTGCCAGCTGACTCACCACACTACTCAAGTCTCTGCAAGAAGATAATTTCTTTCCTCATAAGCACTTCTGTAGTACTCCTGCTATGTATTTTAGTACTTCACAAACAAGGATTTATCTGAATATATTATGAAACAAAGGGGCATAAAAGAATCCCACAGATAAAATGAAAAAAGATCCAGATCATAATCATTCACTAATTTTGGAAGCCAAGATCAAGATACCTTCAATTCATTTTTTGTAGTGTTCGTTTTTGTAGCGCTTACACAAACACTTCATACGGCAAAGGCACAACATCCACAGTCTTTACTTGCAATGCTCAGCACTTCACAGATCAGACCACAGAGTCTGATGGACACTTCCTAACTGGACACTCAGAAAATGCAACCCAGAAATCAGCCACCACCTGTGAAAAGATAGGCTTAAGCAACTTGCCTAGCACCATATAAAAACCTGGGCAGAGGCAGTAATAATTCCTCATTTTCCAAGATGGCATGTAACTGCCTGAACAATGAGATCATCCTCTCGTTCTGCTGTTCCCTGCCTCCTGAGCTCTAAGCACCTTCCCTGCACTGTAATAAAGAGGTTCTTACAGATTATAGTCCCCTTCATTACGCATGCCTGATTTATCCCTAGGGAAGGTCGGAAAGTGCACTGAAAGAAGCATGAGTCCTAGGGAAAAATGTAAATTACCTCAATGCATGAAAGAGCACAGGCAAGCTACTTATGTTTATTAAAAGGTTGACTATAAGCCTTAATTTTCCTTTAAATATAACACAGTCATATACATTCCAATCATTATGCTGAATATAATTTCATTTACAGTATTACTGCACAGCAGTTTAGAGTTTATTTTAGTTCTATACACTGTATCGTATTCACTTAGATTTTTAAAAAGAGGCATCTTTTTAACAGCTTTAAGTTTGCTGGGACGAAGGTCTTTTTAAAGCTACTGTGTTGAAACTGTATGACCACACAGATCAAAGAAAAAGGGGTTCTGTAACATCTCTCAACACTGTAACAAAAACAACTGTATTCAGCTGCATGATATAAAACTATTTCCAGAAATGCCTGTGCAGTCCCAATCATGTAACAATAGTTTTAATAACACACAGAGCTTCAGTGCATTTATTTTCAGGTGTCGGCACATCTGTAACACTAAGTAAGGCACAGCAAGGCAGCAGGCGTGAATCTGATACCTCCTGCAAGAGTATTTTGTCTCTCCCACTTCTCTGCAGGCAACCCAAAGAGGGCAAAAGAACAGCGGGCATTCTGCAACACTCACCTCTCTGGCGGCCAAGACTATGGTTGTTAATTGGGAACGATCACCCCATTCTGCTAAAAACGTTAAAGTAAAAGCTTGAACAAAGATTGGAGAAATAAAATGTAGCCACTTCTTCTGAGGTATAGTAGTGCCTGGCCCTGATTCCACATCTCCTGGCCCATTTAACAGTTTAGTTCTCTGAAGCTGCGGAGGACAAGGAGGGGGGGGAAACAAACCCAACCATAAGATTAGAAATGTTATTTAAACAACCCAAATGAAATACTTAAACTGTAAAGCTAGTATCTGAAATGTTATTAGCCACTGACTACTGTGTTATCAGTGTATTATTTATATTAGACACCATTTTAAAAAGCTAGCTAGCTGTATATATGCGCACACACACACACGTGTGTGTGCATATACACACACATACATATATACACTTGTAACGACCTCTAACCTCCAGTTATTGTCCATCTTGCACTGCCTGCACTTACGCAGCAGTTTCAGCA
>NW_008824243.1:3988512-3993447 GCF_000699105.1 Pygoscelis adeliae
ATTTTTAAAGCAGGGATCCCCCTCTTCCCAGGTTGTGGCTCTCAAATTAGGATTTCATAAAATTAATGGGGAAAAAAAACAACCTTGAAAGAAATAAGATTAATACTCCACACTATTCCTTAGAAGTGGACCAGTATATTTAGAAAGTTATTACAACAGAGACCTCTGCTGCAACACTACAAACCTCAGCATTATTCTACCCGACCATAAAAAGAAATAAAAGTAGAGGCAAGAGTAAACTGTTGATATCCTCTCTGCTAGTAATGCTTAACATCCCCCCCCCCCCAACCCCCCACGGACCTTTAGGGGAAACACCCCTTTCCCCAACGGACTCTATGGAGAAAGTCCCTTTTTTCCTGAGAAGCCAGGCTTGCCACAGAACTGGAATCACCTGTTGAAACAGCCTCCAGGGGCCATTTCTGTCCCATTTACCAGACATTTTCTGTGTCAGATTATCAATCACAGACACAACTGAACCCCCCAAACATGCCAGTGCCGTTCTGCAGCTTCACAGCTGTAACTATTTCATCAGCCATAATTCACAGAAAGTTTATGACTTACTTCCTCATCTTTTTTTTTAATTTCTGCTTGAACTTCCTCCAGCTCTTCCTGACCCTCATCTGGACTCATTTTCAAGCCTTCCCGAAGCATCCGGATGCCAAAAATTGCAAACAGTGCCGTTGACACATAGTATGTGTACACACGAGGAATAACTGTGGTGGCATAGCCAAATAAAACTGAAAAGAAAATAAATGCGTCATTTAAAAAAATAAGCATAAGGATCATAATTGTTTTTCCCGTATCTAAGAAATGCTCACTAGCAAAGTCTGTGATTCAAATATCTACTGATAAATAAATATTGCATCTTCTGTTAGTTTTACATAATTTTCTAGGGTTTTTTTGCAAGATAACAACACTCTAGTAACTCCAACCATCACTGGTCGTACCAGAGACTGAAGTCTATTAACACATAGACAAGGCACACCAGGCAAAGTTGATGTGCTGCTATTCCCAAGAGCCAGTCCAAGCAAAATTATCTTTCCCATCAAGGCCTATGCAAGTCCTGCCTTTCTCCAAGCATGCCATGAAACTATCATCTGTAATCATGTTAGATTAGTCACGGTGTATACCAGTTAATTCCATTTTTTTATATGGCTACACGTTGGATAGCATCTCTTTCCAATCATTTCATTTATCAGATAAAGTTAGAATAAGATTTTCTGCAAGTTAAATCTGCTAGACGTACCCACAAATCATTCAGCTGCGTGAATCCATGTCTGTCTTCTTTTGCCAAGTGCAAATACCTGCACGTTAATATTCCCTTCTCTCCCCCACTCTCCACAAACACACAATGTGACCAGCTTTGATCTTCCTTTAATTTAAAAGCACTGATCCCACTCAAAGACCAAAAAGCTACCTCCACGGTGCATCTACTTTTACAGGTATTGAAGGTGATCAACCTAAGCCAAAACTAGTTCTCAAAGAAGAAGAAATATGTATCCAGGACAAAGTACTTGCTTCTTCACAAAGTAAGACTAGTTAGCAGTTTCGGACAAAAAAGGCCTGTATAAATGAGAGGAAATTAAAACTCCACACCTAACATTCATGGCTGCTTGGACCATGTACTCACAACTGTTTCTGTTGTTTTACTCCATGTGCAATTAGCTAAAAGGAAGCATATTACCATGTGTATTTTCTTGCATACACTTTCCTAGTTGAAAAATTCACTCAGAAGTTACTACATAATCTGGAAATTAATCTGCACTGCAACTACCAAAAGTAACATTATGAGACCAAAATTAATCAGGCTGTACTATTAGAAAACTCGGCACATGTATATGAATAACAGTATTAGTTGCACAGCTAAATAAAAAGGGAGTTAAACTAAACTTCTTTTTAAAGACTGAAAATACTAAAGTAAAGCAATGCAAGGAACTATACAAAAAGATTTTTTTTTGTTAGCATTACTTGCATATACAAGCATAGAAATAATCAGAATGATAAGGCAGCTTACTTTGTCATAAGGGTACAACTGTCTCTAAGCACAGCTTGAAAAAACACCCCAAGTAGCGATTACTTGGAGCCAGTGAGTTTAAGTGAGCACGTTTTCATGAAATCAAGGTGGGCAAAAACCCCAGGAGTTTCCAGACACAGCTTGTATAAAACAAGGGCGGGGGGGGGAAGAAGAAAAGAAAAAAAGGCTCCTTTCTGAAAAGGAAGAAATAGTTGGGAACCTCTGAACTGGGGGATAAAGCAGAAAAGAAAGCTTTTATGAAAAAGCATCAAGATATATTTGAAGAAAGGCTTAGTATAGAAAATGGGAGAGCCGTAATGGGCAGGAGAAAAGAGATTACAAGATTTACTGATTAGTGCATCACCTGCGGTACTAAATAACATTAAATGAAGCAAGAAGTGCAGAAGTGGAAGAAGCGTCCAAGGCTGTTACACTAAGTGAGCAGTAGAAGAAACTCATACAATGCTATCATTACACACAGTGCAAATGGAAACTGCTCCAAGACTGCAATAATTGCAGCAAAATATATAGCAATAGCTACACATCCAAAAACCATTCACAGAAACACTTCCCAACAAGCCTGAAGCCAGTTAATCGGCTGTCTCCATTGCATATAAACCAATGAACACTATTTCAATTATTTCCAAAATGGGCATAGTTAGAAATGAACACACCTACCACAAAATTTATGCTGCATCTGATGTACCTGAAGGCTGCTCCATTTTACGATCACAGCTATGTAAGCACCCGCAGCTACAGGTTCCTCAAGTGCCACCTGACACCTCACTCCTCCCCCCGCCAGCTCCTGGCTCTGTTAGTACCACCCATCCCAAAGGATCACAGCAGAACGTCATCTTCCACTTACGCAGCTCCCAGCAGAAATCCAAACAGCCACACATACAGGGACACAAGTCAGACAAGGGCAATTTGTCATATTAAGAATCTGTTGCCTTAGGAGGGAAAAGAGAAGTCACTCCCACGTTCCCTTTAGGCATGCTAATTTAAGAGAAGCTAAAAATAAAAAGGAAAGTAGTGGCCCAAAAATCAAAGGAAGTGCTTAGGCTCTCAATCCCATTTCTCTTCCTTAAACTCATAGTGAGCACAAACACCTCATTACAGGTAAGAGCCTAAATATTCAATCTGAGCCATGGTCCCCAGGAAAACCGTCACACTCTCCTCAAAACAGAAAATTGCATATACCTACTACCTTCATTTTAATTTCAATTAAGATTTATTGATAAATATGTACCCAGCACATTTTAAGAGATGAATCAAGAAGAAAAGAGTGCTAACCTGATAAACATGTCATCAGTCCCAAGGCAAGCATAGCACCAGCCAGTACAGTCAAACGGTTGTACCGCATTGCCATGATGGCTGCAATGAAGAAGGTCTTATCCCCCAGTTCTGATACGATGATGACCGATATAGCAGCCACAAATGCATGAATAAAGCCCAAGTTAGTCTTGTCAGCTGACTCTTCATTGACAATGTGAACTGGAGCAACCGGCGAGGACCCCTTCTGTAAGGGGGGGGGGGGGGGAGGGGACCAGGGGGGACGGGACACACAACAAAAACACCGCTAGTTAATCAGGCTTGAATAGTTAGTTTGCAGAAGTACTGAGCCTTGTATTTCTCCTGTCATATCATCCTGCGCAGCGTGACATTTTAAGTATACACCTCTCACGCAGCATTAATGATCATTAACTAGTTACTGGCTGCCACCTACCTCAAATTGCTAGGCAGGCACTTCGGAAGATCAGATCGTGCACTGATTATTAAAGCAGTACTTCACTGTGCACACTATTACCAGAACATGAGAACCACCATTACAACAAAACATGGGGAAAGCTGCTTTAGTTCAGCTCTAATACTGCTGTCTTTACAATCCCTGGCTATTTACTTTATGACCTTGACCAAACAAGCAATTTTCTGATATAAATATTAAGAATTAAACTTTTCAAACTAAAATTGGGTGACTAGGATAGCTTAGCAGAAATACAAAGTCCTTTCGAAAATTGTCAGGATCAGTTTCCTCCCTTGCAGAATCTTTGCATCTCAGCCGCATTAAAATTTTACACAAGTTTTCATCAGCTTTTTTTGGTGGATGCTCTATGTTTGTTGAAAACTAGCTTTGAGACTTTCCAGTGGTCAAACCGGACCAGCACACTCCAGATCTCACTTACTCACCAAAGTGTTTACTTTTACAGAGATTAAGATATCTACAGTCGAAAGCAAGACCCAAAACAAGGAACTCGATGTTCACATGCTTGACCAGAGATGGGTAAGAAAGCTTGTTTCAGCACATCTACCAGCAGAGACAGACTGCAACGTGTTTTAACATGGTGACTTCCCAGCATTCCACTCTTAGCAGTGCTGTAAGTTTTTTGTTTTGATATTTAAAAGTTTCCATGCTCTGTACGACACACGGCAACTTCCCACAGTTCCTTCACCTTTAGCAGTGCTGTAAATTTCTGGGCTTGATATTTAAAACCTGGCATGCTCTATATGCTACATCAAGCCGTATGTTAATAATTTTTTCATCCCTCTGTGCAATCACCCAGCACTAGAATCCCCTAACCAAGAAGGCCATTTAAGAAGTTTTAACGCAAAGAAATTAATCCTAAGTATTGAGGAATAACTGGCAGGTTTTGAGTCGCAACAAAGCCTGCTTTCATCTGCTTCTGTGAGGAAGAGCTGGAGGGGCCGGTTCGCCCCCTCAGCATGCAAGCAAGCGGGGCACAAAAATATTTATCTGGTGAAAAAAAGCATTAGCCCATTTTTCACGTCGGACCTAAATTCCCACCTTAGGGGACCCTGCAGCTTCCCCTTTTTCTGCTAAAAGAGGGGAATTTAGGAGTCCTGCAGGCCGGGCCCTCCCCACCGGCTGAGAGCTGCCGCGGGGGGCGACCGGGCCGCCCCCG
>NW_008824243.1:3994114-4000823 GCF_000699105.1 Pygoscelis adeliae
CGCAGCTTCCCCGGGGGAGCGGGCGAGTCGAAGCGCCTCCCTCCTCCGTTCGGCGTTGCCTGCGGGCAGGCAAAGGGCGCCGCGGGACGGAACGCAGAACGGCCGCGCGAGGAGGCAAAGAAGCCGCGCAGAAACGGCCTGGGCAGGTCCAGGCTTCTACAAGCCGAAGTGGAAAGCAGCGCTTGGGGCGTGCGTGGCCCGAGGAGGGCCGTGCGCCCCGATGCTCTTCCCCGGGGCGAGGACAGGAACGTGCTCCCCGAGAAGCGACCGCCAGTCTAGTGCAGAGGACCGAGCACGCCAGTAGAAGAGGAGACGCTCGGAGGCAGGCTCAAGGGGGGGAATTCCCGAGAATCACTAAAAAAGAATAATACGGAAAGGCGCGCTCCCGCGACAGGGTTGTTTACATTCCACGGTGAACCGAAGCTATGGAAGCGTCGATGGAGAGAGGGTTGCGAGAGCCAAGAGAGGACCCACATTTTGTGCAAAGTAATTGCTCGTGTTTTGCAAATACATAGCTCAGTTTTGAGAAATTACACAAAATGGAAATAGAAGGTGTAATAAACTGTTTTAATCAGATAATTCATAAGGTATGCTTCAGTATATAAAAATTCGTCTCACATACAAAATAATATACGCATGTAAGTAGAAAACACGTTGAAAGACCAGCATCCGTATGCTACATCATGCAAACTGATCACTCACTCCAGTATCGTGAAAAGGACCAAAATATTCAATGGTTAAGTCAAAAAACCCCTGTGCTGAGTGACATCATCTCCCCAGTAAAGAATTTCTTTGCAATGCTTGTCAGGTACCGGTTTCTGTGAGTTCTCTACCTCGGCAGTTCATTACATCTGCTCTCACAGGCTGTTTAAAAAGCAGCGTAGTCGTGGTTACGGTCATCCTGCCTAACTGCCCCCTCTGACGCACGAGGGGTTCAAAACCTGCTGTAAGGACGACAGAACCGTAACCAAGAACACTGATTTTCTGCAAATTCTCTTCTACTGTCTCTCTAGACAGAGAACCTTCCATCATTTTCCCAGTTTAGGGATAAACAAGGGAGTTTTCATCAATGAATGAAAACACTTTGGTGCAGAAGAGATAATGCAGAGAATGGGTCTGTTTCTCCCCACTGCTGAGCATGAGTCATTCCTCCACCGCAGCTTTCTCACTTTCTCTACCGGTTTTTGTGCTTGAAGTGATAAAGCAGCGACTGGTTTTAATTATCAACAGGGAAGCACAGAAAGACAATACACAATTTAGTTCTATCTGAAGTGATTCAAAGAAAAGACTAGGAAAAAATATGCTTAAATATTAGACAAGGCATGAAATACAGTACTGCAAATGATTCCCTGCACACTCCTTTCTCTACACAGTTTTCACGTCTATGTATTTGGGCTTGCCGCACAACAGCAAGTGTTTTATGCATAAGATATGATTATAAAACAGAAAAGAGCCAATTAGCATCTCTTCAGTTTGAATTAAGGTCTTCAGTAAACGTTTTTTTAGCTTATATGATACGCAGAGACCTTACATTTCCCCACATAAACTGGTAACATGGATGAGATTATCATTAAAATCATGAGCTTTTAAGCTAGAATTAGAGAAAATGTGCGATTTTACCTTGGCTTTAATAAACCGTAAATCTCTTATTCCCATATAGAAAACATTTCCCAGTTTGCACTAAAGATACTTTAGAAGAAATATTCTAAAAAACAAATGGTATAAATGCTGTTCGATGCTTTGGGTAGGAGCTGAAGTTTTTCCGATAGAACTCGTGACACAAAACAGCAGCCAGTGCCTGGTTAAAAAGAACATACATCACTACACACCACCATGTCACATTGTGAAACCCAAGCGTGATGGCCATAGATACATATATGAGGAGCTCTGCAAAATAATGAGGGCAAGAAACTCTCTCAAACCAGTCTCCGAAAGGTACACTGTGGCTCAGACTTATGACCTTTCCTGCAAGCAAACAGAGAGAAATTAGTTGAGAACAACGTGCATTAAACAAACTTTTCTCTTCTACTCATAATTACAGAACAACACGCTCATTAAAGTTATCATCATCATCCACATCCATCTGATCTGGCAGCTTTGCCCTCCTTAATGAAATAAGATGCCACCTCTGGCTGTTTGGCGCAAATACAGAGTAAGGAAACCTATTTTTTTGCCCATATGGAGACAGAAGTGAGGTCCCCAAGGAGTGGCACAAGTCCTAAGCATTAGCATGTGTCTGCCCTTAGGATACCAGAAGCTAGACCTTCAAGTTCTATAGAACTATATATACAGACACAGACACCCCCCCCATTCAACCATCCGATTGCTTTTTCAAACAGCCTCATTTTATCTGCTGAAAGTCTTATAGAGAGCACCACACTACAGGAACTGAAAAATACTCGTGTTTTAAGGTATTAGAAGCTACAGAAGCCTATTGAAACAACCAGGAAAAAATTACCTAAGCAAATGGTTGGCAGAAATGAAACATCTTACCTGATTTACTTTTTCTAAGATTAGCTAGAATCACAAGACATCTGTGTTGGTGAAGAGAGGCCCAAGTGTACGTCGTAATGCCTACAATGTGATACCAGCAGATCTGCATAGAAAGCACTTCTCCTGAATGAAATATGTTTCATTAATATATGGCCAGGAAATACCTTCCCAAGCATCATCCCAAAACATTGTATACATTTTTTAAATGTTACTGTCTTACAAAATCCTAGTAGTGAGCCTCTAATTCCTTGAAAGATGCTTTTAAATCCTGCATCATTTAAGTGCTCTGCTGGTAGTTTATTTCCCTTAACCGCTCTGTACTAAAAATACACCTAGTTTTTAATCCAGTAGCTTGAGGTACAGCATGATGTACCACCAACACATAATTGATAGTCTAAGACCTCAATATTCAACACTGTAATTCTTATCATCCTAATTAAAGATGTCATGGCTCAGGTCAACATATAAGTACACAGCTGTTTGTCCCGTTCACAGTGAGATACATACATACATACCCCTACACACACACACACGCACAGTGCGAACCATTTAGGCCTTCAAAAAAAAATGTTAACTGTATTAAGGATGGTTTCCAATGTACAAACCAATACACCATCTCTAAGAATCTACAAGATGTGAAAAGTAGAAGACAGGTCCAGAAAGAAAAAGGCTTTATCTACACATAGGAGATCTGAAGGTTCTTTTGAAAAATCACTGGATTAAACTAGAACTGATGTGATTGGAAGCGGTTAAAAACTTCACTAAAGTTACATACTTGGTAATGACCACCTTACAAAAATTAGTCATGGGAGAAGTGCTACAACCAGCTCATGGTTCATCTGTGCAGGGGAACAGCAGCTCAGTTGTGAGACTCAGTGAAACGTGTTGGCAGAAACAAGTCTCATAATTCAAATTTCTGCTGTATTAATGGAGACATTACAGTACCAAGGGAAAGAAGAGACTGACTGATGCAAGGCAGAGCAGTGGCGAGTTCTCAGTGCAGAACAAAAGAGATGGCCAAGACGGCCTTGCAGGCTCACCTTACAGGAAAGCTTACAACAAAAAACCAAACTCCAGTTTGAGAACTGAAGTTGCACAGTGGCATTTGAGAACTGGTACCCATTACTGTCCTTCATAAAGTACAGGTATCTCAATGCAAAACTGATCGGTAATGATTCTGAAAGTATCTATGTGAGATGTCTTTCAGGAAATAACAGTGTGATGGTTAACATGAAAGTGTGTGTCCGTGTCTGTGTGCCTGTTTGTGTATAATGCTGGTTGATTATGTGATATACTGAAACGTAGTTACTTTCAACTATGCCAGTAAGTATTTTTACGTCTCATCAGTTAACACACTTCTCACACAAGCAGGCCTCTACAAAACCATTTGCCACAATGGAAACAAATGGGAGTAAAACCACATCCTTGGTAGTTACTAAGCAGACATTTACCATTCCTGACGTTAGTAGGCACTTGACATAGCACAGTTGAGCCAACGGCAACGTAGTAACCAAGTCCAAAGCAATACTGCACGATATGAATGACGCCATTGGAAAACACGCTGGTCCAGAGGCATTCTGCAAGTCTTCGACAGCTATGCAGCCAAAGCAGCAGGAGAACCAGGAGCGCAGAGAAATGCTCACTATCTGCATGCAGATAAGAAATAGCGACTTTGAGACAGATAGGAACAATTTAAGTGCTTCAAAAAGGCTATTTTTTCCTCTCCCCACAGCAAAATTTTACACTCATTTTAAATTAACTGAGCACTGAGGAAAATATTTGTACATGTGAGGCACTGCTGACCACAGCAAGAATACTTCCGGAAGGTGCTAACGGCCCTTTCTGCTAAAAGGACTGCTATCCATAAATTAGAATGATTTCTACCTTGAGTAATGACAAAGTGACTTGGTATTCCAGAAAAGTCACCTGGAGCCTAGTTTAAAAGCAGCTGATGAAGTAGCACTTGAAGAATACAAATTCAGCACAGGATGGTAGTGCAGCTTTCTAATATTTATATGGCTGCATCATTATAGCTGGAATACTTGCCCGTGTCCTCACTCTGAGAATCTCTGCCAAGAGCACGGTGCACGTGCTGAATCCATGATGGGAGCGACCCTCCAAGGAACTCAGCTTGGAAAAGCCAGATCAGCAGAAAGCCGTTCCAGAGCACAGAAACCACATAAAAGTGAGTAAACCACCTGTGGGAACAAAAAGGGTCTTCATTAATGTTCTCACTGTTCCTTAGTTGGAAATGTACCTGCAGGACACGCTTGCCTGATGGCGAGTACATTCCCTTTTGGTCCCCACATCAATAAGTAGAGAACTCGGGACTCCAGTGGTACCAAGCAGGAATAACCCTAATACCTTCTTCCCCCAGCAAAATGCTGCCTAACTTAGCTTACCTTACTAACCATAGCTGCACTAAAGAGGAGAAAGTGAAAACCACACATTGCAAAGGTATTCCTCAATGCTTACAATGAATCATGATGTGCACAACTTTTTCTTTATAATTTACACCACTGAAAGCACATCCAAATTAATTCTCTGGGCATTTCCAGGCTGTTGCGCCTAGCAGCACTCCCACTTCCCTCAGTTCTAATGGATGCATTACATGACATGCTAAAGTTCATAAATGACAAATGCAGACGGTAAGAGGCACCCAGAAGTAATTACTCAGCTGTACACTAAAATATCTTGTCCCTCTGCAAATTCAAGGTCTGCAATAATCATACAGAAAAAAAGGAGAGACCACCAATACCACTGGATGATTACAAGGCAAGACCACATGTTTTTTTCTGAAGAAAACAAAGAATCCCCCAACCCCATAATGCAGTTATAAAAGCAAATTATGCATTGCTGAAATGCAAGACATTATGGTCAAGACAGGTAACTGGATGGAGTTGAACAGCCTACAATACCCAGCTCAAACCAGGTGATCCAGTATTTCCTTTTGCTTTTAAAACTAGAAGTCCTTCTGGCTATGGATAAAAATCAGGACTCCTGGAAACACCTGCAGAGAGATGAAATATGTACCATGGGAAGACGCTGATGGCCTTGTCTTGACAATGTAACTATTGGTACAAAACTAGGATATAACTGTCTAGTCAGAGAAGACTCCCTTATTTTCACTGAGGGTACCACAGAGCTTAAACACATCCCTCAGTATTTTCTGTAACCAGAAGCCTGATAACCAAGATACTACATTACAACCTTTACATGAATAACATGCTGTGCTACAAAACTTTTTTTTAACATTCGGTTTGAAAGCTGCGTATATAAAATGTGTCAGTGATAACAAGATCGTTACATTAGGGGCGATCAGATCTTTGGGTTAAGTAGCCTCCCAGTCCTGTCCTGCTGGCCTTGCAAGATCCTGTCACGCCTATGTTCAAGCCAGAGGCTAGCTGTAGTCACCAATCTCGGCTGATCAAAAACAATGAAATCCCAGTAACGTATAGAAAGCTGTTAATGTTCCCCCCCCCCCTTTTCCCTCTTTCATCCCATTAAACATCTATTAAGAGATGTGTTTGGATAACGCAGCGGTTCTTTTGCCTTACCAGAGACTGTTCACGCAGGGTCCAGACCGTTGTGTTAACATGCTGTTATTAGTATCCTAAGTCACATTTTAAAAAGAAATCTTGAAGGAAGAAGATGGCAACTGAGAATCGGTTTAAAACAGTAAACCTGCAGTGTATTTGCACAGCCACAGCTGCACTGAGGAACCCATATTCCCAGGTCCCTGACCCGAGTCTTGCAGGAAGGTTTCTTTTGCAAATTCTGCGTGGGACTGGGATTCACGGCATTAGGCTTTTGTTCCAATTTGGAATATATGGACTCTGTATGAGGCATATATAGCAGGCTCTATGCTCCTCGGCACCCCATCTCTAAAAACAGAGTAACACTTGTGCAAAAAAATTGAGCCCAACTCTATAAAAATACGCGATGCTATCAGCGTATGCTATTTATTTTCTACATCTTCAGTTGAGTTAACCGAAATGCATATGTAGTTATTCCTATGCTACCGTGGCCTAAGGCGCGCAGCATTCACATGACAGAAATGGCGGCAGGCAACCGCCCCGCGCGGAGGAGCGCTGCCCTCCAAGCCGCCCCCTCACCTCTTGGGCACCTGGAGGAGGCGCAGCCAGGCCGGGCGCTGCCCGCAGCCACGCTTCGTCTTCCCGTAGCGAATGAGATCCTGGAAGAGGTCGGAGACGAC
>NW_008824243.1:4001558-4010813 GCF_000699105.1 Pygoscelis adeliae
TTCCAGCATCCCTCTTGCAGGGATGTGGGTCAAGCCTTCCCTTCGTAAGAGAAACCCAGGTGTCACTTGGCAGGCGTTCAGGTGTTGGTTTATCTGACTAAATACCACTGAGTCAATTATCTGACTCACTGCCTCCAAGGAGACACCGAAAGACATTTCAAACTTTTCATAATACATATGAGAAAAGTAATGTTGTTTAGTGTGGGCATAGTTATGCTAGTACTTATTAATGCTCGAGGGTAAAATAAGATTATAAGTCAGGATTCTAAGGCAAAAATAGTTGGACTGTATTTCCAAGTCTTTAGATACAGGACAACCTAATTTTATTAGTCTTTAGTGCTACTTCAAACCAACATGAAATCAATAGATTAAGAGAATAAAGCAATGGCCACCACCTTGCAGCTCACTGAGATTCAGGCCTGAAGTACACCCAGGTTTTTGACTTCAGGAGGAACTTCTGTTGATACAGATGTGCTTCCACAACGCCGGTGTGGCTGCCTTTGTAGTGGTACCTCCCAAGGTACCTTTAAAGGTGTTGATGACTTTTTCCCGTATGGGATTGAATTAGGTCATAAGCACTTTAATTGCATCCCTACTAGCTACGAAACCCATATAGTATCTTTTTCTTGGTGTAGATCACGCTTGATTGAAAGAAAATTTTTAAATTTTACCAATGTACTTTCCTAAATAGAGGTATAAACCCTCCCTAAATTATTTTGACACGAATGTCTCTGTTAATCCATCCTATCAGTGGATCCTGCAAAGCAGCACATGCTCAGCTGAAGCACTCATGACATCGATAACATCGCTTTGGGAAAAAATCATTGGAGTTCACATTTTCTGCTAAAACATATGTTGGTAGCTCTCCAGTTATATCTGCATAATGGGTTATAATAAATATTTTAAAGTCAATGTAATTTATGTCCAGGTTTGGAGCTCAGTCTAATTCTCTTGTCAATTCAGTATAACCGAATCCTAAATCTGGTTCGGGGATTTCATGGCTAATTATTTTGGGTAATTAGCAGGAGGTGAAGATACCAGGCAGGTGGGTGGACATTTTTGGGGTGTGGGAGGGAGGAGCAGGCGATGGTGCGGGTAATCCCACAGCTGGTGAGGGTGGGGGACAGGAGAGTGTGCCCAGGCAGCGCTGGGGAGGAGGGAGGGGTGTTGCCATCGCTGCTCCCCAGCCTCGTGCCCCGGGGAGCTCAGGCAGCAGCTGCTCTGCCGTGGCCACCCTTGTCCCGGGGAGCACGCAGGCAGGTGTGTATTTCTGCATCCCACACGGCCATGCTTCAAAAGTGCTGCTGCGGTGAGTGGTTTGGGCAGAGCAGGCCTTGTCTAAGCAGGGAGCAGCCACGTTGTCTTTGCAAACAGCGACGGCATGGGAGCCCCCCGCGACAGGTCATGCCAGCGATGTGCTTCTGCAGGTCCTGACTTGAGGCCCCATGTCCTCTTGTGCTGCACATTCGAGGGCAACGAGGCTGGTGAGGGGTCTGGAGAACAAGTCTTATGAGGAGCGGCTGAGGGAGCTGGGGTTGTTTAGCCTGGAGAAAAGGAGGCTGAGGGGAGACCTCGTCGCTCTCTACAACTACCTGAAAGGAGGTTGTAGCGAGGTGGGTGTCGGTCTCTTCTCCCAAGTAACTGGCGAAAGGAAAAGAGGAAATGGCCTCAAGTTGCGCCAGGGGAGGTTTAGATTGGACATGAGGAAAAATGTCTTTACTGAAAGAGTGGTTAAACATTGGAACAGGCTGCCCAGGGAAATGGTTGAGTCCCCATCCCTGGAAGTATTTAAAAGACGTGTAGATGAGGCACTTAGGAACATGGTTTAGTGGGCATGGTGGTGTTGGGTTGATGGTTGGACTCGATGATCTTGGAGGTCTCTTCCAACCTTAATGATTCTATGATTCTATGATTCCCTAGAGCTGGAGGTTGCCTGCTCTTGCAGCATGTGTCTCTGAAGCACAGCAGATGTACCTCTTTCTTTTCAGCCTCAGCTCCTCTTTGAAACATGAAGGAGACGCACTGCAGCCTTGTCTCTGCAGGCTGGTCCTTTTGCAGCTTTCACAAGACATATAAGGCAAGGGGGAGCAACGGTCTGGCCCATAAAGAGGGTCTTTCCTTTTTTCTGAACAGCAAACTTTTAAAACTTAAAATAGCTTTGCTCAGCAATTTTGGTGGCCAGTGTGGATACCATTTTCATTAAATCATGGTCTGAAGACTCCTGGCTGGGTGTATGGCATGGCCCTGCAGCATACTGAGCAGGTCCTTGGCTTCCACTGCACCCAAGTTATATTTTTCTGTGCAGTTTGGGCTTTGGGGGTGTTTGTAAAGTGAAGGATAAGGAATGTGGCCATTACAGTGCCCGTGAGACAGTGACAGCCAATGGGCCTACAGGTGTGCTGCTGGGGGATAGAGCTGATGAACGACAGCAGGACTCCAGCAGGACAGTCACACTCACCCAGAGACACGAAGTGCATCATCCCATGTTCCCCTTTGGGGTGACAGGTACCCAACTTTTTGGCACTTCAGTCATCTCCTAAATTTAACTAACCCAGGGCCTCGGAGGTACAGCTTTCAAGGAGGTGAACTAGCAGATGTTTAGTATCAAATACTCTTCCATCAATTAACCTTTATTTAAGGAACAGAGAGCAGAAAGGCTCTCTGCATGGGTCCGTAGTGCACGGTAGGATCAAGGCACTATTTCTCCTTGGCACCCTGTGTCACCATCCACGTTGCATTGACTGCAATGTTACTAGCAAAGCCAGGCAAAGAGGGATTTAGCTGGCACGAGCCAAGTCTTGCTCTGCTCTCTACCAGGACACATAGGTGAGAAGGGGGAGAAATGAGTGTCTGAGAAGTACAGCTGTAACAGACAAATCAGATCCCTTCTAATACCTGTCTTACTCCTTGGCTCCAGCGCTGCTACCATGTGGGGTTTCCTGTGGGGCAAGTAAGAGCCACAGCATGAATGCCGTGCCCGCAGACCAGCCCATGGCAGGGACCATGTGCAGCAGCTTAAGGGTGAGAAAAGCACCGTTTTGGTCAACACTTGCTCAAAAATTACTTCAATCTCTATGAAGAAGCTGCAAAGTCCACCCATCAGCAGTTCCCCACCAAGTCCCACAGTGTCCCCATGAGATACCATTGCTGCTGTAGTTATCACAGTCAACCATAGGTTGCAAGTGACAGATTTAATGGTGGAAGAAAGAAGGTGACTTACATTTATGCACCAGTCCCTTCCTTTGCTTGTGGATGCTGGTTCTTTTCCCGCTATAAGGCAGAGCAGTTTTAAGTTATACGGGCAGATGCTAGGCTTCAGGTGGGTCATTCGGCAAAGCTGGTGATCAGCAGAGGGCTGTGAAGTTGCATCCCCAAGGCTTTCTTGGCCATGCAGTCGGTGCTTCCTGGTGCCCAAGGGCCCCCCGCCTCCGGCCAGCTGGCTCCAGCTGCAGCTGGTGCTACAGCAGCACAGGGAAGCGGGATCCGAACTCCAGATGTGGTCAATTTGCTGGCTGTTTCCTCAGAGTTCAGATAATTGGAGGAAGAAGGGAAGGAATACAGCTGTGAGCCTGGGAAATGGTTTGAAGGAGGGAGGAATCAGCAGTTAGTCATCTTAAATACGCCTTCTATGTTTATATTTGCAAGTTGTGTTGAGAAGATGTAAGTTGTACGCTGCTACTTGTCATAATTGTGTGTATTTTTTGCACAGCTGTAAGAGCCCTTCTCTCTAGGAATTTTTCCCCCAGTGCTGTGCATCTGTGGCACACTCTATCACCCGTGTGTGGTAATGATTTTCCCACTTTTTAGGCCAATAATTCCCTCTAGGTGGCACCAGCATTCTTCGGTTCCCCCGAAGCCCGCCCGCCCTGCGCTGGTCGGCTCCTGCTGCCCGGGAGGTCTCGGGCGGTCCCCGAGCGCCCTCCGAGCATCCTCCGAGCACCCTCCGAGCATCCTCCGAGCATCCTTCCACCAGCAGCGCTGCGGGGCTCTCACCTCGCAGCCCCTCCTGGCGTTAGCGATTTGTAACAGTCGATATACCGATAGCATTTGTAGGCTTTGCAATTTGACAATTGCAAACGTTTGTGGTTGCGTGTTAGCTTTTCATGGCAAATATTTGTTCTCAGCTCTGTGACACTTATCCCATCTTAATGGATGGAGTTCATCTTGCCTAACTTTACCCATCTAAAAATCAACTATCTAGCTGAAACTAGTTAGGTGGCTTCCTAGTATAACTGATGGAGACAGGTACCCCTAGAGTGCCAGGTTTTTTCTTCCTAAACACAGATGTCTCAGCTGTTGAGCTGAATTGTCCTCCCTGGCAAAGATCCTCCTGGTGGAAAGAGAATCTTAAAGGATCCGGAATAAAAATGGGTATAAATTATTTATGCTCCTGGATCTAGAGTTGGTTCGATGAGTGTCAAGCAATGAGGCTTTCACCTTGATTAAAAAAAGCACTTTTCCACAAAGGCCTGGGCCATGCAAGAGAGTTATCTGTAAATGTAACTGCTTCGCATTTCCTGCCTGTTAAAGGAGACCTGCCAGGGACAGTTTATAGACTTCTGTGAGAAATCACTTGTTCACCAAGGAGAATGGAGAGAGAACCTGAAAAGATGCTGTGCAAAAGGTGGGAAGGAGGGTCAAGGCTTGGCTGAACCATATAGAAAATGCTGGAGAGAACAGATCAGAGCTCAAATTTATGTACCACGAAGCTAGACGCGTGTGGGCCACCGTGGACCATAATGTCTGATAGCGCTTCATGAAATGCCTGTAGAGGTGGGAGAGCAAAGGACTGCTTCGGAGATTGCCAACTCAGACCATCATATTATTCAAAGGAATTTGTCTGCGTGAGGGACAAAAATCAGCATAGTTTACTGGCTAGCCCGGAGCAGATTTCACAGCAACTATGGACTTAATAGACTTACCCGATGATTTTATGTGGTGATTTTGGTTTATTTTTTAATTTATATTGCTTTGTTACATGGTTGCTTTGTTCAGATTTTTTTTTCCAAGGAAGATTTTAATTTGCTGACAAAGTTCAAAAAGCTTTGTGAGTAAAATAACTACAGGTGGGCGTCTTGGTAATCTCTGTGAGACAGGATTCGATGTGAATTTAGGATAAGGGCAACCTTGAAAGTACGAATCGAGGCCACTGTCCTTCAGACCTTTATGAACATGCTTAAAGCCAATATGGGTGAGGACCCTAAAATCTAGATACTCAGTTATGGGACATGATAATCTATGTTAATTTAGTTGGTCGGTACCAGCAGGTCTAGGAACTTTAATTAGTATAACATTCCTTGATTCAGCTAATTAGCATAATGGGGTAAAGTCACACACTTCTGTGATTTGTGGGAAAATAAACCAAGAAAGCCAACAGATTGCTACATGCTGAAGGTTAAAATAGTAGCCTGTGCTCTACTGGTTTTAATCATTGGAAGATAATACCGAGATACTGGGGCCAAGAAAACATAAATCACAGAGCACAAAAAAAGTGTGCTTAGAGATGTGAGAAACTTGCGCTGAAAACGCACTTCCCACCATTCAAGGATCACTACGTGCCCTTGGCTTTCAAATTAGAAAATGTGAGTGTTTCCACTAGCTGATGGAAAGCAGGAATTATTCTCTGATAAGATGAGAGCTCCCGTGTAGGACTGGTGCTGTGCTCCTGGGATAAAGACTGTTATATTTGCATAGCTCTTAATGCATAATTCATACACGTGAACCCATAGACTTCAAGGCATGACTTGTACCTCTCTTAGAGCCATGATACTGAGATACATGATTTATTCGCTATTCAGCTGTATTATTTGCTGAGTTTTCACTGGTCGCAGCTAGCAAGTATCTTGCCGACATAGTCGATTTGGAATCTGAGACAATTTGGAGTTTCACCCCGAGAATAAAAGCAGCTTTATTACAGCTTGTATGATATAGTATTGATCGTGGGCTGGTCACGTGCTGTGAAGGCTCAGTCTGGGCAAGTTTGTTGTTTGCTATACGAACCTGCATTTGGATTTAAAAAAAACTATCATTATCTAAGGAAGTTTGTAAGGGAGAAAACTACCTAAAGCTCATAACTATCACTTGAATCATTTTGATTTGCCAAATAGCTTAATGAAAAATAAATAAGCCTTTACTTAGGATTATAGGTAAATTATGGTTAAAATGAGGGCAGGGAAGATGACTTAAAATTCTCAGGGATGAATCATTAACACTTTCTTTGTCAAAGGGCACCGGCCTGTGGTACAACCCTTGGGCTTGGCAGGAGCAGAATTCAGACCCTTAATAGTAGCAAATAATTCTCTGACTCTGTATCAAAATCCTCAAAGGATTTATGGAAGACATACTCACCTGTCTCTGTCTTCTGTATATTGTTTTATGTTATTTTAGAAATATGCCAGAACCTAGCTTGCAAAATAATCGGGGTTTTCCTGGAATAGACAGACTACATTCAGGCACAGGTTCAAAAGTAAAGGTTTTTCCTTGAGATTCCTGTAGAAACTTTCAGACTCAAATACAAGGGTTGAGAGTTCAGGGGCACCACTGCCTGCCAGAGGAGAAAGACCAATGCTGATAAAAGCCATGGAGGGCAGTTAGTTTTAACAGGGCTATCAGCTGAAGATGGAAAGCTCTACGTAAACTTGGCAGGCAATGAGAAAGGTAATAGCAACATTTATAACTTACAATTGGGAAGGGTGAAAATTTCCTCAAGGGAACAAAGACATTCTGTATGCTGCTTTACGCACTCCACGGAAATGAATGGCATTAGTGCCCATTTCCTACGCCCTCTGGGACTGTGAACAGAAAGTATTTTAATGCTGGTACCTGTTTCATAAGAACCAGGTGGGAAATAGAAGGGAGTTTGGGACATAGCTGCTGTTTTCTGGGGCTGTAGAAGTTGTTGGAGGAGGATAAAAGTTGCTTCAAAACTATCTGAAGAGAAAGACTTTGTCTACACCGCATCTTGTGGACCACTCTGTGGCTCCTTTCCATTTTGAGGTTGCTTTTCATTCAGAGGGCCAGCCTGAAAGTATGTCTATACATGAAATCCCATACCAGAACCTTTGAAGAACATCACCCACATTTATCGTGGGCTATGGGAATGCTATTACTGAGTAGCAGAAGCACCTTCTCAAATGAGCATCATTTGGAGTGGGCACCTCTCCCTTGGTATGGGAGGCTAAAGAAAGCGCCTGTGTTCCAGAGATGATACTGCCTGCTTCATCAAGGCAAATGCTAGTTTTGAAAATGCCAGGCTATTGCTGTGTTCCAGAATGCAGATGTGTATTTTTTTCACCTGTTATCTGTGTTTTGCTGAGATGTGCCATAACATGAAGACATAGGGTTCATTCATGTATCTGCTCATAATTACTGGTGATCCTGCCTTGGGAAAGATACAGCGGCTCAATAAACCCTTACTGTTCATGTCCTGTGACTAGAAAGAAATTCAGGTTTTCAACTCCTAAGTACAGTTAACAGCTGTAAAAACAGCTGTAGAAAATAATTTGTGTTGCTAAACTTAAACATGTCACAGGGGAAATGAAAGCTGTTTATGAATATTCAATTTTTTTTCCATTTATCCTTATTGTATAAATATAATTCTGGCAAATTAACTCTTCCTGATTAACTCAGAGCAATATCTGCAAGATAATTTAACGTCTTTGTTTTCTTATTAATACAAGTATTCACACATTGTTATAAAGGGCAAAAAGGTGATAGCACAGATAACGTGTAAGGTCTGTGCTAACAGTATATGGTTTGTGCTTCAAACTGCTGAGTTATCTTAGCAGGACTTGATCCTAAATACGTCTGAGCTCAAGCTTTCAGTCTGATGTGCGGGTTGGAAATGAGACAAATACGGCTTTGCAGCATTTCCAAATGAAGGTGTCTCTGTGCAAGACAATGTGATTTCATTCAAAGGAAATCAGTTTTATCTGTAGCTTTTGGTTACAAATCCCAGTCTAGTTCTGAATGAAACTGGGAGTGGGAACAGAGTCAGCTCCCCTTTAGCTCACACATCTTTAATTCTGGCAAACCCTTACTTTGCTGTGTACTTCTTCCCTTGCTTTGTAAACTCCTTTTTGCCAACTGTTTGATTAATTTTTATCTTGGCTTGCTTTTCTAATTGATTTTTTGTAGTAACAGATTTTTAAAGGAAATTTTTTTTCTTCAGTGTTCTTCCTGACAGAAAATCTCTAGTAAATATTTATCAGGAAAGTGTTATATTAGTAATTTTCTCAATAAATATTTATTAGAGACTTAACACTACAAACCCCTGTAGAATTGTGATAAATATTGACTACAGCCGAGACAGAAACAGGGCCTGAAGAGCACTGCGTGCTGCAAGCATGTTCAGTTGCAGCTAATCAGTGATAAATATCTGGTGATTTTTAGGTAGGAGAGCTGAGCTTTCCTTACCTACCAGATCTGTCATATGCATGACGGCACAGGATTAGCTCCTGAGTCGGGGGCACAGAATTAAGAGGCAGTTCTCTTAAAATGGCAGCAGCCAAATGAGGGGAGCTGAGGGCTGACACCGATTTTAAAGCACTTTTAAAAATACACTGCAGCTTCTCCCGGTGGAAATGGTCTTGGTTTGATACACACATGAAAAGCCAGAAGGGCTTCTTGTGATACAGCTGGGCAAGTGTGCCAGTACCCACTTCATTCGCATCTGTGCGCACGGCTGGGCAAAATAATTAAAAAAAAAATCTGGAAGTGGTAAAAGCAAATAAAAGGTCATCCGCAAGTTAATTACTTGTAGTGCCTTACCTACAGATTTGCACTGACAGGCTGTTCTGTTGCTCTCTGAACTAGAGGCTAGAAAAATAAACGGTTATGAGCGGGTAGATATGATTGAGGCATGTGGGGTCTCCAACGATAAATAATCTCAGCCCTTGTGTTCAGATACTGCAAGCAGGTTTGGCTAACATCACGACTTACTTGCCAGTTCATTGTGTGCCGTTCAGCAATGGAGACAGCAGTTAATAAATATTCTTATTGTCCAGACTCAAAACAAAGCTGAGGTCACATGGGGCTCGCACTGTTACCTAGGAGGAGATGCAGGCTGCTGATTTCTGGGCTGTTTTAATGAAGTCTTACCCTGGTAGGCCTTAAAACCTTTGAAATGACAGCAACAAGATGACTGTCAGAGCAATAGGGATGTGTTGCTTGCATGTGCCTCTGCCCTTCGTGCCGGGAGCATAGAGCAATGCACTGGCTCTGCTATACCCATAGCTCTGCTGTGCTTTACATGCA
>NW_008824243.1:4010841-4019032 GCF_000699105.1 Pygoscelis adeliae
AGTCCTGAAGTAGTTAAAGGAATCAAAAAAGGGAAGATGAAAATGGCAGCAATTTTGACCAGTACGTAAACAATTTAGTTTTTCTTTCCAACCATGCAGCCCATAGATGCAAGAAGAAATACAGCCAAGGTAGGATCACTAAACCTTCTAGGCCGGCTTGTCCGAGCCAGCACTCAGGGTAGACAGGGCACAGGGGAATAAGTGATAAAGACCTCTGCTGCACTGCCACTCATTTACACCATTTCAGAAGGGTGTAAGTGGCCCTGTCTCCTGCTCTCATTGACAGGGATGTAGGGACAGAAGCACTGGGTGTCGTGTGTGATGGGTCTGTGCCTGGTGGCCTGGTCTGGCGAGGTGCACGAACACTGCTGGCCAAGAGAACAGACTGTAGCACGTCACAGCTCTAACTGGGCAAGAGTGACTCTCCCTGATCCTTCAAATTCAGTTATCTTGTGGCTGACTTAGGAGCCCGTCCCTATTCAGCAAAGGATTAAACCCAAGCTTATGTGGCTTTGCTGAATAGGAATAGAGTTAAGCTCAGGACCTTACTCATATTTATTAGCACGATAGTCAGAGGTCTGGCTGTCGTGAGTAGTATATGTAAGAACTGTGAAGCCTCACTGAGTGGCAAGCCTCCTGCTCATCACTCCTGCATTTTGATGAGACCATCTGTGCAACACTCATGCTGAGTCCCTCTGCTTGCCCTCAGCCCCTGCCTGACCTGCTGTCTGGGGGACAATGGCACTTGCTTCCTCTCTGCCTCTGGAAAAAACAGTTTTAACAGTATCTCCTCTGCTTACCGGTGCTCAATGACCAGAGAATCTGGTGGAAACCTCCAGATTCGGCATTTCCTACCAAGCCCAACTCTTTGGTTAAATTCAACTCCCAACCTGCTCGATGAGCTCCTCTGAAAATCTGGCCTGGCTGAGGAAACACGTATCTAACTTCTAGTTTTTCATTTCACCCCGATCTGGACAGTTTTAGCCTGCAGTCCTGCCTAATTCACCTCCTAATGGAATCAACACCTTCCAACTTGTTTGAGGACTTCAGGAAAAGGATGGTTTAATTTCCAGTGACCCATGCTGGAGTGATGTCTGTGCTGGAGAGGCGACTTTGGTGTTCATCACACCTAAAAATGCTGTGACAGTGGATGTTTTTCTCTGCTTGGTTCCTTCCTTTTATCTGCGTGCGGCATTTGTTTCCACTTACATCTAAAGAGACTTAGAAAGTGATCTGATGAATTAGAAGAGGCTACTTAGGAGGAAATGAAAATAACTCTACGTAGTTCTCTGTTATTTCCTCAAGACTTTCTGTGGCTAGTACTAAGCTGTTATGATACAGGATTTTTGAGATGCCAGGGAGGAAAAACAAAGGGGTTTCTCTGCAGTGCTAATTTTTCCACCCTGGGGTTTTGGATTCCTGTTTGTGGAACTGACACGGCGCTATCCCACCGCTGCCCACCAGCAGCACCGAGCCTTTCCACGCTGGGGGCTGGCTCCTTACGCCTCACCTTGCAGGAGCTTCAGACTGGTCTGTACTGAAACCCCTGTACGCTCCCAGAGAAACAAAAGGGGATTCTTTCTTCATTTCTCATTGGAAATGAAGAACAGGCATAAATCTTAGCAAGAAACACCATTGCTTCTTACTTACCTCCATTCTTTCTGCTTTGGAAATCAAATGTTGTTGGTGGGTCCTGACAGTGGGGCTAGTCTGAACGTGTTGCTGCTGAGGATCCAATAAATTCTGCTGTTAGAGCTTTTTTAAAAAAATTGAACTGTATTTTGTGTCTTTCCTGTGCAAAAATCTCCCTCTCTCTTTCTCTCTCTCTCTCTTTTTTTTTTAAACCATGCAGGAAATGTTTTGGAAGGGAGAGTCAAGAGACTTAAGTCTGGAATTTTTATGTACACCAGAAACTTAATTGTGTGGTTCAAGCTGATAAACTTACCACACCTCTTTCTGTTTTCTTTATAGACTTATTACAAATATCTGGCTTGGAACCTAGATTTATGGTGTGAACAAAAGAAATATAGACCATAGAGACATGAAAGATAAATCTCAGGGGGAGACATAAAAGGGTTTGTTCAACTTTTAAACTGTTTCTTAATGAAACAAAATAACAAAAAAAAGATCAGAACACTCATTTTTTAAAATGTTCATGTTTAAAGAAGCTGTTGAACATTAGTGATGCCACATATAAAATATCACCTCTATTGTTTTGTGCCTGAGTTGAAATTGCCTATAGAGTTCAGTCCTGAGTTTCTTGTAGCATCACAATTTGCATTGCTCTCGACTGGAGGTTTGTACAGAAAAAGGAACAGCAAGCACAGAGTCCCCAGGCTAAATTTCTGAACCTAGAGCTGGCCAAAATTTCCCAATGGTGCACTTAGGAGCACTTTTTTGGATTCATTTCAGGTGGAATATTTTGTGGAAATGTGTATATTTCCATGATATTTCATTGAGAAAATAATAAATAGATCATTTCTGTTTCTGTTTTTACTTTTTTCTCATATGGTGTTTTACATAATTCTAACCAAAATGAGTCTTTGTGATTTCAGTTGTGACAGTACCATGGAGTCTGAAGCCGCTGTGAGCATACAGGCCCCCTTCTTCCCCTGCAAAGATGTGAGACTTCCATGAATGTTTGACCTAGAACATCTTCTAGGAAAAAAAAAGGACATTTACGCTTGACTTACAAATTTTCAGTGGTGGAGAATTCCCACAGCCTTTGGTAAGTTGTTCCAGTGAGTAGTAATCCTAACAGGTAAAGAGTTTGCACTTTATTTCTAATCTGAATTTGTGCGGCTTCAGCTTCTCACTCTATGGACTTATTATATATTCATCTCCTATAGATTTAAAAATCCAGCTTGTAGACTCAACACAAGTGCAGGCACCTATGATCAAATCATCCCTGTTCTTATTTGTTAATTTAGATGAGAACCACCACTTGCATCTGTCTGTGAAAGACATACTTCCTTTATGGCTGTTCTTTGAATCTCTTTCAATGGAGCAAAGTCACTCTTTGATTGCGAGCACCAGAATGAATCCCACTGTTCTGGCAGCAGTTTCATCCATGCCAGATAGAAAAGAAATCTAACCTTCCTACTCAGTTTATATGATATGACCAAGAATTGCACGAGTCATCCCATTGCAATAGGAGTTCATGTTTAAAAAATTATCAACTAGTACCCCATTAATACCTGAATACAGTTTAGTTTGAATAAGACAGGGTGTTCATTTGGTCCACCTAATCATCTGACAGTAGAATTGAAACCTCAAAAATGTTGCACGTCAACATCATATGTCACTAAATATGTATGAGGATAATTTTGTGAAGTCAACGGGTTTCTACTGTGCTCACAAATAAGTGGATTATGTCCTACGTCCACTTTTAGGTTTTTATTGAGGGTGTCTTTGCCTAGAGTGGAGATCTTTTGCCTTTGGAAAAGGGGATTTTAGGAAGTAAATATTCATTTAAGGCATAGACTCAAGGTAACATTTTTGAAAAAATGTGTGCTCTAAGTCTATGTAATTCAGTCATCTAATTGCCCAGCTAAATAAATAAGGATTTACTTTCCACTGGGGAACTATAAGATCTTGGATGAGGAACTTAATTGCAGGTTTTGTCTGTCCCCATTATCACTGGTAAGTGAGTTATCGACCTTTAATGGTTACTTGGTGTTCCCTGTGAAAGGAATGCTTGAGTCTTATAACCACAAGTAGCCATACCATGGTACTGCCACCACGGCTGTTCTCAGCAGGCACCTTTCCCAAAGGCTAGGTAGACGTTCCAAGGCCAAAATGACTATAGAGACAGACCTACCCATTCAGCCCCGTCAGGATGCCTCTCAGAAAAAGAAATGAGGCACCTCAATAGGAACAGGTAGGGAATTTATGCTGCTTCTACCCAAGTTGTCATTTCCCTGTGACTAAATAAGATATTTGCTCCCGACCCTTTCCAGAACACTAAATTAACTTAAAAGAAAATCAGGTCTGTATCCAAATGTAAACAGATTATCTCTGGGCCCTAACAAATGAGATTGCTGTGAAGAATTATGTAATTCTCAAATTTGACCTCCAGTCAGTGCAAACCTTCAAGAGCAGCCTCATCTTTATGGGGATCTACTCCAAGCTTTAAAGCATCTATGGCTCTGTGGTTTTGTCACGAGCACATAGTAAATGTGTCTAAACATAGCTACTGCGAATATCTGGAAGTTACCAGCTAAGACAGAAGCAGCTAATTGAATGCAGCACCAGCAGGCGTAATAAATGTGCATTGATTTTAATGTTATGTGGAAGATTTAATATTCAAGTGACTAGATTACTATTAATTGCATTGCTTATTCTAAAAATGCAAAAGATAAACAATTACTAAAATTTGTATGTTAATTCAGCTCAAATGAAGTGATTAAAAGTAGAAGGAAAAAATGAAAACAAAGCATTAGCAAATTCTTTTACTCACTTTTTTTGGTAAACAATATCTTTCTGTGATACAACTGCTGTTTGACTGAAAAGAAACATTGATAATTATAATGTATTATGAGCCAAGCAAGTATTTTCCATTGGAACAATGATTTTCACTTAGCACTTAATGTTGACAGAAAAAGACCAAAGGCACCCTTGTGACTTTACCAGCATGTCATAACAAAATGAAGGCTTAACCTGTTTCTGAAGGATTGACTTTCAAGCAGGAAACTGGGCTATTTTGGAAACTTAGCTAATGACACTGTTATTTTTTCTCCTGAGTGATAAGGTTGATGGATACATACCACTTGTTTTTTGCTTAATCCTTTTTCTCCCTATCACTTACACCATAGTGTTGATCAATCAATGTATATTAGTATCTAGCTCTACTGACAAATGCTCTTGCTCTGTCATTTGCAGCTGTAAATTTATTTCGACAGAATTATCTGACACACAGTATCCTTTTTCCTTTGGAGAACTGTAAAGGCTAAAATTTTCAGAGGGACCTAGGAGAATTCAGTGTCCACCTCTTAGTGAAATCCCAGGGGCACCAAGTGCCTGCGTGCCCCAGGAATCCTGGAAAACCCAGCCAGAGGCTCATTAGGATCTTCTTTACGCTCCAGAATAATGTCACAGTACATCTAACGTGATAGATTCAGTTTCTATAAAATGTGGAGATGTAAAGAGCAATAAATATACAGACTTATGAGACTTAGAAAGGGCACCAGTAACAGTAGCTACCACAGGTGTTCAAACGGTCAATTTTTTTCACCGAGGTGAACATTTTGAAGCTAGCTCCCCAAAATAAATTCTTACAGCAAGCACACCGTAAAGGATCTAATTGGATTACAGAGCTCTGCAGTATCAGTGCTTGGCTTCCTCATAGAATTTAAAATACATTTTAACTGATGGTGAAGAGTTTCCAGTTGAAGAGAAGAGATGCTCAATAAAAACATGATTTTACCATCGCCCGACACTTCTGCAAGGTCATGAGGGCAGATAAACAACTTCCTGCAGCTGTGGCTACATCTGGCACACGACTGAGGCAGAGAGCGTGCTTTGCAAAGATAAACATATCAGGTTGTATCTCCATAGTCTCCTACACTTCTGGATAAAGCTTGGGGAACTGAACTTGGCCCTGCAGTGCCAGTGGTAATTAATATCCGAACCTGCTTTGCCAGTAATGAATCAAAGCAGCCCTGCAGTGAGTTTAAAACCACCCCACTCCAATAACGTATGGTGACTGTGGGTAGCTTGGTGCCACTGCACTGCTCCTGAAGCCCCCTGTGGTATTTCTCACCTGGAGACTATAGCTACCATCAATCTGCTGGTAAGATGCTTCAGGGGCAGCCTGTTGCTGGATACCTGCGCTGGGGAATGGGTTCCTCATGGCCTGGGGTTAGAGGCTGCGTCTGTGTCCTAAGACACATTTTCTTAGTCATTTTTAGAAGACAATCTCTCTTTGGATAGCTTCAATTCAACAGAATTTGTTGGTGGCTATTTCTGGCATATTGTCACATAGGTGGTTGTTTTTTTCCCTCAAACAAAGGCTGTCACGGTGCTTTTGGGTGTAGGGTGGGATAGTTTTTGTTTGCTAACTGAACAAGCTGAAATCAATAAATGATTTTTGACTGACCCCAGGTTGAAACTTTTTGGCATATGCAATAAAACAAGCCAATTTAGCTTTAACCTGAATGGTAATACCAAAAAGGAATTAATTACATTTTGCATCATTTTTGTATTTGGACAGCAGACTAGCATTCCACAGCTGAAGAGGCATTTCCCTTGTAGCCCCTTGGGTGAGTTGTATGCGGGTGCCTCTGCAGGTTTCTGGAAGGAGATCCAGTCCTGAAAAGGTGCCTTCCTCTCTCCCTGGACTATCCCAGGAACCCGGTTGCCCCCAGAGGGCAATCCAGACCCTCTGAGGCTGGAGAGGAGCATATCACCCACTCCTCTGCTAAGGCTGGGCACCCTGCAAAGTAGGGAAGGGCATCTGAGAGGGAAGGGCAGGCAGTGCCCAGCATTTGGAATACCTTATTTCTTATTATTTTGGATATCGGTTCAATGGGAACTATATTGGTACGGTCAGAGTACTTGCCCACGACTGGGAGCTGCAACCCTCTGAGCTTGAGGGAGCACCTGGAAAGTGCCCCACCAAGCTCTGTGCAAGAAGTCCTCGGAGAGCCTGCATCCCAGGTGATGCCTGGACAAGTCTATCCATCACATGCCACAGAGGCAGCCCTGAGTGGGTGCGACACGGTGGAGGTGCCTGGCAGACACAGAGCTCCTGAGGCAGCCTTTGGCCACCCTCTGTTCCAGGGACCTCTTGGACAGCAGCTGGTGATGGAAGGATCATGTTTATACCTCTTGTACCAGCCAGATCCCCATCACAAGGAGCTTTGCCCCTCGAGAGGAGAAGCAAAATTCCTCCTCTGCCCTTAGCTTGGCAGTTTGCACTGAGGAATAGCTGTTTGGCTGCGTAGCTGTGTGGTAGGAGCACTATTTTCTTGCTTGCTTATGTCTTGGGAAATTGCTGGCCCTGTTGCCTGTAGATGCTTACGATATCTTCCATGAGAAAACTAAAGTTTCTAGGTCCTTGGCCCCAAGTTTATCCTATCTGGAAACAGCATAGGTTTTGGCTGAATTTAATTCAGTTTAGCAAGCAAAGAAGGAAAATTCATGAGTTATAAAACATCTCTTTTCTTTGCAAAAGCCCCAGTTCTGTAACAAACCATGTCAGGTAACAGTTCGACTCATCACAGGGAGAACTGTAGGAGCTGACAATATACAAGCCATTTGATGTCTTGTTTCTACCCTGCTTCCTGGCAGACACCTCTCAGAGATGACAAGGCAGTATCATTTTTACATGACGGTGTTTCTACCAAACTGCTGATAGAGCCCTTCACAAGATCACAGAAGGGTCCGTATCATCTGATTAGCATTTAGAGAAGCTGGTTGTCCGGGAGGGAACCACAGGAGACCAGAGACTGCCACCCTCGAGGGCTGAGAGAGGAAAGACTCAATCAGTGGTTGATAAGGCTTAGCAATGATAAATCACAAACAAAACTCCAGGCTTAGGAATTCACAGCACAATCTGTCATGAATTTCCTTCCCTTCCCTCCCTCCCCAATATCTGATGAGAATTTGCCTTTTAAAATGGTCTCTGGCAGTACAAGAAACCAAGTCAGTGAGAATTGCTGAGCTGTGCCTGGCTTTTGTTAGTTTTCTTAGTGCTCTATTTTTTTTTTTTAAACTGTATCTTTGTGTGTATGTGTGTCTCTGGGAATATTTGTGCAAGTTTGGCTGCTAGTAGGTGATAGCAGGAAGAATTTTAAAGTTCAAAGATTTTTTTGTAATGTTAAAATGCAAAAATCTCATCTGAAAAACACTTGGTACCAGACTATCAACACTTTATAAGAGGGAGATTCGAAACCTGCCTAGGCGTCCCAGTTCCCCACTGAAGCGGACTGCAACATCCTTTAAAAAATCATTTTAGAACTGACTTCAAATAAGAAGACCTTCTCTACAGGAGGTACTTCTGCCGGGATGAGTGCTCTCCGCATCAGATTTCCCACCAGTTCTGAGAGGCTGTAACACCTTAGTCTGCTAGGTGCATGTGTATACAGTATATAGGTACGACAGTGTAGGCCAATGCATGGGCTGGAGATACATCTTCCCACGCTGTGGGGATGGAGGAGAAGGAGCACTGAGGTGTCAGCGTAATGGGACA
>NW_008824243.1:4019056-4028866 GCF_000699105.1 Pygoscelis adeliae
ATTCAGCTGTTGTGAACCATGACATTGCTATAGGTCTGCCCAGGACACTTCTGCTTCGTCCCCTCTTCCCCTTGTTAACCAGTTAATTGATGCAAAGGGAAGATGCAGAGATCTTCAGGTCTCCTTTTGTCTAAGAATAGTATAAATAGGACTTAGCAGAGTATTTCCCCTGATTATAGCACTTAAAGTCACACATGTACGTGTTCTCTCTCACAGTGAGCAGGGGTGGAAACAGGTCCTTGTTTTGTCTCTGTCTCTGGGCACAGGAGCACCCCTGGGGACTGTGAATCAGCTCCCCAGCACCTTTTCCATGGTGCCCCTTACAGGAAGGATGGAGGCAGATGGGTGCTATTAGCCATCTTTCATACAAACCAGTTCCCTCCATCTCTTCAGAGAGACGCTGGATGAGCAAAGCATGCACGAACGACGTGCCTCCTGGCTGCACGTCCGCTGCCCCTCGCTTCTCAGACGTGCACACATGGGCTCAGAATTCGGGTCAAATAATCCACATCTACCCAGTTAAGAAGCTAAAAACAAGGAAGAAAAATACTGTTAGAATGGACCAAAAAATATGGATTTGAGGGCAAAAAATGGTGCAAAATATGCCAGAGACTGCAAAAAAGCAGGAAAGAAGAAAAGAAGGCACTTGGAGAAGATTCCACTGCACTAATCATATAGAAATTGCACACACATTGCTGTCTCGTTTGAGGGATGGATGGTAGGAGCTGCATTGAGCCTCTCGCAGAACTGTGTTTTAAAAATACATTAAAATGTTGGCTAGTGTGCTTGCAATGAAACCTGTGGGTTTTAACCTAAACATCACTGTGATCCTCCTCCTCTTCCATGACGGGGATATTTTGGGGCAGTGTTGCACTGGTTTGCTGTAGCAGCTGATAGTCTGAACTGAAAAAAGCATAAATGTTCTTTCCAAACTGATGTGAGAGAGAAAACTGTTACCAGAGGGGAGCACTGAGGATCTATTTTTAATTTTTGCCTTGTTAAAAATCATTGTATGATTGTGATAGCTTGCTTTTTACATCTGTAACAATTCCTGCCCCATAAGAGCAGCAGGATTCCTCCAAGAGATGCCCAAGTATGCAGAAACGCTGACGCTAGCCTGATGCTGGTGCTAACAGTGTGCACCGCTTACTCTTATTGGACAATAACATGTACCCTGGGGTGTCTTCTGGCTTTTGATTAAGCTCCCTGGGATTCTGGCTTTGTAGATTGGCCATTGTAAATGCAGAGGCAGAAGAAAGATGCGATCGCCTCTGCTCCAAGGGCGGTACAACCACCTCTCCCGGCAGGAAGCGTTCAGATGCCCTTGATGACAATGGGCAAACAGGCAGTGTTTTTGTTTATTTTCTCATAAAGTGCTGATGAACAAATGAGGCAGAGACATTAAGAAGCTCACGCTGTGAGCAGAGATTTGAGTTTATCAGCTGCTTCTTGGCAGGGTAAATTTTACATACAGTGAGAATATAAAGCGATCCCTCCCTGAGGGGTGAGACTCTGGAGTTTTATTTCATAAATAAAAGGGGAGGAGTGCTTTCCTTAGAGATTTGCTCTTTTCTTGAGTCAAGTTTGAATAATACCATTTATTTTCTCTGACCTTCTTTGGTGTAATGTGATCATGAAACACATCACATCTAGCTAGTCTATAGTTGAGGGGCAGCAGAGGACAAGAGGAAGCATCTATGGGATAAAGCACAGCCTGGGAAATACCGAGGAAGATCTTCTCTGACTAACAGGCTAAACTCTGCTGTTAAACTTTGTTCATTTGATGGTCTAAGCCCTACGATGAAAGGTGCTGTTCAAAACTCGGGCTGGTATCTGCTTTCACTGAAGTAATCGCATATGGCTCAAAATACTCTGTACAGAACCTTGCCCAGCGAAAAGAGGCAATAATGACCCCGAGCGATCACACAGATCACGTGCAGAGCTCTGTCCTGCCAAGTGGTGAGGGCTGAAGATACTGAACCTCACAGCTAGCACACATGAGTCTTCTTTTTCCTGGTACCCTTACCAGGACATCTTTATATATTTCAGCAGAGAACTCATAGTACATGGCAGCTTTGGAAAACATTTTGGAATCTACGTTGTGAAGCAAAGTGCGATCTTCCCTCCAAAGCACCTAGAGGCCAGTGGCAACGTCCACATGATCTCTTGTAAAAAGGTGATGCCATATGGCAGGAAGCCATTTATCTGGCTTCATTGCTGTAGGGAGTGAAAATTGACAGGACAATGCTATCTGCAGGGCTCACGGGGGCTGGGTCAAATCCTGCTTACCTTACTTATGTAAATAGTTCCCTGCATCTCAATAGCTCTGTGTTGTTACAAACTGTCCTGATTTGCACTTTGCAAACTGCGAGCAGAAATTGCTTCCAAACCTTCCAAATGGAGCTTTTCCCTCAAACAGAAAAAAGCTTTGTCCTGCCCAACCCAGTCATCTGCATGACTGCAGAAACCCAGTAGCGTTTCACAGGGAGTTTTCTTTTGAAGTTTGGTTGTGTAAGACAGGAGGAAAACCTTCCCTCCCAAGCATAATCCTGTAGTGTAAAATCAGCTTTATATTTATTTATTTTGACATTCAAACCGCCCTTTTTAATGCATATGTATAAGCTCTTAGGGATTTAGGTCTTCATCACTTGGTGATTTGCCTAGTATTTCTCATAGTCCCCTATACAAGGGAACTATTTTTAAGAAACTCCGCAGTTCCAGCTTTGCTATTCCTTTACAATCGTTGGTGAGGGAAGGCTGGGATGGGCGGGGGGCATTTAAACAAAATGTTTAAGGGTGGTTTTTACAGACTCAGTGGACTCCACAACTGGGAACTCAAACCTCTTGAATTACTGCCAAGTCTTCCTCTCAGATCCATCTGAAATGACTTAGAGCTGGTGCAGGTCAGGTCTGAGCTTTGACAAGAGCCATCCCGTGTTACCCTCAGGGAGACCCTGCCATCCTGCACCTGCCTTTGAAAAATAGAAGATCTGCATGGTGAAGAAGCACTAAAAACAATAAAGGAGGGTGCGACGGTTAGGAAATTATCCTTGAGCACAGGCTCCGTGTGTGCAATAACCTTCTCTGCTGCAGTCTTCCTGTGCAGCTGTAGCCGAGACCCCGGGAGTGCAGTCCATAAATGACAGGGGGCCCTACGACTTAATGGGATTGCCAGCCCCAATGCCCAGGAGTGCGGTGCTCAGCTCCCCCCAGCGCCCCAGCTTTCACCACCACACTTCCACCAGTGCCCACAGCTGGAAGTGGATGGCAGGGTCCCAGTCCTGGCAGCGCCGTGATGCCCACGTCTCACCCATGAGTGACCTGCAGTCACTTTCTTCCATCGCCTGACACTGTTGGAGCCCAATTCCTTAATTCCCCCTTGCACAAGACGACACTGACTGGGGAGAGAGCAGCAGGACTCAGGCATAGCCTTGGATTCAGGAACAAAGATGTGAGCTAGAAATTGATTTTGAAATGTTTTGCTTCGTTGTTTAAGTATGCAAGCATTTCTTCTGAATAAGATGCAAAATATTATCATAAGATGGAGCAATTCAGATGTGCTCATCTGGAATTAAATGCAATCTTGATTTGTTAATTTTGGCATTTGTGAGCGTGTGTGAAGCTGGAAGAAGAGGGATTCCTGCAGATCTGTGTATTGGCCTGGCAGGAGACTAAAGAAATCAAAATAGCATAAAACCTGGGATAGGATTTGGTCTGTCTAAATCCCACACTGATCCTACTTTCTTGGACTGGGTAATCTCTCTACTGAAGCCAGAAATTATAAGCATAGTGTTAGCAACCCATACGCACACTTTTAGGCCTGTCCCCCTTCCTGCAATAATCAAATTGCTAGAGAACCCCCCAAAAATAGGGTCCATGTCTGCCCCAGTCTGAAGGAGCCCCTCTGCCTGCATCTGATGGATGTGCAGCCATCCATCTGCCTGCTGAGCAGCCAGGGTTAGCACAGCTCGCAGTGGCCCTTCAAGGCCGGGTCCTCTTCCTCCAGGCAGGGGTATCCCCCGGCTCGTGCTTCCCCTCTTGGGGGCACCCCGGCAGAGGGATGGACACCAAACCTGGCCTGAGCAGATCACCCTTTGGGCAGGCGTGCTCTCCCTGTGCAGGTGAGAGGTCCAGTTCACTGGACAGAATCTGCTTCTGGGGGTTGTCAGAGACATCCTCCTCCTGCCATGGCCTTTATAGTGAATATAAGAGCTTACTTTCAGAGGACTGTGACCCCCTCCTTCTTTATACGTACAATTTAAGTGTACGTATCCACAGTACGTAACTGTGGATACAATTTAAGTAACTATCCACATTTGGAGGACTTGATTTTACCACCGTGCAGGTAAGTTGGGCACCTAAATTAGGCAATGAAGAAGCTAAAACATGGCAATGACTCCATCTTTTCCATCAGGTGAGGTTGTGCCACACAGAGTCCTTTGATCTCGGTAGGTCTCCCCTTTGTCTCCCCTGGGCTTCCAGTCACATCCCTGACACATGGCGTGGCTCTGAGGGAGGGCTAGGAATGGGTTAGAGCAACTGCACCCCTCCATCTCCTATCTACCTAAATGAAGAAAGTTAGTACGAGTTTGTTCCACACATTATTGATTTACCTGCATGGATGGGGCTCAGGATTTATATTTTGGAGGTCGATTTGTTATTGACATACATTTCCAAGTATCCATAAATCCACACTTACATATAGGAGGAATATTACAATCATACCTTGGCACCAGTTTCCACATCAGTTTAATCTTCAGTATTCATAATGATAAAGTCTAACATTTTTCAGGTCTTAAAAATTAGGCTCCAGATTAAAACATATTCCTTCTCAATGGCTTTGCATAATATAGTGCCATTAAAGTAGACACTAAGGGCTTGACTGAGTTTCCTATGCTCAGGTATAAGGTGCCACTTGAAATGCCCTGGGATACCCAGGGCATCCCCATGGGTGGACAGCTATGACAGATGATCTTTCAGAAGACTTACCTCTTCCTGGAGGAGACTAGTGGGATACCCCAGGGCACCTGCAGAGGTACTAAATGCAATTTATGGACAGCTGAGTCAAGCCTGCACCAACTTAATCTGTGTCCTCTCTGCTACAGTTTTAATTGGTTGCTGTAAAGACTTGGAAAGCTTTGGCTCCTGAGTCACTCAGCTCCCTAACTGCTTGTTTTATAAAAAGCAATTTAAAATAGAAATACAGAATGGTAGTAATTGAGGGAGCCCACTTCTACTGCTAATATTTTGGCTTAATTAAGTTACTCTGCGGAAAGGTCTATCATGGCTTGTTTTTCTAGAAAAAATGCTATGAATAATGAAGGAAAAATGTATTCAAAGGGATGAAATTTCTCAATGATAATTTATGTCATTTTCATTACGCTTTGTAACTCTTTGAAAAAAGTTCCATTGTTTGGTGTTATCAGGAATTTCAGTGGGAACTCCCTAGAGAAAGGTGCAGTTGGCTCACTAAAAAGCTTTTAATTTAAAACATTACTGTAGATGGGCCCGTACATGAGATAAGGGGGGGGGGTGGTTAAGAGGAAACAATAAAATATGCCAAAATGTTCTGAAATGATGGTGCTGAGTTGATATTATTTTTTTCATTTCCCTCTTTTTTCATCCTGCACTGTTGTATAAAGAACGCGGCTCATATTTTCATCAAGTGGACAATACAGCTTCAAAGCTCTGGGAGGAAGGGAAAGTCTTTCTTCCAAACTTTTCAAAACCTATGATCTGTCAATAAAAGCAAATATGCTTACAGTAGAGTAATTAGTTGAATTTTTTTTTGCTGCAGAGACTTGCACTTTGGTTGCTTGCAGGCAGTTCCTTCTTTGGAGTCTGTACCCTGCGGAGCAACAGGAGTTTTCAGATTGGCAGAGGATGTTCCTTGTTTCAGGGAAAAACAATATGTACAATTAGTGATACGTCTTCTGACCCAAACTGTTGGTCTGTGTTGTGGTGGTGTTGGTTGGTCCCTCCTTTCTATCACATTTTTTAGACACCCATTTAGACATAAGCAGCCCATCCCCACTGCCCCAAACAAAACAAAACAGAACAAAAAAACCTCAGCATTTTCCTGCTCAATTTTCAGCTCTCAGACAGACCCTGTAACCATGCAGCTCAATCCCAGTCCTTGCAGGTAACTCGTATTTTAAGAGATAGTTTCTATTTTTAACCCATCCTGTTCCTTCAAGAGCCTAAATATTTTGTGCATTTACCCTGCGTAAAGGAGAGTGGATATTACGCCCCGCCATCTTCAGTTTGATTTCGCCCAAGTCTCAGCATATCTGTGTGTTACAGAGCTGGAGGGATAAAAAGAGCTTATGTTATAAATTCCCTGTTTAATGTATTCTTCAATGTATTCATCTTTTGCACTGAAATTTTCAATTCTTGGTTTCTGTTCAAGAGACTCTGCTCTTCCCCCTTGCTGCCTGAAAGATTGAAGCTTAAATGCGGTGATATTAAGGTCAATGTCACTTATGCTGATAACTCAGGGAAAAAAATCCTGCGGAGTTTTCAAGTTATGGCAGGCTTTGTATAATTTTACAGAAAAACAATGCAAGCAAACTACTAGTCTTTGTATTTTTGCGGTGAGAGAAGCATTTCAGTATTCTCCACTGTACCTGCTCCCAGAGTTGTACAAGTTAGAGCAATGCAGTTTTATTTGCTTGGTACTACTAGCTATTATTAAAGTTACTTGCTATTTCTTGTTGCAGATGTCAGCTCTTTGAATTGATATTGCTCATGCTGGTTGTCCGCTTTAGGGTACTTTTTAAAAAATGGCATGGCTAGAAACAGTTCAGTTGTTTTCAAGGCTAAGAAATAAGAATATTCTGCTTTCCAATCTTAAAATGGTGGGTTTTGTTTGGAAAACTATCGCTCCTAACTTAAAGAATTAAATTTAAGATGTGTATTGGTCCTGAGAAAATCTGCACCTTTTTTTCAAATTATAAATCTTTTGAAAAGTAGCCATGATCTGACAATTTGATCTAGGATTTATTGCCAAGGTCTCAGAAGAGTCTTTCCTCACTGAACTACCTCTGCTTCAACTCTTGCCATACGCCACCTCCACTCAGCACCTGTGTCACTTGACAGCAGGAAGCCAGGGCAGAGATTGTGCCCAGCGTACTGACTGTCGGCTCCCGAGTTTTAGGAAGTAAGACAGCAGTCTGAAGAAGTGGAAAATCGCTGTTCCCCATTAAGGCCAAGATTATCTCTCCTTGCCTGGGGACTCCATCCTTCCGAATAAGAAAAGGAATTTAACACTGACTTCGTGTCTCACTACTCACATGGATTGAGTAGTGCTTAGGGGTGTTACCATATCAGCCAGCGGGAATTAGTATTTGTTCATCACAAGATCCTCTGGTAAAGAAGAGAATTTCATTCCTCGGCTTTGCATTAAGATGAATGTTCATTGTACAGGTTATGCTATTTCTGAGTAAAGCAAGTCTTCCCTCCCCCGAGGTTAATATTCTCGGAGCTTTAGTTTTTTCAGTATTGGTAACACTGCTTCCTTCTTAAACTCAAGAAGATAAATGTAAATGGGAAGGTCAAAGATCATTGGAAAATGCAAACTGAAAAAGCATGCTTTTCTTTCCCAAATTGCCATTTTTGATCTGATTTCTCAAGGTTTCTTTTCCCCAGCTGTTTCTCGGAACAGCCCTCATCTGCATCAAAGACAGCTTCCTTGGGTGTTGCTCCTGAGAAAAGTCAAAATATTTCTTTTGCAATTTCTGTTTTTGAAAAAAAATCAGTGAGAGAGATAGAAAATGCCAAATGGGAGGGGGAAAACTGGCATTCAACCGGTGTACATGCCACAGTCTAACAATGGTCAAATAGTAGGGGTAAGTAGGAAAAACAGGAAGGGAAACAAATTCACTTTCATTAGGAGAACTGCAGGATTTCACCTGTAATACTATCTTCTTTCCCTGTGTTTGTGTAACTAACAGGCTCCATGTGAGCAAACAGCCCAGCTGATACCTCTCTTGTCGGGTGTTTGCAGCGAGGCTTTTTCTCCCTAAGTACACATCTTACATGCTAATTGATTCCACCTTCCGAGAACGGCAGGATTTCACGACGCGGCGTGTCTTCGGTGTGTGTCTATGGCACGCTGCGGGGACCCACAAATAGCAGGGAGGAATTTTTAGAGTGCATCTAATGGCCTTTGCTTGTCATTAAGCTGATAAGTGTAAAAATCACTCTCCAGACTACTTGTGACACTTTATGTTTTTCACACGGTACTTCTGTAACATGATCATCCCCACATCATCTCCCTGCAGACACAGCCTGAAAGTCCAAGCTACAAGGCAGATCCTCTGCTCGATGGACCTCTGTGGCTTTATGTTAGCTGAAGGGTTTTGTGGTTCTAGAGGATAACGTTCTGTCTGACTGTATTTGTGTGCTTGTATTCCATAAAATATTTTCTAAAAACATTAGATGGTGACAGCTCGAACAGTGAATTTGACATAGGACTAAAGGAATGAGCAAATCTACTGTTTATGATAAAGACGCACCTCAAATGCCTTGATTTCATGGGGCATTGAGTATATTTTTTACCGGGATTAAGACAGAGATCCCTCATGTCCTTCTGATTGCACTTAATGCCGGTACACCAGCTCTCCTATACTGGAATCTGCTTTATGACTTGATTGCAGTAATGCTAAGACAAGCTATCTCTGTCTCCATCTGGCAGTGAATACCGTACTGAATATGAAGCATGGAGCCGGGTGTCCAATGGCTAGGACAGCCCTAGCAGTCTGTGGCGAGAGCGCTGGAGATCCAAGCAACGTAAGTTGCACAGGTCCAAAGAAAAAGCTAATTTGGGGGTCAGCAGTATTGACCTTGGGATCTGTCCAGTTGCATCTTTAAAATGAGAAAGAGAAAAGTAGATGGAGCAGAAGAGCAGGCTGCCTGTCGGAAAAGTACCTGGGGGTGTCGGTTGACAGCCGGCTGAACATGAGCCGGCAGTGTGCCCAGGTGGCCAAGAAGGCCAACGGCATCCTGGCCTGTATCAGAAATAGTGTGGCCAGCAGGAGTAGGGGAGTGATCGTGCCCCTGTACTCGGCACTGGTGAGGCCGCCCCTCGAATACTGTGTTCAGTTTTGGGCCCCTCACTACAAGAAGGACGTTGAGGTGCTGGAGCGTGTCCAGAGAAGGGTAACGAGGCTGGTGAAGGGTCTAGAGCACAAGTCTTATGCCAGTTTGCAGTAAGAGGGAAATGGTAATGATATATCGATTCTAAGAAGAACAGATAGGACTACTCAGAAGAGCCTCTATGTGTTTCAACTCCAGCTTTGTTATTTACTTGGACTGTCTGTTTCAATCTCTACATCTGAATAAGGTTTGTGCTTGTCCGTCTTTTAAAGTGCGTGAGTATTTTTCAATGAAAGGGGTGCATAAAATATGAGGCGCTTAGGACATGGTTTAGTGGGCACGGTGGTGTTGGGTCGACGGTTGGACTCAATGATCTTAGAGGTCTCTTCCAACCTTAATGATTCTATGATTCTATGAAGATCTGGGCAGAAGTAGCAGGCTGATAGGAAAACAGAGCAAATGTATTGCCGTTTACTTGAAGTTTCGTTCTCTAGTTTTATTCCACCACTGGGGCTTTTCACTCAAGATGTGACATCACTTACAACACAGTGGAGTTGTACTGGCCATCCTTGCAGTGACTTTTCTCTGGGAGATGCCCCAAGCAGCTCTAGTTCAGGCAGAGGGACATGCTAGCATGGGGGCATGACCTGAGGAGAAGGGGCAGGCCTGCGGTACCTGAGGAGTCAGCGGGGTGAGGAGTGAGCTAGGGCTGAG
>NW_008824243.1:4028937-4038228 GCF_000699105.1 Pygoscelis adeliae
CGCAAGAAGCAACCCCCCCCCCCCCCCCCCCCCATGCTCTCAGGGCTGGGTGCTCCTGAGCTTCTTCCTTCCTCGCCCGCTGCACAGGCAGGTATCTCCTGAAAAAGACTTTGGATTTTTCTTTTTCTTGTCACACCTTTCTGCAACAATATCTAAGAGTTTGACAGAAGAAAAAAATAATTGTACTATCTTTGTTTTGAAATAAACCCCCTGTCTCTCCAATCTTTTTTTGAATTACTTAAAATGCCATGCTGTGTGCCACTCCATGCTCTTTTTTGCAGTACCTGTTCTCCCTGGACTATCAGTCGGTCATACCATAACCTAATATGATTTTTGGTCCTTTTTAAGTGATGGCTGGATTCTAAATTATAAGCTGTTCCTTTACATTTTGCTTGCCAGTACTTTTCTCTTAAGTGCTAGCTTCCAGATTTCTTGCAAAATTCTGCTTCCCTGCTTATTAGCCCAGAAAACGTGGCCAAGTCTCAGCTGTAAATGATACTGTTATTGGGAATGCACTGCTCAAGGTGGTGAACTCAGGAGAGGGATTCTCTTTCTGTTATTTGTTTGTACAGTACCTAGCTGAAGGAGGATTTAATCCCTGCTTGGACCCTTTATACACTATCATATTAGAAGCCAGTAGTTCAATTGCTTACTCAGCCTGAACTTGTTGTTTTCTGTGCAAATTGTCAGACATTGTTCAGTGTCTTATTAACTACACCCATTAAGTCTGTATTTAATTAGCACGCGTGCTTTCTGACATAATTGAAGTAATGCTAAGATCAACTACTTCTCCATCCAGCAGCGTATACCACACCGAGCAGAAAGCACGGAGCTGGGTGTTCACTTTTGATAGCTGTAGGCAATGTGTGATTGCCTGTGGTTGCCAGTGTCCCATACACCGCCCACGTCTGTGTGCTGATCAGGAGTTTTCTTCTGAAATCTTGAGCTTTAGAAACAAATCAAAACGGCCCTTATGTGAATGGTGCTACTGGTCCACCAGCAGTCTTCAACCTGTGTCTGCTATGTAAGGATTTTTCTTTCCTCAGCAACAGGATAATTCAATTGCTTTTCATGGCACTTTTCCTTCCTAAAGCATTATTTTTATATTTGTGAATTGGTAGACTAGGGATCTGCTCTGCTTACAGAAGAGGTCATTTTCTTTGCAGCTAGTAATGACAGTTTATTTTGCCCCTAACAATGGAGATGAGATTCTGTGATCCTGTTCAGCTGTACCATGCTCCACATCTTGCAAAGGAAAGAGCTAATTCTTTTCCAGAAATCTCCAAAAATTGTAAGCAGCCTGAAGGTCAAACTTGTGGCATGGTGTATGAAAACCAGAGTGCTAGGATTGTGCAAGTAAAAATAGCTCACAAATGGTGATAGAGCACTGGTTAAATTACAAGATCGTGTGAAAGATGAAATTTAACCTCTCAGTGAGGTCACCTTGAAGTGGATGTGACCTCATCTTTTACATCATCTCCACTACGAGATTGCTTGTGTTTCTAAATGAGACTACTTATGACCCGTCTAAAGATCGGTGTGTGATTACATTTTTACCTCCAAATTTCACATGTTCATATCTTTGATGCTGTTTGACCATCTTACTCTATGCTTGACTGATTTTGAAAGGCTTGTGGAAGTCTGAAATAAGTATGTCTAAAGATTACACTTATTCTGCTGTGTCTTACTGTTTGTTGCACAAGCGAGTATAGTTTTTATTATTCATCACAGCACTGAGAAATCATGTACAATAAATACAAGGAAAATCCATCTGGAAAACTATAACCACAAAGACTAGAATAAAAATCAGAAGTTAAAATTGAGCTAATTTTAGTTAAGCAAAAATTGAACTTTTTTTTTTTCTGGAATATCACATCCTAAAGCTCTTTTCTGTTCAAAAGGAGAGGAAGATTTGTTAATGTGCTTTTGGTCTTTAAAATATTACTACTGGAGACTGTAAATTTCATTCTCTACAAGTATTTGACTGGATCAAAATAAAGAGTAGTCAAGAAGAACAGAAACATGAGCATGTACTGAATTAACTTTTTTTTAATTATAAAAGTTACAGCTCTGTGCTGCTGACAATGCTGAATTTCCCATTTGAGGCCTTTGGCATTGATACATTCTTGAGGAGGTAAAAACCTCTTATTTTTCATATAACACCAGGTGGTTTGTTACATTTAAATCAGTCCTTCTTTGTCATAGTTAGTTCAAGCAATTTTTCAATTTTTCACTATGTGGCTAACCAGGCACTTGAACAAGTTGGCCAGAAAGGCCATGTAATCTCTGTCCTCAAAGATATTAAAAACTGGACTAGACAAGGCTCTGAGCAACCTGATCTAATTTTCATGTTAGATCTAACTTAGGAGCTGACCCTGCTTTGAGCGGAGGACTAGATGATCTCCAGAGGCCCCTTTTAATTTAAATTATTCAATGTTTTTGTGCTTCTATGGGCTAGTTTTAACGCTCACAGCAAAATATTGAAAGTAGATCAACAACTGTGCTGTCAAACAAGGTGTATTTGCATTCAGAAGAAGGAAGAGACTTCTTCCTAAGTTTTGTGATCATTGGAGCTAATTATTCTTTTCTTGGCTTCCTTCTGCCTTTGGAATGATTTTCAAGGTGGGATATGTTTTGTAGTTGTCCACAGCATGACAGACACTCAAGGGATCTGGAAATACACTCAGCTGTACACAAAAGGAAAATATTCTAAATATAGACTCTTCCATAGTTAAGCTTTTCCTGCTGGACTTAAATTAATCTTGTTTTAAAACGAGAAGGATCCTGTACACTTCCCATCATCAGATCCAAGCATAAGTGCAGTTTACATAAAATGCAAAAGAGCAGAAATCCCAGTGGAGATTGGAGCATTTTCTTGAGAAAACATTGCCAGTTTCTAATCCAAGTTGAGCATGACACAGAGATGAAACTGTATTGTTAAGCAGCCAACGCAACTTAACAGCAACCTTGATGGTTGCCAATGTAAGCACCTGGGTAGAAAAAAATAGCCATTTCTGAATGTGGATTTGACATCAAACTATATGTTGGGTTGTATGTTTTCCACCATAGGCAGCAAGCTGCAAAGTGCTGGCAGGCAAACACCCTCTCCATGGAGCCTCATGAGGTAGCAGCCATCACATGGAGCAGGGAGAAGACGGGTTGCATATACCAGGGGATACAAGGTGTCTCCTTACTTTTTAACTCTTCTCATTTTGTTTGGGTTTTTTTTTGTTATTCATCATGTAGAACTATCTAAAGCTCAACGTTTCTAGTCCCTGTGCTGAGCTGAGGAGTCTGGCTCAGCCCCAGCTGCTGCGGTGTGCTTCGTGGTCCTCATGGGATACCCCCACATCACCGTGCTCTGACACCTAGTGGCCACAAAACAAAAAATATGGGGTTCTTTTGAGCTCTACAGCATGTTTTGAACCATCCAGTTATGTCAGTAAACTGTTCCCCTAAGAAAAATGGCATAGAGCCTTCATTTCATGAGCTGCAGAGTGTAGCTGGCCAGACTTCAAGCACATGGATGTTTCCCTAAGCAAGACATGTCACTAGGTATTTTTAAAGATAAATTCCCTGTTCAATGGGAAATATTGTCCCTGTGGAAAATGGTTAGGGAACATGAGGAAACTACACAAAAAGAAAAAAAATTCCTGAGTAAAGTTCATTCCATGTTGTGCTGTGGCACTTGGATTTTGGGACCAGCCGGCCTCTGGGGTTGAAGACAGAACACAGCCATGTGGGAAAAGCCTATTTCCTTTGCACTTTCCAAGATAAAAGTCTATATCTCTGCTGGGTAAACACAACATTTGAGTCATAGCTCTCTGCGGAATTACCTGGTAAAAAAGGAGTCACTCTACGCAGGTGCAAGTGAAGAGCTTGAATTCCCAACCCTGGAAACCGATGCTCACCATCCACTACAGATTATCACAGTGAGCACTGACCTTTTTCATGTGCCAAAAAGACACTGACTTATATGCTATGGATTCTTCATTTTGCCAGATCCATGACGAATGAATCCAACTGAGGAAAGCCTCCTGCTAATTCTGTCTTCTCCCACCCAATGCCATGCTATGGCTTAAACGCTTAAATCTGAGGCACAGTTAACACACACAGAGGCTTTGTGCTATGAACATGTGAATAGAAACAACCCTTTCTAGCTCTGCTGCCATCCCATCTCATTTTAGGAGGAGCTGGGTAAGAAAAGTCTCATTCTCAGTTGTCTTTTTGCATTCCCAGATACTTTGCAAGTGAAAGTATTAACTTTACTTTGCAAGTGAAGTTATACTTTTTCAAGTATAACTTGGTGTAAGTCAGTCTCTTCTACTCGCTAGGTTGGAAGGGGATCCACTTCTGTATTATAAGGCTGAAAAAATTTCACATTTGTCATATACATGTGTATTTTCTATGAAGAAGGCAGGTAATTCAGGGATGCATCCCAAAGAATCGTAAATCCCCAATCCCTTACTGGCCATGTGCAGAACGAGGAGGTAATAAGGAACTTTATTACTGGGCAGGAACCGATTAAATAAGGGGTTGCTAAGAATGGTTTCGTAGGATCACATTCTGATGGCTTTAGACCAGCTTTCATCCAGACACTTTCTCCTACTCCTCACCCTTAGCAAGTGCTGGGTTGATGAGTGATGTAGGTTTTTCTCATTTTCTGAAAGTCACCATTGTTGCTGTCAGTCAAATCATCAATCACTTCTTCAATCCATTGGGGGAAAAAAAAAAAGAAACAACAGATGCAGCTTAACTTAAGTTCATGTTGTATTGAGTTTGTAAATGAAATTATGATGTTTTAAAACTGATGTGTTTATTTTTCTCCTTCTTTCATCTTCTGTTTCGTATGTGAGAGAGGATAAAAAGGTAATGTTTGCCCTTTTCTGTTCATTGTGATTCATGAGTCTTTTGTTGGGCTGGATTTCATCTTCACCTTGTGATCCCCACACATGATCCCTTCCCTATAGTTCCTCCTTTCTCTTCTGCCCTGATAAAATTAGGCTTTTAAACTCTTCTGAGCTGAAACCTTTTAAGTATTCTTTGGAGATGCTTCTGTACTGACACCAACCTTTCCTCTGCCAAGTGTATTGTCCAGCTCTCATTTCAGATGTCAAAGGGATCTTTGTGATTTCTCTCATCAGCCTCTGTACTTGCTCAGCAGTTATTTTCTTGAAAAATGTCATTTCATATCGAAGTAAGAAATGTTAAAATGATCGAACAGTTCATAGTTCTGCTGCTGCCATTCAGGTGCATAGATCTGAAGGCCCTTTTTCACAGAGCTGGGTGTGCGCCACTGCTCCTGTTTTGCAGCCAGGGAACATGAGGCAGAGAGTCGTGTGTCTGAGTATGCATGGAGGTGAGATCCCTGAGCTGCAGCCCTGTGCCCCGACTGCTCCCGGTGTCCCAGCCTGCCCTGAGCTAGCTTGCCCTGCTTCTGGGGAAACGAAAAGAAAAAAAAGAAGTTGGGCAAACTATTCTCTTTGAACCTGCTCTCTGTTTTAAGATGGGTGAGGGTGAACTGTGGGCAGGTTGTCTCAATGATAGCAGCGTACCGGCTACTCTGCAGGAGCTGCTGATGCTCATGCTATGCCTCTGCAGTAAACAGGAGTAACTTGCTCTGTTTTGGGGTTGCGACAGGGAGAGAGCATGATGCTGCGGTGAAGTAGGTCGATACCCTGCCTTGGCAGTGTTTGAGAGTTAAATTTGCTTTCTCTATGTCACACCTTGCTTGGGAGTGCACGCATACCCTCAGTATGGTGCTGGCAATAGTCAGGATGTCTAGAAAATTTTCTGCGTCAGGAAAATCTACTGGTGAGAATGATATGCTTAAAAAAAATACGGGACTTGTCCTTTATGACAAATACCAATGGTAATTTAAGACTGGGGCCAAATGACAATGAACATGAAGGGAATGTCCAGTCCAGCTACCTGTGAGAACTGCAATATCTGCAACAGCTCTTCCTTGTGAAAACAGCTGAAATAGTTTACCTAGGACAACTTCTCTTCCTCACAAGAGTTGACCGTATGGTCTATAATTCCTTCCTGGATGTGCGAAAGGTTTGCATGTCTGACTTTTTCAAGGTCGGTGGATGTTAAAGCTCATTGAGAGGGTGAGGGAGAAGCTTTGTGCAATTTTATCTTTCTCACTATCTTGCTGCTCATTTTTCATTTATCTCCGTTCTGCAAGGCAGCACCTCTCAGCACCTCCCAGGGAGCTGATCCAAGGTCTGCACCCAAGCTGTCTCCTCTATAATCCTGGTGACCCACTGAATTCAGCTGGATAATGAGAGTAATGTTAACTCACCTTCAGCTGGGAGACCAATGCAATTCATTTTTGTGATAGTCTCAGCAAAGATGATATAGAAACATCTGAAGTAAATCAGAGTTGCACGATGCACAGAGTTAATGCATACAGTATCATCACCGTGGTTTTCCAAGGTTATCCCATTTACCTGAAATAAACATTTACATCTGAGCAAATAAAGTGTATAATGATGCTAATAATAAATAAATAAGGGGCAGCAGGGTTCTGGGCTGTTTAATTTCTATTACAAAGGCTCATTTGAAGTGTATCTCCGAATCAAAATCAATGCACCTAACAAAATCACATCCAGAATCTAAAAGCTGATTATCTGTCTGGTTTCAGTAAAGAAAAACTCCTCCTACTAAGCCTTCACAGAAGCTGCATCCACAAAAACAGAGCTGATTTGAGTGCACTTTGCATTGGCTCATAGAGAGAGACATTTGCTGCAAGCTGCTCCCAGTTAGGCTTCAAGTCACTTCTTTCCATTGCTGAGACATCTTCAGAAAGCTTTTTTAGGGAATAATGCCACTTTCTTGCCCATCTTTAATTGTGACAGTCCTTCTGTTACAGTGCTTACAGACTCCATACAGTCTGTGCTCTGACACTGAATATTATTTTCAAGTCTTTCAAAGATTCATAGTGGTTAAAGCCAAAAGATCCTGATGACTTTTATGCTCTGTCCTGCTTTACACAATGCAGCCATGCATCTGGCTATAGTGACAGGATTAGAAAACCCTAAAAATTATAATTCTAGCACCTTGTGTCTTTACTGAGCACTCTCTCACCCACTTCAACCTGACATTTATGCAGACAGAGGTATTATCTTACTCAGCAGCTAGGCATGTATTTTATCACGCAAAACCGCAGGTGATTCCTTCATTTTAAAGGAATTAAGGCTGTATGTTACCTTCCCAAGTCTCCATTAGCATGTGTAATAGAGCATTAGCAATTTGTAGGTGTAAGAAATTTACTATCATATCACTGTCCTGCCACACAAATTAGATAGTTAATGAGCAGCTGGTTCTTCCTGTTGCCACAAATAATCTGGTTGTATCTTTACAGTTAGCTATTTTTAACAGGCATTTTTAATCAAATAATAACAAGATTATTAAAGGCAATCCTTTACAAATTCAAGGTGGCATAATTAATTGCCAAGAATGTAAAATATTAAAAGCTAACTGTTTTTTAGTGCAGCAGAAGCTCTTTCCAACTGCATTGACTCCAGGTCTTATCAAACCTGAAGCCCATGGCTCTGCACAGCTCTGGCACTGTCCTACAAACTTGTCTGGCATTTCTACCAACCTGCTCTAGAGATGCCTTTTTTCAAAGCCAGCTGGTTCAATCACTCCTGATTTAGCATCATCTGTGTGCAAAGTCAGCAGTGACTCCTGGGGCCCATTTAGGCTATTTTGTGTTTACGTGCATGTTTGTGTGTGCATGTATGTATACTATGCATGGATTATCAGTTAAATATGTATTGACATCAGGGTAGGCAATAAAAACTAAGGCTAGAGCTTAAATCTTTTCCCTGAATTTCTCTTTCCCCTCCGGTGTTCTGGTCCCTGCTGTAGTTTACTGCAGGAAGCTATACGCTAATCAGCCCGTAAAACGCTGCTCTGGGGGAGACGGTGATCCCAGCCACAGGCTGGGCAGATAATAGACTTGCCTCACTTGACAAAAAGATAAAAGAATGCATTTTGTTCCTCATTATTTCACTGTTTTTGGGAGGTGGGTTCTTTCCCTCTCTTGTTTAAACAACATAAACAATGCCAAGTGTCATGACAGGAGTGGCAGCCTGTCGATGCAGTCCTATAATTAGAAAATTTCCACGCATGAGGCAAAAGGAGTGTCTTCAGGCCACTTCCTGACCCACTCCTCCATAGATCAAAAACCCGAGTAAGACACAGATAAGAAAACGCCCAGGAAATGAAACATGCTCCATACTGCTAATTCAGACAGCCTTATTTTTTGCTGCGGCCAGGGGCTGACTGGTGCGGCACTTCTGCCTAGGCACCTCATTGTATCATCAGCGAATTTGAAAGGACAGCAAGGCAAAAGGCTGCTGTTCTGTTGGGGCCAAGCAGTTTGTCTTCCTTCCTTTGGTCTTCTTTATTAACCAGAGTGTAACTGTATGGACACAGCGTAACACTGTGGGAGACAACAGACTTCTTGTTGCGAAGTCCAGAATGTGCCTCTCCCCTCTCCTCTCCTCTCCTCTCCTCTCCTCTCCTCTCCTCTCCCCTCTTCATCTCTAAAGATTATTCTGCCCAAATTAATAGCAGTAGAGAAATCTGCCAACCAACTCAATGAAATATTATCGCTGTTTAACTTTTCTACTCAGCTACTTGCTTGCTGGCACAATCCCACCAGATAAGCACCTCGCTTTTTGCGAATGCCTCTGCTGTACTCTCCAACTTGTCTCCATACGCTACAAATGCAGAACATGCAAACTCAAATAGCAACCAGCAATATCAATCATGCGGCCACTTTTCAGTATTAAAGGCAAATTAATGCCAGACTTTTAAAGTCCAGCTGCTTGGGGCCAGGGTGAGGCAGACTTGTTCACTGCAGCTGTTTATAGGTACCCAGGGAGGATAGGGCAGGAGGGTTTTACTGGTACCCTCATCTGAACTGATCTGACTGATGAGCCTGACATCTTAATTCTCGTGAAAAGTGCCACGGGCTCTTCAGCAAGAACGTGAGGCCAAGACCTTGGTCCTGCAGCTTGGCTGAGTGTGTGTACAAACTTCTCACAAGCGAAAGAGTTAAGATCATCTGTCAACAGGTCTGTCCCATAATATGCTGAGAAGTCTGGCCCAGCTCCAGGGCTAATTTTAAGCATATGAGTAGCTTCTTTCAAGTCAGCGAGAGCGGCAGAGTGAGCTGCTGGCTCTGGGAGAAGGACGCTTGGGCACTGGCACGGCTAGACCCCAAGGAGGCAGGGACAGTGCCACCCCAAAGTATGAGCTCATGGGTTGGCAACC
>NW_008824243.1:4038520-4061986 GCF_000699105.1 Pygoscelis adeliae
CCAGGGTTGCTGGGCTGCTTGTATTGCATAGGATTTCCTGTACTGCGTGATCAAATCCCATGCACCACATGACAAGCATATGGGATATGTCTTTTTGTGTATTTTTGCAGTAACTGGCCACTCTTCTGGATGCTTGGGAGTCCAGGCTGGTGGCCGGCGGGAAAAACGGCTATTGCACACCCACAGGTAAATCACACTGTATGTACCAGACTTACCGTGCCTGCGCCGTGCTGTCAATCTGGGTGTGCACAGGGCTGTACAGATGCAAGCATGTCTGTCTGAGAGGAAAGTACAGTCAGAACCACGACCAGGGTCTTTAAAAGCCTTAATATAATGAACCTGGGCAATAGTAACATCTTCACTTCTGCGGGGAACTCCTAACCTTTACTAATGAAAAGCAACGGCCAAAATGTTTTACAACATTATTGCCTCTTTTTGCTTGGCATGAATGATATGAGTCTGTAATTTTATGTAGACGTCACGTAGATCACAGTTTTAGCAGCCAAAGAGTTTAACAGGTTTCAGCTGTTACCGTTGCACTTATCTATTGAAATGTTCCTGGAGATGTGCAATTATTAGAAGAGTAATTTAGTTTCAGTTTGCAGAATTTCCTGATGAAGATTATATCTTCAAAGTCGATATAGTATGCCCGTCTTTTATCCAAATCACTCATTATCTCAGCAAAGGGCATGTCTATTAGAGAGCAGCACTTACATGCAAAACTCCTGTTATCTGAGTATGTTTAACTAGTTAAATTCCGTGTCTCCAATGTCAGCCAGATAAAGAAGGCTACTGTATATTTAGGACACAGCCTGCAGAAAAATTCTTACCAAAATACGGTATCATATGGAACTCTGCTTTATTAAAAATGACTCTTTTTTACCCAGCTTTTTCAGATTCCCATCTAACCTAGTGATTTTTTTGAGTTTGAGAGTGATGCCTCCCCAGCTTTCTATCTATGCTTTGTTTCTCTTCTTCCTAACTCATTTCCAGAAAATGTAGCCTCTTCCCCTTCCTAGCTGAACAGCAATATTAACACTATAAGCAGTCAAATGTACCAGAAGGGTATTGGCAAATGACTGAATGATTTGTGCCCCATATTATGTTGAACCAGGCAACCATTGTGCTTATCAACTTGATTAATTAATATGATCCATTTTTGCTCATGTCCCTTTCCTGTGAAGTAATCTGCTAAATATGTTGGCTACATTGAAAATACCCCATGAGAAGCACCTTGCTCTCTTCTTCCAAACACCAATGCGGGGCTGAGCATCTTTCAAAACTGAAGCGTCCTCTGGGCAGTCGCATGGGTTTGCTGGTTGCTTTTGTTTTGGCATTTTTCTTTTTGTGAGGTGCACCATAATCTTGCCCGAAGAGGTTTGCTTAAATTCCTCTTGCTGCTTCAGAGGCTATGAATTAAAAAATCAAACCAATCCATACAGATTACAGTCAGAAAATGCTGACAGTTATGAATCAGAACCAAATGCTTTCTTCAGAAGTGTTTTCTTTAATTTACAGCAAGTAGAAATTCAGGAACCTCTGTTATCGACGAGGAAGCCCAGGAACAATAGCTCTTTCCTGTAAGTATCAGTAAAGTGATGACTAAACAGGGACTCAATAACCAGACAGTAAGCAAGGCTACCTCCAGTGGGCATGCACTGAAGTTGAGGATGGTTGCTGAGAAAGATGGTGAAATTAGACCTTATTTATTAAAATTTCCTGCCATATTCCAAGAAGGGAAAAGTGACTACAAAGCCAAGAACAGACAGTAAGTGCTGGTAACGTGCAGCAAGGTTATTTGGTAATAAAATATACCCCCACATGGTCCAAGCCTCCCGTGCAGCTGTATCAGAGCTGCATTTCAAATTATGGTCGGGAAAAACAACTGTCACCTTCTGCACCGGTCTTGTGGACTGCTGGAGACACCGGTTTTCTGGTTCACCCAGACCCTTCCTTGGCCCATCAGTTCACCTCCTCATGTCGTCCTGTCAGCCAGCCCCTCATCCCAGGCTTCAGGGACCCAGTGACAGTCATCCTACCAGAGGTGACCTGCACCATGAATGTGAGAGCATCAGTTGCTTTCACTTAGTAAAATGAATACAAGATTACGAGGACTACGCCTGGAGAATATCATCTTGCTAAGTGCTTAATGGGCCATGCCGACTCTTGAAGGCCTCTTTCTCTCCAGGCGGGAGCAGATATGGGCTGTTACCGTGGGACGGAGACAGCAACAGTTTCCTCACAGTCTTTTGTGAGGAAAGCAAGTCTCAAGGCCGTGGGAGCTGCTCAGCGGGGATCCAGCTAGCGCGAGAAGGAAAGCAGGACCTCCGGCCTGTGGTGTGGGTGGTGTTTCTCAGGAGCAACATGAGGTGAATTTGGGCAAGCCTGTGTTCGTGCACTGCTGGGGAGAATTTTAGTAGAATATGTGTTAGAGTAACTACAGTTAGTTCAGTCAAGATCGATTGAATAAAATACTCTTTTGGTGTCACAAAAGACGGGGTAGTTAAAATAAGAAATCCCAAATTTATTTCATCCCTCTGAGTTTTGCCTTCTCATCATGACTTTTCTCAGTTCTTGATGATTTTAATGATGATTAAATCTTTCCTCAGATTCTGAGGATCTCCTTCTGGCCCAGCCCATGCTTCTGGTTATACCCAATCCTGCGTGCACACGCGCGCGCCTGCTCCAGGAACTGCTCTGACATTCCCAGCATGACAGCAAGCAGCTTTTGTTCAGAAACAAAGCTACATGAACTCGTTTGAAAGACTTGTTGAACTTGGCCCATTATTTCCCAGAGAAATGACTGGTAAACAGATTTATTTGTCACAAATTTTTAGCTGAGTGAATTCTGTAGATAACTTTTGGCTGCAGACCATTTGCAAATAGTTTGCAATTAATATTGGAGATTTGAGATGATTTGCTGTAGGTTGCATAAGAAATTTCTGCTCTCTTGGCTGGATGAATATAACTCCTAGAATCAGGTTTCTTGTAGAAACTCTTGCGTGTGCAATATCCGTATTTACTTTCTGCAGATTCTTTGTAGTGTGTGGTTGATCCTGCCAGGGGCTTAGCACACTGTCTCTGCTCCAGAAAAACACTTATACCTGTGCTTAACTTTAAGGATAAGATTAGTTCCCCAGAAGTCAAGCCAAAGTTAATTTGAGCACGTGTAAGAGAAAAAGCAGTAAAGTTGGTTTAAGATTATATGATCATGAAAAAATGTGTGTCCCTTCTTTGTCCTGAAAACAAAGTGCCACAGCACTAGTCTTGTTCCTGACCTGGCCCTGTGCTCGTGGCACCTCTAACCCCTGCCTGGCCGCCCCCTGCCCCAGTGCTGCCTGCCCCAGTTTTCTGCTCAGCACCAAAACCGCAGTGGCTCTGGGAGGGCTGTCCTCCATGACCCCTGAGGCCTCTTCACCTTCTCCATCACTCCTAAAACACTGTGCCCCACCTCCACCCCGAGTCAGCACAAGGCAAGCGTCCTCCTGGTTGGGTCCAAGCAGAGTAGTTTTGAGATGTTTGAGACACAACTTCATTCTCGTACCAAGTTAAAGGAAAGGGCACACCATGGTGATAAAAGCCCTCTATTTGTAATAGCCTTTTCCAGAGTTTTTTCTTCTCTTGGTGCAGGATCACACCACACAGCAGCTATTTTTTCACAGCGTGAAATATGACTTTATTTTTCTGGAGCTGGCAGAAAAAATTACCAAAGCAACAACCTGTTCTGAAGGGGGCTGTGGTTTGTCTTAAGGACAGTGACATTATGAAGAGCCTAAGGTCCGAGGCACTCAAAGAGCCAAGGTTATAAATTTGAAATGCCAAATATTTACAAAACCTAAATGAGAGCTTCTGCAACTCTCTAGAATGAACAAGCCATATCTTTCAGAAATGCTTCTTGCTTTACAAAAGTCCTGTAGCAGAAAGGAGCCTGTGTAGACTGGGCAGAGCTCTCCAGGGATTTGCTTTGCATCACAAACACCAGCCTTTGCTTCTCCTCTCTGCGTTATAGCATAGCCGGGGCCAAGGATAATACTTATCAACACTGTCACCTTATAATATGTTTCTCATTAATGTTTGAGAATTGTTGGGAGAATTTAATAAAGAAAGGCCATCCCATAAAGAGCTAAGTATTCTGCCTTCCACTTGTCAGCTCTTCTAATTGATCTGCCCACTGGCTAACCTCTTCTCTCATCCCTCAAAGGTCAAATCAGTTGACATAAATGGAGATGATTTCAGTAACTTCAAAGAAATTACACCAGTTTATACCAGCTCCAGCTTTCTCCCACAACACTTCTCTTCCTTCAGTACAAGCGAAAACTTGCCCCTTTCTAAAATTGATTACGTCAGGAAGACATCTGATGAAGGACATTATAAAACCATATAGGAGCACGCTGTGCTCTGGAGCCTGGTACAGAAATACCCAGGTTAGGTGTGACCAACCTGGGAATGAGGATGCCTCCGGAATCCAGCTAGAAGGCCTCTCCTGTGGCAGTGCATGCAGACCTGCTCATCAGGAGGTAGTCTGGAGCATTTTGCATCCTACTTCATCCATTGTACAGCCCCAAGGTGCTGAGTCCTCCCTAATGGCCACCTGCGTCTCCTAATTCCAGAGCCACAGGCTATACACTTGCACAATTTTCCAGCAACTTAACTTTCTACTCCTGGGCAAAATTCATTGCTCCAGTGAATCATCCTCCAGCCACTCTGTGTGGGAACGATGGTCATACATGCTGATGCCGTGCATCCATGGATCTGCTTCCCATTACAGCAGGATAGATGGCCACGAATCCTGCTATGATGGCTGGTGTAGCAAGAGACTGTGTTGGCCCATTTTGTCTAAGTCTGAGAGACCAAACATCCTGTGTTGGTGTAGATAGTCCTGATGTGCAGGAACTTTCCCAACCCTTCAACAAAAGTCTTTGCACTCCTATCTTGTCTTCATGATTCACAGGGATGTAGGATTTTCCTGGTCTCTCCCTTTTGAGCCGCAGCCCTGGGAACTCATCATTCATCATGCTGCCACAGGGAGGTGGGAAACGGGGGCTGCCCTGCTCCTGCCTGGTGTGGTGGGGTGGAATGACCCAGCAGGGGCATGGCTTTGTGCAGGAGAGATCCCCGTTTCCTGTTTGTCCCCATTTCAAAAGAAACCTAATCCAACAGCAAATAAAAACCGTCTTGCTAAGATCTTTAGACTTAGGACTGTGTTAACCCTGAAGCAGAACTTAATCTTCCCTTTCCAAACATGGTCACCTGGATGATGACTGAAAATGCTGGTGTTGCAGTCCAGAAAGGCTTGTCTTTTCTGTTAGCATTCAGAGGCCTTTGGATGTCAAACTTCAAAAGTGTCAGCCTATCCCCTTCTGCAAAAGCTATTTCTATTAATAAATACATAGAATTAAGGGAGAGTGTGGGGTCCCATCATTCCACCTTGGCGTGCAACAACAGTTGTGGGTAAGCCCCATGTGAGAAATAAGTCCTCACAGCTGCTATCCTGTTAACTTCAGCTATTTTGTTATTTTGGCTAAGTTGTCAAAATGTTAATTTCCTGATGTCTGGGAAACTGGCTGAGCAGCATCTACAGCGCTGGGCTCTGCTGCTTGCCGGTGAGATAGAGGGAGGCTGGATACAAGAGTGCAGGCCTTCAGCAAGAGGTAGTGCAAAGAAAGGACTGCTCTTAGTTCCTCAGCAGCAATTTTATCTTATCTGTGCACATTGCTCTTTCCAAATCAAGACCAGCCTTTTCATTATTATAAACAACTGCAGAGTGGGAAAATGTTCCCTGAGGCAAGAAGCAGCACTTGACATAAAGCACTGTAATGGAAGCTACAGCATGCAGCAAAATTAATCACTCCTTAAGACATATTCCTGCTCTCAGTGCAAAAGTCACTTTTGCACCAAATGATACACAGCCTAGTGTCAACTCCATGAGTCCAAGGAGACCATATTAAAAGGACAACATGTTGAGTCGCAGCTTTTAATCACATAAGGCTCAATCTCAGAAGGTGCTGCAGCTGAGTGTCCCAGCTGCAGTCCCATAGTGCATGTCAGCGTCAAAACACTCTCCCCATTCATGGAAGGCACGGGAGACATATATATGCTTAAAATTGAGCACACATGCCCAAACCTCTTCAGGAGTAGCAAGGACAGGACCTTGCAAGACCGAGCTGAAACAAACCATTAGTAACTGGACCTGGGTGGGGTCAGAGCAGAGCTCTTGTTACAGATGATGTCCAAACCCAGTTCCCTTCTTTAGGGAATAAAGTTGCTTATTGAAAAACAAAGGTTTTTGTCAATAAACCCTATTAAATTTTATGAGCTCTCCCACCTCTTCTTCCTGCACTGTGGTGCTGCTGCTTTTATTAGTTGTTATGAACATCCTTATTGTTATTACTCTTACTGGGGATCTACTTGTCGCTAACTGTTATATGCAGAGTGCCTGGGTGTTTTGCAGTGCTGGTGTATCATTTCACCCAGTATTTTCTCCAGCAAAGTGACTGAGCCTGCCTGTAATCGGAAGACAGTGTTTGTGAGAGCGTGGTCAAAGTGCACCGCGCAGCACAGGATGACAGCCTCAAAGTCAGCCCTGCAGCTGTTGTGCTTCTTTGAAAAAGGTCTCAGTCAGCTCTTACAAATCTGCTGATGTTATTTCATTTCCATCAAACAGGCCAGGAGCCCCAGAGCTGGCTCTTTCCCCATCTGCTCTTGCCTTCCCTGCACACCTCGCTGAGAGCTTGCTGAAAAGGTTTCCTCTTTGTTTCAAAACCTGCCGGCACTCTGAACCAGGTCACTGTAACAAGGTGCTTGCAAGCAGTCAAAACTTAACATGGTCTTGAAATGTGATTATATCAGATCAGGACTTTGCTTTTTAGTGGTGTATGATCAACAGCTTGCAAAAGGGAGAAAGAAAAGCAAAACTTCTTGTATGAAGTCAAGTTTGGTGAAAGCTGTTTGCAGAGCAGTGCTACAGACTCTGTGCCCTCAGGGAGGGAAAGGGGAGTACAAAGAAGGAATCGTGAATGTGATTCAGTCTGCAAAGGCAAGTGATACTGCTGCTTATGCCAGTTCTGGAGATGATTTTTTGGGAAACGGGAAGCTTTGCAGGGAACCACTAGACTCAGCTGAGACAGCATCATTACGGTGCAATTACATGATTTACCAAATCTGACCTAACTGCTCACTGCCAACAAGGGGGTGATCTCTGCTTCCCAGTTTTTATCATGCATTCCCTACTCTCTAGCAATTGCATGATTATGGGTTGTGTTGGTCCATTGAGCTGATCTGATAGAAAACTGTTTCTTGGAAGTGGGTTTGTTTTCTGCCAGATGAGCTCAATGGACCAACTCACTCTAACTGTGTGATTATGGCTGTAAAGAGAAGCAATGACAACTTATGCCTGGGGGTGTAGGAAGGGATTCATCCCTTTTGGTGCAGCCTGGAACATGCTGGAATAGGTGAAATATTATGTTTCATTTTCAGAGGCCATGTCTGAGCCATCAGCTGGACCAGTGGTGGTCAGTTTAGCCCTAAAACCAAGACTGGGGAGACTGGTGTTGAGGGTGGGAGGGAGCTGTGTTTCCTCTAGGGCTGTAGCACTAATGCTAGCCCTAAGAAAGCCACAGGGATGCATGGCTGAGGCTGGGGAAGAGTCTGGGACCATCCTTCTCAGAAGCAGTCTTAGCTCACCCCACTTGTGAAGCCACAACATCAGGGATTGAACCTGCCGCTGTTTGTGGGTAATGTAGGTAAAAGCTTGTGTCCAGTTGAGATGAACACTATTAGTAAAACAAAAGTCCTAAACCAATGTTGTTCCATTAATGTCACTACATGTATGTCATGGTGAATGATTCAAGCACAAGATTTTGAAAGCTGACCATCTAGCAGATTTGGCTATTACTACAGCTATGTTGTCAAAAATCTGTTTAGCTGCCAAAAGACATAATTTCATACTCATTTGCAGTTCCCTTTCGATGGCAGGGAGCACAGTGGCACTTATTACATATAGATGAAAGATGAGTAAGATGATCTTACAGAAGATGAGGGACCAAGCCATGGCATCAATAGCACACCTCTGAGTGAATGCAGAGGTCTTGTGCCCGTGTTGGCAGTGACTGATCATTCTGTATTTTTTGTTAGCAAACGGTGAGCATGACCTGGTATCAGCAATATATCAGAAAGTGGAAGGGCAAGCTCCAAAACCACTTCTGTGTTTGGTGATGCTTCATCGTTCTCTAGAAGTGTTTATCTGGATGTGACTATCACATGGCTGGAAGGTCTCTGGCTAAGTCAGTGTTGTGAAAAACCTCAGGAGCAGGATACATACCTGGTGAGATGTGATGGATTTAGGTGTTCAGGTCCCTATCTGTTCAGTCTTCTCCTTTCCCAAAGGCTCTTGCCCTTACCGAATCATTGCAGTTTATAGTCTTTTCACAAAATAGGCACTCATTCTGAGATGTTTTATTTTGCTGGATTGTAAACCGCAAGGATTCAAAAGCTGTCACAGGAGCCGGTGAGATGTCCTACAGCAAAAGCAGCAGCTTCTGAGAAACAGGTGACAGAAATCACAAGTTTTTCCAGCCCGTGAACCAGACCTTCTTTCAAAGAAAAGACACAATTTCCCCGCTTTCTTAACCATTCACATTTCTTTTAAAACAAGAGACTATGCAAAAAATTTTGGATATCTGTGGACTTATTTCTCCCAAGTAAAGGTACTGAAAGAAACTTGTTAAAAAGGAATTAGAAGTTGAGACATATACAGCTTCCTTGAATGTTTTTTTCTCAGATAGTGAGTATTTGGGCAGTAGACAAAATGAAGGAAGGAATATCTTCAAAATGTGCGGAAAAAAAGCTTTGTGCATAATTTCTGCCCAGACTGAGCATTAGGAATGTATAAAACCATTGAAATCAAGGGCAAGATTTCAGCTTGTTTCACCGTCAAAATAATTGAGCCCCAAATGTGTGTAACTGGTCCCCGAAATTTAGCTGGTACAGTTGTGCAGTGTGCTGGATTATCTGTGATGAGCCTGATATTTTCTGTAAGTCTATTTCCACTTTAGAGCCTTGAGACACTAACTTATGTTATGCCTTACTAATTAATTGCTCTCTGATGACTAGAAATGCAATAGACTGGCAACTCTTAATGAAAATCCAGCTGAGGGAAAATTATATAAGCCTTCCTGGATTTCTCTTTCTTTACTTTTACTCAGAGTCGGTAAGTTCAGAAATTTCACCCTAAATTATGTTTTCACTTTCCCCTTACTTAATCTTTAGTCTTGAAAACGCAGTGTGCTTTAGATGATAATGGAAAAATGTATAGTAATCTCAACTGGGCTGGGATATAGAGCAGCCCCTTCTTTAAAATGCACTATAGGAAGTGGGATGGGGTGGAACTGCGTACAAAACAAGAGCTTTGCTTCCTGGCAGTTTATTTTCTGTCATTTTATTTTATCTAGGTCTGGGTGTGCTTGCCACTTTCACTGGAAAACCATGTTTGGCTCAGAGTTTTAAGAAAGGATTCAAGAAGTAAAAATCAAATGGAAATATCCCCCATAATGAAGGGGGCTATCAGAGCCTTTTGCTACAAGATTTCTTTTATGTGTGAAATATTTATTAGTCCTTGCCTGTTCATTATTTGAAGGGATATCTGAATTGGTGTATCCTTAGGGAATCATGACAGGAGCAAAGGGAATGTTTACCATGAAAATGGTGCTTAATCTCCATGAATGACAGGAAAAGATTAAGCAAACTACAGATAAACCATCTTATCATTCAAAAGTATACACGCTGAGTGCGTTGTAAAATAAATACACAGCTGCTCTTCAAATCCTTTGTGCATCAAAGGACCAGAAGCACAAAAAGGACTTACCTCAAAAAGGATTTATGTGGACTATCCAGAAGCACAAAAAGGACTTACCTCAAAAAGGATTTACGTGGACTCTCCATCCAAAGATTTAAAAGAACTTCCACTGATCAGCCACCTCAGTCTAGCATCTGAGCTGGTTCGGAGGTCCCTGTTGGACCTGGAAATCAGACCTGCTGCTTGTGCTGCTTCCATAGCCAAAGTGATGCTGGCTTCAGCAGCTCCGTACCCTTCTCCTCCACGGCTATTCAGAATCTAGGCAAAGTGGCCTCTGTTCCTATGCTGGCTTCACTGGACTATTATATGACTATAGAGCCTTTATTTTAGGAAAGGCTGCCCATGGTAGCCCATTTTATATATAACACAACTCACATATCCAAGAAGTGGATGGCTTGGGCTTTATGCCCTTTCTGGTTAATGGTAATTCAAAACTGTAGTTGCTAACACTGGATTATGACTGTCAGGCTCTAACTGAATCTATGAAAAACCTAAATATTTACAGAACGTGACCTCTTGATTGACAAATGGCATTCTGAGAAGAGTTTCAGAGAAGGAAAAATTTCTGTGCCTATAAGACTTTTATCAATAAGGTGAGAGCTCATGAGATATTTTTCTCACTAACGTGTTCAGAAGGTTGTCTAACCATTCAGATACTGTGTTATTTTCCCACTATAACATTCTCTCTCACAACTAGAGCATTTTTCTGCCACTGAAGTTAACGTACCAAACCCAGAGATTTCCAGCCTTTGTGAAAGTTCATTTTGCAGAGCCTTTCCTGGCGTCTGACACCACGATGAAAGCTCTTCCTCATGCAGTCCATTACAATTCCTCCGAGGCTTAAAGGCTGCATTTCCCCAGTGCCATATGGCTACCACTAAAGATGATCGCAGTGACTGAGCTAAAGATAGGGGCGGTTTCATCTACTCCTGGAAAAGGACAATGTACAAAACCTTCAGTGGGATGGGCAAAGCGTGGAGCTGTCTGATTCGCTGTTGTGCCGTGTCATCTCCCAAAGTAAAGCTCTTCCAGGTTAAGACTGTCCACAAATATCACCTCCAAAATTTGAGACAAGGATTTTCCTGTATCAGAAACTCACCTGTCTATCACTGGGTGTTGATGTTCACTTGGAAGAAAATGATCTCTCTGTTCCTACTGCATAAAAAGTCCCACCACACTTACGGTGGAGGATTAAATCTTTCTCTACGCCCATTGATAAAAGTAATGACTTCAGGTAGATCCTTGATAAAAGCCAAGCATTAAGAATGAAATCTAACCTTTTCATACTGAAGAAATCCAGATTAACTCCACAGGTGTGGAGTTAATTTATATTAGTTAATTATAATTTATTTTATATATTAATTTATATATTATAAGAAATAACCTTACCATATATTCAAACCAATTGTAGCTGAATTCCAAATATGTGTTCCTGCCCCAAGAATACAACTTTTTAAGTTGTGGTTCTTCTTTTTATAAAACCAACAGATTTCTACAGGCTGTGCAAACACTTCATGATAGATGAAAGTCAGTGTCCTTCTTTGCATAGGTCCTTTCTCACATGTAACACTGACCATTGTTTTTAAGAAAATAGATCTGACATCAGCTCAAGGGTGAAATTCTTTTTACTAGTTGGTGGAAGTGTCCATGTGAGGACTCTAGACACTGCAACCAGAAGATCATATTTCAGATGAAGAATTATTTGGCATTTCTTCTTTCATCACACTGAGCCAAATTCATTATCGACTTCAGAGAAATTAAGAGTTACTGAATTTGGGTTACTGTCAAAAGGATTATACAGCAGAACAAGTCTATCAGAAATGTTGGGGATTTTTTCTGTGTCTTTTGGCACGCTCAGGGGGAGTTAGTTTTAAGTGGCATTTTAGACACGCTAACATTAATCAGTGAAGGATGTTCATGCAGAGTTTTCCAGTCTGCATCAGTGCAAAGGAGGTCAGAACCGGACTGACAGACGCGTAGTTCCTTTGGAAGCACTGTGGTTTCTTTTTGGAATGCACTGGCCTTTCATTTGGCTACAACGTGCGATAAGTAAATCCAAGGTGCTTTGGCATTTGGCACCTGAAGTACATCTGAACATAGTAAGGCATTAACACATTGGGTTTCTGAGCAGCAGAACTAGCAGAGCTTAGTTTCCCATGGACTTGCGGCCTCTCAGCAGTCCCCGCAGCATGACCCCAGCTCCCATGCCTATTTCCATGCCCACTGGGCTGGAGCTGTACCTGTACTGTGGGCAGTCAGGAGCTAGGAACAAGTTGACTGCCAGGCTGATATGTGTATGCCCTTTAGCTATCTGGCTGCTGTCGGAGAGATTACCTGTTCCCTAGAGGGATAGTGAACTGAGTCTTTCTTCTCTGTCTAGCTGCCAGTTTCCACAGACATAATTATCTGTGCTATTTCTAACCCCCTTTCAACTTTAACAGAAATTGGCCAATGAATTCAAAAGCTTGTAAGGACAGTGGGACTTACAGATGGAGAAACAATGTGATGGCACAGTTTATTTCCTTAGGACAACAGGCTAAAGCTCCATAAGTGTAGAAATGTCTCCCAAGAGGTTGAGATACTTTGTTTGTTTCCCAGTTTGAACTTGGCATGGAAGAAACAGCAAGTCAGCATATATTAGACCACTTCCAGTCCTGCCTAGGGGAGAGATCCAGCTGTGAGCAATAGGATTTCTCAGAGTGGTGAGGTTTGGTTAGGAGTTCCCCATTCCCATCTGGCCCAAAAGAGACAAGGAATGATCTTTGATTTGAAAATATTCTCGATGCTCAATTTGGTTTCCTTCTGAGTTCAGTTGCTTCATTCATGAAACTCATTTTGTCCACATGTAGCCACAAGTACACAGAAGATGATCTCAGCATCGAGAGAGATGCAGTCCTAATCCTAGTGCCTTGGTGATAGGGTTGGAGGGACTGAAGTTAGATAGAGGGTAGATAGCTGCTAGATAAAGGAGCATTTTGTGGTGAAGCCCTCGGGCTCCCGTGGCTTTCCAAAGTCACCGTGCAGCCAGAGGGTGTTCTGCTACTCCTTGGCCTGCCTTTTCCTCTTGGGGAACACAGCACTGGGGACTCATCTGGGAGGACTCATCTCCACTGCTGTCCTTCGATGGTGCAGCCTGAACAACAGCAAATGGGCAGTAATTTCTTTTGCTGTAGCACCAGGATAGCAGCCATCCTGTGAGTTGGATCAATAAAGGTAGGAAAAAGATCATGTTGAACTCTGATGGGACTGAGGAGACTTCTTTCCTTCCGAGCCTGAACATCTGGGGACAGGTACATTTCTCCTCCTGACTCTGCCTTTTTAGGCTGGTTTATTTCTCTGTTAAACTACCTCCTTGATGATGTCTCCTGCTCACCCTCCAGCTGTGGCTATTCTCTTCTGTTTTCTCAGAAGAAGCATGTTGTAAGGAGAGATGCTTATCCTAGAAAAATTACCAGAGAAAAAACGTTTGGGGGAAAAAAATGGGATTTGGAATACTGGAGAAAGTGCAAACGACTTTTTTTCTGGCACTCAAGGCAGCCTCTCCCTTGGAAGAGGACAGAAGCATTTGGAGAAATGGAGCCCTGCTTTTTCACATGTACTGTCACCACTGTGTGCCATTTTGCAAAGGCCAAGGTCCCCACCCCCATGAGGCATTCGTCATCCTACCCATAGAGGCAGCAAGCGTGATGCTACGTGTTTTTTGGTTCCTTTTTTACTGTTCGGCTATCCCTGCTGCACATCGCAGTGGAAACACTGCTTTGTTTTCCAATCGCAAGGATGGTTTGAACCCAAATACGTTCCCATCACACATCTATCATAGGGGCCGATGAAAATAACGAATCCTGGACACGGGGAAGGTACAGGATGTGGTTGTGCTAGCAGAGCCGGTGTGCAGGTGGCAAGCCCTCTCAGCAGAGGAGCCAAGGGTCAGGAAACATGTGGAGCTAAAGGGGCGGAAGAGAAAGTAGTGAGCCCGGACTCAGTTTTCCTGATGCCACGCATATCCAAGAGGAAGGCTAGAGGCTACAGAAAGTGACTTTCGCTGACTGCACGAGGCGAGTGTGGTAAACCTCCCTACTTATCTGTGCTCTCCTGGCTGGCTGGGGCCGTGCTCACTAGGTCAAATGGATTAAGGAAGTGAAGCAGAATGCAAAGTCCTTTAACAGCTTTTAATCAGGAACTGTCTTTTTTTTTTCCCTACTAGCTAGAAACCATATACCTATATTTTCCCACTTGTTTCCTTTAATAACTGGATAATGTTATTATATAACTGTAGGTGTGTTATTCTCCTAGCATATTTTGACATCCATACCTTGGGTTTGCCTGAAATATTTTTGCACCAGTTCAATCAAAATATTTTCACAGGTTCACACACAAAAAAATCTCTAGTGACTGAAATGATAACAAGAGGGTAGCAAATCCGCAGTTAAACTGTGTGAATAAAGTAAATGGCATTATGGATGAGTCAGAGGGAAAGGAATGAGGAGACAGAGAGGATTATTCAACATAGTGAATGTTCATACATCTGTGGATGTTAGAGAGATTTGTTCTTCACTGACTCCAATTGCTACATTTTCTGGGTTAAAAAAAAATATCGTGATTTTTAAGAATTTAGAAATGGCAATTCTATGCTTAGATTCTCACCCTTTATAAAACAAATATTGCTGTATTTCTAAGTCATCTAAAATAAAATAAGTCTTGTTGGCAGGTATCAGTGACCCTGAGCTTGATGTCTTCCTTCCTTGAAGTGCTCAGTTACCTTTTTCTTGGCACATGACAGTCAGCAGATGTCAAAGAATAAGGAGGCATGTGGTGCCAACGCTTCAGTGCTGGCACAGTATTTCCTGCAAAAAAGAGTCTAATTTCAGGCTTACAGTTTTAAGAAAAATAGCTGCTGACTCTGGTCCTGTGGCATTTTATGGACAAAAGTCCAAAACCAGATAATCTGAAGTCCATGAGAATCCTACAAGGTTTTCAACCTAAACAGTTGCTTGCACCACTCATTTCTGAGTGGTGATAGCTGTGGCTTCAGGAGAAAGTCCTTCCTACCAATATTTCCTGTCTACTTTTGCACCTGTGTAGCTTGCACCATGTAATTCTTGGACTCACAATTCCCCATCTCACCTCTTCTTCATTGCCCAGCACTACTCTGATAGTCTCAGCTGGAAATGCTACCGCTGGAGCATAACCTCTGCAGAGAAAGCAACACCCCAGAGGACAGCCTGGCAGCGCTCCACCACGTGGCCTCCTGTGTATCGGTCTTCCTGGTCTGCGGTGTTTTGTATCTAGGGCTCGCCTGGAAAATGTGATCCTGAGGATGGAAAGGAACAGAGCTGGGCGCTCTCCTAGGCTGCTCCCTTGGCTGCAGGATGAGTCTCTAGGAAACCCTCCAGCCCCTCCCAAGGGTCTGGGCTTTCCTTAGACCTTCCTTGGCCTTCTTAAGCCTTAACCGGCTCCGAGTCTGGGCAGGAGGAAAGGAGCGTCAGTTCTTCCTCATTGCTTGCTATGAGTGTTACAGGGAAGGGTCACCTTTTTTATTCCCACAGCTGAAAGGATGGGGATGGTAATGCATTTCTTGCAAGCACTGAACCAGCAATTCAGTGAAATGAAATAATTTCAAAATGCTTATATCAGCTATGTTTACTGTGTAGTTAATAAATGCTATACTAGTAGAATTCCAGAAATATTCCTGACCTCCCACAAAGTACCGATATATATGTATATATACATACATGTACATGTGTATATTATGGCCCCCATATATATGAGTGTACAGTTATTGTTTGTCTTTTTAGGATAATTTCAACACAGTGCTAAGGTTGCTGTTATATATGATACTAAAATCCTCCTGGATAACATGCAGGCTCTGAGCCCTTCACAAACTATTCACTGTCTGGCTCTAACCTCAGTCAGGCTCAAGCTGCTAGTAAATAGTCCTCTTCTAATAGCATTTGCACTTAAATAATGAAGAATGGTGTTCCAGTTGGCTCTCTGTATTGCCTGCAGTTTTCAAAGGTCAGACTACATGTCCTAATATTTCCTTTTGGCCTTAATGACAATTCTATGAATTTTGTGCACTGCTTGTTCGGGCGTCCCCCTCCAGAAAACAAAGCGGAATGTATTTTTTAACCTTTGGCTGGTGACAACGTTTAGTGAGACAAACTCAGTGGGGAATACAGCCAGTCACTTCCTTTTCTTTCCTGTTGGTGCTTTTCTTCTGGGAGCCACACTGCCACACGTCAGCTACTAAAAGTTCAGAGGACTCATTTAGCTACAGCCACAGCAGAAAACAGTGGGAAGGTGATACGATATTTGCTATGATGTTTCTGCTTGGATGAGACGTGAGAAAATAGTCAGGTGTTAAAAAAGTGTAATCAGTCAACTTGTTCACAAAGGCAAAATATGTAGAAAACAGCGTTTTGGGTTAGGGTTTCTGGTTTTGGGGTGAAGACTCTGGTTGCAAGAACTGAGGTAGTCTGCTTGCCCAGATGCCAGAAAGTTGATTTGCGTCCTTGTAAATAGAGGAATTTGATCAGCAAATAAGCTGAGACATTCTCCCTGTTCCATTTCAAACCTGATTAATATGTGTCCTGGAAGAGGACTCTGAACAGAAGCAGAACTTGCCACTGGTGGAACAGTTCTTTGGGACAAATGATGGACAATGTCTCATAAAAGTGGGTATGAAGTAAAACAAGGAAAAAGATTTACAGGCAAATAGACAGTTGTGATGAAATTTTATACTTTGTAAGAAAAAGGCTTTTGGGACATGGGTGTTAAAAATCAACTTGCGTATTACAACTTTAACGTGATTAATCACATTTAAGATATCAGCTGCGCAAATAAATTTTGACTGTAGCATACTTGAAACAAGGCTTCTTCAGTGCTGAGATAAAAATAATCCTTCAGCGGGACTGTGGGACCCAGGTGATTTAGTACCCCAAAAAGTCTTTAGAAGAATGGTAGAGTGATGGAGATCCCTCCTGTGTCTGTAGCGGCCCTGCTGTGCCCTTTTCTGGATCTGATGGTTCTTTACGTTCTTATGTCCCCACATTGTGGGGACCCCACATTATGTCCCACGAGACTATTCAGGTACCATCCACTTCTCCTGGCTGTGAAAATATTTGCCAAGAAAATTAATTACCTGGAAGGAACCAGTTTGGACACTTCCCCAAATGCTGTTTAAATGGACTGGCAAGCATTAGTTGAGAAAGAAGTCACATGCTATTGACACATGCGCTGTAAACTGCTGCTTGCACTGATTTGGGAAAGTCATTCTACATCATTTCAAACCATCACTATAAAGCGCTGCTTGTACTTTGGCAACTGTTGACACATTTCAGAAGTCCCCATCAATTTGTGCCCTGAGGTCTCTCCCAGGAGTTCCTAGCTGAACTAGGGCTGTGTGAATAATGGTCTGGATGTTGGTGGGGTTTTTTCAGTTTAGTTGCTGAACACAAAAAAATGACAACAAATCCACTCACTCTGAGATACCTTCCAAAAAAAGAAGTAGAAGAAGTATCAGCTCAGACTGATCATATTAGTTCTCCCAGCTGAAAAGAAACACTGAAATGTTCTTGTAGGCTGGATGAAATGTTACACTTGACCCAATAAAGAAGTGCTTTTTGGGGTTCTTTTATTAAAAAACAGGAAACCACAAATTGTATTCCTATCAATCATGAATACATGGGACTTGAATAAACCTGACAAGACTATCTAATACCTACTTCTATTGTAAACCAGAATTAAATTTCATCCCTGACAGAGATCTGTCAGATCCGATCTTAAACACCTCAATTGATGCCAGTCCCAGACTCCCCAGACAACCTTATTCAGTGCTTAACTGCCCTGAAAGTCAGAAAATGTTCCACATTATTCTGAGATAAATCTCCTGTCCAGAAAATGAGACTGATTATTTCCTCTCTACCCTTGGTGGCTATGAGGATAATTGATCAGGGACCTCCAGCCTTTCCCCACTGGAAGGCTGTTATCACACCCGTCTGTCTGATCTCCTCTTTTTCTAGATTGAACAGTCTCAAATCTTTCAGCTTTTCCTCCCAGGCTGGGCTTTCACAATTTCTGACAGCGCTTTGCTCTCCTTTGAGTTGCCTCCAGTTTCAACTTCGAAGCTTGTCCTGTGAAGTGCTGGCAGTTTTTTCCAGTTGGTGTGACCTGTAAATTTTAGGCCAATTTCCTAGGGAAATAGGACTTACCTAATCACGTTTTGTGTATATCTGTTTATTTTTACTATCTACCTGACTCATAATTTTTTAACCCTTCTGCCAATTTCAAGCAAATGTGACAGTGGTCAAATATCTCTAAGGTATTAAGTCCATATATATTTCATTTAAAAAGTGGTAGGATGTAGGAGAGACATCTCATTAGAGCCCTCACCAGTGAAAGGCTGCAACATGATAAAATCCTTAGCAGACACCGCAGCACCTCCATGGCAGAAAGGTGCTACAAACAACCCAAAAACCTTCAGTTGGAGATTGTTCCTTATGTGATATGGGGGACACAACCCCCCTGGGAGCTGGGTTGCATTGCTTCTACTCCTAATGCAATGACTTGTTGCAAGAATACGTTCGATAGGCTAGCTCCCTGTCAGATACATTCATAATTTTTCTTTATTTCATAACAAACCAGTAACATATATTTTTAGCAGACTGTTTCCCAAGCAGTTAGAGTTCCAACACCGTGGAAATTCACCTGTGGGAGGCCTGGCTTCAGGTCAGTAGAAAGCCTTAGGCACCACGTTACAGCGGATGGGCATTTCAGGTTTCCTGATGACTCTGTTCCACATCAAAAAAAATCCTTCAATATTTGCAGGCGTGAGGGCCAGAATCCAGCTCTCTTCTCCAGGACCCTCTTTGTGAATAGTGTGATGCTTGCTCTCTTGTTCTCCTTCTCCTTTACTGAATATTAAGGGAATTGGCATAAAAATGCAGCCGTGTGGACAAAGTGACTGAGGATGCTGCTTTCCATTCCTGCAGCATGGAGATGGGGGTACTCTTGTGAGATGCAAACCTCTTCACAGGAGGGGATGCCGTGACAGCATGCTGCACCAATGAACTATTGAAAATAAAGATTTTTGTCCTCCAGCAGTTTTGTTAACCTAGGCTTTGAGACTTTTTTCACAGACTATCAACTTTGAGACCCCCTCCAAAAAAAAGGAAAAAGAAGAAAAAGAAAAAAAAAGAAAAAAAGAAAGAAAAAGGAGAAAAAAAAAATCTTGCATCTCACTTACTTCTGTGTAAGAATCTGTAGCTTGTCCTTGTCACCAGTTGCCCATCCATTAGCCTGACTGACCACACATCCAGGGGCCCAGACACTGAATTACTCTCTGCTTCCTGCTCAGAAAGTGAAGCTTCAGAGCTGCTTCCTGCTGCAAGCGGGAGAGAAATTTCCAGAGACTTCAGCCACATAAACAAGTAAAGGCTTTTGTCTCTTCCGCACAAAGCCCTTGCCCCACAAAGGCTTTGGTGGGGAAAACCAGCTTGGTGGGGAAAAACTGAACAGCTCCTTGAATGGAAAGTATGTCGGACCCTGTTGTCCTGGCATGAGAGGTTATACAGAGTTTTAGGACATGATGGGAGCAAGCAAATAAACAGTGAAAGAAATTGAATTTTTCAAAGGTGTGCCCCTAAAATTTCACGTGCCTCCAACCATAATTAGGTGTCTAGGAGTGGAGACACATATCCAGGGCAAGTTTGACTAGTCTGGGCCTTGACAGCAATGAACCTGCTCCTCCAGTTTTGTTATTATCAGCATCCAGTCGAGCTAGAATAAAGCCACTTTGGGGATGTCCACACATGCCGAACTCACACCTCCTGTTTATAGCTGGACATAGCCAAATGTAAGTGACATGTTCACAGATTCCAGCAAAGGTCTCAACATTTTTGGCATACTCTGAAAATAGGGTCATTCGAATCTCTACCTTTAGGCAACTCTATCTGAAAATGAGTGGGTTTATGCTTTCTCATTCTTACTTCCATGCCTGGGACAGTTATTATTTCATTTCTAGTTGGCACGGTAGATTTTGTCCTTTGCAATGCCACTTGCAAACCAACACATTTTCTGAGGCCTAAACATGGAGTATCTGTCATGCTAAATGTATTTCTGCTTTTGCGTGTGGTTTATATGAAAAGTGATGGCATTCAATATTAAATGGATGCCTTCTCATTTTCTTCTTGTAGTGGCATCTTGAATGTGCTTCCACGTCTGCCTTAGCGAGGTATATCAGTGTAGTAGTGAAGCACACCTGATGAACGCCACAATAAGGCCATACTGCCTGGCTCCAGTGGTTGTTGCAATGGTGCAATCTGCAGTGTAGACAGAGCTGAACGTAGCTTCCATGCTAGGCTGACTGCATATTAATGCAACTATGTACAAACAGAGTTAAATCAGCTCCTTCAAGCCAATCTCTTAGTTTCTTAGCATCCCCCAAGAGCTCTCAGGGCTGCTACCCACAGCCACAACCTGCCTCCACCCTTGCATTCCATGCTGAAGTGCTTGCAGCCCCAGATGTGGCATGCGGTTGTCCCCCCTAGCCGGTCCGGCGGCTGGCTGCCGCATCCTGGATGTGTTCTGCAGGGGATGTTGAACACTTGCAAACCTATTGAGCTACATAAGTAAGGAAGCACATAACTGGTGTTCCCAGTGCCAGCCCTTATCTTGCCCCAGGTTGTTATTTGAATAATTAAGCAAACAAAAGGCGGTCTGTCTGCTCCTGCGACCGCAGTTGCTCTGGCCAAGCTCCTCGGCTGGGCTGCATGGGAGGCACTGACAGAGCCGGCGAGCCTGGGGGAATCGTGACAGGTCAGGGAGGAGAGGGGAGGGGGGTTGTCCGGTTCCTCTGCTGCTTCTTTGTGTCTTGTTTTTAATGAGCTTTTGGCGACCAAAGGAGCAGATGCATAAACAAAAGCTTATTGGCCCTGTTTGGCCAAGGCGAGACTTCATGCCCCCTCCAGTCACACGGACCGTTCCCAGGGACTGTCCACGGAGTATCCCCTGCACAGGGGCTGTGGCAGAAAGAGGCTGCAGGGAAGGAGGAAAATAACCCCAGGGGCTGGAAACACACTGATTTCAGGATAGGAGCTGCTTTCCGAGGGGCTCTGGGAGATGCTGTGCAAGCAGGGAATCGAGCTGATGAAACACAGAGTGATGCACATGGTCTGATCGCATCCCGTCTGACAGCTACCAGCTCTCCTGCAAGTCTCCAGGTCCGGTCCCACACTGGGCTGAGATCAGGAGGGCTGAATGTTCATGGAGCTCCTTCCAGCCCCCCATTTCTTTACTGGTATTGTCTGGCCAAGGCAGGGGCAGACTTTTGTGAACTAAGCCAGATTTGAAATGTCTTGATGGGATTGCCTGTCATTTAAAGCAAGTGAGGGTGCTGAGACGGAGGGTGAGATAGCCTTAGAAGCCATTTCATGTTATTTGCAGGATCCTGGGAAGTTTCCCAGATTGAAACTGTCTCTGAGGAGGGAGGAAATCCCACCTTCTACTCACTCAATAACATGAATATATTTGGCTTCTCTCACTAACTCCCCATGGTTCAGCACTGATAGTCTCTGGTGCAAGCTGGGCTATGCTAGATATTCTACAAGTCTAAAGGATGGCACAAAGGTTGTCCAGAGATTATAGCCTAAAAGACTGCATAAGAAAACTGCCATCACTTGAATCACTGGGGTTTTGGTTTTGTAACCAGACATCTGTTGTCCCATAGCTATCATGGTAGCAGTGTATTTAGATGAATCTTTCACTTGGACTTTAGGTGACTGTCTTTCTTATGTGCGCAAGTCGATTTTTCTCTCAGAGATTCCCCATAGCACCTTCCAATGACAACCCACTTGAGAAAGCCCCATCAAAGCTCAAAACAGAAAAATCGGTGTAGCAAAGCACATATGATACCATACACCCTGTGTCGGTAAAGTCACTTCACATCTTTTCTAGCTCTTGCTTTCCCAGATGCCCACCATTTCCAGTGATTCTCGGCTATAGTTTTTACTTGATCTTACTAGAGGGTTAGTCCCACAAACTCCATGTAATAAGTAATTTGATTCACATGAAAAGCCCTGCATTTGTAGAATGACTCTCCAGAGTAAAGTCATTCTTGTGTTTAAATGTTTACAAGGTCGGGGCCACATTCAAGTATCTGGAGTGTAAAGAAGTTATCTTCCAGTTTGCTCATTGGTATCACAAATGTCCCTGGTACTATAGGGATGGCAATACCTACAGTGAAGCAGCAGTTCCTGCAGCGTTATTCTAGTTAACAAGATAATACTGACAGCCAGGCAAAGTACTGAAGGATTGTGTCCCATTTAGGAAGCACAGCATAAAACTGAGATCTCGATGGGATCACTCAGGGAGATAACAACACTTCGTGCTTTTGAAATTGCACTAGCCTGTGGATGCCCAACATTCACAACGTGCAAGCTCCTTGCTGCCGGCTGCTCAGTTCGGTGTGTGCACTTACCAGCCAGGAGGTTTGTGTGTTTGAGGGGTCAGCCCCCCTCCTTTCCTTCCCTTCCCTTCCCTTCCTCAGGACACTGCAGGGGAGAAGGAGGCAGGGGACATGGCAAACGCCAAAGGGCCTGGGGAAGGCTAGCATTCATCTATCTTTGCTTAGATACGCTTAGGGCAAACAGTGGGTATTTGTTCCCATAAAGCTCAGGCACCAAAATTATTTTCAACAATGAAACCAACCTCCCCCTTCCAAGCCGCTGACTTAATAGCAATGACTGTGCATAAAAACAGAGCCATAAATGGAATTGCAGGAAGGTCTAGTTGCACATCATCTGATGAAATTTCAGAAAAGCCACTTGTTAAAATCAATATAGTGGCATGTTTTCTACAGATTGCATTTTTGGAAGCTCAGGTAGGAGTGCAGAAAGCACTAAAGTGAGCTACCAGTGATTCTACGGTATTCTATGGATCCTGTAATACTTTCATGTGAACATATTTCAACTCACCCCTATAATTTAATTTGCTTTGTGACTAGCTGAACTGCTTTGGAGGCAAACAGTTCTTGCAGGTTATCCATCCCCTATCAAAACTTTGCTCTTTGTAGTCAAACCCAGCAAAACCAGCATCACCACAAAAAAAGTTATCAAAACCAGCTCATTAACAGTAGGTACCCTTGGTTCTCACTATGTTTTTATCACTACCACATAAACCCCATGTGCAGCCTAGTCTCAGCAAGGGTCAGTTGTTTAGTAATCACTGCCAGAGTTCCCAAAATCACTTAGAAATACCAAAGACCTGACCTGCAGTATGATGGCGGTGGAGATATTAATGAGGGCTACCAATTTTCTGGTTTAAGAGCTCATAAGAATAGCAGGAACTCATTTTATTTGCACAGTGCCGACTTACTACCTCTTGAACCACATGAGTCTTCTTTGCCTTTTCATGGGTTTTATTGGATGTCTGGGAAAAATCAGTGTAGAAATTTGGCTTCTCCCACTCCCTGTATCTTTCTGTGAGCAACAGGGGTGTAATTTCAAAGGAAATTACACTCATCCCCCAGTACAGTAAAACAGCTGGAATTGCATAGCATGCAAAATAAAATCACTGCTTCATTAACTTAGTCATTTGTGGATAAGCTCACATGCAGA
>NW_008824243.1:4062032-4062807 GCF_000699105.1 Pygoscelis adeliae
TGTAGAAGTACATGTACGTATATGCATGCATAGTTATGTGCATAGCTGTGTGTTTCTATCTACCTGATTATCTACCTATTTATCTATGTATCTATCTATGCAGATGTATTTATTTCCCCCAGAGGCTTTATGGTCATGTGTATGGATAAAACATTAATAACCACGTGTTTATTTTCCCCAAAGGACTATCTCACAAACTTCTCTTTCAACAGTCACCAGTTAATAATTTTGATTAAAAGGTACATTACTAGGTGGAGGTTCATTTTGGGAAGAAATCAAACCTTTGGTGTGAGAGGGGAATGGTTACTGCCACCAGGTTGTATCCCACGGAGAGCAGGATGGGGCTGTTGGGAGATAGGAAGGGTGGCTCTCGCCAGCAGCTGTTGGATCCCGTTAGCCGTGATGTGGCCAGTTAGGCTGGTGGGTATATGCTACATGACTCGGGGACTCCCACGCCGTGAACTCAGCACTGATACCGTCAGACAGTCCAAACCCAGTTGGATGAAGTCGCTGCCAGCAGGAAGATGGCTGTGCCTCACTGCATGTGCCCCACAGGGTTGGTCTTTGGGGTCATTTCTGTTGAGGGGATTTTAAGAAAGCCCAAACACGTGCAACGAAGAGCCTGGAGATGTTGAATTTCAGTGGTGACGGCCACTCAGCCTGAGGCCCTCCTGCCGCTGGGCAGGGAGGAGAGCTCCCGGGGCCCCGCTCCAAGCCTGAGCATCCCCGGCGGGGTGCGCGGCGGGGCCCTGGGGCGGGGCCGAGGGGGCGGGGC
>NW_008824243.1:4064840-4083573 GCF_000699105.1 Pygoscelis adeliae
CAGGTTACACAGAACGTAAATCTGAGCTAGCTTCCTTATAGGTATTAACAATAGGTCGATTTACGTGAATTTATCCTATGTGGCTTGATGTTCCATGTGACGGGATGAAGCCTGTTCCTCTCCATAGCCGTAGAGACTAGTGGGGCTAGGGTTCGCCACCTTGGCATCAGTACTGGCACTCAACGCATGCTCATGTTCATCTAACATTTGCTTTCCCAGCGGTCAGAGACCACTGGAGTGGTCCTGGCCAAGCAACCAGAGCAGTGCTGAGAAGCGTATCTCTGTGACAGACTGTGGCGATGGCCCCTACTGCAAGACACTTACTCTCCTCAAAGTCATCAGCAATGACACAGGGGACTACAGGTGCCTTTACAGGGACAACCAGGCAGCTACAACCATTTATGTCTACGTTCAAGGTAAGTGCTTACACAGTTCTTAGGTGGTTCTTCCCCTAGCCTCAAGAGAAAAAAGGGATATCAAGTATCTCAAAACGGTTTTGCCATTAAAATTTCTTAATCCTAGAATTTTTGATCCTGTGAAACTGTTATTTTTCTTGTTTTCATGTTGAGTAATGACATGCCAGTATGCTAGTTGCCATCAATAGAAAAGCCTTTGTACCTGTAATTTTGAACTGACCTGTTGTATGCGGTACTTGGTCTGCTATTGTCCTCCACCCAGAACTTACCATACATATCTCCACTGCACTCTGAGCCTGTCCTCATGAATGAAGAGCTATTACTGACCTCAGCAGGAGTTTCATACGAGGGAGGATTACAGAGATTGTATATTTATTAAAAACAACAGATCCGATCCCTTTTACAATTTGTACTATCTGATACCATTAAAAAAAAACCCAAACCAAAACATAAACTTCCATACATTTGCTGACTGTAATGGTAAAATCTATTTAGGCTTTAAGAGCTAAGTTTCCAAACTCAGGCTGTCAAGTTGTTTTGGTAGGAACGCAGCTGAGCATCGCAGACACTGCAAAGCCTCCAGCCACTCAGCTTAAGTAAGCGCATTCATTGAGGCATCTGCCTTTTTGCACTGATGGCTTGATACCCGTTTTCTGGTGCGCCCTGTTTCCTTTTTATTTTTAACTTATAGTTACGATTTTGAAAAATGGGATGTTATTATATAGATGGGTTAGCTTGTTTTATAAGATCACAAACTTACTTTTTTTTTGGTCTGACTTTGAAAAGGATGCTGCCATTGGGCGAGCCGATGTAGCATGTCACTACTTTTAACTGATATTTCCTGTAATACTTACGCAAGGAAAGTCACACTAGGATAAATCAGATTTTTGTCGGCACAAAGACTGCGGTGGCAGGAAGCTGTTCTCCAAAGTGCGTGCTGCTGCTGATAGCTGTTTTGAGGATAATGATATTGTAAAGCTAGGGGGGGAGTCTGTAAAAATATGTCCCCCCTATTTAGTCTCATCGTTTAAGTGTTTTACCACATGGAAAAGAATAAAACTGGTTTGAGAAGAAATGGACAGGGAAAGAACAAAATTGGAAAAATTTCCTCTGTAATCACATGACAAATAACATCCATTTACCAACTGAATATTCTTCTAGATTACAGATCTCCATTTGTGACTTCAGTTAGCGATCAGCTTGGCATTGTATACATCACTAAGAATAAAACTGTGGTAGTGCCGTGCCTTGGAACCGTATCAAATCTCAATGTATCTCTACATGCGGTAAGGAAAAAAACCCCAATATTATTATAAGAGTTAGCTGAGATCACTGTGACATAAATACATTGCCTGAAGTATAAATATGTTTCTTAAAAACTTTCCATCCTTGGGAATTTTACGGCCTGTGATTACAAAGTGAGTGCTGTAACTGTACTCGTCCATGATCCTGTGCTCTCAAAGTGCAGAGTGGTGGCCTATGAAGGGGAGATTGCCTGAGCTAGGATGTTAAAACTGGGACCCTGCAGTTATGGAAAATGTTGGACTTGAAAATTCAGGGTTGTTTGATTTTTGAAATCTGACTATGTATTTTATCAATATTTCAAACAGAAATATCCAGAAAAGATATTTGTTCCTGATGGTAAATCAATCTCGTGGAATAATAAAAAAGGCTTCACTATACCCAGTCATTTAATCAACTATGCGGGCATGGTCTTCTGTGAAGCTAAAATAGATGATGAAAGCTATCAGTCTGTGATATACATAGTCGCAGTTGTAGGTAAGCCAAAGTTGTTTTTTTTTTCTCTATAGCCAATGTTATTTTGCTCGCTACAACATATTGAACCAATTACATTTGGTTGGACTCTAGGTTATTCAATACTGACAGTGCAGCTAATGCAAAATGGATGTTGTGATATATATTTCTTTTCTTTTAAATGCAATGTATTGTGTTCTTTCTGGTTGATCATTGGGATAAGTGCTTCTATTTTTGGTGTTACATAGATGCCAGGGATTTTATTTTTTCCCTGACAATGCAAGCCTTTTTCCTAAAATCACTCTATTCTGTACTTTATTCACTTATCCAGGATCCAAGTCATAGTTGAAGGGAACTAGAGGCAGGCATCCATCAGCAGCAGATGGGATGGAATTGCTCTGAGGGGGTACCAAGGGAATGAGGGATCTGAAGGACACACTGGGAGCTAGGTTGTCTTGTCTCCTTCAGACCTATGTCCTGACTCTGACAGGGGTTTATGCTGTCCTGGTATATTTTTTCAGTTGTTCATCAAAACCCAGAAATAACATGATGATTCTGCGGAGGCTCAAGCCTGAGCTGAAACTGCAGCTCTTTCTCTTTTGACTCTGAGGACACTATGACCACTTCAAGTGGCCAGCTGGCACCAAGGCAGTCTCGCCTTGCTTGGCAGGAAGACATAGCAGCCCTCCAGCCTTTACTCTGTGCAGCAGGCTCTTGCTTCTCCACCAAATTCATCAGTCCTCACTCTGATTTGGAGCAAATTCAGAACTTCTGCAGAATTTCTGCATTCAGAATATTCTAGTTCGGAATATTTTCAATATTTTATTGCACAAAGTAAACTTTGGATAATTTTACCAATGCCAGACTGTCATTCTTAATAAAGTTCCCACTTATTGCTGGGGGTGGGGATGTATCTCCTTTAGTTGCAGGTCTCACAAGGGTAAGAAGAAGGTGTCTAAGGCAGAAGAACTGTGTGGGTCACCGTCTCCTGCCCGCTCCCACCGCTGGGGGGGCTCTGATCAAGTGCATACATCCTGCTGTGCCGTGTCTGACGCAGCTCTCAGATGGGAAATGCTCAGAGAAGGCGTATCCCTTCCCTCCAGGCTCCTTTGTACGCCCGTCATCATGCTGCACTGGGGCATCGAGGGGCCTCTTTGTAGCTGGGGTTTTGGTGGGAGTTTCAGTGAATTCGCATGGGAAAGTTGGTGCTGGGTGCTGTAAAGAAACCTCTTCTTACCCCCATGTTTTGTGTGTGCCTTTTTCTTCCTCTAGGATACCGAATTTATGACCTGACGATGAACCCGCACTACCAAGTAGAGCTGGCAGTGGGAGAAAAACTTGTTCTCAATTGCACCGTAAGAACAGAGCTGAATGTAGGAATTGATTTTAAATGGGACTACCCTACTGTCAAGGTAAATCCATGTCGTGGTTTAACCTGTCGGCAGCTAAGCACCACACAGCCGCTCGCTCACCCCCCCCTGCCCCTGGTGGGATGGGGGAGAGAATTGGAAGAGCACAAGTGAGAAAAACTCGTGGGTTGAGATAAAAACAGTTTACTAATTGAAATCAAATGATAATAACAATAATAATGTAATAATAATAATAACATACAAAGCAAGTGATGCACAGTGCAATTGCTCACCACCCGCCGACTGATGCCCAGCCAGTCCCAGAGCAGCGGCCCCCCCGGCCAGCTTTCCCCAGTTTATGTACTGAGCATGACGTCACATGGTATGGAATGTCCCTTTGGCCAGTTTGGGTTCTTGTGCACCTCCAGCCTTCTCAGTCGGTAGAGCACGAGAAGCTGAAAAGTCCTTGACTAGTGTAAACACTACCTAGCAACAACTAAAACATCGGTGTGTTATCAGCATTGTTCTCATCCTAAATCCAAAACACAGCACTGTACCAGCTACTAGGAAGGAAATTAACTCTATCCCAGCCGAAACCAGGACAATCCATAATAACTTAAAGGTGCCAATGTCACAATAAAATTTGATTCAGTTATAATGTCACTCCCCTCTTTATAATATTGACAAAGCAGATGATTGATAATATACAAAGAAATTGCTAGTATATACAGATGTGCAAAGAGGAATAACAATAAAATTCCCAAACACCTCTGTCTTTTACCTATTACAGGAAAAACGTGCAACCATAAGGGATTTAAAAACCACTGCAGGAGAAGTAAAGAAGTTTGTAAGCACTCTTACCATCGACAGTGTGTCCTTAAGTGACAAAGGTCGATATACTTGCGCAGCATCCAGTGGCCGTATGAACATGAAAAACAGCAGTTACTTCATTATCCATGGTATGGCATCTTCCACTTCAGTTTTGTTGATTGCTTCAGATTTGGGATTGATTACTGGGATGCAGAAGGCAACTCAGTGATGAATCGAATGACAGAAATGAACCAAACTGCAGCTACAGTATTTCTCTTGCACCCACTATAGGACTATTTTTATACCACAAGCTTAGCTAATGATAAGATTTTAAAGGACCCTGTATGTTACTGAAAGCTGTAGAATCCCATAGGAAAATGGGCAGTAAAATAAACTGAGGTAAGCCTCTGGTCCTCTTCTGTGTTGACCTCCTTGAGGTCCTGTAAAGCTGCATTTGTGTAGATGACTTTGAATAAGGGTTGCCTGTTCTCACTCCAGGTGAACTTCCGCTAGATTCTGATGGCTCTGTGGAACAAGAGTCTGGGTCGGCATGAATGAAGCTAGGAAAATAAAACTTTCAGCTTTTACATTATGAATAGATGAATCAAATGGAGTTTTGGTCATACGGAAATGATGCAAAGGAAACAACTTTGGCTAAGTGCATAGATAAGTACGAGGCCACATCCTACAGCCTTTTCTCAAGCCCCTCTTGGGCGCAGCCCCAGTGGCTCCACTGGCTTACTTCTAGAAAAATATTGCCAGCATGAGAATGGCTCATTTTTAATCACTGAGTCAGACAAAGGGTTTTCTATTTTCAAGGAGACTGGTTTTCCTGAGGTCTGATTTGAGGGGCCTGAATATTAATGGCTCTTTTCCTTTTTTTTTAACGTTCAAACTTATTATTTGGCACAGTGATTCAAGATAGACTCAATTTTCTCCTGGGTTATTTCTATTTCTCTTCAGGAGCCAAAACCAGGTCATGTGCTATAGTGAGTGTACCAGCTATTAAGTTGATGCCATCCTAAATCTTAGCCAAAAGGCTAATAGCTGTCTTAGTCTGAATGCAAGTTTATAACTTATAACAAGTAATGTAAATAATTTCAAAGTATTCTGTGACTGCAACGGTTCAAATACATACTTGAGAAGAGGCTGAAAGTATCTATCTTTATCACATTCTAGTTTTGAATACTATTTCCTGGAATGAGTAGATCGATCCAGTTTTATGATATTTATTTATTTATATATGTATATAGGTCTGACAGTTGGCTCGCTGTCCTGAGAGCTGAGTCTTGTCTCTGCTTTCCAGAGCTCCCCGGTGGGGGAACTGGTCCACTCCTCTGTGCAAGGAAAAGGACTGGGCTTTCATGGTGGGTCCAGAGCCCACCAGCTCTCTCCAGTTTGGAGCCAACTGTGCTTTACCAGTGGCGTCCTGTGACTGGCCTCTATTTGTCATCTGCTGTTAAGTGCTAACCCAAACAGAGACCATTTATGCTTTTGTCCATGTGGAAAGACAATTTCATTTAATTTTTTGCAGAAAGTCCTTTTATTCACCTGGAGAGAATGGAGAATGTGGTTGAGACAAGGTTAGGTGATACAATCAAAATTCCGGTCAAGTTTAAAGGATATCCTCTACCAGAGGCGAAATGGTAAGAATCGGGACACGACGTGTTTGAAAAACTGAGCTATTCTTAGTCAAGGTAAATCTCTGAAGTATTCAAAGCGCTCTATATTTTCTTCAGGTATAAAAATGGAAAAGCCATCAATGCAAATCATACAGTTAAACTTGGCTACATGTTAGTGATCACTGAAGCAACTGAAAAGGATGCTGGGAATTACACTGTTGTCCTTACAAACCCTACTAACAAGATGCAGAAGAGATATACGTTTACCCTGCTTGTGAATGGTAAGTGGCGTACAGGCGTACCTTTCTTTCACGTGTGGATGTGGTGTATTACCATTCTTAGGATTAAGTTCATCCCAGAGCTATGAAGTTTTAAGTGGGGGTAGTGGCCAGGAGGAGAGCACTTGAACCTGAGCCCTGGGAGGGCAGAGGTGGCCCATCTCTCCTGACTCCAGGATGTGCTGGTCAAGAGGCTGCAGGCTCCTGGTGGTGTTGTTGTGATGATACTTTGTGTGTTTTTTTGTTTTCTGTGTATTATTTCTTTGCCTCTACATCCTGCTCTTTTCCTGCCTTCCTTGCTGGCCGTGCTGCCAGAGTCCTCCCCCACCCTGCTCCATCCTGGCCCTGTCCCGCCTCGCCCATCCTTCCTGCTCCACGCCAGCTGTCCCTCCTCTTCTGCTCTGCCTTGTGCAACCCTCCTCCTCCTCCTCCTTCTCTTCTTCCTCCTCTTCTCTGCTCCCCAGGAAACAGCCTAGCCCCCATACTTTGAAGAGCAGGCCTTGGAAAGGGCAGCAAGGCTACATGCAGTGGGATCAGAGCTGGGGAATAATATGCATTTAACTGTTGGGAGTGGTAGTGGGAGTTCGAGGGCTGCATTTTAAACCAGGGGGTAATGAAGGGAGATTTTATAGGAGATAGTAAGCATTGTGTCTTGAGGGCCTGATCCTCAAGGTGTTGGGCAGGTTCACCTCTTCCCAACACATCCTTGTTCCTTGGAGGTGCTCTGCGTTGCACTCGGATGCAGGGCACAGTGTGAATTAGTCACCGTGGGTCTAACGTGTGTAGACGGTGCTGTTGGGGAGCCGTTAGCGGTGGTGTAACCTGCTGCTCTCTCTTCCAGTCCCCCCACAGATCGGTGAGAACGCGCTGCTGGCCCCTGTCGACTCCTACAAGTACGGCTCAACGCAGGCACTCACCTGCACTGTCTACGCTGTCCCGCCGCCCGCCGCCGTCCTCTGGCACTGGCAGCTGGAGGAGGAGTGCACTTTCAGCCCCCAGTGAGTGCTAAGCCCTTGCCGTCTTCTGCGGCTTATGTAGCTCTTGAGGGTTGCTTGGGTTGGAGGGGTTTTTTTGTGTGCATCCCTTGTCCAGGCTCGTTACTGAGCACAAACCCAATGGCCAATGAAGAAAAGATTGTTGTACTTAATAGGCAGATCGTTGCAGGCAGGCTCTGCTGAGGTCGTCATCATCAGCGGTGAGTTGCAGAGGCAAGGGCCACCTGCAGTGAGGAGCCAACAGCCCCTGCGTGTTGCCGTCATGCCTTCTTGAAGGGCATCTTGGCTTGCGCGGGGTTTCAAACGCAGCTATCTGCATGCCCTCCCCTCAGATCTCCCTGTGGGATGCAGGCCCAAAGCTCCATCCCAAACAGAGGAAACTTGCTGTTTATGCTAATTACGGATCTTGGTGGTGGTTTTTTTTCTTACGCTCAAGTGCTGAGTGTGATGGTGCTCTTTATCTGTGTGAAAGTGTATCTTGGAGGAAGTGCACTGATTGATGTTGGGGAATGATAGAGAGAGTGCCTGACTGAGATTCACGCAGCTTCCCTTATCTGGGCCTGCCATAAGCCCAGATTTCCTTTAAAAAAAAAAAAAGCCAGAAAAAAAAAGCGCATTCTTCTTTCCTGTTGTTGTTTTTAAAATGATTTCCACTAGTTTCTTCCTTTGGTGCCTGGTTGCTTCCTACACAATGACTACTGTCCTCAAGAAATTCTTGAAGGGAGTTCAGTGATTTCTATGTCTCTCTGTCTTCCTTTGAACTAAATTAACTTGAATCATCCATTTATGAATGGAGGTTTGTTCCCAGAATAGCTGCTTCCCTCCAAGCATCCTGATTGAGCTGACACAGGCAGATTAATTAGGAAATTCACCTTTAGGCCTGGGGGTTCCTTATTTTACAGACCATAAAGGTCTCAGAAGCTTATAAGGTGCAATTTAATAGAAATGTTTCCAGAAACATGCTCTTCCCTCCCAGATGCAGGCTGTGGCCAGTGATGCATCTGATTCGTAGACAAATATCTGGTTATTATAAAGAGAACACAAAACCACTCTTTTGAAGGGTGAATATTCATCTTACCTAATGCATGTGTCTCTACTTACATCTCAGGAAAGTTCGCTCGGGAGCCAATCCGTATGCATGCAGGAAATGGAAAGTGATCTCGGAGAGAAAGGGTGGGAATCAGGTTGAAATTAAGCACCGAGTTGTTACTATTGCTGGGAAAACAAAGGTGAGCAGATTTTCTTTTCTGTTGGTTAGGGTTGATTAGCCCTGTTCAGCAGTCCACATATCTGGAAATATATCGCTAGAGATGAGACTCTCTTCACCTACCGTTAAACATGGGGATCTACTCGCAGCTAGTTGTGCAAGCTTCTACTGAAGCCAATCGGCAGAGGTAGACACTTTCAAGTCCTTTAGACACGGACCCAAAGTGAGTCTCCACTGAGGAACATAACTTAGATTTCAGTGCTTACCTTTTAGCGGTCTGAAGTTAGGTGACTTAATCTTGCCAATTAACTGTAATAGGGAGAAGCTGGAGAGACTGAAGAGCAGAAGAAGTTGTGGGTGCAGCATTTATTAACACATACTGAAGTCTGCCTTCTGGCAGGCTGCTTTTTCTTGTTTTCTTTTGCCTGATTGTTACAGACTTAAGGAAAAAAATGTAAATGTCAGAAGGCGACTGTGCTCCTGCTGTGCCATGGATTTGTGCTGTGGAGGGATTTTTGGTTGTGCAGATATCTGCAGAGCACTTTGCTGAGCTGTTGAGGTGGTCGGGCTCACATACGTACTTTAGCACTGATGCAGTATGAAATTACTCGATTGTTCTTTTGCAGACTGTGAGCACCCTCGTGATTCAAGCAGCGAATGTATCTGCTTTGTATAGATGTATGGCTACGAACAGAGCTGGGTCAAGTGAGAGAGTTATCTCCTTTCATGTGACCAGTAAGTATACCCTGTTGAGGACAGCCATGTTAAATTAATATTATTTTGTCTGTTTCGCTAATGATGGGTGCTTCAACATTGTTGTCTGATTCCTGTCCTTTACAAAATCCTTTCATTCTTTAGAAATTTAGGTTTTCTTAAGGTTTTCCTAATGCCTCCTTTAAAGTCATCACCTAACTTCAGCCAAGTGGTTAGTTCTGCTGGCATGTGGAGTGGCAGTCCCGTGAAGATGATGCAAAATGGGCACTGTTGTCCCAAGAGTGATTGCTATTGGGCTTTTGCAGTTACTTAAAAGAGCTACAGAGAAATTATTGTAGTGTCACAAAATGAGTAAAGATGTACCGTAAAAGCTAAGACCAACATTTTCAAAAACAGTGGCAAAGAGCTTCTGTCTTCTTGAAAATCAGTCCCCATATTCACATGCTGAAATAATATTTTAATCGAAATCTAAAAATGAACTACGAGATAGTGCTAAGAATCATCTTAGGTTGCCAGAATTTTCTACAGTAAGAGGAACTATATTCATTACACAGGCCTTTCTTTGATCCATTTTAAATGTATTGTTTTTAATGAGATTGTACTCTTTACATAAATGATGGGTTGATTTTTCAGTGTTTTCTTTCCTTATTTACAACTGGCCAAGATGAGGATAAGGCTATATTTGTAAAATGGCTTTTTCAAGTTACTGTTGGCAACAAAATGTGCAACCTCATAGGAATTTCTTTTATTTTTTTAACTTGCAGGGGGTCTTGAAATTAATCTCCAGCCTCGGAATCAGCTTACAGAGAAGGATAACATGTCCTTGCAATGCACGGCAGACAAATTCACCTTTGAGAAGCTATCATGGTACAAACTCAGTGCTCACGCTTCGCAGACTCCCTTTGGAGGACTGCCCATGCCCGTTTGCAAGAACCTCAACGCTCTCCAGAAGCTGAATGCAACAGTTTCAAATACCAATGGTGAAAATGTCACCTTAGAGCTCATCCTTCGTAACATCTCCCTCCAGGATGGAGGAGACTACGTTTGCATTGCTCAGGACAAAAAGGCTAAAACACAGCACTGCCTGGTGAAGCACCTCACTGTTCAAGGTACAGATCTCTTACTGTGAACCAAAATGGGTGGCTATGTATGAAAATAACTGCTGTAGTGTCAGTTTTTGGTATCTTCAGGCCTTGCATGTGTTGGCTTAGTGGTGCACTCAGTCTGTTAAATAGATTTAGACCATTTGTTGTAACATGCAGGTCTGGGGCTTGTCCGGGCAGCAGGGACTTACTATTTCATCAGTACCGGTGAGGAAACACTGACCGAGCCACTGTGCTGTGCAAGGCGATGAGTTTGGCTTTTGCACAAATAAGGCATGTGTTTAGCTCAATAACTTCTCAATTTTACTTTTCAAAAGACGTTATTCACTCTAGCTGTATATCCATGTGTGTATTCATAGCATTAATGCTACTGTTTTGTGTCACTGGCTCTTCAGTTTGAAGTAGTGTCTATAATTTAAAACTGTCACGAAGTGGTGCTGTTATTCAGGCACAAGCAATGCAAGCTGATAATCAGCTTTTCACACAAATACAGATGACTTTGCTTTGGGACCTAGATGTCTAGGCTGATTAGACAGATTCAGGAAAATATTTACGCATGTTCATGGGCTGTCCTGAATGGATGTTTGATGGACCAGCAGTATCAGACTTCTCGTAATGACCCTGGAAATAGAAATGTGAGGGAAGCAATTTCTCACCTATTCCCTCCTCCCTCAGCAGCCTGCTACAAATTAAACCATCTAAAGCAAGTTACATCAGTACTGTTAAAATTTTCTTGGCTATTGTCATTTTTTCGTGTCGTGGAAGTTTAACTATGATCTTAACATGAACGCTATGGCTGTTGGTGTTATAAAAGGATTTGAGACTTTGTTACTGGGCCAAGTGTGTAGAATGTCATCATGTGCTATTACTGCAAAAATGGATGTTTTCTTTAATGGTCAGTAATTTTGCTGTATTTTCGAACCAACAGAGCCCATGGCACCTACACTGGTAGGAAATCTGGAAAATCAAACAACAAACATTGGTGAAACCATAGAAGTGTCATGCACAGTGAATGGCATTCCTCCTCCAAACATCATATGGTTTAAAAATAACGAAACCCTTGTTGAAGATTCAGGTGAGGATTGCTCCTTTGCTATAATTTTCTATCACTTAAGGACTTTGTTTCATGGGACTCACTGCTGATGTTCACCATGAAAAGTTTCATTTTGAATTTTTAACACCAAGTGGCATAAAAATAGCAGAACTAAGAATCATGATTTTTTCCAGGTATTGTTTTGAAAGATGGAAACAAAACACTAACCATACGTCGAGTAAGGAAAGAAGATGGAGGGCTATACACCTGCCTTGCCTGCAACGTCCTCGGATGCAGAAAAGCAGTGGCTTTTTTTTCAGTGGAAGGTTAGTGTTAGCTTCTTTCCTGATTGTGCATGAAATTGTTATAATCACTAAAAGGAAAATCTACTGGCTATCCTGATCGGAGATCTGAAAATACACAATGAGATTTGCGAAAAATCCTGACCATTCCTATCGAGCTCAAATTGGGTGCTGTCACAGCCATCGTAATCCCAGCTGTTGAGGCTGACGCTTTCTTCTCCCCAATGTCATTTAGAGCTTTTCAACAAAAGCTGAATCTATCTTACTTGTGGTTGCAAAGAAAACTCTGTCAGTCTATATTACATGCAAACCTATACAACAGAGCCTACCTAGACCTGCAGATGTCCTGGACCATCTCTATTGTCTTGGTAACATAATTGTCATACTATGTTTTTTAACAGTTGTAACTTTTTAAACTATGTCATTGCTGTCACAGCATCTAAGAAAAACAGAGTGAAGACTTTGTGCAGTCTGTTGTGATTGCCGTCCCATTTCAGTGACAGGAACAGGTAGCGGTTTGGGGTTAGGGGACTCCAGCCTTAGTCCACCAAGCTCTGAAAGTAGTGTTTGTGAGACCCGTCTCTCACTTGTTCCAGTCCTATTGTGGCACACCGAAATGCAATTTGCAATAATAAACAATAAATCCCAACAAGAGGTTAGTCTGCAGTCTGAGTAGCTGTAACCATGATGGACTTTCCACCAAGAGTTGCAATGAGAAGCCTTGAACTAGCAGCTCCTTGCCCTTAATATTAGTACATTTGCAAAATTTAGTCACTGAATCCTTCACAAACCTCTGTCTTATAAGTCAGGGTGATTGTCCCATCTGTTCCGTTAAGGTAATTAAAGCAATATCCTGTTATTCTTATAGGTCCCATTAGGATATTAAGATGTTGGGCAATATGTTTACTTGGGGTGGAAATTATCTGCAGCTGACATCAATGTAGATTTCAGCTGATGTGGTAAATATGGCTGGGGCATGTCTGTAAAAGTTGGAAATCTGTGTAGGACATACTGTTTCCCTCCAAGAAATTTATTGTGCAGCTCATTGGGGTCATGCAATGGAGTGTGCTACTGTGTAGGAAAACCTGTATGGTGTGAGGGATGAAATACAGGAGCGTGATGTGGCGAATGGGAGCTTAAGAAGAGAGCTGCTCCTGCGCATTAATAGATGTTCAAGTGGTATCTGCTGGAGTCTATTTTACTGGAAAAGGGATGTTGTAAATAAGAACTTATTTTCATGTGTTCTTGTAGAACCACGTTTTTTCATGCCCCAGCTGAAGCATGTAAAGAGACAAGAGAGAGATTGTTCTCTGGGTCATTCTCACAGCACTTTATTAACTATATGATGGTTTTTTTTCAGTTTCTGGAGAAAGAGTAATTAATTTTGAGTATTCTAAAACAACGATTTCTTTTTAAAATATGAGATTTTACTTTTTTATATTTGCCAAAGGTCCAGATACTGCCCTTGGAACAAAGCTGATGCTAAGAAATTGGGTGGTGTGTAAAACAGCACAAAACTAAGCGTAATATTCCAACATAAAACCCCAAGCTTTTTGTTTTGTTTTGCTTTCGTTTCTTCGCTCCATGTTGCACTTTTAAAACGAACCTTCAGAACAAGGACCTCCATTCTCTACTTTAATGAATTAACAAAACCAATATGCTTCCAACTATCACTCAGATATTCATTTATTTCTTCCCAGGCGCTGAAGAGAAAACGAATCTGGAGCTCATTATCCTTGTTGGCACTGCAGTGATTGCCATGTTCTTCTGGTTGCTTCTTGTAATCATCCTCCGGACCGTTAAGCGGGTAATGAAAAAATTCTCGTACTGTCCTGTCAGCATTGGTCTTGCATGACAAATGAGAGCTGACTTGAGGCCTTTTGTGTTGTTTCTTTCCATTGTTCTTAAATCAACAGACACATTTTTTCTCTCCATGCCTTAACATTCTTGCCTGGAACCGGGGGCACAGAAATTTGTTTTTAATTGAACAGGCACTCACAAGAGAAAAAATGTTTCAGCTGGTTTTGTTTATTAAAAAAAAAGAAAAAGTGCAAGTAATTAATGATGATCACACAATGACATCGCATAGGGAAATGGTAGCCTGGCATTTCTGGGAAATAGTGGAACACTACAAAGTGAGAAAATGGCTTGCACATCACCAGCAAAAAATCTGTGCAACTACAACTAATACCATTTTCCAGGCCAATGGAGGGGACATGAAGACTGGCTATTTGTCAATCATCATGGATCCTGATGAAGTCCCTATAGACGAGCACTGCGAACGGCTCCCGTATGATGCCAGCAAGTGGGAGTTTCCCAGAGACCGGCTAAAGCTAGGTGTGTCTTCATTGCACCAGCCATTTAGTGATGCTGCAGCCAGCCCTGGGGGGTGTTTCAGGTCCTGGCTTGCCATGGGGCTGCCCTGATGCAGCACCCCTGGGTGGGCTCTGTGATCCCATAGGATATAACGCATCCTCTCCCCATTATCAGCCCTCTGTTAATTTCTGATACATAAATTCAGTGTGGAGTTGCTGTTTATTCTGCATCTTTTGCCCACTGTGCCAGGCAAATAAATTGGAGTATGTTGATCTTCTCACTTCAAGGTAAACCTCTTGGGCGTGGAGCTTTTGGCCAGGTCATAGAAGCAGATGCGTTTGGGATCGACAAAACTGCTACCTGCAAAACAGTGGCAGTCAAAATGCTTAAAGGTAAAAATGATGACTAAAACTTCACCTTGAATACACAATATAGGGATAATTGCCAATACTATAACCAGTAGATAGAAAAAAATCACAATGTTTGTTCCAATGATGTATACAAGTTTAGCTTAACAGTTGGTGTCATGAAGCGATGATTAGGGAAAATACATGCCTTTACCTCATCGATAATTGGAGCAATGTGACTGTGGTTTCTTAGCCATTGCTTTATAGATCTACTCAGGTTTAGAATATAAACTTGCTCCTGCAAGCAATTTGCACGTGTCCATTTTTGCCTTATGCAGCCTGGTAGGGAGCTTTCTGCAAGTCTCAGACAATGGCTTAGGCATGCTCCAAAATGAGTAATAGTTTTGAACAGCTTTCTCCTCACTTTAAATCATATTATAGTGCCTTGCATTTGCCACAGGAAAGTTGAAAGCTGTGGTTCCCAGACACACTGTTCCTGAGGAGGACGTAGCTGGGGCAGAAAAATGGGGCTCCCAGTAGCCAGGGGTTGTATCCCACACTGTGGTGTACTGGAGGAAGGGTGGGAAAGCCGAGGGATTTCTGACAGTACAGTGTGTGCAGTCGCAAGCACAGGCAAGACCTGTTGCAGACTCGTTGCAATGGGATAAGCGCGCAGTAATGACAATAAAAATCAGAAAGCCCTGTCCCTCCAGCTTCCTAGTGCTCAGGCAGACTGCAGAGAGCTGCCTCCTCTGCCCCTCTCTCCCCACTGCTTCAGCTCTTTCCTCTTCCCCTTCTGTCCCTGTGGGATGAGGACACCAGCCACATCTCCAGACTTTTGGTGAGGCTGTAGGGTCAGGCATATTTGGCCCTGGGCCTACCTCCCCCAGTCCATGGATCCATTGGACTCTTAGCGTGGACCCCAGCAAAGGCTATGGGACTAAGTTTCTAGCTCTTCTTGGCTGGGAGGGTCAAATGGCAGAGTACAAACTGCTCAAAAGGTCTGTAGGAAAAAAGATGTCTGCTAATCTGCATTGTTTGTGTCCCTGTTCTGATGCACTGCCCTTGGCAATTTTTGGAAAACGTTTAAAAGCAGAGCAAAACCAACCCTGTCATGCATGTGTCTAGCTTTCATTGATGTCCTGCAGCATAGCTGATCCAGGCTACCAACCAACAAGACTTCTCACTAGATGGGCTGGAAAAATAACAGAAGAGACTGCAGAGAAGGGGAAAATCTTTCTGTCTGTGATGCTCCTGATCTGTGTTGTTTTACCTCTGCAGAGGGTGCAACCCATAGTGAGCACAGAGCACTTATGTCGGAGCTGAAAATCCTCATTCATATTGGCCACCATCTCAATGTTGTCAATTTACTTGGAGCCTGCACAAAGCCAGGAGGTGAGTGACTTTTCACTGGGTGGAAAGGTGCTAATGAAAACCCTATTTCTGCTTTTTCTGCTGCATAGAAAATTGAGTTTCAAAATCAATATCGGGAAGAAATTGTCTTCTTTTTTTGAAAAAGAAATTCTGATAAGAGTGAGCTGGTCCAGAGGTGGAATAAGGGCTCAGAAGCCCTGAGTTCTACATCCAGCTCCATCCCTTAGTTGTTCTATCACTGCTTTTCTGTCACTCAGATCCACTTTCATAGTGGACACCCCACGTGTAACAGACTTTGAGTCTGAGTCTAGTACCAGATGTAACAAGTTGGTCTTATTCTTGCCACCAGCTACAGTGCAATTGCAAGCTGTGACTTCCCTCCCTGGCTTTGGATGGGCTGTGGGTGCCTCTGCGTGTGTGTAGGAGGGGAGATTGTAATTTGGAGTCCAGCTCTGGGTGGATGAACCTATTTTACTTTATAATGGGGGACAGATGTTTCGTTTAACAAATCCAGCACTGCACGCTAATTTGGAAGAAATTCAGCGTGAAGTGACTCAGTAATAATTTTTCAGGGAAGCTGACTTGTTGGCTTACTGTGGGATCAGAATTTAATTTGTAAAGTTCCATGACAGAAGTGCAGTAGTTGAAGGAAACATAATCCATAAATATTTCTTTCCTTGTTTATTCCATAGTAAAATAGACATGGGCAGTATCTGGAACTGGAAATTTGTCATTGTAACCTATGCCTATATGAAGCAATTTGAGCATGAAATACCCCATTTGGACTGTATATTAAGGCATCTATGTCTGAAACTGAGATTCCTGTTTCAAGTTTTTAGGACTTAAACTGCCTGCACAAAAATACATGGATAATCATGTGTGTACTTTGTTGCAGATGAGTGGTTAATTGCACTGAAGTTCATTCAAATATGTATGTCGCATCCTTACAGTGTCAATTAGCATAGGCAGTTATTGGGACTTTAAGTATAAGCACAGCACTATACATTTTCACATATGAAATTAGGCCTGTGGTTTTCAAAGGCTGTGCTCTCATTTCCTTCCTTATACAGCAGAAAAGGAATAATTTCCCTGCTTTGAATGGATTTTTTTTTTATTACTGGTATTTTTAAAAACCTCTGGGTAGTAGAATGCTTTTTGAAATGTATGTATTTCTAGCCACAAATTATGCTGTGAGGTAAGGTGGGATATAAATGGTCTTTCTAAGGAATTGCTTTATGTGTTATACAGGCCCGCTCATGGTGATCGTGGAATATTGCAAGTTTGGAAATCTGTCAGCTTACCTACGGAACAAGAGGAGTGAATTTGTCCCGTACAAGGTAAGGAGTCAAGGTTAACAGCATAATGTTTGATTTGGTGGGTTTTTTCCACACACAATGTTTCTGTTTCTAGTGCCGACTGTAGTGGCAATCCTTGGGGATGCTGAATATCTAGTACTTCTCATGGGAATGAGAGATGGCAAAGACATCAGAGGTCATCTAGTCTTTCCCCCGGCCTCTGCAATGTAGCTCTTTTGTTATTGTTAGCTTAAAATGTGCAAAGGAACTGGGCTTCCACTATTTCCCTTGGCAGATTATTCTACACTTGGCCCTATCTGTCAGGAAGTTTTTTCTGATTATCAGCCTGAATTTTTTCCTTTCTTAGTTAAGCTCCAGACCACCTTAAATAACTGCATTCTCTGCTTAGTGTATATATGCATCAGATACCCATAGGTATCTTCTGTTACCCGATTATCCTTTCTGCTATCCCCTTAGCTCATTGCTGAACCAGACTATACATTTTTTTTGCTGTTAATAATTTTGTATAAATGATGTATCTCATGAGTTTATGTTCAGCTTTTCACTTCCTAAGTCCTTTGCAAAGGCGAGTTCCCATCACAACAGCCCCTCTTTGCAGCCCGGTTTGAAAGGAGAGTGGGGATGGAGATTGGCATTTTCAAACTCATTTCTGGTCACCTCTGCGAGGAGATCTGATTTCTGGAGAGAGTTGGGAGGATCCATCCCCTCCGAGGGTCAGATTGCCGTATGAGGAGCATGGCTGTGGGTACTCAGCACTGAGCATCATGCTCGGGACCCTACCCTTTTTACCTATGGCCAGGAGGAAGGCCCCTGGACTGTGCTCTGCCATGCTGGTAGACCTGAACTTCAGTCTTCCTGTAGCTGCTGTGTTTAGATAAGGGCTTCTTCAAACTGTTTGTCAGTTTTCCAGGGGGTTATTTTTCTTTATCCTTGGAGTCATTGTTTACTATTTTATATTGGCAAAGGCAACTCACTGCATCCTCTTGTGAGGTAAAAAGGGTAAACAAATATCTGAGAGACCTTGAAGGAAGAGGCAGGGCTTCACAAGGGTGCTGACCCTTGCTTACACAAGCGGTGGGGTTGGGAATTGGCAACGGAAAAAAACAGCCCTACCAGGGCAGAAAAGTCACCAAACCAAAGCAGGAGAAAATGGAAACATGGTCGAGGAAGCCTTCGGGGCTGGCAACCTCCTTAGAGGCATTCGGTGGCTTAGAGGAAGAAGGAAATAAATCTGACTTTGAGGGCTGCCAGGGTTTTAGCCAAGGTAGAGGTTTAGCGGAAGCGTCTTTGCAGCAGTGGGAGGTAAAGCCGTAGCAGTACGGAGAGGCGGGGGGCATTTATTCCCAAGCATGTGGATATGTTGATGGGAGGCAGCTGGGAGGACACGGGAGCAGGCTAAAGCCATGCTGTATAGTGGCAGAGGGTGCTCGAGCTGGTGAACCTGCGTGGCCATGAGTTGGGGTTTGCCGGCACTGTCACCGTGCCAGCCTGGTGCCCCAACTAGAGCTGGCTTGGAGCCGAGCGGCCGGTCACGCCAGTGCTGGGCTGCCCTCCCTGCTTTCAGTGGTGCCCATGGCACAGACTGTGGGGAGCGTCATTGCCTCTCCCGAGGAAGCTTCTGGTACACTTTCTGCTTCTGATTTCTCCCACCCTTCCCTCACGTTTCTAGACCAAAAGTGCCAGGTTTCGGCAGGGGAAGGAGAACTATGTTGGTGATGTCTCCGTGGACCTGAAGCGACGGTTGGACAGCATCACGAGCAGCCAGAGCTCAGCAAGCTCTGGCTTTGTGGAAGAGC
>NW_008824243.1:4083602-4094180 GCF_000699105.1 Pygoscelis adeliae
TGTCTTCTCCTGGTGTTGGAACAGCTGTCATTGGTGGGGGCTGATGAGGGACACTGGGGACCGTGTGATTTCCAAAGCTCCCTTAACGCTGTGTGTGGGGTATTTCCTGGATAACCAAAGTTCCCAAGCTATGGATCATCTAGTTCAGCATCCCACACCCCTCAGCCCAATCCCAGGTAATGTCCTGTCTGAAAAGGGTGCGTTTTTAGTGCGCTGCCTTTTGGAGATCTGTCTATTTAACGTCCCAGTGTCTTCAGGGAAAATCGCAGAGCACAAACTCTGAAGGCAGTGCAGAGAGGGATGCGCCAGGATGCTAACTGAATTTCTTCAGTGTTTACCCAGAAGTTAAATATTGTGAAATGCCATCTGCTTCACTGCTTATTAGCAGAGAGGTTGATTTGCCTTCCCTCTGCACAGGTGGTCTGTCAGGAACAGGAAACCCAAATTATCCGCTCATTCAAAGCCTCCCCTGAATATACATACCCTCTGCAGAGGTTTCAGTGATGCATTTGCCAGGTTCTCCTTTGGCAGAGACAGCACAAAGTGCTCAGTGCTGCCAACATGTTTCAGAGACCACTGATTTCAGTAAGCGGTGGGATCAGACCGGTCAGGAGGGAGGCTGTAGTTCAACTGCCTGTACCTCGACTTCTACTAAAAATTATTTAATGCAAAGAAAAGCATCAGTATGTTAACAGGGAGGATGATCTTGTGGTTTCAATGCAATCCTAATAGGTAATGTCAGGCATGCACTTTATGCATTTCCACACCATTTTGGTCCTTTTCAGACCTCTCTGGTGTAACCACTGACCCTCTGAGCTGGGATGTTGTAAGAAGTATGTAGACCTAAAGCAGGCCTTGAGATGAGGGTTTTAGCCACCAGTGTTGTAGTTCTTGGTAGATTTCTTCTTAAAATCAAGAGCTGAGCAAAGTCTTTGAGTTGTTTATTCATCAGTAACTAAATGCCTAGGTATCTTTGTTGCATACTTCAGTACATTATTCCTCCAGGTCACTAAAGGATGAGGTTAGGCTTATTCGACCCTAAATTAGCAGGGCTTTTTGCCAAATTCAAATCTTTCTCCCCGTGGCATATTCTTCCCCCATAAGGACTAGGGGGGGCCTCCCTCTCATCGGTTTCCAAATTCATCTGCTGAAACCACAGCAAGCCTTTCCTCTCCTAGGAACTTGTGAATTGAGTTTTGGTTATTTTCTTTTGGGATTGTTTTGCAAACCTTTCCACTGGTGGGAACGCTGGAAATAAACAAGGAGGCCTGGCGATAACCCGCCATCTCAAAGTTTATTTTACACAGGACTAGTTTGGTGTAAAATGGGTTGTTAGTGATAATTATACAGCCAAAAAAGGGCTCGGTTTGCTCAGTTTTCAATGTGGCATAAGGTTAAGATGGACTTTTACCTAAGAAGCAGTTATGGGTGAAATCAGTGACAAAGGGCATGTTTGACTGTCATCCGATTCTTTGCAGCTGGTCCTGAAGACCCTTGCAAGAACCCTTTGACCATGGAGGATCTCATCTGTTATAGCTTCCAGGTGGCGAGGGGAATGGAGTTCTTGGCTTCACGCAAAGTAAGGAACTTCTCAGGAAGAGTGGCATGTTATTTATTTGACTGTAGGAAATAGCGCTGTAGGTCTATAGAAGGAAACAGCATGTTCATCTTTGGACTATCAGTCATCTGCAACATTTTCTTTTTGCCCTAAGACATAGCCAAATCATTAATACTACAGAGTGAAACAGCCCATGCATTTATTGACACAAATGTTAGTGATCTGTATAAGGTTTATGGGTCACCGATTCATAGAAGAATGATTAAGTAGTTGGAAGAGGGGAGCTGACTTATGAGGACAATTAAAGGAATTAGGGACAAATCCCTGGTAACTGGAGCTAAACTAGAGTAAAGGAGTTTGCTCTGAGGAGGTTGCCTGTAATTTGTGCAGTGGGATTGCAAGGGCAGTGTGAGGAGAGACAATGCTCACCTATGAAACTTCGTGGATGACTCCTTGGAGAGTTTCTTGCCAAAGACACCCTCGCAGTCAATAGCACCTCACCTGCATTTTGGCCTTCTAGAAGTGCTTTTCTGTGGTTTGATCCTAAATACATATAGTACATGTTTCAAAGGATGTAAATTCCAGCAAAAGCGAGGAATTGCCTGCAGTTATGTAGAAACAAAAATTACTTAGAAATGGGAAAAGGAAATAGAAGCAGGAAACATAACACTGCTCTAGAGTGCAGGCTAAGCATTCAAGAGCAGACTTCAGAGTCTTTTCTAAAAACATATATTTGTCTACATTTTATACATCCTGGTTGGTGTGTATATGTAAAAGGATGTCTTTCCAGGATCTGTATTTCTAGGCCATACTAGAAGCAAATCTGCAGCCACTTTCAGAGCCTGGCTTTTTTACTTCAAGCTATTGAGGCCTGAGCTTTGAAGTCTTTGGGTTGTTGGCTAAGCTGTCATTCTGCATAGGTAAAGGCATGGAATTTTTCTGTCTGTAGTCAAGATTAATTTGTGTTGGAATCAAATCGTCATTTTAGTGTGGTATGTTTTTCGGAGAGAGAGTAGAGTTCACAGATTTGAGTGAACCTAAGTAAATCTAAAGGTAATCAGATCTGAACCTGTTTTGTGTCAGCTTCTTAGGATAATTAATTAGCTCACTTCAAAGGCCCTCTCTGCATAATGGATAAACAGATGTATGTTTGGACTTGGGAACACAAGTCTCCCTGAGCCAAATCAGTTGTGACCATCAAAAAAGCACTTAAAATCAGTAACTGTTGATGCTGAGGTTTCTTTTTCTTAAAAGGTTTTAAGAAGTATCTGGCCTTTGAGGGTAGGAGAGCACATATGTGAAAGAGATCAGCCCCGTGGACAGAGCTATGACGACAGGCAGCGTATGAAGTTGTTTACTTCTCTTTGCAGTGCATCCACAGGGACCTGGCTGCTCGTAATATCCTCTTGTCAGACAATAACGTGGTTAAAATCTGCGATTTTGGCTTGGCTCGAGACATCTACAAAGACCCAGATTATGTCAGGAAAGGAGATGTAAGTTTTGGATTCTCTATTTGAGAGACAATTAATATGAAGTTAGGACTCCTTTTTTTTTCACCTTAAATGGGTTTGTGGAAACTCAGTGTTTTGCTAAACTGTGATACTTTTTTGTTTACGGAAATGCTTTCAGGCCAGACTACCCCTAAAATGGATGGCACCAGAAACCATTTTTGATAGAGTATATACCATTCAGAGTGATGTATGGTCCTTTGGAGTTCTACTGTGGGAAATATTTTCATTAGGTGAGTGACTTTAATTTTACTGAGCCATCTTAAATTTTAAACAACAGAGTCTGAAGAAAACAGTCAAAGTGTTCTTGGATCCTCTTTAGCATTTTTTTTCACTTCTTGAAAATTTCCTGTTTATTTTCTCCATCAAAATAAAATACTCAAATTTCCTTAAAAATGCAAATGTAGGAACATGGACTTGAAATGCTTCTTCATACAATTTCAGTATGTGATTATGTGCCTCATTTACTCAATCAGTTGCTGTTGCCATCATAAATATAAATCGTTTGCACATCCAAATATACTGAATTACCTTATAAACTCAGGCCATAGCGAATTATTTGTTTGAAAATTAATCCCAGAATTTAAGAGTCTAATGCATTAAAATTACCGTTGCTCTCATTTTAGGTGCATCACCATACCCTGGAGTGAAAATTGATGAGGAATTTTGCAGAAGACTGAAAGAAGGAACAAGAATGAGAGCACCAGACTATACAACACCAGAAATGTGAGAAACTGTTCTTCCAGCTGCCCACATTTACCTCACAATAATAGCAGGTGCTTGAGTAAGCAATAGGTGCTGTTTTCTTTATGGTGATATTTTAATGGTCTTTGTCCTTCTAGGTACCAAACAATGCTGGATTGCTGGCATGGAGATCCTAAGCAGAGACCAACTTTTTCAGAGCTGGTGGAGCACCTGGGAAATTTACTGCAAGCCAACGTCCGTCAGGTACTTGAAATATATTCCCTTGGTTGCTAAAACCACCAGCTGAACCCTGCCTGTCCCGCCAGCCACCACCAAATCCCACGGCCGGGTACTGTCCGCTGGAGTCGTCGGGGAGCATGGGCTTCTTTCTCCAGTGCTTCTGTTACTGACCGGCAGCTGGGGCAACTGGCAGAGAAGAATGACCTGGGGGGGGAAAGATCGCAGAGGTCTGTTGTCGTAACCAAAAGCCACCTTGCCCTGCCAGCAAGGGCTTCCCATGACACCACTGCTGTGGTTACTTAGCTGTCTTGCTGAGGAGTTGTTGGCACAGGCTTAATTCCCTGCTCTGCTGCCTATTTCTCCGCGTACTGCAGAGGCGTTTCGGCAGGTAGCTCCTGTTGATCTTAACTGTGCCAAAGATAGATATCTTAGCATATGTGAGGATGTGGGATGCAGTGTTTTTAATGACTCTTCTGGAAGACAAGGATACAGGCATTTCACTGCCTGTCAGCAGCTCCATGCGGATAAGTGTATTAAGACTTGTCCAATGTACAGGCATTGTGGTAAGAGAGCCCGCTGCTTCCAGGTGGGGTACACGGGCCTCCCTCCCCCCTGGGTTACCCATCTTGTGTCTCCCTCTTCATGCACAAATGTGGACGAGGCCAGGGCAACAGATGTGAGCACTTGGATGAAGGAGGCTGGATTTTGCCACGTGCTCTCCTATTAGACTAGTTCTCCCTTTCCAACCTATTGGTAGTGATGGGAAATACCTGTCCTTCCAAAGTATTGTGTCTTCTGTGCGTACCAAAACTCAGAAAGGATAGAATTTGTTCACTTTCCTACAGAGCAGCTTGCATCTTATGTATCACGGAATCATAGACTGGCTGAGGTTGGAAGGGACCTTTGGAGGTCATTGGTCCAACCCCCTGCACAAGCACCTAAGGCTGGTTGCCCAGGACCATGTCCAGGTGGTTTTTTAATATCTCCAAGGATGGAGACTCCACAGCCCCTCTGGGCAACCTGTGCCAGTGCTCGGTCACCCTCACAGTAAAAAATGTGTTTTGTTGTATGTTCAGAACACACTATATGTATATTTGCCCATAACCTAATATGGTTGGATTACTAATGATTTAGACTCTCTTGTCATAAACTGTAGTATACTGTGACTACAAAAAACAAACATGATTTACTGTCTGATAACTAATAGCTAATTACACGTGTCATACTGTAGTCCAAAAGGGATAAATGCAAAAAAATTAGAGGAAAGGGTGAATCTACAAAATGATTTCTTATGGGACCATAAATAAGAATGCAGTCCTGAAGGATGCATAATCCATTTTTTCTCTTCATACTTTAAATCAGGAATGTAAACAAGTGGAAGAAATTTTTGAAAATGTTATTGGTGTGATTCACATAATTAGATGCCAAAGTATTGATAGAAAACTTCCTTCTTTGCTATCTCCATTTCATTCTTCTTTTCATTTACTTCTTATACTTAATTTAGGCTTTATGATTCATATGTTGTAGTCCAACTCAATCTCACTTTCAGTTTAAGGTTATTTTTTTCTCTCAGGGTCATGTTCTTTGTGTCATTGCAATTCAAACATTACTAAAATTTAAATTTTTTATCTCAAAGACATCAAGAAAAAGTTCAGTTTACGCGTTATGTTACAGTATGTCATATATAAATCTCTTTTTTTATTGAAAACTACTTGGCAGTGGCTCTTACTAAGTTTCCCTCTTTTAATGAAGCTGCTCCTGCGAGGGTGGTATAATGCTCATAGTTTAATAAAACAACCAAGGTAGCTCTGCTGCATTCTCCACATATGTGTGTGTAGCTGTTTATGTCTGTATATCTCTGTAGCCTTATTTAATTTTTGTATTTTTTCACTGAATTCTGCAGGATGGTAAAGACTACGTTGTCCTTCCTTTGTCAGTATCGCTGAATATGGAAGAGGATTCGGGTCTCTCTCTCCCAACTTCACCTGCTTCCTGTAGGGAGGAAGAGGAAGTCTGTGATCCTAAATTCCATTATGACAACACACAGTGATGACAACACAGCAGTAATTATGTATTTTATATGGTGGACATCCTACTGGGGCCTCTGGGCAGGTTTTGTTCATGCTGGGGGCAGGGAAAATGAAAGGAAGAGACTTCAGCTGCCTGGTCCATATTTAACTTCCTCCATAGGGATAAGAATGAATCTGTAGAGTTTTTGCAGGCAAAAACTAGTTTCTTACCTCCCCAAATGCTAGGGAATCTTTTTTTTTTTTTTTGCTACCCTTTCAAGATTCGGTATTCTCATTCAAAAAACTGCAAGACTATTTGTTATTTAGTTTTTAAGAACCAGAACAAATACAAAGTTTTACTGATCCAGTTCAGTTGTGTTCACACCCTTGTATTGCAGCTCCCTAAACTATTAATGGTAATAGATCTGTCATTAATAATCTCCCTGGCATTTCCCCTCCTAAAGTGAAATGTTGGTAAATAGGTCATAAATTGATAGCCAAGGGGAATGCGACCTAAACAATGTCACCGCTGGATTTTGTCTACTGCTTGCTGCTGGTGGGCTGCTGGGGCATCCACGATGGACCAATAGTGGTATACGCTGTTGGGTATTGTGGCAGAGGTGACTCCCTCAGTAAAGGGTTTGTAGTAATGCAGTTAGGCAGGGCTTATGCTGGGCATTGTGAGGACCTCAGGCACAGGATGTAAAGGAGAAAGATATTTTCTCATCCAGTGCTGCCTAAGGTCGAATTCAGCTGCTTGGATGCTGGGAGCCCTGGGGTGCTTGCTGCAATCTCAGAAGAAGGAGGATAAGAGGCGGATCCAACCATCGGAGCAGAGATGGACTCTGCTGGCAGTTTTCACGTGGTTTCCTCAAAGTGGAGCCCTCTCCCTCACTGCTTGTATTATATCCACCAAAGACAAACAAAATTCCCAATGATTTTGAGTACTGCAGGATCACATTTTTATGCGGTCCTGAAAAAGACTAGGTAGGCACAGTGCATTTTGCACTTCAGTTGAACTTATGGTCCTAGAGCTGAACTCTCAACCCCATGTTTTAGTAGTGGGGCAGTCCAAAATATAAATACTTGAAGGACACAAAAGCATGATTTAACTTCCAATTCTTCAATTCCAATACTTCCTGTATGGCTTTCCCCAGTCCCCACTTCCTGTTATGAACAGAAGTAAAACCTCTCCATCAACCTTTTAAAGAGACTTTGAACCTCTTTCCTCGTGTCTTACAGTGTGACAGGGTTTGTGAGAAAGCACTTGTGGAAACCATGCTAGGAGAGGCAAAGTGGGAAGCTTCAGACATGTTTTGGGGCTTTATTCTTCTGTTCTGGTAGCTGAAAATTATTTTGTAGGCATGGACCTTGCTATACATGTAGTGGAAAAGATTGATCTGTTCACTAATGTCTTTCAATCTTCACAAAAGTACTAACTATGAGGAGAGGCTGATAAATACAATCTCTAAATCAAAGCTGGAGGAGGAGAAGGAAGCCCAGGGAAAACACAGAGAATATTAAAGAATATTTAGATTGCTGAGGTAAATTAAAATCAGCAGGACCTCCTAACATCTGCCGTATTTGGCTCAGGAAATAGATACGCAATTTCTGAACCTTGAAAGACTGTCATTAAGAACAGTCAGGTGAGGTAAAGAAAATTTAAGAAAGTGTAAAGATAATGCCTGTTCTTAGAAAAAACAGAAAAGGAGTAACCCTGAAATCAGGTTAACTTGAATCCTAGGAATGATCCTGGAATAAACGATCAGATAAATAATGGTAAATGCCTACAGGGAAATGAAGTAACTAAAAATGGCAACCATGAATCTGTCAAGAAAAAATCAAGGCAACCCAATCCAAGTTTCCTTTTCTTTGAGAGAATAATTGGTTTGGTGGATAGCAGGGAAGAGGGATTTTGATTTTCTGTAGGGCATTTTTGGCCCTTTTTTTATGGGACAGTCTATTACAAAATGCAAAGACGTGTCAGGAGATACTGTCAGGACGTCAGCTGAGCCCTCACTGCCACCGGGCAGGAGTCAGACTCCACGTGTGGCCCCTCTCTGCCTGCACACTATTTCTGGTCCTGTTTGGCTTAACCAGGAGGATCTCATTCATTGTAGCCAATGTAGGCTGACTCTTGTCTGGGCTGAGCGGAGGCAGGACTCCCATACCTGGGAGGTTGTTCAGATCAAGAGGCTGGGATTCCCAGTTCTCACCACCCTGGTAACCGTAGTCCTGGCCATGCAGTTCTGTGCCTGTGTGGACAATTAAATGCAAGCACACAAGGAGCTTTCAGACTAAGAAGGCAAGTTGTGGAATGAACTTCTCATCATTCAAGGTCAGATTGTCCAGGAGAGTATAGTGGACTAGATTGTCCATTAGGTGTTTTTGGTCCTGGCAGGGTTGGGTGGGAAGTGGGTTAGATACCATTGCAGAGTAACAGGAGCAGAAGACATGGTCAGTGCAGAGATCTTGAAAGAAAGTCTAGGAAGAGAAAATGGAGAGGGAACATAGTAACAGTTTTCAGTATATGAAAAGTTGCTCGAAAGAGGATGCTAATTAATTATTCTGTGTCCCCAGCAATAGGACAAACTTTATTTGCAGCAAATACTTGGGCTTAATATTTGAAAAACATTCTGAAGTGTGATTGAGCACCTGAGCAAGTTACACAGGGAACTTGTAAAACCCCCACCAGTTTAAATAAATGTCTGTGGGAGACAGGCAGGACTCGGCATAGCTAGACTCAAAGCTGGGAAACGGGATGAATGATGCTTTTAATTGCCTCCAGCTTTGCACTCCAAGTGGATGCAGGCTTCTCTTCTAACTCCATGGCTTTTTCTTCATTAGCTGTTAGGAACATAAATTGGTCCTGTTTAACAGGGACAACATCCATTTTATTCCATATTCACTTAGACAAAAAGCTGAGGATAGCTGTTTTGTTTGCTGTATTAGTACCTCCATGAAAGTCAATTTTATTTTTTTGTCCAATATTTTTTATGGATGTCGTCCTGACCAGAGGGCTTCTTTTGGAGAAGAGCCTTCAAGAGAGATGCAGTACTCCCTGTCCTGATCCCCATGGTTTAAGGGCGGCAGTCTGCTGAGTCTGCTGTTGTTGTCCTAAGTCCAGGCCGGGGTCTCAGAAGTGCAGTCCAAAGGAAGAGACACATGTCTGTGCTCCAGGCTCCTCTGTTTATTATACTTCTAAGTGAAGCTTGCAGGAAGTGAAGCCCTCCAGTGTAACTGAGGAAAGGAGCTGTTTTCTCAAAGCCATTTCTTAGAATTTGCTCAGAGATCAAGGTTGTCAGGAGCAGAAGGTCAGAAACATGCTACTTTCTAGGCTGCTCGTCCTTTTCAATAAATGGATATTTTGAGGTTTGCATAATATGTTTTGACAAAAGGATTAACTTCTCTGTGGAGAGATAAAAGGATTCTGATATCATTGTGCTGTTTGCAGCCAAGTTGTGGAGAGTGGACACAAAACTTTTTGTTTTGTTTTCTTTTCAGTCAGTACCGACAAGGTAGCAAAAGAAAAAGCCGCCCTGTGAGTGTGAAAACATTTGAAGATGTCCCATTGGTAACCACTGTAAAAGTTGTTCATGAGGTGAGTTTGTCTGTTGTTTGTATGTTTCTTCCTTCTGTTGATGTCTTTTTTTATCCCTTTCCATTTAATGCATTTCTAACACCTTTGCAGGAAAACCAGACAGATAGTGGGATGGTTCTTGCGTCTGAAGAGCTGAAGACATTAGAAGAGAGTGATAAACAAGTGAAAATACCCTTTAGGTAAGGTTCAGGCTGCATGTAGAATTGAATATGACCTTTTGCTTGCAGTATGTCAGAAGACTGATTGGTTTGTAAAATTTTTTAGAAGACAAAATCTCTTCTTACTGTATTTTTAAAAACACAAAGAAAAATTGTGCACTGTATGCCTGGTCATCCACATTTGGTACCAGGAGAGGAGAGGTAATGCAGCTGTTGGAAGCATCAGCCAGCACTGCAGAAAGGACTTGTATTTATGAGCTGCAAAAGCATCAACCACCCCTAGAAGGAGCTGAGCAGGTGCACACAATTGGGTGTATTTGTGAGGGCCTGTCTGCAGTGACAAAGAGCTCTTTTTTTTTTCTTTTTCTTTCTTTTTTTCTAAAGCTGACTCTTGAGTTTTCAGGATGTACCTGGGTGTATTTTCAGAGCATTGTACAGGGGTTTCATTGTGCAGTTCACAGGAAGCACAGTGGCATTCATGGAGCTGAAACCTCACGTATGCTCTCTGAGAGCTTCTCAGGAATTACTTTTTCCAGGACAATTTCAGAGCAAACAAAGATGTACTGCAGTTACAATTGCACCACAGCTGAAATGTGTGAAGCGTCTCAACGTTTTCTCTCCATTTCATCTGCGGTCGCAATCTAACTCCTTTCATCGTCATAAAATTAATTATCTTTTTCATGCATTAGTGAAGTTAGGGCATATAAAAAGGTCTCTCCTTATAATCAAATGCATGTTTAAAAAGGCTTGAAGCCAGTTTTGCTAAGTGCACCATTTTGCTTTGGCTGTTGCTGCGATGGAAATCAGCTGCCAGCAGGAA
>NW_008824243.1:4094201-4102412 GCF_000699105.1 Pygoscelis adeliae
AGTCTCCACAGCTCTCTCAGTCCTGTTTCTGCTTGTTTTTCGCAGCACACTGGTGCCCAGCAAGAGTAATGAGTCCGTCATGTCCGAAGCCTCCAACCAGACGAGTGGGTACCAGTCCGGGTACCACTCGGATGACATGGACACCACCGTCTACTCCAGCGAGGAGACTGAACTCTTGTGTGCCCGGGAGGCTTCGCCCCCGCTCTGCCGTGCGCATGGGCTTGCCTACGAAGGCGCTGCGCCGCTTGCCTCCCCGCCACTCTAGGGCAAAGCCGGCAGCTCTGGGTTCCCCCGGGATGTGCCTTCCTTGCCTGGACTGGTGGTATTCAGGTTTGATTTATAGAAAGACCACATCTGTGAGACTAAGAAAAGACGTTTATATTTCCTGAAGAGGATGCAGAAGCATCTGGCAGCAAAACTGCGCCGTGCTAGGCTGCGGGGCGCTTTCCTCGAGAGACGCTGGCGGCTGAGAGCGCAAAGCCCCGTCTGTGGTGTGTGGATGCTGTGCCAACCCGATGGCAGGGGCAGTGTGGTGGCCTTTGGGACCCCGGTGACATGCCGAGTGTCTGCCCGATGCAGGCAGCAGCACAGCGTTCAACTTAACAGTTTCTAGTTGTACGAAATAATGACCCAGCCCTGCTCTTTTTTTTTTCCTTGTTTTTCCCCTTGCGGCTGGACTCCAGGAAGGAAACAGCACGGCACTGGCTTCTTGTTTCTCAGAGTTATCCCTTGCTTGCACCTCCACAAACAAAAAAAGGAACCTCCAGCTCAAGGCTCTGGCACTCACCAACGGCCTGAGACTAAACATAGGCTGGGCTAAATATAGGTGGGGGCAATGGTCTCTGTCCTTGGCGGAGAAAAAAAGTTGCTGTACCAGACCTCATGAGCTGCATTTCCTTGGAAGGCTTGCACGGTGAGGTTGGTTAGTAGGGAGGAGGCAGAGCACCGAGCCAAGTGATGGGACAGGGGTGCTGGGGGCATGCTTCACCTCTGGGGGTGGCCTCAGAGGCACCCTTGGTCCATGCCAGGCACCTACCTTCTGAGCTAGCCTGAAACAGCCGCAGAAAATGCCCCCCACTTTGAATCGCCACTGGGGCAGCCTCTACAACAGGTAGAAAGGGCAATGTAATCTACCTTAGGACTGTAGGGAGCCCTGTGGTCCTGATGGGTTATCCTAAGGGCATCCTACCTTCTCATCTCATCCCCGCTCCCTCAGATGTAGGTCTGACTCCTTCACTTTGCAAACTCCAAGTCTGTTTGCACTGGCAGAGATCTTGGTTTATGTAGTCTTGGGAATCCGTGACTGGTTTCATGGCAGCTCTGATCTTCTCCGAGTGGCGAGATTGTGACTAATTGTTGGACAACTTCTTACCTGTGCTCTTGTAGTCCCAGCGCTCTATTGATAGACACAATGCAGGCTACAAGATTTTAAAATGTAAAGCTATTTCTACTGAGTCCTTTTTTGTATTTTTATAATGATTTTTTGTTTGTTTGTACTTACTATAATGTCAAATGCTGGGAACCATGAATATAAGGCATATACAGTATTTATAGCCTCTTTATGTAGAAATAAATGTAATATATTAAAATATAAATATATATTATATAATGGATATTGTACTGTTCACATTTTGTATCAGGGTTCTGTAGCATTACAAGGGTCACAAAATTTTTAATAGCTAAAACTTTTCACTTTATTAAAAGGGACTGGAAATTTAGAGATGGGGTCTATAAGTAGATCTGTGCTTTTCTTGCATGTATTTTCTTATATCCTGTCTATTGACAGGGAAGTTTATCAAGTGCTACTTATTTCAAGTGCCAATTAAGGAATCTAGTTATTTATACCATTATATGGGTTTATGAACATTTCTGTGGGTACCTATAGTAAAGAAACTTCAGTGATTTTTTAGTAGTTGGCAATAAGTGCCTTTAGAGAAATGGTCAGAGGAGTAGATTGCTTGTACAGACTGAATCTGCTCTGAAAGAGTTTATTATGTTCAGTTAGGGAATGGCTGATCTAATTGTATTGCGGCTTTTGCCTGGGGAGTAGCAGTTTCCCTTAAATCCTTATTCATCTTTTCCCACTTGTGTTTCTTCAATCTCACTTCTTATAGCTGAAATGTTGTCGCTGCTCTTGCATAACAACATCTTCCTTTATTTTAAATCTGTACTTAAAGCTCCCACCTTTTCACTCTCGTCCACTTTTTGACCTTCTCTTCTGCACTGTGTATGCCTTCGTTCTCAGTGCAAGGCTGGCCACCGTTGAGGTATCAGGACTCAAAGAATCATAAGAACTTACGCTAAAGAAGTGCAAGGGAAGTTAAACCACAAACTGCAGGCTTTAGTTCAACTTCTCTTTATTGCAGTTTGAAATGAGACCTTCATGGGCTACTGCATAGTGAGAGCACTTGTCTAGGAAGTGGGAGATTTCACTGCAACTCTTCTCAGGCTGAATATGGGGCTAATACCTTCTACACCCTACTTGCATGCCCCAACTACAAGGCTGTGGGATGTCAAGCTTCAAATGTTTCTCCATTCCTCTCCCTGAATCAAAAGCATTTTACAGCCAGGAAAGCAGGAGCTGGGAGGTCAGGTGAAAAAATAAGGGAGAGTCTTCCCAGATCTGCTCTAAGGGCTTCTAGGAAGAACTTGTATTTTCATGTATATCTCTGACATTTCTCTTGCTTCCCAGGCAAGAGTCTAGCTGGTAGAGTATGCTCAACAGACAATACTACATTCTTTAACATCCCCCATCCCCAATATTCATTGAAGAATATTCTTCAATGAATATTGGGGATGAATGAACACTTTAATGAAAGTGTTCTTCTATGTATTATTATATGATGGACATAAAATACTGACACTGGCAGAATCTTGATGAGTAGGTACCCGGCTGAGCCACATGTTTGGAGAGTCTTGGCACAGAGGTGGAGATGGAGATCTGTCATTGATGTCCATCTGCCCTAGATCTGGAGCTCCCCAAGGTTTGGGATGTTTAATTTAGACATCTAAATTTTGTAGTTTTGTTTCCTCTCCAGCTTGGTGTAACACACGACATGTGCCACATACACGTAGTCAGATGCTTCCCTGTGTGTTTGTAGTACCTCTAAAACAGTCGTCCACCATAATGCAGACTGGTGAAGTTGCAATATAGCCATTTCAGCTAATGAGTTCTCATTTATAATCCGTGTCAGCCAATGAAACTCTCTTGTGGGTCCAAATCATTTTAAAGATGCCTGGAAAATGTGGGAACTAGCACACACCTGCTTTAGGAAAGGAAATTAGCGTCTTTAAAAAAAAAAAACAAAAAACAAAAAACCCCATATATTCAGTTTCAGGAGCAAGCAAAGCTTCTATAAATGTGTTCATATATTTGGCATCCAGTAACACAATTCTTTTCTTAGACCGTGGCCACTACATCCTTTAAAACACCTGGACTTTTTGTTGTATTCTGAATACAACATGTTCAGCTAAACCCCAGTCAGGCCACATCTGTCTTGGTAGATGCTTTAAATTCCAAAAAGGATATTTTCAATGAAACGACAGACATATAGTGCACAGATTTGCAAATGCCTCGCAAACCAGTCCTGGCTTTATCTCCATTCTGCAGCCATGCAGCGAAGTGTCAGCATTTGGATCAGCATCCTTATCCGTGAAATGCATGGGAGATTCCAGCCTGGATCTGAGCCCAATGAGCTGCAAACAGAAAGGACACTCACGAGATTAGGGATCCAAACATATCACTGTGAGCAGCTGGGTAGGAGTGGGGAGAAGTAGTGATGGGGTTGACTCCACTTGTTCAGAAGAATTGCCAGAATGAACTGTAATTGCTGGTGGGTTTGGACATGGGGAATCAAACAGAACCATGCCTGAAATAGGCAGTTTCGGGGCTTGAAGATGACTCATGTCAGCTCTTATCAATGTAAACACAGCCCATCTGAAGAATGCAGGGGCATTCAAGCATGGTAGCTAGGTCCATCTCCCTGCAAGAGATACTGTAATATGTATCTCATTCTTTGCATGGAAATGTCTTAGCAAATCCAGTCCTTGCCTAAGCTTTTCTTATTAACGCATCTCCAATCACAAGCAACTGTATTGCACACAAGCATAAAAAGCATTATGACGATCCTCCATGTCTTCTTCTGATGTGATTGTCCCCAAGCACCATGCCTGGGGACTTTTGGGACAGAGTGCTTGTTAATTCTAAAAGCAGCGTGTGACTAAAAAAGACTACAATCACAGAGCTGTTGAAATTGGGGACAAAAATTTCCTGCTAATTCATCTCTTTCTGATGGTTCTAAGGCTGGAAAACATAGTTGGGTAGCATGGATAGCCTCCAGATATAAAGCTGGAATTTGCTATTTTTATGTGAAACATTCCCAAACCGTGAATCATCTGAGGTTTCCCCTCATTGCTGATACTTGAGTACACACCCTGTGTTACCTCGCAGTATGGGACCTGACAAAGCAACAGCAAGGACAAGGAAAACAAAGTTAATGTTTGTTCTTCCTAATTGACAAATTTATTAGGGACAGAAGTTAACCAACAAAGACCTTTTCTTTGGACTCCGGCCCTGGATTTTCATTCTGCCTGGCTGAGAGTTGCATTCTGTGTCATAATATATGTCCTCAGCTCCTCAACCCCTGACATTCAGGCTGATTAAGTCCCAGAAGGTTATTAGGAAACATAGCAGGAGCTCGTAACATATGGTGCTGATAAGCATCTCAGCATCAGAGATAAGGAGCTGGTCAATGTAATCTTAGGAAGCTCAGGTTTTGTTGCCATAAAACTATACAATGTAAAGCCTAATCCCTACACAGATTTAATTAGCTGTTAAACGTATCAGGTTCATGATGAAGGGTGTTCTGGTTACCTAGATGTTATTCACTGACTGCCACCAGTTGGTTCAAATGTGAAGTATCTCTGCCTTGCAGCTTGTTAAGATGACATGTTATGGTGAATGATGGCTGCTCTGTAAGTTTGGGGGGGGAATAAATGAATTCAGTTTCCAGGTCCAGCTCTAGCATCAGAGACAGACTCTGGTTCCAGGAAAAATGGCAGTGCAATGTGGTTTCCTGAGTCTTGGTCAAAAAAGACTTTCTTAAAAGGTGGAATATATGAACTGAGGTTTAATTCTGTTTTCCAGGGGGAGCTGAAGCTGTTCAGCATCCCACAGAGCTGTTCCTCTGGCATCCATGCTGCTCTCTCTTTCGGTATAATCATGCTAAGTGGCATGATTAACTCTAGCAATGGTTTCACAAAAGCGAGTGGAAATGTAGCTAGTTTTAGTTTTATTTCTTTTGGTCTGTTTTCACACTACAGTCAGAAGCATGATTGCATCATGTTGTAGATAGACATAAGATAGTTTTCATCCTGCCGGTCTAAGCAGCAGTACCAGCAAGAAAAAAAATTGCTTGGCACAGCGGCACCCATCGATAGTGGGGCACACAGCAAAGCCCGTGCTGCTGGCACCAAGCTTACTAGCAGGAAGCTAGCCGCGGGGTACACCTCTATATGTGTATGCCACAGTCACGCCTTCAACTGCAGTGCATCCACATCTAGGAATAATCACAGGGATGCAAGTCATGCTTGGTTACTGGAGTTTCTTGCACTTCTGGGTGGACTGCACTAACCCATGGTTGTACCTCATCATGCACTGCAGTGGCCGAGATTGTCTGTGATGCTTCATTTCTTTGGTTTCAGAATCTCATTCCCACAATCTCTTCCCAGACTCGATTGAGGTGGGACATTGCAGTTTGTTTTCCACCACTCGTTCCCGGTGTACCAGACCCCCGGCTCTGTGGACCCTGTCTAACCTTGCAGCTGATGGCAACCAGCAGTGGCCTTGGGTTTGGGTCTGACACTCTGCCTGAACTCAGCAATGCTACCTTGGCATGGAGCAGGGGAGAGGAGCAAAAGGTTGAAAGAAAGTTTTAAAACTTGTGTATGTCCTTTCCAAATATGTGTAGGTCCTTGTACTGGAGAGTTGTACTTTAGCACCAGGAACACAGGAAGAGCAAAGGGGTTTTGCTCGATAGAGACAATCAGTTGCACCTTAGGACTGGAAGACCAGTATTGCTTACTGCTAGCCATCTGGAGGCTGCTCTGCTGTGTGTGTTTCATGCAGGAACAGGGCCCCTTTATCCCTAATATTTTCTAGGGCTTCACTTGCAGACTTGCACAGTGCACTGGTTATTAGTCTGTTCACCATGTTCAGGCTAGGTTTTAAGAGCTGATCAGGTGGGCAAGTAATTTGAACCAGCAATGGGCCCTTATGTTTAATATTCCTTGATGGATTTTCCACTTGCTTTTAGAACCCATGTAAAACCCTTAGCATCTGCGACACCCTCCAGCAAGGACTTCTGCATGCAGATTTTCACTTGATGGCCCCAGCTATTTTCCAGTACACTGACCAAGCATTCCCTACTCATTTTCTCCATGTTATTTAGGACTTTATAGACAGCTATTGCCTCAGCCATTCCCTTTCGAGCCAGAATATTCCTAGCCCATAGTAAAATCTGTTTGCATCTCCCCAAACCTGTAAATAGGGCCCCTGGGTGAGAAGGTGACATCTGCCTGGCATGATTCCCAAGCAGGTCTCCACAAGATGCCCAGCTTGTGTTGGGAGGAAGGAGGGTGTGGGACAGCCAGCAGAGGACGGTGTTATGTCAACTGGTTCGCATGATGGATGTACTGCAGCATGGGCAAACATCGGTCAATGTCAAGATCCGACTTTGCTGGCATCTTCTCAGCGTTGCTATTTTTGGCCGGTGAAATGTTTCCAAGGGTTGGGCCGGACTTGTCTCCTGTGTGCACAGCGTCGCCCCATTCCCAGGCTGTTTGTGCTGGCTCCTGGCTGGCTGCAGGGAGGGATAAGATGCAGAAAGCAGAGGCTATATGGCTCAAACGCGGCACAAACAGGGGCACCATTTACCACCGCAAACTAGCAGAACAGAGTGAAAGCATGGCCTATCTTATCAGTTACTTACTGAGTTAAGACTCAGGGGTATAAAAACTCTCTTTAAACTCTGGGTAATACCCATAAACGGAGCCCTTAGGAGATAACTTCACAAGTGGAACTTTTTGGGTGCACTTATGTGTAGTTTTAAATTACAATCACAAAGACATCTTTATATTGTCTGATAAACTTCTTAAACTGGCAACAACTATTAAACATTACAGTTTAGTTAAGTACTAAACCAGCAGGGAATGTGCAGCTAAAGAGATACAATTATTAACGTATGGCTTGGTAATGCTGTCGAAACAATGGCTTTAGGCATTTCAAGCCTGCTCTCAGGCTAATGTCGCTAATTTTTCAGGAGGATTATTAAGTTTTATTAGCAATTTGCATCTTAGTATAATTATATGGATATTAGAGAAATCAATATTGTATAATGTAGAGTCCCTTAATGGCTATACAGTTTGTTGAGTCTGTTATGGGACCGGCTTGGAAGTCAATTTAAGGAGGAACCTTTATAATTCTGCTGGAATTGTACTTTGCATGATGAGATAGGTGCCTTAGACATTGAAGAGAGGACTGCAAAATCTGTCCTCAGCCTTGAATCTTTGCATTCCAGTGACAGTTTTACAAGTAGACTACAGAAAATCATTGCTGTATGTCTAAATATCTCCCCCCCCAATTCTGACTTCTAAACTTCATTAAGATTCTAAACTGGAAGGTATGGATTTGATGGGTGGACTGTCCGGTGGGTGAGGAATTGGTTAGATGGTCGCATCCAGAGGGTACTGGTCAACGGCTCAATGTCCAGATGGAGATTGGTGACGAGTGGCGTCCCACAGGGGTACGTATTGGGACCTGTACTGCTTAATACCTTCGTCAGTGGGATCGAGTGCACCCTCAGCAAGTTTGCAGATGACTCCAAGCTGAGTGCTGCGGTCGACATGCCAGAGGGACGGGATGCCATCCAGAAGGACCTGGACAAGCTTGAGAAGTAGGCCCGTGTGAACCTCATGAGGTTTAACAAGGCCAAGTGCAAGGTCCTGCACCTGGGTCGGGGCAACCCCCAGTATCAATACAGGCTGGGGGATGAAGGGATTGAGAGGAGCCCTGCCGAGAAGGACTTGGGGGTACTGGTGGATGAGAAGCTGGACATGAGCCAGGAATGTGCGCTCACAGCCCAGAAGGCCAATCGTATCCTGGGCTGCATCAAAAGAAGCGTGGCCAGCAGGTCGAGGGAGGTGATTCTGCCC
>NW_008824243.1:4102616-4107851 GCF_000699105.1 Pygoscelis adeliae
CAGCAGACTTCTGAGCAGGGCCTGTTGCGACAGGACAAGGGGGAATGGCTTTAAACTAAAGGGGGGTAGATTTAGACTAGATAGAAGGAAGAAATTTTTTACGCTGAGGGTGGTGAAACACTGGCAGAGGTTGCCCAGGTTGGTGGTGGATGCCTCATTGCTGAAAACATTCAAGGTCAGGTTGGAGGGGGCTCTGAGCAACCTGATCTAGTTGAAGATGTCCCTGCTTATTGCAGGGGGGTTGGACTAGATGACCTTTAGATGTCCTTTCCAACCCAAACTATTCTATGATTCTATTCTATGATTCTATGATTCCTGACCACTACATAGCTTTCAAGCAAATTGATATATAAAGCCATTTATTCAAATCACCATGCCATAAATGTGTTTGTCACCCATTGCAAAAATTCACTGGTCTAAGGTGATCTAAGGTGGAGAACTGTCTGCCACTGAAGTGTCTGTGACAGATTTATCATCTGAGTTATTGAAGTGCTTTTTATTTTTCATTATATAGTGGTTTGGTCTTTTTAAGGGCTTTTCCTTAGGTCTGGGTATATGACAGTTAATCAGAGAGTAAATATCATGACTTTCTTTTGTGTAAAAAACCCAAGGTGTATCTCAGGCAGCTTTCATTTCATGAGCTATACTTGCAGCATATATGCTTTCAGTATAGCTCAGCCCAGCATTTCCCTGACACTTACTTTGTCCTAAGGTGATATCTTAAAGAAACTGCCCTACCTTTCCTCAGGACTCTAAGGCTTAACCCTTACCCCCTGCTGCATGCTTTTTTGTGCCAGCAAAGCAGCTGCCTGACCATGCAGTGAATCCAGTCAAAGGACAGAGCTGACTGAAAGATTTTTTGTTTGGTTGATTGGTTTTCTCAGATTACTTTGAACTCAAAGTCCCAGGATGCAGTTTGCTAAGCATCGCAGCTACAAAGGGACGTGTGGTAGCCACAGGAGGGAAAGCAGTGGGTGCTGGCCATGGAGGTGAGGCACATCTTTACTTCCTCTGGCTGACATGGCTTGTGAAACTAAAGCCTTTGTGGCCTTTTCCAGAGGCAGCACAGTGTGTCTGTGTGGCTGTAAGCAGGTACCAGCACAGCATCAAAGGGGGAGAGCGATCCACTGCTCCATCTGGAGTATTTTTCAAAATGGCAAGAAAGGCATCTTTCCCTGTCCTCTACATACTGGTTTAGCCTCTTGACTAGCTGGAAGGATTTCAAGTAAACTTGGAGATATTCCTGCGGATACTGGAAGTCCTCAGCAAAACAGTTATCTGCATTTCTTTTATTTGTGTTATAGAGAAGAACAGTAATACTTCACTAGCTCCTCACATAAGTTGTGCTTGTCTCACAGAAGGGGGGGAGTTGTAGGAAAAAGTTGTTTTCTGTCTCCTCCGGCACAAGAACGTCAGCTGAGAGTAACAGGGGACAAGTTCAAAACAAACACAAGAATATACTTTTCATCTGTGCTTGGTGAACCCGTGAAACTCTTTTCCACAGGTTGCTGATATTTACATCAGTTCAGAAAACTGTGGAGCAAATTAATGGAAGAAGGAAGTGTTCTGAGGTACTAAATATAAAGATGCCATCACAAGTTCAAGAAATCTCTGAGCTGCAAATTGTGGGAAATTGAGATAGGAAGTTTTCTATGTGCTTATCCTGCTCTTTTACTCTTCCTTAGGCTTCCACTATTGACTGCTAAAGCTCCTAGAAGGGTGCTTCGGCAAACTGTGGTGTGACCCCCTGAGGTTTTTATAAGTTAATTTGTAAGCTCCTACAGTTAATTAAAACATTGGCTTGACACAGTAATTCTCTGCAAGAGTTACAGTTTCGAGGCTGCACATAAAAGATCACAAGTGTGTGTTTTTCAACACACACTTAAACTGCTCTGCACTGAGCACCGTGTAGGTTAGTGAAGGGAATTCTGCTCAGATTGCTCTAAGTGGTCCCGAGCCCTTGGAAAATTCACGTGTCTCCCCGAAAGAGCACGAAGGGGCAGTGGATCAGACACTGTACCTCGCATGTGTGGCTGCAGCCTGCAGTCCGATTTCAGTGATGCTTCAGCGCCACCGTGTACCAGCTGCGCAGCTTATACCTCATGTCAGCAGCTTGTTGAAGAGTCATGCAACCTCTGGGTGAGAGGCTTTAGGCCCTGATTTTCAGCCTTTTGGCTGCAAATAAACAACGCATTCCTGACATTTCAAGTACACCATCAGAATATCCTCAGCTCCTCAGTGGTGCAGAGGAAATCTACTACAGCCTCAGGAACTGATGGGTTTCCTACTCATTCTCAACAGATTGACTAGTGCTAAATATATATATCCTATATTTCCACACAATCTTGGCAAAGAAGTCAACCTGTTTACTCTTTTTTTTAAGACAGAGAAAAACATAAGGTAAATGTAAAGCGGTAATTAATAAAGGAAAAACTAAATCACATTTTTCTTGCCACTCCATGCTTCTAGCTCAAAGTTCGCTGAACACTAAATCAGACCATGCTCAGCAATGCACAGAGAGAGAAAACTCATTGGCTTCATTGGGAAGCATGTGTATTTAGTAATTTTACAAGGAAAAATTTCCTGGAGACTAAAGCATGGAAGTGCTAATCAACTGCTGCGTTAACCTTTAAGAGGTACTGGATATACAGATACTCTGGCCTTGGAAAAATCTCCAGCGACAAAACATAGTTAAACACAGTGAGCTCAGTCCTGAAGCTTCTGGGACTTGCACATCCACAGCTTCTCCGCAGACAAATAACTGCCTAGAAATGAGCTTGAGCAGAAAAGCCCTATCAGATTTGAAGCTTGGTATTTGGTGCAGTTGAGCACCAAATACCTGGCAGTATTGCTACAGCTCTGTCAGCCTGTGCACAGCACGTAGGTGAGAGATCTGGATCCAGGGGTTGTACAAGCTGTGTGCGATGCATACTGGCAAGAGACCTTCACAGGACTCTAACACAGCAGTTAACCTGTCTGACTTCTTCCAAGCCTTTCCCATAAGGCTGAAGAAACTGATCACACAGCCTGATAAAGCTACACTCCGGGAAATCCAGCTCCCTATTTCAGCTTACACCTAGCTATCTGTGTGCTTTTCCAGCAAGCCACTGTCTCACTTTAAGTCTTCTCCCATGTGAGAGCTATATTAGGAGCTTGTAAACAAGCTGCTTCTGCAAATATTCCTGTAAGTCTGGGGTGGGGCCCCAGGAAATTTCAGATACAACTTACTTTGCTCCCCCTTTAAAAAGACTCTATCTTAAAAGTTGAAGATGAGCCCTTAAGTGTTAAATATTCAAATAGTTTTTTCTTGCTGTCTTACTCCCTTTCTTCACATACACACTGACACCTTAACATTTCAGTCATCCTCCCCACTATCTTTAGAGCAAGGTTGTATAAAATTGGTCTAGCTTTCCTTAATTATTGCTGGGGATAGATGGAGATGCAAGTAAGGCTGTGACTGGCACTGTCAAAGCAGGAGCTAACCAGCCCCTGGGAACAAATATTTACTGTTCCGCTAGGAAAGCAGTAGAGAAAACTCAGGTTACATCTGGATTTCTCTAAACTGAGCCCTCCCCAGATAAGGGTGTTTTAAAATAAATCTCGTTAGAGGAAGAATATATTAATGTTACCCAAGATTGGAATAAAAGGGGAAAGCAGACAGGTCTGTTTGCAGGAACATAGAAAGCAACTGAGTTGAGCCCCCATTGACGTAGCCTCATCAGACCTCCTAAATGCACTCAGAGCACAATCTGTTTCGCTGCAATTCCGTGGTCTTTCCTGGGAATCTTATCAACCTGTGCACAAAATTTGCTTTCCTCCAGCCCAAATTTGCTGGCCCACATTTTTCCTCCAGCAAATTTGGAGGAAATTTCCTTTTCCTCCAAATTTTGTGGTTTGATCTGGGAGCTGCCGATCCTTGTGGGTAGATTGAGCTCGGGGCAGGCATAGGAAATCCCTCATCAGGAACAGCTCCTTGTCTGCCCTCTGAGCCTGGAACTAGCAAAGCTGAACAAGCTGTGGCTCCCACTCTCCTGGTCAGATTTCTTAGTGCCTACTAAGTCACAAACTCCACTTGAAGCCTTTCCCCAGCACTGGAGTATATATAAAATAATAAAATGGAAAACTAATGGATTAAAATGGTCAGTGGATTAAAAAGTCACTGCAGGGGGCAGGAAGGGAGGACAGACAGACAGACAAACAGTATGATTACATTAGAGTGATTTCCTGCCCGGGGTTTGCAAGAACCATCAGAGCAATGTTATGCAAAAAGTTAAATGCCATACATAACGTGTCACAACCATTCAATACCTTTTTTTAGAGAGTTCAGGGAAAACTTAAATGTTTTCTCTGAAGTTTACTGTATTTTTGCCCTCATAAAAACCTCCTCCTTATAAAGAACATCACCTTGCAAAAGGAACTGGGTGAAACTCTGTCCTCATTGAAATTCAGGAGTGTTTCACCTTTGATTTTAATCCAGCCAAGATTTTACTTGTTTCTATCTCTGCAAGATCTCACAAACTGTGCATAGAAAAATCACCTTTCACTGGTCTCACAGTTTCTGACCCCCATGGGACAGTATCTGTGGAAAAAAACAACAAGGCAAATTAGACAACAATAACCCAGGCTTCTCCCTACAAAACAGCAGTCCACTCCCAGCACAGCTAAAGGAAGCAACAAGCCAGTTGAGGAAGGTAAACTTGGGATCTGAAAGGAAAGAGTCTCTGGTATTTATAAAAGTCAGAGGTTCACACGGAAACTTAGTTACAGCACTGATCCTCTCCAGCCTATTTCAGGACATGCAGCCCTTTATCAGCTATAGTATCTGACTCATTAGTGTTGGAATATTTCTCCTCTTTTTAACTCTTTGAATGGAAAATGTTGTACCGATTTGAAACCATATTGATAACTAGAATATATAAAGTGAGAGCTGAACACTGAAATTCATTGCTTGAGTAAGAACAGAGAGAAAACTAAATCATCAGCATGTGATCTGTAAGCAATGGAGCCACTTGACCCATCATGGTCTTCTGTGATTAACAAACCCATGGCATGGAAAAAGGGGAAACTGCCTGCAGCAGGCGCTGTGATGAAGTGCAAAGAATGCTGATGCATACTGCATTTCAAATGATAATAACCTCTGAAGGAACAGCATGGGCTGCATTTAATGCCTTCTCACAGGGTCATGGGGTAATCAGGTTGGAAGGGGCTGCAGAAGGTCTCTAGTCTGGCCTCCTG
>NW_008824243.1:4107882-4130171 GCF_000699105.1 Pygoscelis adeliae
AACCCCTTCAAGTCATTGATAAAGATATTAAACACAAGAGGTTCCAAGATAGGCCCCTGTGGTACCCCACTCGCTACCAGCCTCTAGGTGGAGGATGACCCATTAACCCGCTAAACCTGATTATCAAACCACTTTTTAGCCATCTCATTATCCACCCATCCAGACTGCAATGTCCTAACTTGGGATACAAGAATGTTGTGAGCGACAGTCTCAAAAGACTCACTAAAGTCAAAGTAAATGACATCCCCTGCTCTCCTCTCATCTACAAATCCAGTTATTTTATCACAGAAGACAATCAAATTGGTCAGACATGACTTACCATTGGTAAATCCATGCTGACTGTTCCCAGTCACCTTCATTCCCTTATATTCCCAGAAATATCTTCCAAGAGGACTTGCTTCAAGATTTTCCCAGGGATCAAAGTGAGACTGACTAGTCTGCAGTTCCCTGGATTGTCCTTTTGGCCTTTTGTGAAGGTGCGTGTAGCATTTGCTTTTCTCCAGTCATTAGAGAGAGGCCTCTCCCAATTTCCGTGATTTTTCAAAGGTGATACAAAGGGACCTTGCAATGACAGCAGCCAGTTCTCTCAACACCTTCAAATGCAGCCCATCTGCTCTCTTGGTGTGATCATCTTTTATTTGGCAAACATTTAGGTTCTCTATATATTGGTTATTAGTACTAGCAATCTGCAGTAACAGTAACAGTACTGAGAAATTGCTAAATAGGATGCTAGAATCGGAAAAACATGCACAAAAGGATTTCCATTGTGAGAGTAGTTGAGTGATGATAGCTTTCTTTATCATCAGAGAAGTCAAACTAAAGCAAAGGTTGATCTCATCATCTGTTCCTTCAAATTAAGAATGAATTCACTGCCAAGGCTTCACAGTGGTGTAAATCCGTAGTGGCTCCACATTTTAACCAAAAACATTTTCACGTGTTTTCACCTCATTTAGTGGTATGGGTAACACTGAAATACTCATCTCTATTAAACATAGTTGAGGTTGTGAAATTGTCCCTTGGTATTTCATAAAATCCATCTTCCTGACACCAGTTGAAGACATCGTCTATGCAGAATCTTTTAGAAGAGTCAGCTGCTTTTGACATTCATCTCAGTGGACTGTGGCTACAACTTCTGGAGGGACCGGAGTCACTTTAATCCTTTAACCACAGAAAGCCAAGGAAGTATTTAGAGGTAGCTGGTCCTCAGCCTTACGAGCTCCTCTGAGGGCTACCACAGGGGTCTAATCTCTTACATTTTCTATTCAATATGTCTATATGATACTAGATGGGCAAATAAGGGCTCTAGCTGTGGTGATATATAGATGTCAAACTGCAAAGTTAAAGGATCAAACTATAGATGATACCTGACTCTAAGTTTCTGTTGTTCCTGTCCAGGTTATATATTGACTGAAAGGAGTCACAGTTTTTGTTCAGAAAGGATTCAATACAAAAACCTGGAAAAGAGCTAGATGCCTCAATCCATAGAAGAGGAAATATGCCTTGGTCTACAGCAGGGATAACTGGGAAGCAATTGAGATACCCTAATGAAGGCGTATGGTCATTTGTAACCCAAGTGTAAAATGTCTCTAGTTGCTGAATGATTCAGGTAGCAGCTCAGGACAAAACTGCTCTTTCCATCCATAGATGACTGTAACAATTAATTCTGGATTATTTGTTACTCACTTGCACTGACCATGATCCATGCTTGGACTGGCTGCACTGAAAGGTTGGACTCTGTACTGTTCTTGCCCTGGCTCTTGCAAGCTTTCTGCTGCAGTTAGTGCAGAAAGCAGCGGCCAGTTCAGCCAGAGGCCACTGTTACATCTTTATGTACATTACACCATTACACAGACCCTACTGCCTTTCAGGTACTGGGAGGAGACCAGTATGTGGAATTTCATATTCAGATCCTTGGAAAGCTCAGAAGAAGTGCCTAGATCCTCAGAAACACTGAGGGTCCCACGTCTGGTTGAGATCCATAGAAGAGATATGTTTGGTTTTGATTTGGCCCCAGACTATTTCTGAGAGCCTTTTTCGAACATGTGAGATACCATTCTGGGAAGGACAGGCATTCTAGCTGGAACTCTGCTGTGTGGAGGATACCCTCCCATGCAAATGCTGGTTAGGCACAAAAAAGATGCAGGCTCAAATTTAATCTGTCAGAAAGTGGGTAAGTCTTTCATCATCCTGGAGAATATTTCTTGGCTTTTTGCCATTGTACCTGGGTAATTTCATGCGAGTAAGTACTCTTGTTTGTGTCAACCAACAGAAATTGTCTATAAGGCTATCTCTGCATTAGCATGAATGCAGCTCCGTAGCGTGAATCAGTTGGTGCCAAGGACTCAGTGACCACATTGTATGTGGGGAGAGGAGGTTGCTTTGGACTATTTCTAGTCTGGTCTCATAGCCTGAAAGTCCATTAGTGGCTGGGACACATCAGTTATGTTTCTAGAGCTCACCTTTCTGTCTGGTGTCGTCTGAAGGGACCTCAGTTTGCACGCTCTGCAATAGTGCCCCAACGTGACCAAAGTGTTCACCCACAGCAGGGAGTGGAAGATTTGCTTCCAAAATGTTCCTTCAAAAATGAACAATAATGCTGATGTAGGTGCAGCCTAAGTTACCCACTGTGAATATTGTTCTTGACTGTAGGAGTTTCCATATCACTGTTAGTCCAGGCCCCGCTCCTTGCCCGGACCCTTCCTGAGACTTGTTAATATAAGCCTTTAGCTTTCCTCAACAAATTGGTTTGAACTTTCTAACCTCAAAGGTTAAGCCTGCTACTCAGTGAGTATCTTATATTATCTGCCCTTATAAACTGGAAGAGGGTCTGTGTCATTCCAGCTGTAGATGTTTGCTCCACTCCTGGCAGGATTTTAAAATTGCAGGTTACACCTGTTTATCATCTGGAATGAGAAAAGCAACGTGACTCTCTCTGTAGCAGCACTGTGTTTATCTGAGAGCTCAAGCTCAGGATCGCGAGATCCTCAGGAGACCACATTTCAACTTGGTATCCTGATTTGTGGCCTCTAATTGTTTGTTTTGAAAACAGAACTGTCACCAGCATCCCTTGAAAACAGAGCTCTGGGCTTTAACTATGTTGTAGTAGTCACTTGATATTACTGCTAAAATGAGAGTGCATGTCCGTGTTAATTGAGGTCGGGTCAGATGTGTTTTATTGGCTTCTGATTGCTACCATTACAACAGTTATTACTACTGCTTACCTTTCTATAACCTCCTTGCTCACCCATTAGGTAGTATATCAGTTAAGCGGGTTTCTTCCCATTGTAATAAATGGCAAATGAGAGATAATAAGAAAGTCAGCTTCTGCTCCTTGAGATTAATGGAAGTTTCATCACTTCACCAGCACAATATCAAGCTGACAGTGCTGAAAGAGATACTATAGCATTTCCCTCATTTAAAAAAAAAAAAAAAAAAAAGGAAAAAAAGAAAAAAAAAAAGACAGGGTTATGCATAGTATTCAGTCCTATAACTTAAAAGCCATAATTCCAAAAAGGAATAAGGGAGAGAGGGGGACCTGTCAGGGGGACCTGCCCTAGGACACTTGGGCAGTCCTAGCTTCTGGTCTAATGATAAGCACTTTTCTCTGCTTTGACTTTGGGAAGACATCCTCGTTTCTGGACGCCTGGAAATAGTCATAGGGCACATACATTCACAAGTACATTCAGGTATGGTTGTGTTTCATGAGAAGGAAACAAAAAAGCATGATGCTCAATACATGATGCTCAATACCTTTCCACAGACGAAGCATACTGACAATCCCTGGAAGTCAGTATGCCTTTCATAGTTGTAGGGGATTTGATATATACGTAGCACGATGTGTTAGACAGAAATGCTGGGGACTGTCATACCATTCCAGGCCATTCCAGGCCATCTCAAGCAAGATCTTGAGATGGTGGAGGAATGGGCTAACATGAGCTAACAGGAACCTCACAAATTTCGACAAAGACCTGCAAAGAACCGAGATGTCCTGCGTCCTGGTGCAGTAACCCCACAAAGCAGCACAGGCTGGGACCAGATTTGTGGAAAAAGGGGGACATGCTGGACAAGAAGTTGAACACAAGACAGCAATGAGGAGATGCTGAAGGAGCTGGGTTTGTTTATCCTATGGAAGCAAAGGCTCAGGGGCACCTAATTGCTGTCTTCAACTACCTGTTGTGTCACAGAGAGAAGTTAGAGCCAGGTTCTTGGAGGTACAATGTGAAAGGACAAGAAGCAATGGTCACAGGTAAGAGCAAGGGAAGTTTCAGATGAATATAAAGAAAAGTTCTTCACTATAAGTGCTGGAGCAGGTTGCCCGGAGAAGCAACCTTGCAGATTTTACAAATTTGATGGAGGCAAGGCCCTGAATAATCTGATCTAACTTTGAAGTTAGTCCTGGTTTGGGCAGAAGGATGGACTAGATGACCCCTAGAGCTCCCTCCAATCCTAAATTATTTTATAACTCAAAGTGTTAGGTTGTACTGGGAAAATATTTCAGCAGAAACTTTCCATAGAACAATTCTGCTCTAGTAAAATTTAAACTATTTCATAGGACAATGTGTATTTTGACATGAAACTTTTCAAAAATCTCAAAAACGCTTTTGAATAACTCCAAACTGAAATAGGACATATTATTTCAGTTGTTACATTATCTGTATACATTTTTTACAAAATCGTACTATAAATATATATGTATATTTTCTGTTGTAACACTGAACTACTCTGAAAAGGAACGAATTCTACGTTATCAAATCACTGTGATCAAGTCTGGCTGGTGTTTCCAAATTCACAACCTTTGGAATACTTTCTGCAAAAATTTACGTATTTTTAGTTATTTTCTGAGAAAAAAGTCAGACTTACCTGAAAAGGGGCAGCGAGAAATTCCATCATCTATAAATCATATACTAACTCACAGAAGTGATAAAATGTATCACACCAAATACATCCTACTTGTATGTTGCCTCACACAGAAACCACCCATGTTTTTGTTCCAGAGAGAAACTGTGCTATGTTATCACCGGTTGCTTTCAATTCTGATCTCTGAATCATCGGTGTGATACAAGGGATGTACCACCAGACTGAGGCAGGAAGTTTTTTTCTGCTTCATGATTCAGAAGCCATGCCACATCCCCTTTTCGAAGCATTTGGTGAATTTCTCTAAAGAAATAGGATCTTCTTTCACATCAGCTGTTGAAGTCCGAGGAATCCATCCTTAAAGGGAAAGATGAACTCGCCCCTTTGTAAGCAGGGCAGTTTGACCAGCCCTAGGTTTCGTGCATAGCATTGGCACTCTGACAGTTGAAAGTGGTTCCCAACATTGCGTTCCTCATTCAGTAAAACAGATGAATTCTCTTTCTGCTCCTGCTAGCTTGCATTTATCTGATCATCTGGTTTTGCTTCCATTTTTCTAATTCAAGTTCCTATTGTGTTTTTACTCTTAGTGGTTGTTTTGATTTGTTTTGGTTTAGTTTTCAAAATTTTAGAAGGCAGCATAAGAGGAGACAAGTTTTGTAATAACGCAGTTCACATTTGCAGGGACATAACGGAGTTTGAAATCGTGCTTGAACATTCACTTCTCTCCCCCTGGTGAGCAAGGCTGAGAAGTCACCAACCATGGGCTCAGAAATGGAGACAACTGGCCTGGGAAAATGACGTTCTTCATCTCCTGGATGAAGTGAGGACACGTAAAGATGAATAGGCAGGGTAGCAGATATGTTTCTGCCCAGCTGGACCTGCTACCCAGAGAGACTGGAGGAGTGCAGTGAAAAAGAGCCAAAAGTAACAGTGGGGCAAAGGCTGTCTCATTGCGTTGGCCAAGCTGAACGTTATAGCTAGGACAATCTCTTCAAGAGCCTTGGGAAGAGAGAAAAAAGTGTAAGAGAGAGCCCTCTCACTCCCTTTCCTCCAACCAGTTTGGCTAGTTGGAAACCTCATTTTCTTTTGCCTTTACTCTCTTTTCTGACAGAGCACTAGTAGCGAATTAACTGAGAAGCACTACCAGGATGGAGCTCACTCCGGATGGTCAGGACTTTCAGTCCTAACCTGCAGGGACAAGTCCCAGGGGCTGACGGGTGTGAAATGAGATGTGCTTGGAGGGATGAGGTTTTAACACTGAGCCATGTCCAAGCACTTAAAGGATAAGAGTTCGTAGACTTGCACATGGACAAACTGATTTTGCCATCACCATTTGGATGTCATTAGCACTCGTCTCATCTGTCCTGGAATTAAGCTGCATGCTTTTAAAATAAAACATTGTGTTTATCTAGTTAATAAAATGACTGGCAGTGTCCTAATCTTGAAGTGTAATATTTTCACAGAAAAAAGAAAAAAGTTTGACTAATAAAAACTTGTAATTAACAGCAAGAAACAAGTGATTCATTCACAGAACAATTGAGCATAACTGTAGAATGGTACCTTAAGCTGATCTGTTGAAAGACCCTTGGAAGAAGAAAATCATCATTCATCTTTGCATGTCTTTTGATTGAAGTTACTTTAGGGGTCATCTTTCAGAAGGAAAACAACCTTAGCATATAAACCACTTTGGCCAATGTTTATCCAAGCCAAAGCATGAGGACACAACTTAGGTATGTATAAACAGGTAATTTCATGGGGAATTAGTCTGTATTTCAGAGATCAACAGGGCAGCAAAGTACAATGTGCTTCAAGCTGCCATTGAAACTCGGAAATGTCTATGGCAAGAGTCTTAGTAGAATATGTAATGTTACTCAGAACATTTATCTTTGTAGTAATTTTTCTGCTGTAATATAAGTTTTTATCTGCAATGACACCCATGAACAGCTTAGGCAACAGCAAAAATGAAAAAAACTTAAAAAAGGTGTACTTGTGCAGGCTCCCATGAAGCTGTTCATGTGAAGGTTTGAAAATGTCCTCTCCCCCTTTTACAGGTGGGAAAATGAAGTGCAGAGATTAGAAATGACAGACTGAGCACACGGCTGTTCTGGCAGCTGAGCCCTGCGCTAGTGTCCATGCCACTTCTGGAGCTAGACGTATCTCAGCGACTGAGTGAAAAGACTCCCACACGCCAAAATTCGCGGCATCTTTAGCAACATTTGCAGACTGTCGGGTTTCATAGGCTGGAACGTACCAGGAACCATCGTTGTCTTCAGCGGCAAAAAAAATCTGCTCTGCAGAAAAAGCTGCGTGAGAAATGTCTTCCTGCTTCCTCCCAGGTCTTTTGCACTGGGATCTTACTGGGAGCAGGAGAACCCACAGCTGCCCAGTGGCCAGAGGAAAACTCAGAAAACTCACTTTCCTTGCCTTGAAAAACCTGAGAGAAGGACTTGAGTAGAAACTGAAAGAGGGAAAACATTCATGTAATACTAGAATTATTTTTTTTAATGAAATGTTAAAGAAAACCTTATGTTTAAAGAAAACCTGTGTCTCTTTTAGGGAAAAAATATCCCTGTTTTTAATGCTTCCCAAGTAGACAACTACAACAGTATTAATAACATTTATACTGGGGGTTTTGGCCAAAAAAATGTATTTAAGATATAATCAATAGACAAGATTATGTCTGAAGGGACATCAATTAAAAAAGTGTATTTTCTATCTCCACTTTTTCAGAGTAACAGAAGAAGTTAATAAGAATCAAAATCAAAAGCCACCTCCAGGTGTTGCCTCTGGCTACTCTTTTTTCACTTGTAAGTTTGGGAACCTGGGAAGGCAAAAATCAGAAGAAAGGATAGGCAATGCAATTGGGAACATGACTTTGCCTGGTCTCTGCATTTGGGTGACTGTTATTCACTGGGCATTTACCTGCTAGTGTGTAAGTCCTCCTATAATCCTGATTGCCCCATTTTATAACAAGTTCACACTGTATTCATTTGTTGTGTCTATGCAATAGTAACGGGCTACTGATGGGTTACCGGGACAAAGAAGTGGATTTTCCACTTCAGCTGATGCTGAGAGGTAAGCTTTGCCTGCTGAAATCTGCAAGTGAGCTGCGGAGCTGCAGAGAAAAAGCTGCCCTCCCCATCTCTGAAGGTGGCCTTTTCCTTCAAGAAAACTCCCCCAAGGGCTCACAATTACCCAGCAAGGGGGCTGTTCCTCGCGTCTGAGCTGCAGGGCTTTGACATGAAATCGCACATGTAAACCTGCCTTTTGCTGGCTGGGAAACTGACGACAGCGGACCACGAGGCTGTTGTGGTCTCAACAACTTCTGCTAGCTGGGGTGCCATGCTGAAAAACCATAGTGACAAAGGAGGTGGCCACAGGTATTTGAATACATAGCCCTGACGCGTGTTTTAAATTGCAGCATAGCCTGTAGGTATACTTAATGTTTTTTTCCTTTTTGGAAATCCCTACCATTTCCAGCAATATTCCTTGGGGGGAATTCCCCTGGAAATGCCCAGCTTTTCAGAATGACACTTATTTTCCTGGACATTAATTATCTAGGGGAATATTTATCTTGTTCCTACTTATTTATGACTTCTAAGGCTAAGATACTTCTCTGGGGGCTCTGAAGTCAGTCTTTCACATCACGGCCTATAACAGTATCTTTTACATAGAAATGTATTACATAAAAGTAAATGTAAAAGAATCAAAACAAAGTATAAAATATACCATATAAATTTTGTTTTTCAGCCAAATTTCAAATAAAATCAGGAGCTGACTGGCCGTGCTTCTGCATGATATGGCATTTAACATGAAAAAAACAAGTCAACAAGACCATCAGCGTTCTTACTTCCAGGAAGCAATCTATTTTTAATATTACAAATGCTTTCCTGTTTTCTTTTCTCCAAGATTTCTCCAGTGCATATGAAATTCAAGGGTTTAAACATTATTTTTTTTCCTTGGCCATGGTATGCAATCAGGGAGAGAGATCAACATTTGTTATTTATTTTAAGAAAGCCTCTGCACTATATCAACCTAGCGGGATAACATTGATAGGCTTTATGGTTCACAAATGTCACCCTTGTTCTAGGTGAAAAGCTACTGCTGCTAGGAAGTTCATGCACTGCATGTGCGTCTAGTGTACGTGGGATACATGTTCTGAGACTGAGAGTGGTCAGGATATCTACTGATCTGCAACTAGATTATCCATGTTATTATTTTTAGTTCTTATTGAATTGGAAGCAAAGTGAGCTCAGAAAGAAACCATCAAATGGCTCCAACTGAGATCAGTGATAAACAATTTTTTTTTCACACAGCAAAAAACAGAGTAAACAGAGCCCAGGTTTACTCTGGTAGTGATGCTTGTCATACAGCAAGAACATCCTTTTCAAACTCTTGTCCAGACTGCTGCAACAGGCGGAGAGCAGGGTGTGTTTAGAGAGACTTCTCCAGGCTTTATGCAATCTCTGTGGCAGCCGCAGCACAGTCTGGGGGTGCCAGGGGAGCAGAGAGAAGTATGGATATGCATGGCTGTATGTACAGCAGATAATCTTCTCATATGTGTGGTTGGCCAATGTGTGGGGTCCTGCAGATTAGGAGGAAAATCCAGTGATGGAGTCGATTGCCTTTGTTGGACAATGAATATCTACAAGAAAACCACATTCCTTGTTTCAGCTCCACAAGAACTTTGGCAGCTAAAGCCAGCCAAGATACTGGTGTCAGGGTGCAGTTTGATCATTCCCCAATTTTGCTTTGCAAGGTACCTTTCGTAATGAGTGGATGCTATAGCAGTTTCTGAAAGCAGGTTAACTGGTTTTGCTGAAAATTGCCCAAACATTGCACAAACCGCTTTTTAAAAATAATCTTCATGTTTGGATGTGCCAATGTATTATACTATTCCCGGCTTTTATTACAAATTCAGAAGCTGTAATGCTGTCCAAATGGATTTTTGAGTTGACTTCTTCCCTGAGCAATGAGATGTCTGGTTTTCAACCCCAGTTTTTGCCAGAATCCCTCAGTCTCCAGATGATCTTGCATGTTTTGCCTTATGACTACAGTCTTTGCTATTCTTATGCATTGTGTAATCAATAGTGAAACACCTACAATTGCTCTTGACACATCCAGACTTAACCATAAAACTGATTTCCATACCCTCAGGTGCTTCCCCTTCTGCTCCCCTTCCCTTATTCACTTCAGAGAGTGGTTTGTATTACTGATGCTCAATCCTCTTCTGTCTTGTGACCATTTCTTTATTTTTGAAACTGAATGGTTGCCCATTACGAACTGAATTTAATTTTTTTCTGGTTCTTCATGCTTTGTCATGAGTCATACCAGACCTGCTGATTCTCAGCGAGATGCAGAGCTGGAGTTACTAGGCTCATAATGATCTGCACCCATCTTCCTTGCTAGCACCTGCTTCCTTTTCTGGTGCACTGCAACAAAAAATGTAAGTAACATGGCAAATTCCAGAGCCATTCAGAGTCATTTGGCATTCATCCACTGACCTTGGTCCATATGCTGAAGACCAGCTGAAAGCCGGTAAGTTGGTTCATTGCCAGTTTATCCTGGAAATCCTTGGTAGCTTTCTTATCCGCTACGAATACGTGACTTTGGTGGTCCTCCAGCAGCTCAGGTAGAGTCATCCATTTCCCTCCCAACCCCAGGCCCCCATGCCTTTGTCTTCACTCTCAGCTGTTTCCCTGGATTGCTCATATTGCTGGCTGTCTCCAAGCCACACACTGATGGTCTGTACACCATCGAGGTGATTCAGTCTGTCTTCCAGGGAACTGTTCTGCGACACCGTGAGAGATGCACCATTCACGCAAGGGCATTGACAGGTGCTCCCATCTCAGGAATGACCTAGATGATGGGACAGAGAGCACACTCAGCAAGTTTGCACAGTACAAAATCAGGAGGAGTGGTTGATACACCAGATCATTGTGCTGCCATGCAGAGGGACCTGGACAGTCCAGAGAGATGGGCTGACAGGAACCTCATGAAGTTTGACAAGGGAAAATTTGAAGTCCTGCACTTGGGGAGGAATAACCCAGACACCAGCACAGGCTGGGGGCCAAAAGGCTGGAAAGCAGCTCTGCAGAGGTGGCCTTGAGGATCCTGGTGGACACCAAGTTGAACACAAGCCAGGAATGTGCCCTTGCAGCCAAGAAGGTCAACAGCCTCCTGGACTGCACTGGGACGAGTGTCTCCAGCAGGCTGAAGGGGGGATCCTTCCCCTCCGCTCATCACTGGTGAGACAGATCTGGAGTGCTGGGTCCAGTTCTGGGCTTCCCAGTACAAGAAGGACATGGACATACTGGAGTGAGTCTGGCAAAGGGCTTGAAGGTGTTTAAGGGACTGGAGCATCTCTCATATGAGGAAAGGCTGAGAGAGCTGACACTCTTCATTCAGCCAGGAGGAGAGAAGGCTCGGGGATCTTAGTGATGCGTATACGTACCTGATGGGAGGCAGTAAAGAAGACGGAGTCAGGCTTTTCTCAGTGGTGCCCAGTGGCAGGACAAGAGGTGATGGGCACAAACTGAAACACAGGAGGTTCCCTCTGAACATCAGGAAACACTTTTTTACTGTGAGGGTGACCGAGCACTGGCACAGGTTGCCCAGAGAGGCTGTGGAGTCTCCGTCCTTGGGGATATTCAAAACCTGGCTGGGCACGGCTGTGAGCAGCCTACTCTGAGCAGGGTGGTTAGGCTAGATGATCTTCAGAGGTCCCTGCCAGCCTCACCCATTCTGTAATTCTGTGATCTTTGCAGTATCTGAAGTGGGATAGTCTCTCCCCTTTCCATGGTTAGAAACAGATTGGAAAACAGTCATAATAATCATAAAACTGACCTGATCCTTTATTCTTGTGGGTGACTTCTACAGTAGCCTGCAAAACTTCTGGTTTCCTTTGGGAAATATTTCTGTTTGTTTCTTAAGTCCTTGTAAGAGCTCATTTCTGCTAGCAAGAGCCAAGTTGGGCAGAGGCTTCCTAGTGCCTCCATGTTTCTAGTGCATAGCAGCCAGGCTGCTGTTCTTGCTATTCCAAACTGGGAGTGTTGCAGCTGGGATTCCCATTTCTCCAAGACTTTGTTGATTTTATCCATGCTTAAAAAAAGCATCCCAGGCAAAATACCTTTTTTGTGGTATTTTTGTGAAGCTTCAGATTCTGTTTGAAACTCTTCTGCTAAATATCCAGCATTTATTTGGGTGCTTCTTTAAATTCATACATCATGGACCAAGTTTAAGGTATGGGAGAACCTCTAGTATTTGTTCATTCTTGGTTCAAGAGGACCACAAAGTCCTGTTATCTTTCCACAAGAAACCAATCACAGCCTTTGGCACTAGCTAATACTAGCTGAAGCTCAGGGCTCCCCAGGAAGAGAAAATCAGGGGATGGAGTCAGGTATCAGATATAAACTTGTAGATATAAACAGATATAAGCTTCTCAAGAAACGTGTTGCCCCTTTTTCCTGAATTTTCCTGAATTCAAATAGGAAAGAGATTAGATCTTTTACCCAGAAGTCCAAACGTGTCTCATCCCGTTAGCTTCACTTCTTCTGGGAGCAGTGATATGAAAGTTCAGTGTCTACTGCTCCTGTATCTTCGTGATTAGTACTTCTTGCCATTCTGCTGCTTTTCTCCCAATATCAGTTCAAACAAGCAATGCCTGGCCCTTGGCATTGCTAAGTGATTTCCTAGGACATACAAATATACAAGGTGAGCCATAGGAAGAGGTGAATGCTTTGGTTAAAGCCTTCTGTAGCCTCTGTTTCGCTAGTGGCTGCTTTGGCCTGACTGCCTAGAAGAGCTTGATGGCTTCTTCATATTTTTCTTCAGTAAAAGTAGACCAAATATAGGGAAGTTGTCCAATACATAAAAAGGCTTACTTTACTATCATGGACCTGGGTTTGACAGACTCTGGACTTGTTAAGACTCAGATGTCACAAGCAATGTTCCCCAGACCTCACCGATGTGTGTAGCATCTGACAACCTGCAGAGATACTGCACTTTCAAACAAGAAATCACTAACCACTAGATATACAAAGCATTATGGGTTAGCACAGATTCACCCCAAACCAAAATACACTGAAATATCAATTATTAAGCAATAATATGTGAGGTTTTTTTCCTTTTCACTGTTCAGGAACTTACACAGTAGAAGTAACCCAAGGCTCTAGCTGATTCCAAATTACTGGCCCCCTAACCACAAAGATTTAGGCATTGGCCATGGCTATTTAATACAAAATATTGCTCTGCACTGGCATTTGCAAGCAAGATTCTGTGGCTGACATCCTCTGCTGTATGCATCAATTTTTAATTCCTTCACTTTCGTTATCTGCAAGTAGTGATTTTTCCATTATATTTGTAAAGGTGCAGCCAAGAAAAAAAAATGTACGAAACAACAAATGGCCACTGGGCAGGAAATGAATCACTCTGGCTTTGAGTGTGCTAACTACAGATACCGCAAATATACAGAAACACTTTGAAAACTTTCCAAGGACAATGCTCTGTTAAAACTATAACATGTATTCTGGGGATCTGGATGTATTATTACACAACTCTTTGAAAACAAAAAGCAAACCAAGCACGCAGTAAAAAACCTGGGGATGTGTTTGAATGGGAACTTTTGTTTCAAATGGGCTGACATCTGCTACTCTCAAGCAGCACTCTGTAGCCAGATCTCCATTCTCCTTTCTAGGAAGGACTCAGCAGACTACTGAAAGAGAGTCAGGTCAACTCTTGCCAGAGAATTGTCTTTTTTTTCTGCACATCAGTATCATCTCCAAAGGATGCTGCAGTAATATGTTGCCAGAGAGAGATCTGTTTTGTCAGAGAAAATGTGACTGTTCTTTTTCCAAAAGGAAAAGTAAGGGGTTTCTCCATGCCATGCCGTAACACTTGGCATTTTTCAGAGCGTGCCTCTGGTCATTTGCCATCACATTGACAGTTTACATAATGTTTCCAGTTTGATTTGCTTGATGGGATTCCACTTGCTTAAGAGGGCTGAGAATATATAGTTAAAATCAAAAGTTTCAGTCTCCTCTACAAAAGCAAACCAAGCACGCAGTAAAAAACCTGGGGATGTGTTTGAATGGGAACTTTTGTTTCAAATGGGCTGACATCTGCTACTCTCAAGCAGCACTCTGTAGCCAGATCTCCATTCTCCTTTCTAGGAAGGACTCAGCAGACTACTGAGAGTCAGGTCAACTCTTGCCAGAGAATTGTCTTTTTTTCTGCACATCAGTATCATCTCCAAAGGATGCTGCGGTAATATGTTGCCAGAGAGAGATCTGTTTTGTCAGAGAAAATGTGACTGTTCTTTTTCCAAAAGGAAAAGTAAGGGGTTTCTCCATGCCATGCCGTAACACTTGGCATTTTTCAGAGCGTGCCTCTGGTCATTTGCCATCACATTGACAGTTTACATAATGTTTCCAGTTTGATTTGCTTGATGGGATTCCACTTGCTTAAGAGGGCTGAGAATATATAGTTAAAATCAAAAGTTTCAGTCTCCTCTACACCTGCATTGTAATCAGAGAAGAATATTTAAAGCAGAGAAGAATACTTAAAGAAGAGCTGCAAGCTATGGGCAAAATTTAATCCTAACTCACCCTCATTGACTCAGTTTAAGTGATGGGGAACACAAGCAGTTCAGGTAGGATCCATTACTTCCCAACATTTTACACCAAGTTATTAGTAGAGATTATGTTTATTTCATTATCTTTTTAGATATGTGCAGAAGATTATCTAAAAATCAAATAAACTATTGACCTTCTTTTGGAGACTTCTTCGTTGTGACTCCTGTTTGAGCTGCCCAGATCTGGCCTGGATAATAGGTGACTCAACCAAGGGGAAAAAAACCAACAAAGTAAAACATCTGTGGTTCATTCCGAAAACATCATAACAAACAATACAAAGTGTGAAAGTTCATGCAGCTTTATTTGAACAGCCTAACGCAGATCAAGCTTGCTGTGTTTCTTTTCCCTTAAATTGCAGCACAGTTTAGGTTTGTCACAGCCGTTTGGCCTTCAGTTGGGGCTGCAGCTGGGTCAGCTCTCAAATGCAGAGTTGCTGGAGAGTTTGTTATTTAAAAAAAGCCCAAGGGAAGAAAAAACAGTAGGACACAGCTGTTACTTACTCAAAAGAAAATGTTAAACTAAGATATTCTGGCCACATTTCAGACACAAGCATGGCAGCAAGAGTAAGGAGTATGCAGATTTGTGTGTTAACCCAGGATATGGGGCAGTCTCTTCCCCACTTGTCTGCATACTCCTCCGTCACACGGAGTGAGGAGCTCTGTGTGCTACTCAGCCTGGGTGAAGATGGCCAAGGAACCATCACACAAACTAGTTCTAACCAGCTAGCACTCCTGGTTCCTCAGCAGGATGCAATGGCTACGTTACCTCAAGGACCTTCAATGACTCCTTTGTAACCAGCCTGGCTCTACTAGTGAGCTAGAGAGGATCATCACTTCACTATAATGATTTGATACATGTATGAGAACCTCAAGTTTCATTGAGTGGTATTTGCATGGAGTCTGATACTCGGTGTATGGCCAACACAAGGACAGATACACCCATGCAGGTGGGACGTGGCATGCCATCTGCCTGTGGGCACTGCTGGGGTGCTCCCTCTCATCCACAGCATCCCTCGACACAACCCAGGCGAGCAGGGATCTGTCATGCAGCATGTTCACCTCCATTCTTGCTGCGTGGCCATTTCTTCTCCCGAGAGTGCTCCTGCCTTGGCAGTTCCCAGAAGGGGTCCAGTGCTCATGTGAAGTCAGCAAGAGGCAGAGAATTCATCACTTCCCCAGCAGTCTGCTGTCACTGATAACTGCCCTTGATCAAACACTGTGATCAGATATACATGGCTTTGGCTTCCAGCTGCCAGTTCTTGCTATGCCTCTGGGCCCTAGATTTACCTGTGAAGGTAAGTTCACCATAATCAAACCTCCTTTCATTTTTCCATTCTCCCTCTTTCACTGCAACCCTCATAAGTACTTTCTCCTGAACTGCGATGTCCCTCCTTAAATGTGTTCACAGACCTGTACATGGTCTCCATCACCTCTGCTTTACACAGAGAAAAACGGTCATCTGCTTCTTCTCCCTTGCATATGCCTTCGAAGTTCATACTAAACCTCTGTGGCTGCTACAGATCAGGATTATTTTTTGTGCACAATAATTCCTATGGTATTCCAGGGTACTGAGCCACCTGAGCCCAAGGTCGTAAAGCAGGGTCTTTTCTTCATCGTATCTGTTAAGTTGCTTTCAGCACGTGGAAAAAAGGCACTAGCTTCAACTGATAGGAAAACAAGATGGTGTAAAGCTTTTGGATGTAGGGATTGTGTCTCACTTCCCATTTTGCACAGTGCTTGCTTAGTGCTGTGGGATCCTATCCTGCTTCTGTGCTCCGGTGTTAGCGCATACACAAAATAATGACGTTGAGACTAATTAATGGGACCAACAACTCTCCATCAGCTGCTTCACATTTTTCTTCCAAAGCATTGAGACTGGGGCTTGATGCTGTAATGACAAAACGGCAGTTTCACAGGAGAGCCCAAGAAGCTAACTAAAACACTCCAAGAAATATAAAACTAAATATTATTTCTTGAAATATAGAAATCTTGCCTGGCCCGGGAAGAAGTACTTAGTGCTGTAAATAAGATTGTAATTGGGATTTTAGGAGGAAAACACTGGATATTTACTAACTGATCTAGTCTTTGAGTAGCAACAAAGTGAAGGTTGTTAGTTCAAATCTCATTTCCCAGCAGAGCATGCCCTATAGGCACGTCCGGGTCTGGTGCTCTCAGCAGGGATTTCCCTGCTGGTAATGCAAAAAGAGGAGATGGAAGGTAGGTAGAAGGTGACAAATGTGAGCAAGTAGCTACTAAAGGGGAATCATCTGACACGAAGAGAGGGGACTAAATGAAGTTATATCTCTGCTGTGCTTAAATCCATGTATATGATGCTGAACACTCATACACATGGATTTGTGTATGTATACTCAAATATACGTACTCATATACACGAAGAAGACTCCGGAGGAGTCGTAACAGTCTCTTACCGTTGCACACACTGGTCTCCTGCCTAGCTTTGCACAGCCCCCAGTGCCCTCTGCCCTCTCAGAAACACCTTCTTCACTCAGATTGCCCCTGGACTTTTATTACACATTTCTTCACTCTGATACACAGCATCAAAACTCTTTTTAATTAAGCCATCACTAACAGTTTATTGCAGAATGTAACAGGTAATAGGCACAAATCTAAGAGAAACTCTACCTGGATATGGTAATCACAGAGATTTTAAACTTCACAGTCTGAAGAAATGTTTCTCTCTGAATCAGATGTCTAAGGAATGCAATGAGAAAACTTTTATTTGTAAATCACAATGTAAATAACAAGTTCAGATATCACTCAAGCATATCTTTCATGTTATTGGCAAATATTTGCATTAGGAGCTTTAATGAGCTTCTAAAAATAAGCCATTATGCAAGTCTGTGTAATTCCTCTTCATAAAATACAGAACCTGGATATGTACAGATAATAGTAGATAAACCCCTGAAAATGAGGAAATAGAGATTTGACATGATGCACCAAGAAACAGGAAGGCAGTGACAGCTTTCGGAGTAAGGTGACAAATGAAGAACAGCCGAAAAAGAAGGTGACCTTCCCTAGCAGCAGTGTTTTGGATAGACTGATAAAGGTGTAGTTCCCTACCAGGAGACCAACAAAAATACAGAAAGATAACTGGAAAGTGACAAAAATCTGAGTAAGTTTTTAGTGCTTAATATAACATGGTCGGATAAGAAGGGCAGTGTCTGTGCCAAATGAATTCAAATTCTTCCAAAACCAAATTACCTTCATGCTAACGGTTTTCTGAGTACTGATGGTTTACCACAGAAACTAGAAAGTTCTGACTTCAGTGGATGTCCTTCTACCTCTCTGCTATAAGTAAAAGCACTTTCAAAAATAAAATAAAAAAAAAGGCATATAAATTTTTGGCAATGAACATGTTTATTTATGGAGTTGCATTGCTTGCTGTTTAAAAATTTTGTATCATAGTCAGGTTATTAAAGTTCCCCAAACCCAAACTGCATTCAGTTCTCCTGGTATTCTTGTACCATGTCAGCTCACTGCTCGCTCCCATCCTTCTGTAAAACTGGACATACCTGACATTACATTAGTGATTCTTACTAAAATGCTTGAGTCTGCCAGTACTGTACGGACTGTGCCATGAGATCCAAGCCATCAGTGCACTTCAACTCTGTTAAAACTGAGCAGGAGAGAGAAGAGGATCACATGTGAAAAAAAAATCAAACTGAAAATTACACAAACTACTAATTTAGGGCTTGCTGTTCGCTGAAAACAAACAGGTTTTGAGAAACTAGTTCTGCGACATAAATCTCAACTTGCATCTGTTCAGAAACCAGTCACTGCCCTGAACTTCTCTGCCCGAGGCCCTTTACAAATGGGAGCAACTGGCTTCAGTGTGGCATGGGTGCACACGCAGTCCATCCTCCCTCCGCTTATTAACATGCCCCTGTACTGAGCAACTGCCGATGGAAAAGAGAAGAGCCAGCTCTGGTGCTCTGGCATGGCAGGAGGACTTGGGGACTTGGATTTTCACCCTCCTTAGTCTCTTCTTCCATGAACTAGTACAGTGACTGCATTGATTTCCAGAAAAAGCCTCGATCCACACACAAAGTAGAGCAGGTTCAATAAAATATTTTAAAGGCTACTATGAAGCACGAAGCACATGCAACCAAAATACACTAACATAATTAAACTCCTTAATCTAGGAGAGGTCTGCAGTTGCAGTGTCGCTCCTCTTTATTAAAGACAGACCGGAAGCCTTCTTATCACGTTTTGTGTCCGTTTGTTACTTTTATTTTCCCAAGAAAAAGGAAGCATGTCCAGCAAGGCAAGCTTTCCTCGGGGTTGCAGAGCCATCTAGTGTCGGCAGGGCAGGGTTCCCACATACATCTTTTCTTTTCATTTACTCTTAATTCCCCAAACGTTTCCTCATTCCATACTTTAAAGATTTTATGAAGCTTCGTGCTTCATAGTAGCCTTTAAAATATTTTATTGAAGGTTATGGGATGCCTTGCATAAAAGTACACATTGCATTGTTATATATGCAATATAAAGTTAGAGTAGTTAAAATACAAGAGAAAATAAGTTTCTCAGGCTCCTTTTTGTTCTCTGCATTACCTTCTTTTTTCTTCCTTTTATTTTCAGTCTTTAGAAATCTTCAGGCATGAAAGGACTGCCTGACCACACTGACTGCCTCATACTGGTACACAAATGATGGTAGGTCCAAATATTTGTTTCTTCCTTAGGATAGAAAATTCAGGGATGGAGCTGAGCAAAGATCCTTTCATTTATCCAACACTCTGCAATACCTAAGGGGTCAATTATACCTAGGCTAGCCCTAGTAGATGTTGGTCTATCCTCTCCCTAAAAACATCCAGAACATCCCCATTCCAAAGGTAGGAATTTCATATTCTCTCTGGCCAGCCTTTCACCTGTGGTTACTCATTTTCACTTGGGCAGTTTGCTCTCAAGTCTAGCTTCAGTCTGTTTCTTGCAAATTTAGGTGGCTTCTTTTTGTCCTGCCTTGGAAAAAAACAGAGGCATTTGACCAGTGCTGTCTTTGTTGTAACATTTGCCTATTGGTGGATGTGCCTCCTCCACTGCTTTTTCTCTGTACAAAGCAAGTGTAAATCTTACAGTCCTTCCTGCCCAGTGGGGTTTGCGGGACCTCTTTGCCATGCTTTCTGCTCTCCCCTGAGCTGTCTCCTTGTTTGCCCCTTATTCCAAGAGCTGGATGCTGCTTCAGCCAAGACTTCGCTAGTGCAGCGTCGGGGCAGCACAATGGCTGCCCGTGCCTTACAGACGATATAGCTAGTCCCTGAGCTTGGGTGGCCACCTGGGGTAGAAACAGTCTGAAGGGCTGCAGAAAACCCAGAATACAGCAAGTAAGGAGATATCTGAGTGCAGGGTGCTCAGAAAAACAGGACTACAAGGTCAAGTGGGGAATATTATGGGCAGTTCCAGATAGCTCATAAACATTGGTGGCCACCTGGGTCAGGAGGAGTGATATATGTAGCACATATATGCATGTGCACATTTCCTACATTCACAAATGATGAATGTTTCAATTCATTCTATACAAGATAATGCTTAATTGCTCTAGAGATGGAATAAAACTGTGTCATTTGACAGACTAGCTGGAGAACAGGTTAGCTAAATGTAGGTATGACTTTATCTCATCACCAAAGTACTTGTTTCAGGCAACAGAAAGGGTTTATGTAGATACCTGTTCTGGGTCTGTTAATCAACAAATAAAAAAGAATGAGAAGTTTGGAGCCAGAAAGCTTCCCTAGATTCCAAAACTAGGTTTGACTGCATGACATTTGGCTACTGGTGATGCATTTCATTTGTCTGCGTGGTGGTACATGTCATCCAATATGATCTGCAAAAGATAGACAGCTCTATCCTAAACAAGACAGGACCTCAAAGGGATGCCTTTTATACTCAACTCCAGCTAGAGCAGGTTTCAGTGATCCACTTTGTAAGTGAAGAAGAAAACACAAGGTGCCATCCAAGAACAGGGGCAAACATAAATAGAGAGCTGAAAGGGTCCAGTGATAGGAGGGATATAGTTACCTAAGCATATGAATATCCATGTTAGATAAAAAGAGGCATTTATCACCCATGCCTCTGTTCAGGCATCTGGAAATAACAAGTCCAACAGGATTTTGAAAGCTATCTGGCAGAAGGTGGGTAACCTCAGATTACCACTGAGATGGTTTATTTTTAGGCTGGTTTCCTAAGAAACAAAATGTGTGTGATCACACTGTCTCCCACTAGTAAGTTCTGAACCTGCTGGCTAGGTCTGATGGAAGGCTAGCAATCTTAAAGATATGAAATTCCTGTATGTTCCATGAAAATCAGTCACTGGGTGGAGGAAAGAGACCCAAATGAGTATCTCCACAGAGAGATAAGTCATTGAGTGAAGTCAGCTGTTCTTGGTATGGTTTCGTCTACCAGCTGGGCAATAAGTAGGTACTGGGCAGACAATAAATAAATAAATGTATGCACACTGTGGGCCCAGGCACAGCACAGCCTTTTGGGGCTGCGTTGTGTCCAGTTGCTGGGCAGAAACTGGGTGTCCCGGGGGAAAGGAGGAATGTGAAACAGATGATGGCACTGGCAAGGGGAGCTTTTACTCATAGGAGTATGAACTACTGTGAATGTTGCTGCTGAGTGAAAGACGCTGGACCCTCTGCAGTGGTGTAAATAAGATGTCTGCTTCCTCCTCTGCTATTCTACCAATTTGTTGAAATAAAATGTCTTAGATTTGTCTTAGCTTTTGTTTGTGTTAGCAACCCAGCAATCAACAATTTTATTAATTGGAGATTATTATTTTAGAAAAAAAAATCACTTGTTTACCTCATCTTAAAATAAAAGGTGTCTGTAAAAACCTTTGGCTCACAATAGCTTTTAGGACATTTTAGTACCATGGGAATGGATGTGCTTTCAGACAGACAACTGCATTGCAGACGGAATACGTTAGCAGAACATGAAAATGAGAAAAATACGGTGGTGCTTTGCACATCTGTCCACTGGAGGCCTCCCTCCCTCGGCGCGCCGAGGGGTGCAGGCTGCCCAGCTGCTGCAGGTCACTCCTCGGGAGAAAGGAGGTACCACAGAGGTGCCAATGACCTTCATAATATAAGGCTGTGCCAGTAATTGCCTGACAGCATCCACTGATACATGAAAGTATCTGTTTACTTTCTTTAGAGGCTGTAGTTTCACTGGGTTATTGGGACATAAGAAGTCTCTGCGTTACAGCTTTTTTTGTGGATTCCTGACCTTTCTGGGTAGAGTGAGGTAGAGAATGTATTGCTATATCCTCCCACGCTTTTTTCCTTCACCTAAGCTTAACCTGTTGCTGAAGAAAGATCAGAAAGCAAAGTTTAAGACCAGAAAACAAGGTTAAACCACAGGCTATTATCTGTAAAACCCTAATGAAAAGCTGCTTGCAATTCCTGGACAACAAGTGTATGGATTATTACAAGAATATAAGCAAAACCAATGTGTTTTCCCCCTTATTCTTTCCTATCCTTGCAGCTGTGACATACCTGAGGGGAAATGTAATTTATCAATGTAAAATCTACATTTCTGCAGATTGTATAGAGCATACACACATGGAAACCCTTTGGACCTTCTTTGGGGGTGAGTTCTTAGTGGGCATGGTGGTGTTGGGTTGATGGTTGGACTCGATGATCTTGGAGGTCTCTTCCAACCTTAATGATTCTATGATTCTATGATTCTGGGGGGAGGAACCTCAGTCCATCCCACTCCTACCAGCTTGGTGCCAGGGCCAGAAATAGATGCCCAGAGCCTGGAGAAGGAACACAGGTCAGCAGGAGAG
>NW_008824243.1:4132583-4151872 GCF_000699105.1 Pygoscelis adeliae
GACCCCACCTGGAGGACTGTGTCCAGCTCTGGAGCCCTCAGCATAAGAAAGACACGGAGCTGTTGGAGCGGGTCCAGAAGAGGGCCACAAAAATGATCAGGGGGATGGAACAACTTTCCTCTGAAGAAAGGCTGAGCGAGTTGGGGTTGTTCAGCCTAGAGAAGAGAAGGCTGTGGGGAGACCTTGTTGCAACCTATCAGTACTTCAAGGGGGCTTATAAAAAAGATGGCGGCAAACTGTTGAGCAGGGCCTGTTGCGACAGGACAAGGGGGAATGGCTTTAAACTAAAGGGGGGTAGATTTAAACTAGATAGAAGGAAGAAATTTTTTACGCTGAGGGTGGTGAAATGCTGGCAGAGGTTGCCCAGATTGGTGGTGGATGTCCCATTGCTGGAAACATTCAAGGTCAGGCTGGACGGGGCTCTGAGCGACCTGATCTAGTTGAAGATGTCCCTGCTTATTGCAGGGGGGTTGGACTAGATGACTTTTAAAGGTCCCTTCCAACCCAAACTATTCTATGATTCTATGATTCTCTGCATTTATGATGTGACTGTGTAATAGCAGATGTGTAACCTGAGCTCTCCCAGCCTTCAAAAAAGATGACAGCAGGTCCTGCTCCATATTCCTAGACACACCTGCTGGGCAAGCTAGTGGGAGGGAGACCTCCGCAGTCAGCAGCACCCTCGGCTCTTGGCTACCTGGTATCCCCTGATGCCGGTGAAGCTGGAAGCTCTGGTGGTATCCAAAGTGGAAGAGGTATTCGGATCAGCATATGAAATGTCTGCAATGGTCTGACAGTGTGGGTAATGTTCACTGTACGCTCTGCCCAGCATGGGTGGTGCAGGATCCTGTGGCACAGCAGGTGCCTTGGTGGACCCATTGCTGGCCAGTCCCAAATCCCTCTCTACCTCCCAACTTAGCAAAGCTCAGTCCTGAGCTCTCCATGGCACTGGCATTGGCCTTCCCACACTGCTAGAATGTGCAGTCACTAATTAAAGACCAATCCTTGTTGAACCCTTCTAGTGACTGCCCTGTGGTCTCATGCTTCCCCCCTCTCAGCAGCCTATGTTTCATCTCCCCTTTAGCAAGCTTCTTAGGTAGGTCACAGTTCTGGTATAGCTCCTCTCTTAATTGATATTTCTTGTATGGCACCATGTCAGATGCTTCACTGAAATCAAAACAGAGCAAATCTGCTGAGAAAATCAGCTGTCTTGTCAAAGGAAGATACTGGGTTAGTGTGGTGCTACCTGCCTTTCAGTAAACCCACACTGCCCTTTCTCCTGTTTGCAGCTTACCTTCATGTCTTGAATTACAGTTTCCTCCCTACTGGGTGACAGCTTCTGGGAGGGAAGAGCCCTGTACTCAGACCAGGCCAGCACCAGTCATCATCCCTTTTGTAAAGAATAGGGTCCTTGAGCTGGAACAAATTGTGAGTGTTCCTCAGTAATTACTAGCACCTTTGATCATAAACAGGAATTAATTCATCACGAAAAATCTACACCAGTATCATAGCCTGATATGCTAGCGTTGTTTTTCTATAAAATAGAGGCAGATAGTACTAAGGAGTCTTACTGCCACTGCTGGCTGGACTAACCCATCAATTTATGTGCCAGAAAGAAGTGTGTGTAAGCATTTTTCTTTCCGTGGTTAGATGAAGAGATGAATGAAATTTCTTTTATTCAGAAACGATTAGTGAAGATATCAGTCAAAACATGAGCAGTGTCTGGAACAAGCCATTGAGATGACAGTGGTAATATAACCACCATTCACACTATCGGGTACCAAATTCCTACGTCTGTGAAGTGGTGGGGTTGTGTTTGACCTGTCTGCTGTTACTACCAGGCACTACCGCGGTGGGTGTCAGAGTTTCCCGTGAATCACATTCGGTTTGCAAGCAAAATCTGTTCGGTCCATTTGAGATCCTTACAGACCCACCAGCTGCAGTGAGTCAGCTCTTCCCCTTTTCTCACCGAGGCACAGTTTTCATTCCCAGCATCACACACCTCTGTGCAGAGACATGAGCTGGTGTAGCCAGGATGGCAATTTGCTCCTCTGGGTGTGTCCCCAAGGTAGGGGATTGTTCTCTTTTCTCTGCACCTGAAGGTGGGGTCACAGCCACATGACACAAGGAAGTCTGGTGAGGTCATATGAGATGTTCAAATGATGTTTGGCTGGTGGATAAGCCTTGTTTCCCATGAAAAGGAAACAATAACTGGACTATGCAGGCTATAGTCTTGTGCCCTTGTTCTCCACAGGGTACGGGGAGAGAGGATATGGTAGCAGATCACTGCTCATTTTTAGTAAAAAGCCCAGCACATTGGAAACGATGTCTTTTGTCTTTCAAACAATGTCAATAGCTAATACAGGAGAATTACTACAGTACTGTAGCCCCATGCAGTGAGTGCTCACTTCTCCCAGTACACTGGAGTGAAATGATTGTTTCTGTATAAACACATGTAACCAGAGCCCCGAGTCTCTCTGAATTAATAGAGAATTATTGGCAGCAAGTTTCACTGCCATTCTTCTGGAGCTTTTCAGCTGCCATTCTGCGGCAAGAAGATAAACACAAGCCCTAGGAGTCTCTCACAACTTTCCCACATACAGTAACATATTTTGGAGATTTAAGATAACACAATAGAGTCCAGTGGAACTGAGCAGCCTCGCAGAATTGCCAAAACTGGGGAACTGGTGTGAGGGACTGCCACTGCTTCTACACTGCGAGCTTAAAGGCTTGGTGAGTTTTGCACTGCACTTCATCATTTATAAGCAAACAAACAATTTTCAAGCATTTAAGCAAACTTCACTAAATATAGCAGACTAGAAGCTCTGATTTGGAAATGTTTGGGACAGCAATCAGGTGATTGTTATATACAGCAGAGTAACAAGGGCGAGATGACTCTTACCTGACTTTAGGTGCCTCTGAGGCACATCTACATTCCAGCTTGGTGACTAAGCACCCTTTAGAGTCAGCAGAGTCAATAAAATACAGAGAGCAATTACTCTTGCCTAAAGTAGTTGGCTAGATTTGGCAAGATGGATTATGAGATCTCAGCTGACGAGATCTCCTCAGGCAGGATGGGCACCCAGGCACCAAGTTCAGATGCAGGCACCTACCACTGCTATCAATGTCTAATGTTAGGCAAGATGAACATGTTCCAGATATCTGGTCCCTTCAAGGTTTCAGGTGCAGCTGTTACAACAATAATAAAGAAGATGCTATTAGCAACAACCAATACAGTGCGAAAGCAAAAGCTTTTCAGAAAGAGCCAATTTATTCACTTACTGACAGGAATAGGCATCAGAGAGCCTGAGAACAACAAAACTTCCAGAGGGCTTAAACAGAGGAAACTAAAGGACTTGCCTGAACATCAGAATTCAATTATTTATAAGCCACTGAGAAAACCTGTCTCTCTGGCAGCACTCATGGCATGCCTTCACATCAGAGATAGAGCCCAGTGATTGAAAAGTTATCAGCATCTCCCCAAAGCAAAGCCCACCCTGAATTATAGTGCCACCCTGGTGAGGTCCATTTTGGGCTAGGGCTGTATAGAATCATAGAATCATAGAATCATTAAGGTTGGAAGAGACCTCCAAGATCATCGAGTCCAACCGTCAACCCAACACCACCATGCCCACTAAACCATGTCCCTAAGCACCTCATCTACCCGTCTTTTAAATACTTCCAGGGATGGTGACTCAACCACTTCCCTGGGCAGCCTGTTCCAATGTTTAACTACTCTTTCAGTAAAGAAATTTTTCCTCACGTCCAATCTAAACCTCCCCTGGCGCAACTTGAGGCCATTTCCTCTCGTCCTTTCGCCAGTTACTTGGCAGAAGAGACCGACACCCACCTCGCTACAGCCTCCTTTCAGGTAGTTGTAGAGAGCAATGAGGTCTCCCCTCAGCCTCCTTTTCTCCAGGCTAAACAACCCCGGTTCCCTCAGCCGCTCCTCATAAGACTTGTTCTCCAGACCCCTCACCAGCCTCGTTGCCCTTCTCTGGACACGCTCCAACATCTCAACGTCCTTCTTGTAGTGAGGGGCCCAAAACTGAACACAGTATTCGAGGTGCGGCCTCACCAGTGCTGAGTACAGGGGCACGATCACTTCCCTGCTCCTGCTGGCCACACTATTTCTGATACAGGTATTCCCCAGCTCCCTGGGCTTCCGCTGGTCTGTCTCTGTGGGAGGAGGTGAGCAGGAGCAGGGGAAGGAAGGGGAAGGCAGCCGGCGCTTGGGCGGCAGCACCTGCAGCCTTGGCGCAGGAACATGGGTCTGGGAGTGGGATGAAGAAGACGCTGCCCACTAACTACCCCCAAGCCTGGGGAGGTTGCCCAGTGTTAGGTGCTTCCCAAGACACCTCAGTGGCTGCTCTGAGCAGATCCCAGGAGCAGCTGCACCGATGTGCAAAATGCTCATTAACAGAAAAGAGCAATTAGGCTTTTCTCTTTGCAGGGCTGTACTCTTCTTAGTTGCTTACTAATTGACAGGCTCCCTTCCTTTGCTTGCACCTCCCTTTCACAGGGCTTTCAGGTGTAAGCAGGAATCCTTGCTGCCCTTTCTCAAGAATCCCCTTCTTTTGCTTTCTCTCTCTATTGATGATGGGAACTGCATGAGACCTGAAGTAGAGATGCTCCATGGTCACAGGCTGAGGACAAAGCTGCTTCTTCGTAAAAGAACTGTATTCTTTTCTTAGATATTTGTCACTTGTGCCCTGCTTTAAAGAAAAATAAAATATCATATTTATAGGTAAACTAAATTAACCAAGGACTACAAGTTACATATATACGTGTGCATGTATGTGTATGTGCGTGTATGTGCATGTTCTGAATTCAGAAATATTCTTCCTCCATTTCCTCTCCTGAATTTTTTACAGGTTAGCAGTGAAGAATTTAAACATTAAAGAAGACTGTCCATGACCATGGAATTACAGTATAATCACTACTGGCCTGCACAGAATGCAGATATTTACATACATCACTTCTGTTTGTATAGGACATACATTAAGAAGTATACCTAAAGCAATGTTCAGTTCTGGACAAATTTTGTTTTAAGAAACAAGTGGAAGCAGACAGCCAGCATTAGCGTATTTAGGCCATTGCGTTAAACAATATCAAGAGATTTAATTAAGGAAAATCACCCCATATTGTGAGTAGCACTGCGTGTCTGTAGCACAGACAAACCTAAGCAATTCTTTGATGAACACTGCCTCACAGGTTACTAATGTCAGATGAATAAATAACGCTATCCTGTGCTCCTGAAGCCTCATTTCTCAGCAAGAAGCCTCCCTGAGTGAAATGCTAAAGAGAACAGTTCAAAGATTTACATAGGTCAGGATGTAAATCTCGGGGGAAGTAACAGATTTCTCCAAGCAAAGAAACAGGAAAGGGAAAACCAGCAGCTTTCCTTCTTCCAAGAGGGGAAAACAGATAAAGGGTCCTGGTGGCTCCTGCCAAGTCCTCGCGCCTGCTGTGCCACAGACAGTCCTGCCTTTGATAGGCCATGGAGCAGTGGCCGTTCATTATTAGCAGAGGATTTACTGCTTTTCTCATTTCTTTTTTCCTTTTGAAATTATAAAAGCTGACTTGTGGGAGAAGCTAACACTTCGGTTTGCTGTATCGTGCCAATAATGATCAGCCAAGAACACTAAAAAGCAGAGTTGTGATACATTTTGTTTGACTGAACCTTCTTTCCCACCCTCCTGATAATTATCAGTCTCTGTAGTTTGATAATTGAAGTTAGCGTGCTACAGACATTGAGCATCGCCTGCCCGGGAGCCGTGGGTCATGGCAGCCTGATCTCCCCAGAAGCCCCTGAGGCCAGAGGGCAAGAAGTGGTGTGGCACTGACAAAATGAGATGTCAAAACGGATGCGTTTCCTGAGAAGCTCTTCCATCTTGATGTCTGGGCACTTTCCCACGCAAGACACTTCAGTGAAAACTTGATTCATATCTGTTTACAGCCAACCTCATCCCTGTAAGGCAGATGTACGTTAAAAACCAAAAAAGCTTTGGTGGGGAGGGTTTCTATTGCAATAGCAAAATGATGACCTTTCGCTGGTCTAGTCACTTTCCCCACTCCAGTGGGTGGAGAAAGGAGGCCTCATCCCTCCCCAGAGCATCAATGTTTTTTGTGATCTCAGGCTACCAAAAAACTTTTTATCAGTTTTATAGCCCCAGAGAGGTTCAGGGCTACAGCCGAAGAAAGACTGAAGTGCTCGAAGCAAAGCTTGGTGGGACTTTAATTGCCAGAAAGAAAGTTAATTTCCCAAACTTTGCTCCCCAATCTGTGTACGGCTGGGTTTAGGTTGCACTTCTAAGGCACCTCACGTTCCCCTGTGCAAAAAAGGAGGGTAGGTGCCTAGGTCTAGGCTTTGCATTTCCACTCTACAGATCAGCAGTCTCTACGCTAGATCATATACTTCAGATCTTGGAGTAGGCACAGAGTAATGTTTGCCCTGCCAGGGATTCTCTGCTGCTTCATTTCTGGAGGAGGCTTGGCTGGTGGCCGTACAGTGCTCCTGCCTCCCTCTCCACCCTGCAGATAGACCGTAGCCATTCCTCTGCTCTCGCCCAAAGTCACCGCAGAGCCTGAACTCTGACTCCCAGCTCGCTCTCTTCTGTTTGCTTTCAATGCCACGTGTGTCTCAATCCCTCTTCGTACTTGTGAAGCCGGTGCGTACTGTGTCTTTGTGGCAAACACGATGCGGGGCGGTTCTCCTCCGTTAATAACCAGGCGATGCACAAGCCCTCAGCTCCTCAAAGCACAATGAGGAGTTTCTTAGGTGCTTTCCAATGTTTTGTTGCAAGTTCATGAAAACTGTCCCAGGAGCGTACTAGCGCCCTTGCACGTTTCAGAGGCTGCAGGCAGAGGGGGTTTTGCAGAACCTCCTTGCATACAAGCTCTTGCCACAGAGAGGCAGCCTCCGCCAGTAAGACGGAAAGAGAAAAAAAAAAAAAAGTGAATGGGAAAGAGGAGCTTTGTAGGAAGCATCAGTAAATGGAAAAATAGGGACAGTATAGTCGGGATGTGAGGCTGTGCCTGACCCCGTCCCGAAGTGCCCCTGCACTTTGCACTGTGGATGGAGGCAGCGCTTCAGCGAGGTGTTTTACTTACAGTAACAAGGTTAAGTTTTCCTGACCTGTGAAGGCAAAAAGAAGTTTTATCTGGTGTGAAATGACAGTGGTGTCTTCACAGCAGCTGGTTCTCAGGACCGGGGCAGCAGTGGTACCTATCCTGATGGTTTCTGTGCCCTCGCTGACCAGCTTAAGGGATTCCCAAGTCCACTTTCTGCAACCAAGGGACCTTGCCAGTGGAGATCGCTCTGTTCTAGCACCGTGGGCAGCCTAAAGAGAGCATGAGCAATAATTTACAGCAGGTAGGGATTTACTAAAACCGTGAAAACCATACACAAATTTCGCCCCTTACATTAAAAGACCAAGTTGAGGACTTTCTTTTTTTTTTTTCCTAACTGAATATATGGACCTTTGTTCCTTTTTTTTTTAACTGGGAACCCTGTGATATCAACATTCCTGAAGACAAAAGTCCTTAGCTTTCCACCTGCAAGTCAAGGATGTTTTTCTATTAAAATCCTAATTGTATCAATGAGGTTTATTCATTGTTTCAAAGCTACTAGTAACAATTAGCATGCTGATGTTCACTGATTAAGAGAAGGAAAAAAAAAAGGTCTAAGGTAAATAAATCAACTTAAAAATTATCCCTTTCTGCAAACAACAGCTGCACAGGAAAAGGAAGACTGTTAGCCATCTTTCACTGATGTATTAGGCTGATCCAGTAGATGCGTTTCAAGTACTCTGTGGCTGCAAGTTAATATATCCTACACTCCACAGGAAAGAACCATGCAGGAAAACAAAAAAAAGGCAGAACAATTGTGTGAACTGAACGCCCCGTCTTATTCTGAAAACATCTGGGCCTCTGAACATTTCATTCATTCATTTGGTTTATCTGGTGCCCAAGCATTAACAGCCTGTCTCGGTTAATAATAGAAAAAGCAAATGTTGATGTAGAGGTCCTTTGCCTTTTATTTGGTAGGACATGGACCTGGAAAACAGGAACTGCTCAGGGGCTGAGGCTATATGAAGTATGACGAGATTCAGTATGGAGGAGGACGGCTGGGACGTGCAACGCTGGGATTATGGAGTGGATAAGGAATGCCAGCAGTTTTGGAAATACTAGTTTACTGAGAGCCTCAGTTCAGCAGAAAGTGCAGGAGTGTTGGAGAAAAAGACCACAGGGGTGAAAGAAATAAATGGAGGATGAACTGCAGACTCAAAAAGTCTGGGATGATTTTGGCAGAAAGCTTCCAAAAAGCCAGGATTTTACCAGTCAGGTAATCAGGTTTCCGACAACTTCTGCCAAGCTCAGCCACGGGACTCTGTTTCTGTGCTGAGAAGTGTCCTGTGAAGGGTTAAGTGGCAAAAGAGCAACTGCTTCATTTTACGTAGGTAACACAACAAAGCCTGGAAATGCAAATGCATTCAGAAAAAGCCTTTGAACAATTTTTTTTTTCTTCTCAATGTTGTTACAGTATAGAGGTTTAAGAAAAGTCCTCACTGTTTATTGTCGAGTGTTTATTACTGCGGACGTCACGAACGGCTGACAAGTTTACATAAAAAATTCCGGATCTTAACATTTTCCCAGTTGTTACTTCTCCTTTTCTACTGCTTCATCTTTACAGAAGAAAGGGATTAAAGTGATGTATTTTGTCGCACTTTTTCCTGCGGTGAATTAGCCCTTGGCCAACAATGACAAGGAAGACAGCGCAGCTATATGGAAATTAACTTGACAGCCCATAAACATGAGAGCCTGTTGTTCACTGGATTTCATTTTAATAGGCATTAACAAGGCTTTTGGGTTAAGTAAGCAAATGGAACTAGCCCTGAAACTATCATTTCATTTCATAGCCCTTTTTACAGGGATTAGCAATCAGTCTGAAAGGTCTGTGGGGCTTCATCTGGCTTTTTAATTCAAATTGTACTGAATCCATGGCAATTCCCTTTTGCTCCTAAAATGCTACAAACAAGTAAACAATATCGATTGTGGATCCTTATATTTCTTGGTATGTGTCAGATTTTTAATGAGAAATCTGAGGTCAGATTTCTCCACACTGCTCTACTAAGGGTAGAGCCTGCCTATTCCCAGATCTTAAGTTAGTGGGAATCTTTATTCTACAATGATAATTTTGCTTTAAAAAATGTCAAATGTACGTACACAAGCTTAAGGAACAGATAAGCCTGTTTCCCCTCCTCTCAAATTTTAGGCACAGTTTGTGCCTGGGCTGAACTTGAATTGGCTGCAAGCTCGCTGGGTTGGGGCACCAAGCTTGTGTCACTCTGCAAGTTAATCAAAATTGAAGTGACATCTCACTACAGATCTCGATGCTATCATTCTGCTCATCCTCCTTCTCAACTATCTTCCCCTCCCAGAAGTAATACAACAATTAACATCTGGGTAAGAACAGGAGCATACTGTGCACGCTTTATTTGGGGGTAAAAGAGTGCAGAATAGCCACAGCGCTGAAGAATCAAGATGGGTGATTTTAATAATCACTTCTGACTGAGAGCAGCATATGGGACATTAAAATAATGCTTTTGCTCACGCTCGGGCTGAACAAGTCTTCCAGTCAAAAGACACCACAGAGCTTCCTAGCGGGACAGTCAGGAGCTCGCTGTAGGAGTTCCCATTGGGCCCACGGCCGGTGATGGTGGTACCATGCTGGATGGCCCCAGCTCTGCAGAAAGGCACCAAAGCTTGAACATTTTGGTGATCCCGAGCAGTTTAATGGAGTTGTACCACATGGTGCCTGGCACACCAGAGAGCAGCCCCTATTTCAAGGCAGCCCTGTAAAGCTGAGGACCATGCTGTAAGTGGCACAGTGGCTGCATCCTCCTGTGACCAGGAAACAACTGAGACTGAATGGTTCTGGGCAGAAGTGAGCTGGTGCTGACTGCTGGTGTAGGACCTGGTGGTTGCTTATCACGTGCTGCAGGGATACTGCTAAATTGGGGCTGAAGAACGGTGGTCAGAGGGTGCTGATGTTAGTGCATGTGACAGGAGGATAAGTCATGTAGCACTACCACGTCCATTGATGCACGCTTCTCCAAGTATTGAGTGGATAGAGTTGGGTGATTGATGGAAAATTGTTTTCCTAAGGATTCATGATTCAATCAGCCATGCTTGCATCCTTTTCACCTGCCTTCATACAATTGTTTGTTTGTATAGATATTTGTGAAGAGTCTTTTATTTATATGAATAATTATTATTCACATACAAGTGAATGTATTGACACATGAACAAATGGGTTCCCAGAAACAGAAGCACGCTCTCTCTGGAAGTGATCACCCTGCCACCCTACATGTACACATTTACTTGATGAGAACGTGAGTAGAGAAACCAAATGTAAAACATGCAGGACAGCCAATAAATGTTGTTAATGTATCCTGGTCAGGAAGGAAACCAGCTATTTTTAAAACAGGGATTTATAAATATAGCCAAATGTAAGGCATGTTCTAAAGAGGACAAGCAGGACTCAAAGATGCTCAGTAGCTTTCCTGGAGCACACAGCTTATTCACCATCCCTATTACTGGCCCAGACCCAAACAGAGCAAAGCCTTTCTAACATCCTGTTAACATGAGTGTCTTCTGCTTTTTTAGCTAATAGCATCAGCACATCAAAAAAAGTCTGTAGAAATATGCAGGACAGGGCTTACCACTTCTGGGCTCTGTTGCAGATTTCTGACTCACGAGCAGCAGAGGGGTTGAGAGTAGGGTTTTCTGTGTGTCTGCCTCACGCTCTCAGGCATAGACGCTCACTCTCTCTTGTGGCACGCGTGAACCTGAGCGTGGTCATTCACAAGTTGGGCCAAGACAGCATCTCTGCGCTTCCTTTCCGCTTTTCAAGAATTCAGAAAGTCCCAAATGACTTAAATTGCCCTAGCAAAATCCCAACGCAAGCACCTGTGCCTTATGGCTCATTCAGCACTATCGACTGTCGGACAATACCTCCACGGGAGGATCCTGCCGTGCAGCTCCTGTAAGAAAGATGTCCTCAAGTGAGGTACATGAGCAGGATCCTTGGATGGCGGTATTGCCTGAGACTCAGGAAGCTGAGAAGCTCAGTGCCTGGAAAAGTCTGTATTTCTGTGCTAAAGAACAGGAATGTAAATATTGTATTAAGATCTTGTATTTAACATCTGTGATGTCAGCAAAAGGGAGGAGAAGGAGGAGGTTGTTATGAAGAAAACAGCAATGCTTACTACCCAAAGGTTTATATTTCAAAGATTTTCAAAAATACTTCATGTGTTATTTGCAAAGTTATATACTAATTAAAACATGCACTGAAATATTTATTAAGATACTGCATCTCTCTCAGCTCCCTCTCTCAAGCTGACTAAGAGCTATTATATCAGCTACTTTGGGGGTTTGTGTACAACAAACAGCCCAGAGGCTTAATTTTGTGCAGCACTTCTCAAAAAGCTATGACTGCAAGCTGTGCTTCGGCAGAGTGTAAGGTTGAAATGTAGCAGGATATTGCTGTTTTAATGTTCTTATCACATGGGTATGTAAGGCATGGGAGGTAATCAGTAGCTGGTTATTAAAAATCAATTTACTCCAGTGTTCTACAGTGCAGACATCCACCATCATAAGTAGTGTAAAAAAATTTAATTTTATTCTGAATCTCCTAATACATGGATTAAATTTTCTAACCTTTTTTCTTGGAGCTGCAGTTCCTGGAAAAAAGAAGACTTGGAAAGGTGTGGTGGGAGCATTAAAACATTTCTGGACTGATAAAAAGGACACAGATGTTGTCTTCTTAATTTCCTGCTTTGAAACCATTCTTATGATTTCACAGCTTTTATTAGTGAATTCTCTTATTAGGGAATTTTTGGGTTTCCCAGTCCTGCCAGCATTGACTACATGCATTAATTAGCAATTAACATGATACTTATGTTTTAAGGTGATTTTTTCCACTCTTCCTAAGTTCAAAGACTTGATTTTATTCTCTAAATTACAGTTATAGCCCATAGCATGAGCTTTTACGGGGGCCGCTCAAGAATTGTATTTTTAATATCTGTTTTCAGTAGCTTAAGAGACTGTTGAATTTCAGTCATTTTGGGGATGTTATTTTCCAGTGTGGGAGTCCACCTTCTCCAAATGAGGCTGGAGGAAGTGAGGAATGTTTGCCCTTCTTGCCAAAAAGAGATGATGACCCTCAAGAAAACTTATTACCTTCATGCTTTGAAACGATAGCTTACTTTCACACACACAGACACACACACCCCCCCATGTTTAAATGGCATTATTATGATGGCAAACTTATGCATGGAAAAAGCCAGAAATGCCAGAATTACAACAATTTTTTTTTTTTTTTGGGGGGGGTGGTATTCTTTGTGCATTGTGGTGTTGACCCTATGAATAGGATTGTGTACTATTTCCCTGTAGATGCTACAACTTGCCTAGCGAGTAGCTTTCACATGACTCAAACATTTCTGATTTAGTTATGAATACTGGAACAGAGGAGAAGCAGCTTGTCTTCTGTTCTACAGTACACTGGATGTCCCTTTCGTTATTGTTACAAATATTCAATGGTATTAGACCTTCATGTCTCTCCTACAAGCCCACACAGTGCTGTGGAGGAACCATTTATTTGGAAATTAGAAGTATCTATTTAACACCAAGAAGGATATTTGGTATTCTAAGAGCTGGATTATACCAAGGTAAGTGAAACTTCTTTCAAAGCTATTCTAGATTCACATCGGTCATAGTTTGAGGAGAGGAGAGCCTGTTACAGGTTCCTTTGAGGCATTTCTGCATCCTCAAGGCATCTTGGACTCATGTGCTCCCCACAACTGTCTCCCTTAAGCAAGGAGCAGGCACCATAGCCAGTGGCAAGAGCTTCTCCCCCTTCCCCTGTGCTCCCCACACATCACCAACCCAGCAGCTGAGCAAGGGCTGCTGCTGCACAGAAAGGATTCAGTGGTCACACACCCTTTTTTTCCCAAAAGCAGCCTCAGACTGATCACCAGTCTGAATAGCAAACCCAAAGCAGACAAGTTTATGCAGGAATGGCAGGAACCTCATTCAGAGCCAGTTTGAAATGCAGCGAGCCCACCGCCTCCAGACTGTGCAGACTGTACTACTGCCTATGCACACTGGTTCTTAACTGTATTTCTTCACAGAGGACTTTTTGCTTAGCTTAGTTAAATGGCAAACAAATGCCAAATAAAAGATCATTGCAAAATGTACCATAATAAAAAAATGCCTTGTGATTAGGACAAGAAATATCAGCAAAGGAAACTGAGGTTAAACTTTATTCCTTACTTTCTACCCATCCAGTGAAGTACTGCAGTACTAATGTAGGAGGCTCTGGAAACACCATCCTGGAGGGTTTTAAGGACAGGTTAGCAAATGTCTCCCAGAAATGGATTAGGAACTGCAGATCCTGCATGGGGGTAGAAGAACAGACTGGATGAGCTCTCAGCATTTTTTTTCCTAGCATTCATTGCTATAACCCATCGCACACCAGAAATGGGGCTGCTATCCCAGTTTAAAGGGATTCCCAGAGAAACCCGTATTGTTCACTGGCGCTGTGATGGGTCTTCCAAATCCCACGTCAAGCAGCCTGCCTTGTGTGGTCCCCAGCACTTGCTGCTGTTTCACACCATCACCAAGCCGTCAGAGAGAAGAGCCTAGCCATCACCACTGGGGAGAGCGGCTGTGGTGGCATGGCAGCCCGGCTCCAGCAAAGCCTTTGGCTGCAGTGCCACAGGCAGTCACTCCAGCAGAGCTGTTTCAGGGGGAGGTGCATCCTCAGCCCCTCAGTGGCTGCAGGCACTTCTCCCTGGTGGAACCACGCTAGCTTTCTGCTTCATCACTTGTGCAACGGTGGCCGCCACATGGCACACTGAAACAGCTTAAAGCCAGCTACACTGCACGTTAATGTGTCCAAGTGCATCCAGCACCCACTGCTCTGCACTGACTTGACTGAGTCACCACTGTTAGAAACCCACACTTTGGAAGAGCGAGAGAAGTCCATCTCACTTTGTGTGCGAAGTGGACTGATTGTCTTCCCACAAGGAGAACAAACAAAACTCTCTTTCAGGGACTGAATTTCAACCCTTCCATCACACCCCATCATCCCCATGGTCATTGTGATAGTTGGTGGTGTAAGGAGGTGTAAAAGCTTTAGCTTAACTACTGCACCATGCTAACAGTAGACACTAGTGAAAAAGAATAGCTAAAAGGTTTTTTAACTCTTTTAAGATCTCATTTTAAGTCCCAACAGAAAAAACAGTGCGAGTGTGGCTCACACCATCTTGAGGGGACAAATGAGCTTAGACAACTCGACAGCCAACGAGCAGAAGACAGGGAGCTACCGAGCAGGACAGCTCGATGCCAAGAGTGAGCAGGGACCTGATGTGCCACCAGCTTCATCTGAATATTCAGGAAAGTTAGTTAAACGGTGACACCTTGTCCTGGCACATGTCCCTATCATCTCCTGTAAAACAAACCCTGGCACACAGCACATGTCAAGTTACTTGCCTTTTTTCTTTCAGAGGAAGAGCGAAAAAACTCTGCACATTTGTGAGACATCTGCATTTAAAGCCACAATAGCAGAGAATGTAGATGACTGTGCCCTTCAAAAAATAAATCCCAGAGCATATTTTCACAGGGTGCTTTGTGCCCTGCCCTTGCTAGACCAGGGAGTCTTAAGACCACAGTCACGTGGATTAAGGCAGAAGCATTGCATAGACTGAAGTTATCTGCCACACTAGGCAAAGATTTCTGGATTAAGATTGGTAAAAGCTAGCAGTAACTGAGATGGCAGAGATTTAATAATGCTCCTAAAATTGCCTATATGAGTTTCCTGGCTGTTCATGGCCTGGAGGAAATGCTTTCTAGGACCAGGGTGGTGCATGTGAATCAGCAGTTCACACGTGCCACTGAATTTGTGCGGGGAGCTGTGTAAAAGCAGGACGCATTTGGGGCGAGGTGGCAGGCAGGGTAAGGGCAGCAAAAGCAGACGCAGGAGTGGGCTGTGCCAGGCTGGGCAGGACACAGGGAGGCTGGCAGAGGAGCCAGGCTCCTTTTTGGAAATAACTCTGAGGTGCAGGTCTTGGTGGGGCAAAACAACTGCTTTGTTAGCGCAAAGCGAGGGCTGCGGGGCAGGTGGCAGCTTTAGGGGAGTCCCCTAAAGTCCAGAGCTGAGTCCCCTTTCCCCCCTGTCCACTACTTTCACTTGCAGACCTGGAAAGTGCTTGGCAGTGCTGTGTTCCCCCTCGCTCAGCTCACCTGGGAAGAGCCCAGGCAGCGGCCACCAAAACACCTCCCATAAATCCTCCCTCGCACCGTCCATGCCCGTGCATGCCTCTCGGTGCTGCTCAGGCTGCCTGGGTGGCTTTTGTGTGGTGGCTGGACCCTGTGCAGGACAGTCAGTCACAAAGCAGCGACTGGAGCCTGCCAGCTCTGCAGCAGCGGCTAAGAAGTCTGAACTCAGGAGCAAAAAGGGTGTTTTCCAGGGAGGTTATTTGGCACTTAGTGGTTTCCCTCTCAGATGACAGTGCTGGTCATTGTAGCAGGGACTATGTGTTAGCTGGCTTCAAGCACAAGGTTTGTCTTGCAAATTACAGATGAAACCAGAAGAAGTGATCAGAAAGAAAGACTCTTCAAAACTCAAACGTCATGTCTCTGGCTTGATAGAGAAGCAGGTTTTTCTCTAGTAGTAGGTAATTATTCTTCTGTGGAGTATAGATTTTGTGAAACATCATGAAACACTATCATAAATCAGAGAAGGCTAAACCCTAAAACCTCACATTGGAGACACTGGGTTCAGGCTTGCCCTAGAAACTTATCCCTCTGGCTCTTTATCCAGGTCAAATCCAGGCTGATGAAGTGCCCACGTTAATCCATTTAAAAGGGAGGATCACAGCAAATATCTCATGACCTTACAAGAATGCCTCTTTCATGATGGCAGAGACTTGACATAGATGCCTGAACTTGCAAAGCATTTTCATTTTGAACTGCCACATTGGGACAAGAGTTTATGACAACCTTGGGGTCCCCAAGCCTTGTTCTCTAATTGCTTTTCAACCTGAAATCCAGTCTGTTCAGAATAATTCAAGTAAACGTTTTGCAGTATTTATCTGAGCTAACTTGGAGAAAGCAGGATCTTTTCATCTCCACAATAGCCATTTCTCAATGGAAGTAGAAGGGAATTGTTTTTAAGGTAAAGAAATAATTGCTTTCAGCTGGTTAATAATGAAAAGAAATTGCATGCGGGAGTTTTGTATTGTCAAATCCTCCTGTTAAATGTAGAGAGAGAAGGGTTGCAGAGCATGGCTCCAGGCTGGGACAGTGATATAGCATTATCCATGTTCCCCCTCTATTACAGCTTTAAAAATGATCTGCAGGCTGCACCTCAAGACAGCTCAAGACGAAGGGTCTCACAGAGCCAGAGATAAGCACCATGTTTTATCACTACAAATTCTTTCCATCTCCTGCCCAACTCAAACAGATGTAATCTAGACTGGAGGCCTAATGTTCATGCACCTTTTTGATATCTTTCCGACTGTGTAAAGGGACCCCAAATGGGGCATAAGTATAATTTATACATACTATAACCTCACTTTTCATTGCCCCAGTGGAGACTTGCTAACTATGAGGCTCAGGCCCAGAAAGTTCACATTAATTCAAGAATTTGTTTTTTCTTCAATGTGTAAAATGGCAGTTGTACAGCTGAAAATCCCAGTGGCAGCACCGTAGCTTCAAAAGAGGAGACAAATAAAGCATTCAGTGTTCAGAAAATACCACAAAGGCCAGTCTCTGTGAATCTGCTGATCTCCCCAGCACCCATCAAGCAAAGTCTTCTCAGAGAAAAAGCATCTGTGTTTGAGACTTCTCATACATCCGACAGCTCAGGAGGTGACTCACACACTGGGGGGGCTGGTGTAAAGTCAAGCTGGCCAATTTCGGTCAAAACCAGCTCTGAGAGCAGAGAGACGAGCAGGAAGAAAGAGAAATGGCTCCATTGTTGCAGCCACACCGCATGACCCCAAGCCCAGGCTGGGGCTAAGGCAGTGGGGGAGGCTGCCGTTGATTTCTTTGCTTCCCCCTAGACAACCTGGGCTTCCAGATCTTTTTTTTTTCTCAATTGCGGAGCAGCCAGTGGCATCAGGCTGCATGAACACCTGAGTCCACACAACCAAGGCATCAGTGGTGGGCAAAGGCTGGCAGTGACTGCTTACACCCTATGATTGCTCTGCCAGGCAGCACCCCAAGAATCGTGGCACTTGGTGACTCGGTGTCATTAGAGCTAGGATCCAGATTGCATTCGCTGTACCCCAACCTGCGTTACCTGAAGTGGGGGGAGGAGGTCTGCGAGGAAGGGAGACCCAAGCGGTCAGCATGGAGTGAGGGAGCTTTCTGGGATTTGATGCTGCTCCCCTTAGAACATCCATCTCACCCTCCCTAGTCCTCTGCACCAAAAATAATGTTCACAATTAAAAGCAGTTCTTAAAGGCATGCAGGCTAACTCTGCTGTTTAACAATAGATAGTAGCAATGCATAGATAACTTCTATTTATTTTCTTATTCTTACATTAAGCCAGGAATGTGTGTTTACATTTAGGATTTCTAAGTATCATGCTTCTCATGTGTGCCTGATTTTTAATGATCTCCTGAATAATTCATTCTAAAAGCCTCTTTATTTTCTTCTCTCCAGTTTAATTAACATCTTGGTGCAGGCATTGGGATTTTACCATAAAAGCATAATGTATTTTGCATTAGTGTGTAACTCATGCTGGAAGAATCTGAGTACAGCCACTAAAGAGTTAATAGCAGGTTCTGACTTAATGCCATTTTATTATGGATGATGAATAATAACAGAACATTTTCTTTTTATGCCTGAGCGCTACCTTAGGATACCCAGGAAGAAGTACTCATCCTGCCCAGCGCCACTGGCCAGACCTCGGCACACAGCTCCCCCCTCACACTGAGGCAAGGGCAGTGTCCTGCATTAGTTTTCTGTGGAGTGCTCCCTACCTTTCCCAAAAGACTGAAGAAAGCTCCCAAACATATGCTGGTTCTCTGCCAGAGCCTCAGGTGACAAATGTTATGGGAGATGCAACTGTGATGTCAGAAGGCTCTTGACTGATAGGTGCTTTTGGGTTCCCAGGTAGAGCCTTTTTGGGTTGCTACCGATGGAGCTCATTGACCATCCCATCCAAAGACTTGGACTTCATCAGTAGAAAAGAGCATTTCTCCTTTCTGCTGCAAGTTGGCAGTGATTATCAGTAACTGTGTGAGCTAAGGCTCCTTGTTCAAGGAGCTAGACTGCTTTTTGCAAGGAGAAATATTTTTTTTTGCTTTGCAAATGGAATTTGGTATAACATGGTAGTGGACAAGTCCTTATGAATGCCAGTGTATGAGGTATCTTCTTATTTCCAACACATATTCTGTCCCAGGGTTTCTAACCGCCCTATGACTAATTGTCCTCAGTTCTGTCACCTGGGCGAGGACACCAAAGGCTTGCTGACCCCACCATGGTGCTTTAACTGCAAAGCCAGCTTTCCTGCAGAATGTCCCCTGTGCTCACACACTCTCTCGGCAGGTGCAGGGGCAGCTCACATCTACAGCTACTTCAGAGGCAGAAGACCCTCCCGATGCCTTCTGCCATTTACCCCATCTCTGGGCAAGTTTCTGTATCTCTTCCCTTAGCGCAATCTATTCACAGTGGCCCAGCCGAGCATCACTTTGCTCCTGTGGTGAGGGGCGGCGCGGGGCCATGTCAGGCTGCACTGGGCCAGGACCCAGAAGATGTGCAAGAGGTCGCAACAGCAAGGAGCTGTGTTTTTCCCTGGGCTAACCCAGCACTAGATAAAAGCCCGTTCCTGAAGATCAGAGAATGACTACTAAAATAGGCAAATGATTAAGCCCCAGCTGGTTTGGTCTGGACTAATTAAGGCAGAGTCTTTGGCTGGGAAAAGTGACATGGGATTTAAATCAGCCCTGCACCGTTTCAGGAAACATTCGTACTGGACTTTTTTCCCCCCGTAACTATTGTCCGCATTCAGATTGTCAAAACACGCGGTGGCGGTTATTCGCTGTTAATTATTTGATCCTTTCTTAAGATCCTCTTATGCAACTACTTCGTTATGCAATTAAACAGCGGCAGGTTGCCACACGCCAGGCAGGGTGCGAGGAAGCTGGCCGTACCTTAGATAAGCGGCAGGCGTTGGCGCGGCGGCAGGGGCCGGGGGCCAGGGGCCGGGGGCT
>NW_008824243.1:4151945-4154830 GCF_000699105.1 Pygoscelis adeliae
TTCCTGAGCATCTGCGGCTCACGGGACGGGCAGGCTTTGCAGCTTTCCCAGTAAAGGCCTTTTGCTTCCTTTCTGCTGAGACAAAAATATAATAAACCTCCTACATTTTGCAACAGGGCTAAACTGAAACCGCCTGGGTTGGGGGGTTTCTCTTCTCCCTCTCTCCTTGCGTACACACGCTTGTATGCATACAAATACACCCTAAAGAGTGTAGTCTCGGCAGCAGTATATAAATTTGAGAGAGGCAATCCAGTTCCTACGTTATTTTTCATGGGATTCTTAGTTTGAAATCTTTTGTAATTCTCTTTACCAGACCTTTTAGACATTTATTCTTTCTTCAGTGCACAAGCTTTAATCAGAGAGGCAACTGCTGCCTCCATGAGAGAAGCAATGACTCTAAATTATTTTGCTCCCAATGGTTTCTGAAGACATTTGAGTAGTTTGCATCCCAGCTTTTTCCAAGCGTGGATGAAAAGCCAACGCTTTCCGAGTATGTGATATTGCGGACTGCAAAGTGTCCCCTGCATGACCACAGGAGCTCAGAAAGGGACAGAAATGGCACCCGAGTGGCTCCATTCCCTGTGATTTGAGGGACCTCAGAGGGGATCACAGAGCTGGGCTGCCTTTTGCTGCTCAGGCTCTCAACACAGGGGTCTTTCACCTTGCCCTGGGCAGCAGCTGGCAGTGGTACCGTGGCTGGAGAAGGGGAAAGCCTCACTGCTTTCCTTCAGGTGCTCTCTCCTGGCACGTAAAGCCTGGTTTGCAGCTTATTTAAGGAGAAATTTGAGGAACAGATTTTGTCCGTGAAACCTTAAGTGATGTGGTCCCTGGGCACCAGTGCCTGCCTCGCTCCTTGTAGGACACCGCAGCCAGCCCAGGCACTCCAGCTGGGAGCCACATGTTTCACAGGGAAGGTGCCAGCAGGTGGCATCTCCAATAGTCCCTGGCACTTGCCGGTCACACTAATCCACCCCAGCCTGAGTTTGTGGCTCTCAGCCCCTGCCCGTCTGGGGAGAGAGGAGAGCCCAGCGGGCAAGGGGTTTGTTTTTAAGCATGGGTATTTGTCCATTTGTATAATGCCAGGGTTTAGTTTACTAGGTTACCTACATGTATAAAAATGCATTTTATTTTATTATATTTTAAGACATACCTAAATGCTTCCAGCTCCAAAGATTTCTCTGAAGACTAATTTAAAACTTTTTCTGCGTTGTACATGAAGACCATCATACTGTTCCACAGAAGGGAACATACTCATGAGGACATTATGATAAGCTCTCTCTTGGTGTGCCTCCTTAATAATTTTTTGGTAAGACCTTTTCTACACATTAGCTCAAAGAACTAGTATCCTGTACCTAGCACTTCAAAATTAAGAACGCATTCAAAGACTATTTGCCTCTGAGATCTTCAAAATGGTTCCTGCAACAGTTTTCAGAGAAAAGAAACCAGCAGTTTGTATTTCTTACATTTTAAGTAATTTTAAAATTTAAGGAATTTTAAGTTTAGTTATAAACTATTTGACTCAGATTGTTAAAAGCTGAACCATGAGTAGAAAATATATATATTTTAATTTTTTTTTCTGTGTAATCAAGTAAAGATTTTGCAGCCATAGTTCAGGCTGTTTGTGTTTTTCCTTTGTAACAAGATGTTATTTTTTCCACAACATATCCTAGGATTAGAAACACATACCACAAGCAGTGCTTAAATTCCAGCCAATTTAGATTGCTTGATCTTTTTTGTTCCCAAGCTTCATTCTCAGCCAAGAAAGTTAGATTTCTGTGTTCTAGCAGATTATTAGCATCTAAAAATATTTGCACTGAATGAAAACATATAGGAAATGCAGATAGCTTGTGGGCTTTACAGATCACTGCAGAGGAAATTCCTTCAACATACAATCTGTCTGTCCAGCTGTAACTTTCTATGTGTTGAAACCTTTACGTGCTAAACATGGTTTAAGTCTCCTCGTGCTATGGATAGCACATCTTTGAAGGCATGACTTTAAAATGTTCCTTTGCTTGGGAGACCTACCAATGCACAGCAGCACTCTGTCGTTGGGCGCATTGAGCCAACGGTCACTGAGTCTGTACCAGCAAATGAATTGGGGAGGGGGACAGGCTCAAGTCCTGCGTTAGCATGGTTTACGTGCTGCAGGGAAAGCCCTATAGCCCCAGCAGGGACTGTTTTATAGAAAAACTCAAAAGCTAGTAGAGCTGGTGTTTATGTACCACAAGTGTGACTTTTCAAAGGAAAAAAAACACCAAGGCATTTGTGCCAGCACATACACTGCCATGTTGTGTATTTAAAGGTTTTCCAGATCACCCCAGCATGAACCTGCTTGCTGAATTTTCTAGCTAGGGATCAGCTTTCCAAAATTTCTAACTACCCCCTGCATCTCTTTATGGGATAGCATTGCGATGTTACAAGAAATGTCATCTAAAGAGCGTAGCGTAATCCTCCACCACAAATGATGTTAGTCAGTCTTCTGGAAAGCTGAATTGCCAAGGGCAGAACACACCTCTCTGTGTCTGTCAAACTGGGGTAATAATAATACTTACCTATACTGCAGGGGTGCATTTAGGATTAATTACCCCTCCTCATGCCAAGGATGAATTTATCCCATAGCATTTGGTACTGCCACCCATTAGTGGTAATTTGTATAACTAATTATTGTGAGGCCTGCCTGTCAATTTTTTCACACAGACACACACACACGCACAGTCTCTCTCTCTCTCCATTAACTTCTTTCTAGTAGACTTTCTGGCTGTAGCAGAAGCTTTGAGCAGATCTTTCCCAGCTAGATCTTGCTCATGTTTTCTTTATCTTTAAAGCAATCTTGACTGATGAGTCCCCAAGCAGTCTGGGCTATTTGTCCATAAGGCACAAATATT
>NW_008824243.1:4154856-4173481 GCF_000699105.1 Pygoscelis adeliae
TCAAGCACCTTTTAGAAAAGGAAGTAGAGTACGACCCAGAGAGATCCTGTCCCAAAACCGGGCTGCGAATCTCTCTTCCGGCTGGTGGCATTGGATTATGGCCTGCAGCTCAGCAAGAAGACTGTACAGCTCAGTTACATCAGGGCTGAGGTAACACTCACTTCCCAAAATTAATTGGAAACCTAGTTTCCATTTCCAGAAGTCATTTACAAACTGACTGAAACTGTTAATGATCAAAGGATTCACCTCCCATAGCTTCAGCAGTATAAATGCCGGCTTTGTAGGCTTGAGTGATTCATCCCGTCACAGGGTAAGCATCCAAGACAGGTGAAACAGTCTCGCTGTCGGCTGCAGAAATAAACCGGGGGGGGAAGCTTGGCCAGGATGCCTAACTTTCAGGCAGCCAAAATTAACAGAAATTAATCCCACTGTAAGATGCTTTTGAAGATGGGAATTAGTTTGTAAAGTCACGGCAGCCCAGAACATCAAAGGTCAGCGAACACCTCACTTGGGCTGTTTTCCCAGTTCTGAAAATGTTCTCTCTGCATCACATGAAACTCTGGTGCTCGATGAAAAATGCCTGCCCGGTCGTATATCTGAACTTGTGAATATGATGTCCTGTATATAGCACAGCACACTATACTGTTTGCATTCATTAAATCCTTTTCCACTGGAAAATTGGCTCTCTGGCTTGGGATATGCATGACACATAGGAAGGATGTCTGTAATCACTTACACAAATGTCCATATCCTTCTGTTCTTCCTGCTCCCTCCTTACTGTCTCTCATGCCCAACTAAACTGCATCTTAAACTGGGAAATGGCAAGCCGTGAAGTATTTTCGATCAGTTAGAATTACGTTTGGGTCTCGAGTATCATAAAAGCCAGAAAAAACTGCATTTACTAAAACCTTTTTCTCTGAAAATGTATTAATAATGTATGATCATACTTTGTAGATAATGCAATAATTGCTTGCTTGATTATGTAGCCAAAATAATCATTTTCAGAGATGTTTGATTTTTGCCTGGTGACTACATTTTGTATCATTTTCAGGGCAACAGATGCTCATCTATTTGTTCTGGTTCAAAAAACAGCTCTAAATTGAAAGTGAATTACTGTAAACCTTCCACAGGCATCTAATTTTATTTTAAAAATACATGCAGCCTAAATGGTCTTATACTCAGGAGGGGAAAATCCACACACAAAGTCCATGTTCAGAGAACTCAGCACACTGCAATTAGCATCACACCCTGCCAAAATGGACAAATTATGCACCCAGTGTATTCGCACACACACACACATGCAAAAACATGTCCTGTCTTTCAAATCTGGTTTTTAAATGTTGATTCTGCTTCTTTGCCCCAGCATGACAGTATTTTATGTAAGTTTTTTAGGTATGTGCCTGTTTCACTAAATAAATAAAAGTAAGTATATACATAAATAAAAGTGAATAAATAAATAATTAAAAGTAAATACATAAATATAAGTAAATAAATAGAAGTTATAAATGTAAGTAAATAAATAACTAAATAAAAGTTAATCAATATAAGTTGTGATCTTGGCTAGGCTGAAATATATTTGAAAAATTGTTTGGGTAACTATTTGGAAAGTAATGGACTATGCAAAACGTGACCTCCAAAATGGGACCAATCCAAACATACATCTAGGGATAAAAAAGTACTAAAAAAAAAAAAGAAAAAGGGAAAAAAATATTGTTTTTCCCTAAAGAAAAGGGAGAAATCCAACAGTAGAAAGCAGGACAAAGTTGCAGCTGGTTAGCTTATCTGCTTCACTTTTTGGGTTGTTATAAAGATACTCTGTCTAAGGTTTTCGAAAGTCATCACCTTTGAACGGACTCTTTCCACCTACTTCAGTACCAACATGACCAAGGCTTGGTGAAGGCCCCAGTTTACAACTTTGTCCAGACCAGCTTTCTTTTTAAGCACGTAGGTGTGTTTTCACTGCTGGAATTCAAGGGCGAAGCTCTCTGCAGAAGTGGCTTTCCCACCCCTGGTCTGATGCCGTGCAGCAAGAGCATCAAGGAGAGCACACTGCAGGTGGGCAAAGCCCACCCTGAGAGGACATCCACCCTCGCACCGAGGGCCAGCACGGCTGGTACGTCACCTGGTGAAGCTCAGCCTCCCCACTACAGGCATTGCTGCCCCAAGGAGGAGTCTGTTTGGAAATCAGATTGCACCACCAACTGTTGATTTTTTTATTGAATTCTGACAACTCCTGCTTGGTTTTGCCAGCTACTGTTTTTTTAAACAATGGGCAAAATGCTTTATTTTTTGCATAGATATGGGTACATTATTTTCTAGTTGTCTTCTCCCTTATTCCCTTATTATTTTCACCGTGGCCAGGCCTCAGGTAGGAGGCAGTTTAGGGCTTGGAAAGAGAGTTGTGATCAGATGTAGCCGGCAGTGTAAATGGGCTCCTTTCTACTCAAACCCACTTATTAGATCCTTGTTCAGGGTGTTTCAATTAGGTGAAGTAATGTCTGAGACTAAAAGAGGGAGAATGACCTTGTTCTGGGATATTTTTTTTTTTTTTGTAAATAAGACATTGCAATGAAAACAAGGCAATGTTGCACTGGAGAGGAAAATGCAAGAAAGAAGTGGCAAATCTCGTTAGTGAGAGGCTACTTAAAATCTGTTTCTAAACAGGAACTTGGGGTAGAAAAGGAGAAGGAAAGACCCCAAAAGGTATGGTCGGTCATGGCATGCAAACTAAAGATAAGAGCATCAAAAAGAGAATCTGTGCGCAGCAGGTGGAAGAGGTCGGTGCTCAGAAACGACCCCGTACATTTTGGGTGGGAGGCAAGGAGGAGCCGCTCTCATCCCTGCTCCTGCAGGCATCTCTCCCAGCCTGGCTGCACCGCAGTGCCTCCTCCTTGTGCTGCCTCTGCCCAGTCCCCTGAGACCATGGGAAAGATTTCAGTAAAAATGCTAAATCCTGGGAGACAAGCTTAAAAAAAATTAAGAAAAAATAGAGGCAATCTATGCAGTTATTAACCACCTGATTTAAGAGGTGATTTTTGCAGTCATTATCTACCTGATTTCAAATCTTAGAATATAATGAAATATGGTTAAAAAAATTACTTAAATGATCTGCCTCCAGTCACAGCCACAGGTTGCTGTTCCCTGAACAACAGGCAAATGTAGGTTAGGAAACAAAGTGGGAGGCAAGAGCTATGATACTTCTTGATTTCAGGTGGTTCTTCATACTATGCAGCACAAAATCTTACCTGCTAAAAGACCAGATGCAAGTTTGTGTTGTGTCTAAGCATGAATTGAAACCTTCTTTAAACAAAATGTAATGGGAGATACCTCTGTTTCAATAAGGCCCTTAATGGAACGGCGCAGGCATCAGTATTAGGCCTGTTTTTATTTAATATATTTCATTATTCATGATCTAGAATTTTACAAAGGAGTCAATTAATTACAGTTGCAGAAAAAACAAAACTGGAAGGTACATTACTATGCTGCTGCCAGCAGTTAAAGTCAACTGTTTCTTTGCCAGGAAGATTTTTTTCCTTCCAGACAGAATTAGCAGTGCAATTACCCCAGATTGCTCTGTCTCCTTGTCCCTGGAGCAACTCCTTCAGGTGGTGGAGCTGGGTGCCATCAACCCCACAGGGTGCCTCCCAAGGTGGTCATATGTCTGATGGCGATGCCTGTGCCGGGCTATCTCAGGAGCTGTGTGACACTGCTTTGAGCTTGCTTTTTCAGTCTGTGCAGACAAAATAGTACAGAATACATGCCTTTCGAGCTCTCAGCACATCTAGCTGATCCACTTTTATCCTTTCTATATACTTCTTCCCACATACTTCTGGGGCAGGCACAGAGGAGAAGGGGAACAGATGCGCAAGGGCTACAGGCGGGTGCTGGAAAGCACTGGTGGGGATGTAATGAAGAAGATGCTTTGGCAGGAGCCATCCTAGTCACAGCAAGCATCCTCAGAGGTGAGTGGTTAGTTTAGCAAGTCGCATCTGTGGGCAGTTAGTAAAAGAGTTCTCTTGACGGACTTCTCAAAAATAATCACATCTTTTTTCATGACAAAAGGCCTCTGGACACCAGGATGAAAGATGTTGCGCAAAGGCTAGGTGGAAGAATAATGTGAATTCTGGAGTATTTCTTCTTCTTGTAGAGTCTCCATGGTAAGTCTATCATGCATAGTCATGTCATAATATGCATAATATGCGTAAGTCATAATGCATAGACTTGTAGCAGGCTGTCATAGCAGCCCTGTACAGCCCACTTTCTACACTTGGGTTAAAATGCTAAAATCTATTGCAAAAGGATTATATTGAGTGTGTCTGCTTGGAAGTGATAGACTTTCTGAAGCTGTACTGATGTTCAGGAATGGTCTTTTCAAGTTCAGCATCTACTTAGCCGGGAGAGAGGATTTGGACATTATTAGACAAAATGAACTGTATTCATATGGTGTTTATAAAATACATTTGGTTGTTATTTCCCACTGCAGCAGATGGTACCCAAAATAAGAAATGACCTGGAACCTCATTACCAACTGCATCAAGTCTGCACAAAACTGCTCAGGAAAGTAGGAAAATATTTGACTCGTTTTCTTTTGAAGAAGGCTTTGCCTACTTTCAGTCTCTTAGAAAAGAAAGTTCGTGGAAGATATTAATCACAAATATCCACCGTGACACTGGGCAGGATGGAAAGTTAGAAGAAATACCCAGCCTCATGCTGCAGAGTACCAACTGTCAGTCACTGCCTTGGGTTAAGAAGACACATCCCCGCCATGAGGCGGCTATTCCTGAGGTGCGTGTGATGGGCGACTTGTTTCCAGCCTCCCCTGAAGCAGCTGATGGGGCCGTTGCCCAAGACTGCAATGCTAAATGCCAGCATTCATTTTCCAGGGAAACAGCTGGAGTCTCAGATGTCGCTGGATAAGCATCCTGGTGTCATACGATGCGACCATCCCGCCTTCCCAGCCATGAGGGATGCAGATAAGGGTAATTATCCAAAGATCCAGCACTCGAGAGGGTGCCCATCTCTAACACTTCCCTGTTTTTGGCATCGTGCACCATAGATTGCTGGAGTTATCAGCCAAATGCACAATCTCCTGTTTCCATTAGTTTCTGCCACTGTCATGAGTTACTGGGGACAAGGACGAACATGAAGCACAAAGCATGGGGCAGGTGGGGTGCCAAGCCCAGTGCTAAGAGCAGTAGAATGCAGCCAGGGAAGGATCCTAAGCCCTTGCCTAAGCTCTTGAATCTGAAGCTCCTACTGACCATCTGCAGCTGTGTTTGGCCGTATAAATGTTGAACGCAGTCTTGCCTGGTTTTTGCTTCATTTACTTATGCTGGTTGACCCTTCACCATGTCCACCCTGAAGGACGGTGGCTGCTGTCAGCAGGGGCTGAGCCAGCAGCGCCCAGGGCGCAGAAGCCCTGACTTTCTCCCAGACACTGGGACAGCCTTTTCCCTTCCCCCTGAGTTGGCTGCCCCTCCTGTTATAGCTGTAACCTGTCTATATAGATGACAAGCTTTGAGACTAGATCTCCCCATGTTCTGAGTCTTTGTTGGGTGTTGTGACACCATAGACCCCATTCTCAGTATGGCTCTTACAACTCAGCCTTATTGCAGGGCTCCATCACTCCTGCAAAGTGTTGCTGTGGTGGCTTCCCCTTCCACTTGGGGAATGGGGAAACATCCGTCCCCACTTCCCCATGGGGTGGGAATGACCTTCAGCTGGATTTTACGGGAGGCACAACCGGTTGCCCCAGTATTGGCTGCTTGTCTGGCTGGCCAGCTGTCCACCCCTTATACGGAGGATCCACTGCCCTCCCGGGGAGGCTCAGCCCAGCCCAGCCCAACGAGTCGGCTCTGATGTCACAAAGTTTGGCTTTCCTCCCTCCTCTCCTTCCCACTTCTTGACACATTGTGTAATTTCATATTTTGATATGCATTTCAGCCTAGACAAATGTGGGCCAGTTTAAGTTTAATCTGCCACCAGAAAAAATACTCTTTTTAATTTAAAATAACCATCTATCTGATGGTCGAGCTCTTTAGTAGTTATAACTGGAGAAAGAGCCATCACAGAGAATAATAAAGCTTCAGTGTGGGAAAGCTGTTTTTAGCCTGTTTTCTAAAACTTCCACTGAGCCCCAGAGGCTGTTTTTTTTTGTCACAGAGAAGAAACAAAACAGTTTTTGTTCAAGTTCCTTGTGCAAAGGAGCAGAGACGTTTCCTTCTCCAGCTGATATGTTGTAGATCAGCTTTAACCATATTTTCAGGTATCACTGTGGTTAGGCTTGTACGTAACCGCAGATTACAATTCGGGTGCCAAACAACCTAGATAGCTCATCATGTGACTGTAACGATCTCGCGGCGCAGCGCAAGTGGGGTCCACAGTTTTCTGTGCCAGCTTCTTTGTTTTCGCACAGGCCGCATGCAAGTATAAAACTGCAACTTCTTCATATCTGTTCTTCCATTGGAAGAAGGTTTGGACAGGCAAGCAAGGTGTGCTGATACTTGTCCACAGTCCTAATTTGTGCATATCCATGGACTCGGGTGAAAATTAGGCTCTGCTCCAGAGAGGCTTGCGGTATCAGAAGAAGAAATCTTGAAAAGATGACGAATCTGCACGCACTCTCTGGGCTGGTGACATTGGCTGCGTGTTGCTCTACAAGACCTGTAGGCATCAGGCCAGAAAATATCCTTCGTGATACTGTGATGTTATTTCTGAAGATATTTCTCTTGTATAATATAAGTGGCTTAAGATATTTCTTATGTAATATAAGTGACTCCTTGGACTGTCCAGACACTAGATGGTAAATGAAGGGGTTGAAATTCTTACTTTCCAACTGGTTAACAGATATTTTCTTCATTATGTGTAATTACATTACTAACAGACCTGCACTGTACAATGCAAAATACTTTGACCTTCTATCAGGACCCTCATTTTTCTCTCCCCAACTCTGAACTAAGGGTAAAGTGTGAGAAAGCAGATGTATTTAATCCTAAGTAATTTTCTGCCATGAAAAACATGACAAAACATGGTTCTCCTTCAGCCTACGCCCTCCCTCTCTCCCTCCCTCCCTCCCCTCTTTGCCTTCAGGAACTGATGTTTTAAACGGTCTTTGCTTTGAATAGGTGGCAAGAGCAGGTCCAAACCACCGTCACATGGTCATTCACACCGGCGTTGCTCGGGGCAGAGCCGACAGCGCTGGTCTGATCCCAAGGAGGTAGATCCATCTATTACTTGTGATCAGAAAAGTGCCAGGGTGGTGATCGGCACACATGACTATCACATGGCCTGGGGAGCCTACGTAATTTCAACAATAGCTTACAAAGACGGTTGAAGGGAGATTTGTTCCTAAAGCCGTTTAAGACAAGGCCAGAGGGGCTTGTGTCAAACCCTGCTGCCTGCCTCTGCAGCGTGTTTGCCTGCGGGACAGTGCTTTCTGCAGCGTCCCTGCCTTAGCAAACACACATACACACACAACCCAAGGAGGGAACTGGAGCCTCCCCATCGCTAGAGAGAGGCCTTGAGCACTTTGCCTAAAAACAGGATCCTCCCCAATGTTGTACTGCTAGGCCTTCATAGAAAAACCACAAATATTAAACAGCGAGATCTGAGGCTGGTGAGGCAACTTTATTAAGCAACAATTAAAAAAAAAATTTAAAAAGCAAAGAAGCATTAAAGATCATAAAATATTTTTTTTGCTTCCCAGCTTTTTGGGACAGAGGCTGTAAGGAAGCAGGTAACATGCTTCCTGCTGGCATTAAATGGCGGAGTAACAGAGGCCGCCTGGGAGGCAAATGCTCTGGGTTAACTCCTACACTCGTAGAGAAATTCCTGTCCCCTGTCAAGTGCTGGTGGCTTCTCTGCAAGGAGCTGGTGAGATGTAGTGCAGACATTCTCCTTGACCCTTGAAGTGCCGTACATGGCCCCAAAGAAAAGCTGGCTGGTGAGTCCAGGGCCAGCACTGCTGGGGATGCTTGTCCCCGTGCCAGTGTCCCAGTGCTCCTGCTTCCCTGGGTCCTGCTGATGCATCCCTGCAGGGGCCGTGCAGCAGAGTGCAGGCAGTGCAGCGTGACATGCAGTCACTGGAGGGATCTTGCAATAATATTTTCATGATAAAGATATTGTTTTGGTTTGTTTTTCCACTTAAGTGGCCGAAATCAGCTTGGCTCTTTTTGCTGCAACTTTATAAGTGAAACACAAACAACTACTGCCATTCAAAGGAGCCTGAGAAATCCTAGGAAGTCTCTAATGAGCTGACAGTCAATGGCTGGAGGGGATGCAGAAAAGCGCTGGTCAGCCATGTCCTTTGGGCTGCTGCTGGAGCTACCTCCCTGTAAATCCAGGGCTCTGCTTCTGCATGGTGGTTCCCCATTGCCAGGCTCAGGCACTCCCCGGTAATGACCCAGGCCTCTGAAATCTCCAGTGGCTTAACCATGAGCTTCTGAAAAGTAATTATAATCCTGGGATTCTATTAATTTCCTTGGGGGGGGTTTACCAGTACTGCTTATATTTGTATACTTTCTCCATGCCTCAAAATGCCAGAAGCTCTAAAAGAAAAAAATAAAACTTCCAAAATGAGTTATATAGCTAACTAATTGTAATGAAACGATTTGATTTTTTTCCTACTTAATTAGTTTCATCAAGATAGTCCAAAGGATGCTGACAAACATGCTCTACAAACATTTATTTCTATTATTAAAAGAGAAGGTATTCTAAAACATACTTAATCCCCCCTCCCCCCGCCTTTTAGTGTCTTTGTTCTCTCAGATTGAATAGCTAAAATGTATTACACCAGTAATTTCCCTCCCTTCCCTCAAAACGAAGCCACTTGCAAACACTGGGATGAGTGAGGACACCTTTGCAGGCCTGAGTTATGAAGGGATAAAGCCAATGTTTCTTCCTCCACTGCTGCCGGGGCTTGGCCACATGCTGGTACCCAGCACAAGAGGCTCATCGCGCTTCTGCTGCTCTTAGCAATGCAGCAGCTCAAGGCTATCCTCAGGCAGGGAGGGGGCTGTGCAACTGCTTGCTGGGTTTGGTGGAGCAATTGCCATTTTTGATCTGTTGTTTCTAGTCCAAGGAGGAGTCTTTCTTTTGGTGCAGGGTACATCAGAGACATCCTGTCTACCAGAGCTGAAACCCAAAGCATGTTGCACAAGAACTCTGGAAATTTCCGAATAACACTAATTTCTGGAACAACATGACTAGATAATGTTTGTTCCCAGCAAAAGAAGAAAAATGCAAACAGCTTTTGAATGAAAAATGACTGAAAGGGAAAATACAAAAATGTTTTCATCTCATAAATGAGTTTGAATTGTTTTGCTATTTTAACTCAAAAAAGGAAATGCCAAAAACAGCATTAGGGAGGTTGCTATTGCCCTTTTCAAATTTTCTTTTAATGCACCGAATGGGCTGGAGGCATGAGGAATGTCTTTCACTCCTTTCATCTCCAGCTCACCAGGCAGCTAGACCCAGGACAGCTGCCCTGCTCAGCAGCCCTCCTTGCCCTGAGCAGGCAAGTCAAACGTCACATATTATTTCAGTCACCAGAAGTGAGTGCTCAGATGTGCCACTAAGCCAACGTTTTTTTTGATGACCACACCAAACCCCTCCTCAAGCACATATTAAGAGCAAGGCCCCCTGCCTGGTAACGATACTTAGACCAGCCAAAAGCACGTGCAGTATAATTCACAGAAGTGCAACCAGCCACTGGTGCTGGTACTTCTCAAAATACACATATTTGAGGGAAGCCAAAGATAATTTTGCGCTTTCTGCAGCTAGAGAAAGTACGAGGGTAACTTTCACCACACGCTGATGTGTACTGATCTATAGGGGAAGCTACACGCTGTGCCTTCCCACGTGGTGACCTGATGGTTGAATAGCATTAAACCTCTTATCTGATGCTGGTGACATTGCTTAGCAAGGAGCGCAGGCTCAAAGCCCAGTGGGCTCTTTGGGGTCAGCTGGTTTCTACTGCCTGTCACAACGTAGCTAAAATGATTTCCAGGGCACAGACAGAAAAATCAAGTCACTGCAGCTATTGCTGCTAGTAAATAATCTCTGCTGCCTGGTTGACAGCTGACAGATAATAGTTCTCACCAAAAAGACTGACCAATAATCAATTTATGAAATATGGACAATCTTTCAGAAAACATAGCCTCAGAGCAGTTTTTGGACATAAACTTACTAGTTACGGTGTAATCTTTTAAGAAATTAGTGCTCAGGAAACATGGCAATTGAAGGTCGTCTGTAAGCTTTATTCACAGTTACAGAAGTTTCTGGAAACCACAACAGAACTGCAGAGGAGGTTTTCATATTTTTGTTACAGCTTCAGTTCTAAACCAGGGGCTAAAAAGTCTATGCAACTGCTCCTTGTCCTCTGTTGAGACTCAGACCTCCCCACAGGACAAGTAGGAAGTTTCCTAATCCGTGTAGAGGAAGAGGGAAACGTTTCACTCTCGGTTTCAGCCTACAACGCTGTAGAATTAAGGATGCTATTGTCCAAACTCTCCAGTGATTGCTGTGAACGTTTCAGTCTAGGGTGTGACTGGTCACTCGCTGGTGTCTTGGTCAGGCACATCGTGTCTCCATTTACAGACAACCTCCCCAAAGACCTATATGGCATATGGATGTGAAGGAGAATCAGAAACAAAAAAATCTGGTGGTGGTGATGCATACGATACTGGTCACTAACTCCATGTATACTGTAGTGTGTCCAGAAACTTTCTTCTTCTCTCCCACAAGAGCCTCCAAGAATTTTCTTCTCTAACTAGTAAAGAGAACAAAGGAAGAATCACTCTATAGTGTTCAGTACGAGTGTGATTTTCTTTTCTACTTCTGGCCAAGTGAATGTTACAGCTGAGATTCTCCAAAGTGCCTTTGCTGATTGCAGAATCACAGAATGGCTGAGGTTGGAAGGGACCTCTGGAGGTCATCTGGTCCAACCCCCCTGCTCAAGCAGGGCCACCTAGAGCCAGTTGCCCAGGACCATGTCCAGTTGGTTTTTGAATATCTCCAAGGATGGAGACTCCCAACCTCTCTGGGCAGCCTGTGCCAGTGCTCAGCCACCCTCACAGTAAAAAAGTGTTTCCCGACGTTCAGGGGAAACCTCCTGTGTTTCAGTTTGTGCCCATTGCCTCTGGTCCTGTCACTGGGCACCACTGAAAAGAGCCTGGCTCTGTCCTCTTCGCACCCTCCCTTCAGATATTTGGTCCATGATGGTCCATGCTGGTAACATGATGCTGGTTTCTCTTTATATCTGGATACAACAATGCTTTGAAGGACAGATAAAATACATATTAAATGCCTTCCTGATATGCTTTTCCATGTAAGCTATTGCTTAGAACTGGCACAAGAAAATAATTCAGGGAGAAATGGTCCGTGTGACCATGAACAGCCAGAAACTTTCTTCTTCTCTCCCACAAGAGCCTCCAAGAATTTTCTTCTCTAACTAGTAAAGAGAACAAAGGAAGAATCACTCTATAGTGTTCAGTACGAGTGTGATTTTCTTTTCTACTTCTGGCCAAGTGAATGTTACAGCTGAGATTCTCCAAAGTGCCTTTGCTGATTGCAGAATCACAGAATGGCTGAGGTTGGAAGGGACCTCTGGAGGTCATCTGGTCCAACCCCCCTGCTCAAGCAGGGCCACCTAGAGCCAGTTGCCCAGGACCATGTCCAGTTGGTTTTTGAATATCTCCAAGGATGGAGACTCCCAACCTCTCTGGGCAGCCTGTGCCAGTGCTCAGCCACCCTCACAGTAAAAAAGTGTTTCCTGACGTTCAGGGGAAACCTCCTGTGTTTCAGTTTGTGCCCATTGCCTCTGGTCCTGTCACTGGGCACCACTGAAAAGAGCCTGGCTCTGTCCTCTTCGCACCCTCCCTTCAGATATTTGGTCCATGATGGTCCATGCTGGTAACATGATGCTGGTTTCTCTTTATATCTGGATACAACAATGCTTTGAAGGACAGATAAAATACATATTAAATGCCTTCCTGATATGCTTTTCCATGTAAGCTATTGCTTAGAACTGGCACAAGAAAATAATTCAGGGAGAAATGGTCCGTGTGACCATGAACAGGAAGGGAAGCAGTAATCATTGCGAGCCTTGTAATAAGAAAACAGGAGAAAGATTTTTTCAGAATGCAGAGATGCTGTATTCTAGGTTGCTTCAGAAGGGGAAACATTTCAGGAAAATACAATTAATAACGTGCTAACCAAATAAATACATAAAATAGCTCCTTTGGCTATGCTAAATGAGAATTCACAAATTATTTGTACCAATTCAGCTACTGGGGTGCCTCAGTATGAAGTCTACTTTGCTTGAACGGGGGGGTAGACAAGACAGGAGAAAAAATGGTTCAAAATCAGCCACGATCTTGGTATCTTCTGAAGCATTATTAGAAAACGATGACAATGCTAATTGTGGCAAAGCTTGCACCTCCTGGCTCCTGACAAAATTAGTTTTTAATTTCTTTAATTAGTTTTAACAACCAGAGCCAAGACCTGGGTGGAAGCAAAAAAGAAAAAAAAAGGAAGCTGTTTTAAAAAGGAAACTCTGAAGGAGGGGAGCTCTTCAAGGAGGTCTGTTGACAGAAGAGAAATGTTTAAGGACGAGAACATGTGACAAGGTCTGTCACATGAGTTAGTAGGGGTTTTTGGTAGGACAGTTCTAGAAATGTTTGCTTATACGCTCTGTACCTACTATGAAACCACGCACCAACCGTGCTGATGCAAACACGCAGCAGAGGAACAAGTGTGAGCAGGTGAGTCACGGATTTCAAACCTGGAGTAATTAAAGCAGAGGGTCTCCCACTGCGGTGCAGGGTACCTGCTCAGCAAGGGAAGCATTACATTTTCTCTTTATGGCCCCCCCAACCCAAGCAGCGCTAGGTATCTCATCCTGCCTCCCCTGTGGCATTGCATTCGGCCAGCCCAGCATGCGCTCAAGTGCCAGTGTGCAGGAGGGGACGAGAGCGTGCGCGTGTACATGGTGTTTGAGCAAAGGGGGAACGTACAGCATCACTGCAGCCTTTGAGCGGCTCCAACTGCCTCTGCAACCATACCCTTAATAACACTGAGGCATTTTTGTTCAGTTTTAAGTACTATTCATGACATATAGACTGCATCAACAGTCTACAGGATCAATCCTCTAGTTGTGATTTTTTCCAGAACAAAGCTGCATCCAAGTTTCCAAGTATTTGTCCCATATAAATTCACAGGTAAAGAACTTTTGTAACAAATAAACATTAAGGTTTTCTGGCACACATTTGCAAAAATGTTTCAGAATGCCAAACTTGACCTCTGTGTGGCCAGACACCGAGATTTTGCTTCAACCCAAGAATTTATTAAGACTTACATGAAAATATTCCATCTTAACACAGTTCACATCAGTAGCATTTGAATACATATTTACAGATTTATTTGAACTTTACTGAACTGCAATTCTACAACCGAGCAACATATCCATAAGTGTTTCATAAACTTTCAAACACTTACATATTTATACATATAGTTTTTGCATATATATATATAAAAATATTTTTGAGACTCAAGGACTGAGGATAGTCAAAAGGACATTATTGCTACATTTCCATATTTACAAAAACGATGCATAAACCCATTCAAAACACCAAGCCATTGCAAAATAAGTTTCAAAAATCCCCAAATTATAAAAATATAAATTTCAAGAACGAAAAAACCCAAACCTCTTTCAGCTAAGTGTCCGTAAAGTACCAAGACATCTATAATTATAACAACTAGTTTGTCTACAGTTGCTCTGAAAGCCAACACGTTACGAAAGAGCTTTTATAGCATTAAACTGAAAATGCTCAACAAGAAGTATGCGTAAGAGTGCCTCCAAACAACTGGCTAACTTTGGAAAGGTGCAACAGCCTAAATAAGTTCAGTGCAAATGGCTAATTTTTGACTTAACTCTGAAAGACAGATTCCTGTGACAATAAACCAAATGCACAGTCATAGAAGGAGCATGGTATTCAACATAACCCAAAATATACTACCAGTGTGTGTATTTACAATTACCTTGCATTTGGGCAGTTAGTTACATATTTAAATTGCATGTAAACACAACCAAAATCCTGGTAAAGTATAAGTTACAGAGTGCTTAAGTGCATTGTAAATAAATAGGTACTTAACTAGTACTCTGCCTCTGACAAATGCTTCTCTCAATGCCTTCACTAATTTCTAGGGGACAGAAACAAAGGAAGAAAAGAACTAACAGTGTTTCCAATGGGAAGAAAAGGGGTTAGAAGATACTTGAGCACAACCCTGGGCTCAACAGATACTGACCCCAAAGCCTCATGCCTGTCAAACAAGACTGAAGGGATTCTTTCTTTTGTCCCATTTATAAATTCAGCGCTTCCCAGTTAGGCTCTTCTTCATTATGATCTCTGGACTACTATAGAAAGATGAAACAACTTGGGGAGGGGGAAAATAGCCCTTTCCAGTTAGCACTATCCAAGCCTGCCTGTGGGAAAGATTCACCTGGGTAGGACAAGATAAAGAAAGGGCCCCCAGGAGAGGATTTTTTGCCTCTGCTCTCGCTTAGATAAGATGACTCGTTAAACGGCCTCTCCTCCAGACACACAGTTTACTGGAAGCAGCCCTCCTCCTCTATTTTGACCAACTTGGCAGGGCCCACCTATCTTTGGTGAACACTTTTGGACATAACTATTAGCAAAACAAGCATTGAAGCCCTCGGGTTCCCAAGGCAGGGGGGCACGGGAGCAGTTCAGGCTCCGTGGTGGGGTAAGACCCAGCGATGGGTAGCTCTGTCCCTGGCAGGGAACGGGCCAGTAGGAAGTAGTGTATATACCCATGGAAACCTCGCGACCGGTCTGCAAGGCTGACAGCACAGGTGGGAAATAAAGATGGAGATCCACACTCTTCTCCCCTCCTCTGGTTCAAACCCCAGAGCTCCCGGGAGGGTTTGCTGCTGTGCAGACCAATTTTGGAAGGGTCTCGGTCCCTTCACCTCACTTGCTCAGGTACATACAGCACCCTCATTGGCCTCCAACCTACGATACCTGCCTGGGAAAGATTCTCAGGCTTAGCTGGATGTGGAAAGGGGTTTGCAAAGCCATTAGCTTCATATTCATTTATTTCTTAAATTCAGCAAAACAAGATAATCTAGAAAATGACTGTACGCCTTCCAGGCATGGATCCAGAAAAGGATCACTGCAGATTTGGTTTGATCTGCAGTCATCTCGTTCCACACCCTGGCTCAGGATTTCTTTTGTTGGTTGTTTTTTTTCTTCAGAACTGGCTCTCTACTGCAAATACACACAACATAGCAAAATATATACAGCTTCAGTTAACATTGCAATGATGCCTGTAACCGTGCTCAGCAAATTAAGTTTTTGTGTAACAGTGTGTGGTAAAGGACAGTATTACAACGTTTCAGCTACACAGTGGTAGTAGTAAAAGTAAGAGAAATTATTGAAGTCGTCCCTCTCTCACCCCCTGCACAATACAAACAGCTAATACATCTGGGCTCCTCTTCTTCCAGATGCCACTCAAACATCTTCGCGTACCAGGAGAGGCTGAGTAGATGAAGCACTGCTACCCACCGAGTTAATCCTCACCGAGTGATCTGGAGCGTTTCCTTGACTGGAAGGTGGAGTTGAGAAGTTCGCATAAACCTGCAGAAGCCAAAGACCGGTGTCAGTACTCTGCAGGCCGCTCCCTTCATGCGTACTTGGAGAGCTCTCCTTTCCTAGCCTTTTCCCACCGTGTACTACACACCGCCGTGGAGGCGTTCCAGCTCAGGTGCTTCTTTGCAAATCTAAAGAGAGTTTCAAAAGGTCTTGGGCTTAACTGCTCTTTTAAAGAGTTGAGTGCCTCAGTCTCAGTTATTAACAACACCCCAGCTTCCAACTGCGTGCCAAATTTCAACTGAGCTTGAAAAAACACAGCTCAGGTTATTACTAAACTCCCCCAGAAACCTCACTAATATTTCCTTTGCATTCTTGCTTTTGTTTTAGTAATGCTTGCACCTGCCAAAAATACGCTACAGGATGCAATTGAACACCAGCAGCTTTCAGTTTCCTCTTTTCTCAAATTATCAGGAAGCCATGCACTCTGTGCCCAAACAAGGCATCCAGAAGGTAAAAGGAAGCTTTATTTTTAAACCAGGTTTTAAACTTATTTTTAAACCCCAGTAACACACAATGTTACTGGGAGAGAAAATCCAAGTTTCTGATGCGCCTCCAGTTTTTCTTTGGGCTGTTTTGTCCAGTTACACTCTCAGAAAAAGCTTTTACTAGGGAATGGTCGAAAGAGCAGTGAATACAGTTTGTCACGACATACTTCCAAGGTTATATAAATAGAGCCAGGGGAAGCAAGTGAAAAGAGGCAGAAGAGCACCAAAAGCTCAACTCCTTCGTCCAGAAAGCTTTTCTAATAAAAGCTAAATATACTTCACTGCTGAGATGTTTCCCAGATTAATAAAATTTTTCATAGTTTAAGATAAGATGAATTTATGCAGTACCATTGCATTTTGTAACATAAAAATTGTTGTGCCAGGTCTATTTTGAGTGAGAAACATCAACCACGCAAAGAGTCTTCTCCAGCTGATACGTTTTGGGTATGGGTTTAGACAGCTACTGTCTAATGGTACAACTAAGCAGAAGTGAGTAGCCCAGACATCATTCCTACCACCCAAGCTGACAGTGCAAAGCTACATAAACAATGCTGGAAAATTTAATGAAGTGCCCAGGCTCTTTGCTCCTCGCAGCTCTAGTCTAACATCTTGCCTGAAACTGCTTTGACTCCAAAAAACTGATGATCCATAACTTACCCGAGGGACATTATCTGAAAGCTGCTGCTCTATCAGCTGTACGATTTGTTTAAATGTGGGTCTCTGTAAAGGATCAGCATCCCAGCAACTCTTCATTATGTCATACCTGCAAAGATACTGAAATTAAGTACCACTCATGAGGAAATCCTTAGAGCTCTTATCTCGCCTCCATTATTATTTGAAAGAAAAGCGTGACCCAGTCCCACAGTTTACCTTCTTCAAATGACTTTTAAGATATAAACAGTGCTGCTAACACCTGTGCTTGTGACAGTAAGGGACTCAGTACTAATGGGAGTCTCTGGACACAGTTTTCTTTGACAGCTTGCTAAGTGCCAATCCATTTACAAAACAGTGAATTAGGGATGGCTCATAAAGAAGATCAGTAGCCAGTCCTCTTGCTGTCAGGAAGTACAGCACAAATGCAGATGCTGTACAGTCTGGTGATACATCTCACTGACTGCTTTATCTGAATTAAAAATGTTTAATTATGTTCTGTCAATAATTTTTTGACACGGAGCAGATGCCATGGCAAAGTGATCAGATGGTACAAGGCATGAGTGTATTTCATTGCTTGTAACAACACAGGCATGTATTCTGCTAGTTAGAGTACATGAATTATTTAAAACGTGAAAAGAACTTAAAAAAAAGACAATGGGGCAGTGCAATGAGCCTTAAAGCAAGAATGGAAGCTTGCCTTCCTTTGCATCATTGCTGATGTTTGGTGATTAGAGGTGCTGGTTGCTCGCTTACATTTCAGGTGGTGCACACTCAGGGCTGAACATCCTGTATCCCTCCTTGATCATTTTATAGAACTTGGAATCCACCGGCATCCCTGGATATGGGCTGCTTCCTGTTGAGAGAGCACGTGAGCAACATGATTTCTGCATCTGCAGTAAAACCAAGATGAAACAGAAATCCCCTGAAGTACAGATCTTGAAGGAGCTTACCTAAAGAAAAGAGCTCCCAAAGCAGTATCCCATAAGACCAGACATCACTCTCAAAGGTGTAGACGCAATTGAAAATACTTTCAGGTGCCATCCACTTCACAGGAAGACGGGCCTTTGCAGGGAAAAGGGAATAAATTAAGACGATGGACATAAGGCATACAAAATTTACAAGATAAAATCAACCTTTTCTACTTCTTATGTACTTTAAACACTTGTTCAATCAAGAAATAGAAGTATCCAACCAAAAATGGAAATCTCAGCATTTTAGATTCTCCAAGTGCTGCATGGTTATTGATCCATCCTTCTGTGGGTCTACCAAACTCGTGCAGTTCCTTGCACTCTGATTTTCTGATTACTGCGCGATTCCTTCCGTCTTGTTTATAAGGGATGGCAGGAAGTCAGAGCAAAATAATATATATGACCATGGCATGGTTCCTTATGCAAACATGCAAGTCTACTTCCGTGGACTGGCTACCATAGGCACACAGATGAGATTCACATAGTCAAGACGCTTCAAGGCTTTAATCAACAGTTAAGACATCTGCTTTAGCTCTTCAGTGTATCAGAAAAAACATGAAAATTCACATGAAAGAAATATATATTGACATTTTTCATAAGTTTGTGTGGGGACAGACATCCCTTGGGAATGCTAACTGGAGCAGATGAAAGGGCACAGAAAGCCTTTGGATTTGCTTCTACCTTCCCCTCCCTCCTTTGCCCTTTCCTCGTCTGACTGTAGGAGCCAGTCAGGCTTCTGTCCTGAGCACTTGTCCCACTGTGGGAGAAACCAGACCTCTTCCTTTTAAATGGTCTTGCAACAACGTGTCCAAAGATCTATTTCAACCATGCTACAGAAAAGAGCAAT
>NW_008824243.1:4173543-4194506 GCF_000699105.1 Pygoscelis adeliae
ATGGAAAGGAAAAGAAATGAGGTGGAGGAAAGGCAGCACTTGCCATGGGCTGGCTCACCAGAGAGGGAACCAGAGCTGTTTATTTCCTGAACACCACAGACAGCAAACACTTTTCCTGGCCAAGCCCCCAGCTGCTGTCAGCAGCACTGCCTCCCAGCCGTGTCCGTGGCTAGCGATGCCCCAGCGCTCCAGATCTGCTTTAAGATCAGGCCAGATGCAACTAGACGCCTCCTGCAGCCACTGCTTCCTCTCTCCCCAGGCAGCTGCAGCCTATCCTCCTCTGACCCTTTCAGACTACGTAAAATCCTATTGTCAGGGAACTCAGGAAACTTAAAGGGTAGCCTAGACATGTAGAACTTCATTACTTACTGCCCACTTCCCTCCTAAGCTGCTGGTCTGCACTTCCCACTCCCAGAAGCCTTGACTGATCAAGCAGCTCCTGACCTGACCCTAATCCTGAAAGCAGCTTTCTTACACTAAATACCACTCAGTATTTTGCCAGGACAGCCATTTCTGAATTATTTCTGCTCCTGTTGCTCCCTAACCTCAACTTCTAGGCACCCAGTGGCTGGCACCAACATTGTTTTTCAAGACAACCAATAAGCCCTTCTCTCCCACAGCCTAAAATAGGGATGCTGTAGGTACCTGGGACATCAGGGACTGCTGGGCAACAGCAGAGCAGCAGAGATATCTCAGATACCTGAGGTGCCATGGACTGACTGAGGTTAACCAAGCATGGCAAACCACTTCGGTGAGAGGTGCTCAGGTGTGGGATTTTCCCTCTTTGTCAGCTTGCCCAAAGTCTGGATGGGCAACCTTTGGTTTGTGTGTTGTCAAGTCCCTAACTAACGACCAGCCGCTGATCATGGAGCAATCAGCAGGGCTGAGGAGGAGGGCTGCCTTGTTGGACGTGCATCTTCTCTCCTTTGAAAAATGGTGCAAGTGAAAACATGTTCTCTGACGGCAGTGGATGGCTGCATGTATCTGATGCACTTGCAACATTAATCCAGGCAGCACAAATCAGTTTGAGATGCAAAATACCTATACTCTGTAGCACACTTCTCCAGCTTAACCACAGACAGACTCGATTTTCTTTTGTAGTAGGGCTCCTTTTACTGCACTGGCACTTTAAAGGGGACTTCCGAGTACTGCCAAGGTAATCTGCACCACTTCAAAGTGTCTTTGTAAACCTGCAGAGCTCTAGTACGTACCAGTGTAATCAGTACTCTTCTACATAGGAGGTTTTAAACACTTCTCACCAAAATACAGTGCCTTGTTCCAACCCTGTTACAGGGTTTGAATTACAGCTACAAGTTAAAGCTGTATGTTACACATACAAGGTTAAAATCTGTATATGGAATCAGATAAAACCAAGGCTTTTTTGCCTCCCACTATGCCCTGATCAATAAATTCACACTTCAGAATCCAGTTTCCGTTGTCTGAGTGATGCTTTATAGCAAAGAACAGGATGCAAACCCCTGATTATTTAGGTATTTTTAAAATAAACTATCTCAGTAATGGACAAATATAGCACTGCCCAGAGAAAAAGTTTGAAAATAATTATATTTAGGATTGGGCTACCAGTATATTCCAATGGCAAAACTTGCAATTACTCACAGAGCTGTAACTTTTAGTATATTCAGATATAACAGAAAGACTGGGCATTATATTGGTGCAGCAAAAACATGTCCTCCACTACAACATACATTCAGATACTAGCACATTTTTTCCAATGTAACAACATGTGTATACCAAGGGTTTTGTCAGCACACACATCTGTGTCAGGAATTGTCCCTCCTAACATTCCTGACCAGCACGGATATATACCAGAACTGGGAAATCTAGATTTCTGCCTAAGAAAGAATTTTCCTTGCAAGTCAAGACAACAGGAACCCCCCTAACTTAAAACAGGTGGATAAAATATCATATATACTTACGTTTCCTTTGACCACATAATTTGAGTCATTCCTTATATCTCTTGCCAGGCCAAAGTCACAGATTTTTGTTATCCGACCATGAGTTAGAAGAATATTTCTGGCAGCCAGGTCCCTATGAATGCACTAAACAACAAACACACAAACAAACAAAGCTATTTTATAATATCCTTAACAGGCTGTTGCTTGGTTACATGTTTACTTAGCCATATAACTTACTGCATTATGTGTTTTATGGCAAGCTGAAAGTCATAATGAAGCCACACGTTAATAAGCTTACTCAGATGATTAAACATTCTGGTGTAGTATCTTTACTATCATGACATTGATCCACATAGTTAAGGTCGTCTATGCGTTTATTTTAGAAAAGTCCACTTGCGGTCACCTTGAATTTTCTAGTGTTTCAGGTTCGCAGCTAAAGTTTAATGTACTTTTTCTCTGACTTTTTATCAAAAAATCACGGCCTGTTTCCTAATGCAGGACAAAAAAGGGGAAAATGTGGTTTGCTTCTAAAATAATTCCAATCTTATATTAAGTAACTATTGTGGTTGAGGGAAAAGTGCTGAAAAGCTGAAAACAGGGAGAATTATGGTAACAACTTCAAAGCACACAAGTCAGGAAACTGAATCCCATTTCAGAAATACTCCTCTGGAAGACCTGAATTATTAAGGACCTAGGAGAGTTTTATAAGCAGACCTAAGTATTTGAAAATACTGGAAATTTTCACATGCCAGTATCTTTTGATGAACAGTGATGCGATCAGTGACCTAGCTAGCTTATACTCCAGTTATCACTTGAGAAGTGTGCATGTCTTTGTAACTGCAGCTCCAGAAGGGTCCCCGAGTTTCGCAGCAGTCGTGTTTTCTTTGTATGCAACTGTGGAGCCTACGTGCATTTGTTAGAGAATGGAGATAGTTCTCTAACAAAACAATTTCTTTTTCCATCTGGAAAGCATTAGGCTCCCACTTTACTGATGGTATATTGTACACAGGCCACAGCTGTCTAAAAAATAGCTGAAGATTCAATTTTTCCTCTTCATCTTTTTCCTTGAAATACAAAACTTTAGGGAAACCCTACAAAAAATGACTTAAAATATCAAGTATTATGCAAATCAAACTCCAAAAATGATAGCTGCAGGTTGCATAAGCAACTTAATCTCTGTCGCTTTTGCACGCTTACATGAGGAACTATTTTTAATGACAATTACTGTCTCAGGGGACTCTCCTTCACCTCCCAATCCAACATATTCTTCACTTTGCGTATGTAAAGCTCAGAGCGTAACTGCGCTGAAGTAGTAAAGTGAAGGAAAGGCCAAGCGTCCAGCAGGTCTCTGCCTTGCTCCTCCACAATCAGCGCAGTTTGCCCTGAATAAAGACTTTGTCCATTGGAGGAAGCCCTGTCTTGTGATTAAGGCACCATGTGCTTAATAAGGGAATTATCCCCCCAGGACAGGTTCCTATGCCGACTCCTGCACAGAGGCACTTTTATGCCTCTGAGCCTTGAAACACAAACAAGCTGCAGAAGAGCAGCTGGGTACTCTGCACTGCTGGTCTGCGTGGACCTGCCTTCCCTGAGGGCGTGAGGCAATCTGAAGCGTCTTATCCATCAGCCCACACTACTCTGCATTTACTAGCTGGAGCTAAGAACGTGTATGTACACAGCGACCGAAGAGGATCAAGCACAGTAGTGCGTTAGTGCAGCGCAACTTAATTCTGTGATAAAGCTGTTAATTCTGCACTGCCAAAGTGATACTGCGCCTTACTCCCCAATCTCACAGTGAGGTGGTGTTACATTCAGTATTGCCTTTGCTACTCAATGCCACGGTGTCTGTTTGTATCAATGGAAAGACTATAAAGAAAACAGTCACCAGGAACGATGCATAGTGAATGCTGGGGCTATTCTATAGGAAAATGAGAAGAAATAAAGAATACGTGTGCTAAGCACTGGATGTCCTGAATAGTGAAGGATGCAGGAGCCTGGTGAACACCATTAAAATCTGTAATATAATGTGTTTGCCCGTCAGACCTGTTTTGAAGCTGTGGATAGATGAAAAATAAAATAAACGGTTTGGAAGGAGGAAGAGTGGGGGAAAAAAACAAGTGCAAGAGCAAGTTTTAATGTGGACTTCCTTTGGAGCAGAATTAGAGATACATTTCCCACAGGATCCCAGGATTACCTTATTTTCCTTAAATTGCGTAAGTTTGGTTTTGAGCTTTATCCAAGGTGCACCTGTACCATCCTGTGTCTATATTAGTTACAATGTTTACATGTTAAATGGCATTTTTCCAATAAAATGTAAGAACCACCATAGGAAGATCATAATTATGCTGTGCTTAAGACTTCTATTCTTTATAAATCCTTTTCTGTTATGCAATACCTTTCCTGTGAAACCCAGCGAAATGTCTATTATGCTCAGAGTAGCCAACGAAGGTTCTCTGTGGGTCTCTAGGCTGATTTTATCTTTCCAGAAAATTAAAACCAAGACATATGCCGTGCATTAAGCCATACTGCTAAAAAAAAAGTACCCAATGTGATAGCTCCCCTGTTTTAAGGCAGTATTCTGCATGAAAGAAGTAGCAAGCGCAGCGTTCTTTGAAACTCATGCAAATAGATAGCTTTGCAGCTGTCTTCATACTGTTCTTTAGTTTGTAAACTCTCCAGCAGTGCCACAGAGAATAAATCTTAAACTCTTGAGATTTAATTGTTTCTGAAGGTGTCCACATGTTGGGTTTCCAGTTCTTTCCTGAATTCCATTTGATTCCCATACATCAGAGAAGACTGAAGAAATAACTCCTCCCTTTTCCTATGGGTTTCACCGCCTCCGAAGCCATCAGGAGTTCTCATGAAACTACCTGTGTGCTCCAGGTAACAAAGGAAGGGCTGAAGAACAAACCTGTAAGAGGCACCACCCAAGCCAGGCAGGGTTCAGCTGTGCCGGCTGTCTCCCAACACATGACATTATTAATCAGTGGACCCTCGCGGTGCAGCAAACATACTTCGCTGCAATTCCTCTCCTCTGTCTCTTCTCTTGACATTTCTATGACTAGTTTCTGTTCATGAGCAAGCCCACTGATGCTACTAGCCTGAACTGTAGATATGCAATAGCACAGCTTCACGTTGACTACTGTGCACCCTATATTCCTTTTTATGGGATATAAAACACCACTTTTGCCCAATGAGCACAGTACAGAACTCCAACATTAGCCAAAGCTTCAGGTACAAGAAGGAGCATACCAGTTTGCAGTGCTTGTTGGAAAGAACACAGAACTATTCAGCATTTAAACATGTGGATCACATTAAAACACTGAAAGTGATGCTAAAGGAAATCAGAAATGTACTGATTCTGTCCAGCTCTGACAAAAACTTACGTTTTTGGAGGCAAGGAAGCTCATGCCCTTTGCCACCTGGTAAGAAAAGCTTAGTAGATCTTCGACATCTAGAGCAAGTTCATCATCTTCCAACATAGAAAGGGTAACATCCTGATCGGTGTAGGATCCTATGCAATATAAACAACAGCAGCTTTATTGTGGAGCAAGTGTAATCATTCAGAAACAGAGTTGCCTTAACGTTAAACAAAACAGTGATCTGAATAAGTACCAGACTAGGGCCACATAAATAGCCCATCGCCAAAAAGCAAAAAATAATCCTGATACTCCATGTAAGTGTGGAGAAATACACGACACTGTAATTTAGCACATTGTTCTTTCTCAAGCCTTCTCATATCAATTAATGAGTTTTAGTTGTCCCCATCCATGAAAGAAAAGTATGATAAAACTGAAAAAATCCATGAAGCCCCTCTCTCTGCACTCCCACCAGCAAACAGAATTCCTTGTCACTGTACTCACCAGACTTGACTGGTCGTTTTTTATCAGCTTTTGGTGGGACTGCATATGACACTCCTGGTTTCATGTCCATGTACTCACTGGCAACATCACTGTTGAGGCGGCAGATGAAATGAAACATAATTTAGTGAAAAACGTCTCAAAAGCCATTCAAACAAAAAGCCAAGGTTACGCCAACCTTCTGAATATAATGCTTAACAAATGATCAGCAGATTGGAAACTCACGGGTGTGTAAAAAAGATGAGGAAAGGCCTGTACAGAAAGAAAGGTTCGTCAGTACAGCTAATGATATATCTCAAAGTTTGGAGTTTGGCTCAGGTGAGCAAACAAAACCTTTCATACGTATTCTGTTTATACAGACTTCACTCTCTACAAATGAACATCCAGATGTTTCACAGGGTCTGCTAGTGCTTCCTTCTTCTGTTTAGACCAACTTCTACCAGAATATTTCAGCAACTCAAGTGGCAATTGAAATGCAGAAAACAAATGGTAAAAAATGTTAAATTCAGAGATTCCCAAGTTCCAAAACGGATTCGTATGTATTTTGAAGAATCAGCTGAGGCTTGGGACAGCCATCTGCTACATTTTTTAAGTTTAAGTTTTCTTATTGCTATATTTAATTCAAATGTACAGATTTTCATACTATATGGTTTATAAATACACAGTTGGGCACCTTTAGAAGTGATGGATGTACTTTGGCATTTTTCACTTCATTGCCATTAGAACTCATATACATAGCCCTTCCCTAGCCTGAAATATCTGTTTAGTTTATGAACAATAAATGCAGCCACAGAGCTAACATGGAAAGGAGTAATGAGATCACCAATAGCTTTAGTCACCACCACAAACACATCTGATGCATTTAGCAGCTGCAACTTTACAGTAAATACTAATAGGAGCACTTGGTAAATACTCCGCCGTTAATACCTCTATTTACAAAATGTGCTCATGCAGTGAGATTCCTGCACTGAAAAGAGGGCACACCTCCCATGGCGAATTACAGATTTATGTTCATCACCTCAGCAGTCCCAACCTCTCTGGGACATCACCAGCTATCCATATATTGCCACCAGCTTCACCACTACTACGTCTTGCTGGGACAAAGGACTTTACCACCTCCTAAGGGTCTGCCTGGTTCTTTTGTGTCTGCCAACACAAAGTAATGGGCCCACTGGGGCAATAAACAGACTAAAAATAAAAATGGGCAGGTATTGTAACAGCCCCTAGGTTTTGGTAAGTTATGTCTCCCTCACTTTGCAAAGGGAAGGAGCGAGCAGGACATCTGCTTGGAAACGTACTTGGAAAGAGCTCTGGGCTAGTATCTAAAACAGGGTGGTTAAAAATACACAGATGAAGTAACTGAAAAAAGCCAAAGTACAAGAGCAATCTCAGAATCGTGACACAGGTCGTGCCATCACAAAATCTAGTGAGCTACCGGTGGCAGCTTGCCTCTGATACGGTAAGGCACTGGTTTGATTTTGTAAGAAGTCATTTCTGAAGGCTGGAACTTAGGAGAGCTCAGAGTATTAACACCCCAACACTGGGGGAATTGTCATTCAAGCTGCTAAATGAGCACTGCCAATGTTTAACAGAAACGATAAACACAAATACGTACGAAGATTGGAGCCAAGGAGTTGCATGAAATAACTACAGGACATTTGATAAAGAAATAAAACAGAGAGCGTATACAATCAATCGCGCCCTGTTAGAATAAACCACCCACTGTACAAATCGTCTCTGTAATTAAATTGTTTCCTTGCACAGCAAAGAATCTTCAAAGCCTGCTGCATGAAAGGTTTCTCCACCTTTCTTATCCCTAATATATCTCCTCCTTCCCAATCTTCTAAAAATACATTTCAGCAGGTCATACTTACGCCACAGGCTCTGCCTGATGCAAAAGGTTCTCATAAACTGCTGTTTCTGCATGTTCTTCGTGTTTTGGACAAATAAATGAATCTCGTTTCCGTCTCAGAAAATTTAAAAGATCACCGTAGCAGCAATATTCTGTAATGACCAGAGTGGGACCTGTAGATATACGTGAGGTTTAGAAAGCAGGTGAGCATTGTTTTCATAGCAGAAAACCTTACACAAAGATAGCATTCAGCCAAGCACACAGGCTGGGCTATTAAAAATCACACTGCCTAGCACTGTCTAGACTTGAAAAGTTATAGAGAAGTAACCCAGCATCTTCCCTTTCACAGATCAGCAACTGTTGTCCAGCTAAAGCTGTGTCGCTCCCAATTAATTTCCCCCCCTACCTCAATAGCATTGCATTGTACAAAAATTAAACAAATAAGTCTTTTTCTCTTTCTTCATGTGATAATGCTTCTGGCCAGACACATCTGTTTGATTTTGCTCACTTCCTGAAGGAAGTTATTTGTTCCAAACGTTAGAGTAATTCAAGCTTCAAACATTAATCCTTTTGATTCACTTCTGTTTACAGTAGAGCTTCACACTCTTCAGTAATGTTTTGGAAATGATGTAGAGTGTTATATTCTGCAGTATAATAGGAAAAATCATTCAAACAGAACAGCCTGCTGCGACAGAAAACTACATTGCACAAGGTCTTAGAATATTAAAATGAAATCGGAAAGGAGAATCAAGTCATCTCCAGCACGGATGTTTATAGATCAAATATATGTTTTCTGAGTGAATGACTCCAGCTATGGCCCTTGAATATGTAATTGCACTGCGTGTTATTTCATCTGTAAGGTTATTCTGTACCACCGTTTCCTAACCTCACTAGTTTATTTCCATTTTTCAGCAGTTAAAAATTATAGCTTTCGTAACAGCAAAAGCAGTGTTTGTGGCGGGATTTTCTTACAGACGCCACATTTTTTCAGCTGAGACAGACATGCACTCAGGCCAGTGAGCCTACTTTGTCGACTGCTTAAACAAGATTGTTTCATCCTATTTTTAAATCATTAAATGTGAATGAGAAATGTTTTGCCTCTGTCTAAAACTATGAATTTGTACAAGCTCCTTTTCTTTGAAAAAGTAAGCAAAAACTTGAAGAGCCAATATTTGTGTAAGAAGCAACACCATCTTCCATATTAAAATGCACATAAATTAAAAATACAGGACTGTATCACTCTGTATTGACACTTCAGCTGTTTTGTAGCTTTTACTATGTATGAAAACAAACTTATTAAGTTAATACTAAACGTGAAACATTTGGGTTGCGCAATAGTTTATTTGGAAAATTCTTTTTCTCAACTTTCTGCTGCTTAGAATTTGTAACTTCAGCGGTGCCCTAACAGATACATTTACAGTTTAAACAGAAGGCTGGAAGACTACACAAGACAGGCCTGTTGACTTCACCTTGGACACCAGCAAGGAACCACTTCACATATCTTTTCTCATTCGTAAGAAACAGTGTGGTTGAGGAAAAAACTTACGCTCTACATTTTGTCATCTCTCAAGAAGAAAGCGCACAATGGCTCACATGAAAGAGAATAACAGCAACCTTCCTTTTTAGCTGCAGCTACAATGGTCTCATTACTGCTTTTAGGATGAGCCTAAAAATCTAGATTCAGGAATTCGCAGGTGATAGTCATGATGATCTGCAACCTGCCTAAGCAAGAAATGTATTTAAGATTTCTACACTTAGCGGCACTAGATTCTTCTTCACAAGGTTCCTCCTTCTGGCAATAAAAAAGGAACAGAAATAATCAATAATCTGTTGATAACCCCACCTCCAATAGTGCAAGCTCCAAGCAGATTCACGATATTAATGTGGTTTCCAAGGTAACTCAGCACTTTAAGCTCCGACATCAAGGCTTCTCTTTCTGTTAAATGGGCACTTGCTGCAAGGCAGAGCACAATGTTCAGTACGCAACACACCGACCAGAAGGAAGTGCGAAAAAATTGTACAGGATATTACAGCAACTTACGTTTCAACATCTTTACTGCTACTGTCATGGCAGCATCAGATTTAAATAGACCATAAGCAGTGGCTTCAACAACTTTTCCGAAAGCTCCAGCACCAAGGGTTTTGCCTAATAAAGCAAAACAAAATACTCTGTAATGAACCTTCTTCCTAAAGGGTTCAACATTTTATTTTATGATATCAAGGAAGCTATTGTAGATACGCCTGCTTGCTTTTTGTCCCAAGGTAAGTATGAGCAATTCCCACTATTTGCATTATTGAAAAATGTCTTTTTAACAAAACCCTGCTGTATTTGATCAAAGTCTCATATGAGACCTGAAGGTTTCACCTTGCAGATGAAGCTAAATAAATCTAAACTAACCAAAACTCAACCGGTTTCTAGGAAATTCCCATTTGTGATCATAAGGAAGTTGCGTTGGGTCTATGTAAACATAGTTATTTCCATTTATTTCTTCAACAACTTTCCACTGAACTTCATATTTGGGTTTCTGGAAAGGAAAGAGAATGGCTGTCACTACCAAAGCCTCCACAGGAAGCTCACACACTTTCCTAACTCAGGCAGAGGGGCTTCTGATTTTACCTGCAAATATATGTACACCAGGATCATGACTATGATGCACATCAGTCCTGCAGCGACTCCAAACGCAATTAGTAAAGGGGTGAAAAGGGTATGGGTACGGATTTGTTCTGGAAAGAAACAGAGAAAATTCTGCTTAAATACCGAACAAGAAAAACTATATTAAAAAGATGCAGGTGAAAACCTTTCCTTGGTTTTTCCTTGTGAAACACGGTTTGGGGTTTTGACTTTCCCAGTTGTGCTCCAGGCACATCAGAATGGCTTTCCTGAATGACCTGTGGGGGACAGAGCTGGCACAGAAACCATCCAGTTTGTTGCCTCGGGAGTCTCAGCTTCAATTCAGGAGGTGTGAAACCAAGATCAGTTAATCAAGGGGTTTGCATGATCTCAGTCAAGTTAGGTTAAAGAAAGAAGCTTTTTTCTGAAGTCCTAATTTCTTCTCTTTTTCTCCCCCCCCAAGTATGATCTCTACAGCACAGTCTTTACAAGTAGAGGTTTTGCCGAGTAGCGAAGGAATACCGTTCCAGTAAAACCCATCTGCCCCAAATCTGGCTTATTTGTTTATATGTTATATCTGGGTGTACGAGAGAAAAAAGAAGCAGCAGAACATTTGATTTTGCAAAGAAGAGCACAGATTTACAAACACATTTTGAGTCATCTATGTTCTAGTGCCTTTTTTTCCCCCACAAACCCACAAATACTGCTACAAAACTCATAAGCCCTTTTGCAGTATGTTGCTGTTACTTCTTTTACAACAGCCGGGCCCTTAGGCTCCAGTCAAGTTCGGGACCGCATTTTCCTGAGACATTGTAAAAACATTAAAAAAATGCAGTTTTTCCTTGAAAACAAATGATGGCCTAAATAGTCAAAACAGACAAAGACAGGAAAAGAAAAAGGGAGAGAGAAGGAAAGCCAGTGTAATGCTGTAGGTGGTTTGCTCCTGTGTTGCACAGACAGAAGAAAAGCAGCTAACTGCTGCGCTGCAGATCTGGAGCCATAAAAAGATGATACCACAATATTCATTGAAAAATTAAAGCAATGCTTTGACAGGCAGAACATGTAGCGTAATACCTTATCATATGCTCAGCCACAGTACCATAAACTTTACTATTGCAAAGGTAACCCACTTAAAATCCTCTTAGGGATCACACACTGTTGGTGTTCACATCGCTCCCAGCCGTTACCTTTAATAGCAAAGTTGAAGAAAGCAGAGCTCCTGTCCCCATTGCTGGAGGCCTCGCAGCACACGGTACCAGTGCTCCTGAACATGCTGGCATTAATGGTGCTTTCAACCAGGATTCGTTCAAATGACGGCACTGATGAATTTGTGTAACTGATTTTGACATCCATGGGGGATATTGTCGGTGAATCAAAACACCTGGGAGAAACAATACTGACAGTTATCTGCCATGGATTGCTACCTGGAATGGAAGACAGGTCCTGCTGTTGAGGCAGATAGTCACTGCCAGACCATCAGATAACTAAACAACACTGCTCTACAAAGGGGTTCAGCTGAAGATCTTATCCTCGAAACTTAGCCTACTCACGATGTCTCATTGTCTTCTATGTAGTGGGTGAAATGGACACATACACCGAGCCTGACCCAACTGGACACCATGAGATCTTTGTGTTTGCTTTTGGCTAGAGATACCTACAGATCTGTAAGTCCACTAAGAGTTTTGTACTGTTCAACCTGCATCCCCAACTTCAGTTGTGGTCTATTACCTACTCTCGAAAACTTTTCCCAAGCATGATTTTATTACAGCACAAAAAAAATCCATGATGTACATACAACATCATCAAGCTTATAAGCAGCCAGAAAATAGCCAGTTCTGTTCTCTCAGGATGCTGCCTCTCCTTCATATGTCACATATTTACTACATGAGCACACAGTTAAGAAAAAAAAAGTACTGTTTAAAAAAATTAGGGAAATAACAATTATTTTAGGCATAAAAACAAATTACACAGGTGGGAGACCCATGACTTGCTAGTACGAGACCTACAACCACAGTGGGAGTCAATCAAAACCTCAAAAGATGCTTCACAAATGCTCACTTCACAGTGAAACTCTACAATCTTTTTAGGAACGTGGTAACTAGACATCAGGTTTTATTCATAACAACTCCGGTCTTGTTTACGTGTCATATGCTTCACGTGAATAGAAATCTAATTACTTTATGTCTTGAAAAATTATATCATTACACAATAAAACAAAAGATAACAGCCATATTCACAAGCGATTCTGTGATTGTCATTCTGTGAAATTGCATACAGAACGTGCGTCATTTGGGGCCAAACTGATAGAAACCTTAGCTCGCTTGCAGCAGAGAGAAAGTTTGGCTTTTACTTTTCCACAGCAGAAAATGTTGGTTATTCCCCTTTCAAGGACGGAATGCAAAGGGGAATAATGAAACGTACCCCTGCCTTCCCCTCAAACCACTGCAAATAATGCAATGCCGAAAATGATGAAAACGGTGATGCAATGTCTGAACATAACTGTTACCGAGTCATTTTATGTTCTTAATTTTTAATTATAAATTGGGTGTGTTGCATCTAGACTAACCTTTGGAGACTCTGGTTTACTTAACTCACCTCTGCTCAGTTCCTGGGCAAAAATACCAGTATATGGTAGGGGCTGGGAATCCAGCTGCTACGCACTGGAGAATACCATTGCTAAGTATATCCAGAGTGAGAATCTCCGGTTTTGCTGCAATAAACAAAAATGAGAGTCACACATTAGGAGAACACAGAATTTACATTGCCACTTCCTCCTCACCCCAGCAACTTGTGTGCATCACCGTCTGTGGAATTACTCAGGTGCACAGAGCTTCGCATGTTGAAGGGTGTCTGGGTCCTGCAAGCATTGGTGTCCTGCAAGCATTGACCAGCTGTGAAAATACCAGTTCTCACATGTTGCTTGAGCTGGATTTCAGAAGAATACCTTACCTGCATCGAGTATTTGGTTTGATGAAAGATCCTAAACCAGCAAAGCCCAGAGCTTAAACAACCCAAAGAATTGTGTGCTTGGAACAACAGTGCAGTTCCCGTTCCTGCACAGCATGACCTTACCCGCCTGTAAAAAGGACAGTTTCTTCACAGTTACAAGCGTACTAAATCTGTCAAACCACATCTCTCTTACATCTGGCCTTTGTATTAAATATTATCACCGCAGCCAGAAGAGGAACTACGGTGCAAGGCAACCAGCGCAGACAGAGTAGTCCCCACAGAGGACATACGTCCCTCTAAGATACCACTACCGAAATGCCCGACTGCCTGACTCTCTGAAACATTGCACATAGAGGAAGCTAATATTTGGCTGAATGTATTAGCTTTCCAAACGATAATTCATGATCGCTTTGGTAGTTTAGAAAGCGATACGGTTAGCTGATGCCTCCCACCATGTCCTGCACCAGACCTGGTCCTGCACTCGGTTCAGAAGCTGCTGTTTCAAGCATGGCAAGAAACCACAGCAATCAGATGGACTTCACAGTCATTAGTCCAATGTCATAGGCTTCAGCCAAGGGCACCGCCAACACAGCAAGATGTTTTTCTTGGAGAAACTTGCAGTAGAGGCCTTATTTCCCCCAACTACCTTAGCTTCCTTGCAAAATCACCCAAAAAAAAAGTTAATGGGAAAAAAGTCAGACTATATTCCAATGATGCTGCTCACCTGACAGGTACAAGAGTCCATTATCAGTTAATATGACTTTACAGAAATGTAAAATGACCTTCTAATATCCTAGAAAGTTGTGAAGCTGTATAGACTTCAGTGGGAAAATGCTGATTTATTTCAGATAAAATCCACGTACAAAGACTGTACGGCGTTAGTTTTTAATGAATATTCTGCTTGCTGATTAAATTAGAGGCAATAAAGCACACGTATATTCTCAATCACATAGCATCTCCTCATGACTCATGTTACAGGAACTGAATGTTCTTTCATTTCTAAATCCGCAGGTTGTGTTTTATGTCAACGCTAAGAACCAAACATTGTTGCAAAATGTTGAGATGGATTTTCAGCATTACTCATTTGGTGAGGAACTTCTTGGTAGTGCACAGCATCTCACCCAGCCTCAGTGCTCATGGAATACACATAATCCACATTTGACACTCCTATCAAAATGGTTGGATTGGGAAATTGTAATTAGCTAATTACTACCCATATGCAAACAATTTTTTAGGTATATGCTATGTTTTAGGCAATGTTACAACTCAATGTTACTCAAGAAATGAGAGAAATGAGAAGTCAAGTATAAGAGGCAAATTAACATTAAGCCCCGGAAAAAATACTGTGCCAGATTTGGGCTGCATCTAACACTTGGAGTGAGGGAAATGAAAATGCCCACGTTAGTCAGGCTTTTTCTGCTGTAAAAAACTAGTGCAGTAAAAGCCTGCCTACACGGCCATAAGTCCACGTGGACTCATCCTGCAGCAGTGGAGGGAGACGAGAGGCTGCACAGGGTTAACGCCTCCGGCAGCCCAGTGGTGAAGGGTCCAGCCCTGGTGCCATGGGAAGCTGAGCTGCAGCAGCCTCGTGAGAACAGCTGACCTGAGAGCAACTCTACCCGTCCCTGGTGAAGCGCTTTGATGTGGCGATTAGCATGATCAGCATCTCTCCACCAGCACAGAGCGTTCCCAAGCCTCCCCGGCTCAGAGAAATTGAGAGATGCGTTTCACTTGCGGCAGCGAAGAGCCCCCCCACAGCTCCGTACCCAAGGGGCTGGAGGGGGCTGCTATCACGGTCACCCCGGGCTGTGTGTCTCAGCACCTGCACCCCTTTCTGGCAGCCAGAGCTGCTCCTTCATCCACCAGCACAGGTGCTCCAGGGGATGCTGGAGCAAAGATGGACTGGCTTTGGCAAACAGATGCCAAGCTGCCACTAAGCATCTTCTTTAAAAGACATTTTACTGTGTTAGATTTTATGACTTTCACTGCCTAATTACCCCTGGTATCAGACACGCTCTTCATCACTAGACTTTGCTTACTGTTTTGCCTTTAACCCTTTAAATATTTAACGTTTCATTACATTGCTTGGCATATATGCATATTGTCTTCCATAATCAGTCATTAGATGTCTTAAACTTCTAATTTCACTAAGTTTATTAACTGCTTTTCAGCTTTTATTAATGTTGATTCCGAATGTAGCAAAGACAACTTATCCTATTTAATAGGAGGCCACTCCTATTTTATCTCAATGCTCTGTAAAATAATGTGCATTTAATTGCTTTCTATTACTGATTTCCTTTTCTTCATTGTTAACAAAGTAAATGTCTAAAAAGTAACACTTAATAGGTATTGTCTGTCATTGCAGTCAAAGAGAGAGGGCTTTCCTCCTGGAGCCACATTTTCTGGATCAGAATGAATCTTTTTATAGTATCACGGTGAGTCCTTGTTTGTTCACTGCATATTCCAACGACAGGAAACCTGCTGAGCTTGATCTGTAATACTGTCACCAGTTTTCTCTTTGCAGAATGAGCCCCGCCTGCATAGGTAGTATTTTGTTGACTATAATTAAGCCCAGATATTATTTTGCATTAAACTCAGATACTAGTTGGAAGATTCCTCCACTAATTGCTAAATGTACTGTACCTTGACACTCTGGAGATTTCTACAATTTCTTAATTGTAACTCAGTTGAGTATGCTGCTTGTCAAGTTGTAATTTTCTTTTTGGCTCCTAATTTCAGAGCTCCTTCCTTACTTACTTTATGTCACATTTACTATGACTGACTACATTTATTTTTTTTAAGCAATTTAGTATTGTTTCAGATTAGCATATGCAATTACTAAATGTGGTTAAATCCAAGGCAAAGTATTTCTGCACAGGGTTTTTCACGTCTTTCAGCAAATGCTTAGCATCGATTTTTGTTTATGTGAAGACACTCTCCTGATTATGAATCCTGTTGTACCTGTTTGATTACTTTCTGCTGATTACTTGCCCAAGCCAGACGTGTAAACATCACGAGCTACATCCCAGCAACTTATGCGAAATCCCCGCTGACAACAATGCCAGGTCAGGACACACCATTAGATCAGGATCTGACCCACCCACACATGACTCCACTTTGATAGTTACGCTGCTATGTCAAATAATATGGTATGTTGTCATGCAGTTTGTGTTTCATACCTAAGTGATGAGCATTTTACAAGCCACTGAAAACAGGTTATTTTTCTTAAAAACAACCCTCCTAGAAGGATCAATCTGCTTCATCTCCTCTTTTCAAAATGAAAAAATATTCGCAGGAGCTTAGTCAAAAGTGCCAAAAGAAACTCTTTTTGAGTCAAGTGTGTCAAATCCATCTGCTTCAGCAACATCTGCAGTTCACCCAGAGCTGCTGTGCATGGTAACTTGGGCTCTACTGAGATGGCTTAAATGTCTTCATTGCATCCCAAGGCTGATCTTACTACTTACAAGACCAGTAACTGAAGCAAGAGGGGAGAAGACTGAATGCTGCTGGTTGCACAGACAAGCCGTCCATGCTCCCTCTTGCCTTGGCCATACTGCTTCACCATGCTGTTCTTAGTCTGGTTTCCTAACCATGACCCACAGGGGTTCTCAGCTTTTGTCAAGTAGCAGATTCCTCAAAAGCGGCAACACGAAGCTCTGCACCGAGAACTGACACCTGATGATGATAAGACTGTGGGCTGGTTTTTTTTTTCGGTTCTTGTGCTCAGACTGCTCCCAAGCAGCCTGCAGAGCCTGGGAGAGCTGGGAGGCCCATGAACAGCCCCTTGCTCCAAGCACACATATGATGCTGCAAGTCGGAAAACACCATCCAGTCTCATGTGAACTGACAGTTCCACAGGCAGCCTGCAATTTCTCCCATTCATTCCCAGAAATTAAACTTCTGGCTCAACAATTTGCTCCGCTAATCTGTAAAATAGTAGAACTATCCCTCGTGACTGTAACCCACACTCATCCATGGTGGCAAAGGACATCGGAGGTCGCCAGTGCCCTCGTCTCAGAAATCATAGCTGAGAAACGGAAAAGGCATAAGAATACAAATAACAACATTCACAGATAAAGGAAGAAATGCCATGTTCTGAAAGGAGCCCAAGTGACGCTTCTAGACTCAAACTATGGCATTGCTAATAGTGACACTACAAATGTTGACCTTCCATGATAAATGAGAAGAATTCAGAAATTAATATCTAGGATTTTGTGCATTTGTGCAGGTCTCAACAGTCCTCTGCATAAGCCTATACCCAGAGAAGGACACATTACTGCTGAAGCATAGCAGCAACACAGAACTGTATCTGCAGCACATTCACTCACTTTCTATACAGTTCCTCCTGCTGGGTTTGAAGGCATTATTCTCTGCCTTGCCTTAGTTTCTCCAGTTTGCCTGCAGTCCCCTCCTGGTTTAATTTTCCTTAAGCTTGGCCTTTAGTATCTGCCAATATTTGTTTGCTGAGAGCATGAAATGCTCTAACAGGATGGCTCTGCTGAGAAGGACAGGGTTTCCTGAAGGTTTCATTGAATTAATTTTGAAATTTAGCTTTTGTCTTGAAGAACGCTGTTTAGAACTCAGACCGATGCTCTTTTTTTACAAGCATGTCCCAAAGATGACAGCACACGTGTTTGTAAAGCTATGCAGATTTCTCTAAATCAATGGTGATCTATATTATTATACAGAAGTATTTAAATGCCAAAAGGCACAAGTGAATAATTCTCCTGACAAGCTTTCAAACTCTGCATCCAACTCAAACAAATTAAAGACAATTAATAGCTGAACTTGGCTGCCAAAAATGCAAATTATAATCCCTGTATATCCTGCTCCACCTTAAATTATCAAACATTTATGGCACATGCTTATTCTTGAGATCATCTTTCCAGGTGCTACAGTTTTTTTCTTGTATAAACTATCTATCTCTCCAGTAACCTCTGGAATACGTTCGCTAGAATGGAAGGTCATGCTGGATAGTAGGTGGATTTGTGTTAAGTACTCTGCACTTTTATATCTTGACATTTAAATAGTTTTCCAGCATGTGCTTCACTTCAGAAAGCTTCTCATATGCTGAACCACACTGTGACATCTTGTGCATACATTATGTTGTATAAAATACAATGACTGCGATAATGAAATATTTCAGACTGTTCACTTTACTTACTTTTCACATAGACAATAAATGTTACAGAGGAGCTGGCATCAGAATTGGACACAGAAAATGTGTAAATGCCTCCTTCTGTTCCTTTTAATCGGGTAAGGTGAAGTTCACTTGTATAACTGTAAAAAAAAAAAATTAAGCATTACTGATGCTCACAACTTGCGGTGAACAGGCAATTGCTGCACAGAAGCTAAGGAGTAAATTATTAGCACACCGTCTTCTTCTGCAGACACTGTCCATACCGACACTCTTATCTGGCATTACAACTGCCTTTGCACTATAGCATCCAAAAGCTCTGCCACCTTCTAACACGGGCTCGGACCCCGTGCACGCACCACCACCCGCTCCTTTTCTCACTGAGGAGAGAACCCAAATACACATCCCAGGCCACATGAGCTAGGTGCTATACTGGATTTTTGGAGGACCAGGGCTCAGCAGAGAACAGTGCACAGCAGAAATAAAAGCATAAGCTTTTGTCCAGAGCACGGGGCTCTCCTGTGGTGGTGGAGGGGGTCTCTGCACACAAACAGCTTTACATTCTTATTTTTGCTTATTGGGCAGGAATGACATCTTGTAGGCAAGTTGTGAGTTTCTGGCCCGCTGGTCCTCAAATGGTGTGGTCAGCTCAACGCTATTCCAAATCTAGGTTAGCAGACTTTGCACCAGTTACTGTGGTAAGCCACACGGACTACGAGACCTTTTATCATCACAATTTTCTCACCATCTCTACTTTCGTCTTTCCAGAGCAGACTCTAGTTTGCTGTTCCAAAGTGGAATCGATTGCACTTACAATCATTCGTATTACCTGTTATTGCCCACAGTCTTGAACTTGACATAATGGTCTGATGAATTCTGTAATGTTTCGTTCATGTACATCCAGACTTCTTCCTTTGGTTTTGGATATGCCTCATATTCCACTGTTAAATTTCCATTTTGTCCTGCATTTATATCTATTGTGGTATTCATTGTTGCAAACAAACGGACAAATCCTTTAGCTGATGGCCATTAGAGGGGAAGAAAAACAATTTCAGGGCCATTTAGAAGATTGTCAGTATTCTAACCACACTTAGACTACTTCAAGATCTAGTGACCAAACATCCAACTGTGAAACAGGAAACCTTATCTACAAAGCAGAACTTGAACCCTCACCTGCCAAAACCAAGGCCACTAGCTATATATAGCAATGGGGCACAGGACTTAAAGCAGCCTTGAGTGCCTTAACAGAAATAATTCCATCTTCTGGTGATAAATAGCCTCTATTTGCTTGTGGAAAAATGCAAGCATGTGCTTGCTTCTACCCAAATATTTACATTTTTCCAAAAATCAGAGTCGCTAAATATATGGTACAAAAGAAACACTAAGAAAAAAGCAAGATAAATTAATCATTTATTACAATATACTAGAGTATTTAAGGTTTCTTTGTCAAGTGTAATTAAGAATGACATTATAAATAAAGGTATTAAAACCTGTAATTAGAGAAAAATGTGCTAAGGCCACAGGCCTGGATACCAATTGTCTTAAACTAAGGCATTTCTGTTCATCTACTGCTGGGTCTTAATCTTTTATTTGGCAGACACCATTTATCATTGTGCAGTTCTGTTCCAAAATATCATGTGGAGCACCATCCTTACTGCAGTGGTTTTAATTTCATTAATAAACTCATCAGCTTCAGGATTACTCACTTCGAAAAGACAAATTTTTCAGTCCAACTACACAAATTCATACGGGAATTATCAGTTTGACAGGCAGATTGCAATTACAAGGGAACACATTTACTGAGAGAGCTTGAATTTAGACCGAAAGTCAATCTCGGATCCCTGCTTCTTCCCACTTTCTAGTAATCAAACTTCTGTGGCCAGCTGGGCACCTGAGCTCGGAAAAAACAGAGCCAGCGGGGCTTGGTGAAAGCATATGGAGCTGCCAGAGCACTTGACAGATGCTTCAGAGAAGAAAGGATGAAGTAAACTCACAGCAGGCAGGTATGCTCTAAAATGCTCTCCATCATTAGAAAAGAGAAAAAGGTTTTAAATCTGGAAACCGAAGATTTTTAGTTCCTTTTTAGAGCTTTTTCTATTTTCTGTATAATCACAGGATCCCCTATGCAACCTAGATGCAAAATCAGACACAAGAGCCTGCCAATAAGATTTTATGACTGTGCTATCAGTCCCCGAAACAGTTCTAGAAACTGTTTATGATTAGATAAATCAACAGTTAAAAAAACGGGTTTTTTATTTCTTGTAAACCTTTTGGCTAATGTTAAAGCCATATCAATTTAGAAACTGATACAATCCCAGGATCTTTCCAGTACATGCCATACACCACTTCCCAAGACCCTGGGAGCTGGCACAGTTCAGATAAATACAGTCAGTTTGACAGTGAATGGCGAAAGGCATCGAGGAGACAGAGTTTATTTATTTTAAGTGAAATTGGAGAAGGTGGGGAGAGAGAAGTATCTCGAAAAGGAAAGATTCCAGCTTTTCTCTGTTTTTTTTATTAAATACAAACTTTGCATTTTACTAAATACAAACTTGTTACTTTATTTTCTACTTTTTTCTGTAGTTAAGAACTTCCCTCCTCTTATAATAAAAGCTTTCATATTGTTCCCCTTGGGTAA
>NW_008824243.1:4194548-4201281 GCF_000699105.1 Pygoscelis adeliae
TTACATATGAATTTAGTCTCTCCTGCAAAAAAATGAGGAAAACTTCACCATCGTTATGAGCCCTACTCCCTCGAATGGCGGAGCAAGGTTAAGGGCACTCAAACCTCTGCTGCTCTGCTGAAGATCTGACCCACATAGGTCAAATACTTCTGTTTTCTTTAAGTTACTGGGGAAAGCAAAAAAAACAATGTTGCAGGAATATCTGTGCAACAGAAAAACAGATTTGAAAAGGAAAAAGGATCCAAGGCTACACCTCCCTCCCTTACTACTCCCTTGAATGGTGAGGAACTGAATGATTTTAGCCAACTACGCAGACTTCTTCAGAATAATCTTATTAAGTGTACCAACATGTCTTCAATTGGTTTATCAAATTAGCAGGTTTTGGCAGCTTTAAAATTCAAAAGGCACTGCGTGTCACCCAAGTTAATATATAGCAGACTCTAAACGAGTCTGTTATTAAACAAGAGGAGAGAGGGAGTTCACTCACTGTTAAGGGACACGATCCAAAACCTGTGGAAGTGATGGATAGTGGGTTTACCACGGGAGTGAACTCTGGAACAATTTCATGCTGTCTATGCACACTGCAATGGTCCTCACGGCATTATTTGAAATAGAGGTACATATATAGCTTCTACGTAAAAAACAACTGACACGCCGATGTCAGCGAAATTTCCTTCAGCTTGGAAGGCAGGTATTAAAGATATGCTTTGTGCTTGTGCTGCCAAATTACTTAAACATAGGGATAGTACCAGGCAAAGGTAAATTACTTGCTTCATTAAGACTGGATTAAATTCAGAATTAAACCAGGAAGGATGAGACAAACCAGAGAGATGGAAACACTGTTGGATGGTTGTTCTAACATCACATTCCAATAACATGCAAAGGGTTATAGAAATTAAAGTACTCATACACACCACACTTCCTCAGCCATTCCATACAGTACCAGTCAGCAATAACCTTTTAATAAAGCAACTTTACTCACTGAGGTTTGGGGGAAAGGAGAGAGATGGAAGGGAAGGCGCCCCAGTGTTCTCACTTTCCACCTCCCGCTCTTAGAAATGTTAAGATTTCTACAAGAACCATTTACCTAGTGCTTTCAAAGTTACTGTGGCATTGGTTTTTCCGAAAGGGTTTTCTGCTTGGCATGTGAATTCTCCAGAATCATTAACTCCCACTGAACGGATGTTCAATGTTAATTTCCTTTCGTATCCATAATCACCCAAATTTCTGCTTCTGCTTGTAACAATCTGTCGGTAAAAAACAATTAACATCTAAAACACTGTGTATGCAGCATCTTTCCTAGATAAATTAAAAATAGAAGTAATTATAACTTTGCTATATTAATATTCATAACTTTAAACCGGAATAATAAGCCACCACGACAAACTTGTCACTAGAATCTCTCCATGCAAAGCAAGTGTGTGATCAGCTGTCTTTGGGAGATAATGTCCTCTACTAAGTCCTATCCCCTCCCCTTATTCTTTATTTGTTTCCTCCTCAAGCTCCACTGTAAGGTAAGAATGCATGCGGGCGCATGCGCGTGCACATGCGTGTCTGTGTCTGTGTGTTCACTTGCCCCAAGAGAGCCAAATAGGAGATATCAGCCCTAGCCACAAAGCTGAAACTCTCATTTCTCCAAATACTTAATCGTATGGAGAAAAGGCTGTTGTGCCCAAGGTCAGACCCAGCTCACTCTGGCTAAATTTCTAACACTGATGAAGGTGAGGAACCGACAGAAGGTTTTATTTGCACTAACAATGCTTCTAGCTGTAGGGCTTGATGCAAAATGAACACTGGGTCTAACGCTCAGAAGCTGCTGCTATTGTAAAAAGTCACTGCAACTGAAGTGTGGTTCCACTCAAGTGGTGTCTAAAAATCACTGAACTCTCTAATGGTTGCAATGCCTCTCAGTGAATGACAAGAGAGAATTTAAGGTGTTGGAGCTTCATTTTAAACTGGGTCGCTCTATGCGTCAAGTCCATGGCATCTCCTCATTGCAGACATACTGCAGAGAGATCTGCTCACGGCACGCTTTGCATGGCATCCTTGCTCTGGAACTCACTCTGCTTCTCGGTCCATAGCAATCCAGATTTATTAATCTTACAGGCAACTAGAAACTTCCTTTTCTTTCCAAAGTATTGAGTATATCATGACTTTATGCCTATGCATGTGTGCTGGAACTAAAGAAAAAATAAATGCTTTGAGGTGTTGACTTTAGTTTCTGTGAGAATGCTTGTTGTGGTTGGAAAGACTGATAAATTTACATTGATTAATCCAAATGCAGACCTGGACTTGTGGTTTTCTAGTAGAATGATTTCAATTCTTGGAGGTTCCAAGAGGTTCTAGATAAATTTAATCTTTTCAACGCATTTTTGGTCCCTCCTGAACTATAATAACCACCAATAGCAGTTTGGTTTGTATGGATGTGCTTGCTTATAAGAAGTCTCCTAATTTTCAAAAGTGGTGATAACTTCAGTCACAAGGGAAGTGTTTTGTTTCTTTTTTCCTTCAACCTGCTCAGGACAAAATGTAATTCTGCATCTATATAAACATGAATTTTATGTATTCTGTTTCAGTACAAAATTTAATTTGATAGTCAATATTTAAAAGACAGCATCCCATGCTATTTACCAGAAAGGACAGAAAGGTCAAACTTATTTGGTCAAAAATATTTTCCTTGTGGCTTTTACTCATAAAATGAAAAGTGATAAAGCACAAAAACTTAAGGGAAGACCCTGATTTCATCACACTGTAACAAAGAAAAGGGGGGGGAACGACAGAAGAAATGAAGTTCTCAGATGAAGGACTTGTAGTTGACCTTGGCACAGGACCAAAAAGCCCCATCTGCATGTCCCATGCCACCTTCATGTCATTTACACCTCCTCAACCCTTGGAGCTGCGAGGTGGTATTTTTGGAGCAGCGAGCACTTAATGGGAGCATCACTGCCAGAGCCGGCGGATTAGCTAAGCGTGGCATACCCAGCCCCAGGGAACGGGCCTCCTGTTCGCTACCTGCCCGAGGAGATGTGATTTATCCAAACATCACAGCATCACAGAAGCCTTTTTTTCCATACACACGTGGACTGCAAATTATGTATTCTGGTCACTACCATTAGCAGTAAAAGACCAGCCAATTAGCATGGGAACGTGTACGGCAGGAGCTACTGACAGGTCTTCACAAGGGCTTTTAATTCATTTACATTTCAGGGTATACCCAGAAGACCAAGAAGCGTCTTTAAGAACAACCCAGTTCCTGCTGCTCATTTCAAAGGCAGAGCTGGCCGCACGCTGGCTGACCAGGGAAGGGGATCTCTCTGCCCCTCGTCTGCAGAATAGCCGCGCTGCCGGTAACGAACTCTCCTGGAGCACTTAGCCTGCCAATAATTTAATTTGGTGATGCCAGGCAGTACCTTCATCTATCACTACAGACAGAAGCCAGTTCACTGGTTCATTTTTCAGAAGTTTCCCACTTAGTGAGGCACACCATGTAATTTAAATGAATTAATCATTCCTGTGAATGCTTACTACTATTCCTGTCACATACAATCCCATGCTAATTAGCAGGTATTTTACTGTTAATGATAATGACTAGAATATGTAATTTGCAGTCCATGTGTTGATATTTGCAGCTCCCATTGATTGCAATGTGATGTGTAGGCACTCCGTGCTTCCGTATTTAGGCAGCCCAACAGAGGTCACCTAAACTTCACATTGAAGAGCCAAACTTTAATTTCTGTTTGGGAAGAGAAGCCTGTGCGGATGCTTTTCCTCCCAGCTGTCCGCATGGGCACGGGAGAGCTGTTGCTGGCCCCTCACCAGTGTGCGGGATGCGGGACCTTTGGAAATGCAACAAATCCAAACCGATATAGCATCAGGTATCCAAGACAAGCATGTGAATGTCTACAGAGAGTTTGTGTACTGTGCTGAGGCATACATGATACAATTAAAGGAACTCACCCCCTTTTTGTGAGAAATCCAACTAGCTTGTACACTGCTATCCACATCCGTGATCACACATATCACTTCAAATTCTTCCCCTTCTTTGAGAAGCTCATAGCTTTTGGATAAGGTGATGATGGGAAGAGTTTTGTGAACTGGAAAACAATTTAGAAGTGCGTTACTTTTCATTAGCTTCAGAGCTTCCAAGGGGGCATAAAAATCAACAGTCATTAACTTTCCAATAAGATTTCAGGCCTCCGAGAGGTATTAGAATTTCTTTAATGTATTACACAGTTGTTCCTTTACAACAGGCACATTTCTGCTTCAATCTCCCTTCAAATTACACCTAAAGTTAGATAATACTTGTTAGAGCTTAGCAACTTGCATGAAGAAACTTGAACAATGTTGAACTGTCAATGAGACAATTCATTCTATGACAGCACTCAAAAAGTTCCACTCTGTAACCGAAACCACGGTGAGGATCAGCCACTGAAGAATCGCAGCCTAGCATTAACTGCAAATTTTAATTACAAATTACTACAGCTGACGCGAAGTACTGTCCAACAGTCCCCTGAAAAGCCCCTTATGGACAGCCTAGGAAGGACAGGTACAGCTCAAGGACTTCAGCACACACGCCTCTGAAAGCACCACAACCTCTGCTCACGGTGAGGATTCACAGAGGTGGCTGCAGCCAAAACCGTGGATAAGTTTGTCACCCAAGAGGTAGGTGGTTACAAGCAGCCGTGCACTAGCTGTACCCCTGTTCTGCTTCGGGGTGTCTTTTGTCAACAGTCAAGTATATTTGAAGACTATGTGCTTCTTATCTCTGCAAAGCTCTTCAGCACTTCCTCGGTTCCCTCCACAGTTTATTTTTCTGTTTTCTTCATCCTTTCTTCAAATTTTGCTCATTTAGGAGACTTCAGTGAACTTCCCAATCGGGCTTTTACGCAGGAAGACTCACTTTCAAACTATGAATGCGACATATATCAGATAAGGCCTTCCAGACTCTCTTCCTCTGACACAGGCTTTGTAGTTGTCTTAGGTAAATTATACGAAACTTAGGACAACGCCACGCTTTTCAGCCATTCATACTTAAACAATAATGTTTTCCTCATGTTCTACAGAAGAGAACAAAGAAACATGTTTTCTCTCTTCAGATATAAAGGCTCCCATAAAAATCCCCCTCTGGCGTTCAGCAGTACCCAAGAGACAGGAGGAAGCCGGTGCAGAAGGCATGCTGTGTTCTCACCTGCCAGCAACATCTATGAACAACCAAAAAAAAAGCTGTAAGGCCATAAAGCCCCTCATTGTGGAGGAGAAGGACAGCCCCTCATTGTTTTGAGAAGGGCTGGACATAAACACTCCCCGTGCTATCATAGCAGGGCTGGTGTGTATCTGAGTACGCATTCACAGCTCCCTGTGCCATGGAAGCCTCTTCTGTCTTTCTGCACCAGAAGCTCAAGCCTGGGGGTCTGAGTGCCCACGGTTATGATTACAAAAACAATGGCCACCAAAGGGTCTCCAACACACTTAAGTCTTCAGCCAAGGAGAAGGTAGGAGTGAACTGGTGAACTCGACAAGGATTGAACACTACAGCACAGTAATTACAACACTGAGGATGACAATGCTGCTTTACTGCTGATGGCCTTCAGCAGATGCTTCTTCCACTTACTGCATGCTTTCCCCCAGACAGAGAATGTGGGCAGAGCGCCCAGGTCCCGCAGGCCACCTACAGCTGCCCACCATCAGTGGGCCGCTGGCAATGGATGCCAGGTCAGCACCCTCCCATCTGAAGTCACCACTGTATCAAGCAAATACAGACTTTTATCCTGTAAAAAAATGAAATAGTCCAATACTACAACTTGCACTCTCCTATGCCAGAGAAATGTCAGTTATGACAATCAACTGCTTTCTTTGGCCATCACTGAAAAAAGTTGAAAAAAAACCCTTGTTACAGAACAGAGACAGCAAGAACGGACTTGATTTTTGCCGTCAAAGGAGAATGCCAGAGATGCCTGCACTGATTAAACTTTTGTTCTCTTCTCATTAATTGAAATGTAGTATTCATTAAAATTCACTATATCAGTTTCCAAATCACCAGGAAAAAGACTTCTTCAATTTGCCACAGCAAACTGCACACTTGAGATGGCCCCCGCTGCCCACCCCCTGCCCCACCACTGAGGAGCACGGCACTAGGCAGGTCACATAGCCCCCGGGCAGGTCACACAGCCCCAGCTGCCGAGCAAACACCAACGTGTCCCCTCATCACACCACAGGACAGCCCTCCTTCACCAGCACAAGGGGCGATGCTGGTGGTGGCCTGGCCTCAGCTCCTAAGGCCTGGCACGAAACAGGCAGCGGGGGGAAGCACACCAGCCCGCTGCCCCGAGCTGTGCGCCCCCTCCTCCGGCAGCAGCCTCAGCAGCACCGCCGGCACAGCATCGCTGACAGCTGGATGCCTCTGAAAGCACAAAGCCAACCAACGCAGCCCCTACCTGCCGCTCTCCTTTCAACAACAAAAAAACCCCCAATGGGACACCTCAGCTGCGGGAACAGAAATGCGCTTGCAGCCAACAGAAACTCCCGGTGCACAACCTATGCGTGTGCACGGACAGAGGATGCTCCCTCCCCAGACCTTACTGCACCCTCTGCCTTGCACACACGCCTTAGCAGAGACACGCTCTCAGCTGCAGCGAGGGGCTACTTCATTCAAAGAGCCCCAGAGCAGAGAATAAACGCATTTACTTGCCCCTGAAGAAACGCCGAGCCAGCTTGGCTTGCTGCACCGCTCCCT
>NW_008824243.1:4201356-4208100 GCF_000699105.1 Pygoscelis adeliae
CTCCCTCCACTTCTCTCCTGAGTCTTTATACAGCAGATTAATGACACATGGGGTAACCGTAGGCTCCAGACTGCCCAGACAAAACCAGCCTGTAAAGTACTGCACAGCCAAGCATCAGGCTTCTCCTCCTTCCCAAACCCACTTAACCACCCAACCCTAGGGCACAAGAGTGCATGAAGGTCAAAAGTAGGGCATCATCAACAGGTTTGCAGAGCTAAGTGGTGCCTCTGGCAGCTCAGCCACAACACACTCCTCATCATGATCTGCACACATGGTTGCTGTTGTGACCATCCTCACTCATGAAGATGAAGACAAACAAGGGCCCTCTGCTCCCCCAAGCTCTGCCTCTCCACTGAATCCCTCTTCTTCAATGCCATCAATCAGTTCCTCCTGCTGTCACTTGTGGGTATCAGACTAGTGAGTCAGGCACTCAAATCTCCACCTTGCCTGCACAAACTTGTCCAAACCTCAGGGCCCTGTTTTGTCCTTGAAGTTTAACAACACAACCCACATTTCTTAGAATGGTGAAAAGAACACCTGGAAATAACCAGGAACAGAAAATAAAAGTCATCATGGCCAAACCTGCTGAGAACAGCCATAAGCCAAATGTCACGAGATCAACTTGTGCCCCCACACAACTTGCCCAGAACAAACTTTCTAAGCCCATCACCTTCTTCTGGACTGCCTGCAGCAGTCACAGGCGCCACAGAGCAATACCCTGGTGCGCAAGCACATCTGTCTTTGAGTAGAAGACTCCAAAAGCCTCCAGAGGAGACCACCACTTCCAGCCCCCCCATGACAAGGTCAGGACACAAGATGAGGCTTCACAGCACTTCCCATCAGCTCCTGGGACATAAAGGGGAAAATCAGGTGCTCTGTAAGAAGGTGAAAAGCCTGTGTTACCTGGCCTCACATTCAGGAAAATGTGCTCCGATATTTTCTCAACTCCGTTGTGCTTGGCCAAGCACTGGTAGCAGCCCTTAAACGACCTCTGTACATTCTTTATAACGATGCCTTTCTGGGGATTGGGAGTGAACATCATATTTTTGGGGAGAGGCTTGCCATCGCATTTTCTCAGCGTGAAATTTGAAACATTTGGATCTGTTAGCGGGCACACTAACAGGATGTCACTGTCTTCTTTTCCATAGATCAGAGAATCAACAAGGAAGAGTACATTTGGATCTGTGAAGAAATGCAAAGACCTGTCAGAGAAGCTGACATTGCACAGGGAACTTCTGATGACCCTAACTCTGCAACTGGGCACTTACATCAAAGAAAGTTTTACATTCAGCCAGTAAAACTGAGTATTACCCAATTCATGTTTACCAAGAGACATTAAACTTTTTCTAAAAGAGCTGCAGAACAGGAGATGTGCAGTAGCATTGAATACCAGACACAGTAAAGAATCATGTGCACTAAAAATAATCTTACTGCTTTTTTATTTGGAGATGGATTTTTTTTTTGCCTTGTTTAGCTCCAAAACCTCCACCTTCCACCCCCAACAACAGTAAACAGATTTTCACAGACCATTAAAAGTAATTTGCTTTTAGCTAGTGGCAGGGCTGTAAGGTTTCATGCCCACAGGAGGATTTTGAAGAAATTTATGAGCAAATGGAAGTTGAAAAGCACCTAAATTATGGTTTTCACTTCTGTAAAATACATAATCTAAATGAACACACATTGCTACCAGAGGAAGCACCAAACAACTTCTCTCTCTCTCCCCTCCCTGAAAGCAGGGGTTATTTTTAGCCTCCTTAGAAAAAAAGGAGCATACAAACAGCGTATCTGGTTGAAAAATCATCATGTAATCTTTCACAAAGGTAACTTTTCTAAAGCATTCCATCTTGGCCAACCACAGCATACAAACATACAGTACTTTAGACACTTTTGCAATGAAAGTTGAAGCCCATGATAGCTGATGACCCTGAAATGCTAAGAACCTCACCATTAATAGCGAACACAAAAATTAAGGATGGTGTGGTGACACTCTGTAAAAGCTTATTTCAGCTTCCATCTGCCCTCCCTACAGTGTAGCATGAATTAGAAATGTAGAAACAGAGGGAAAAGTTTTCTTTCTTTTTTGCAAACTGGCTTCGTACAACTTGAATGATTAGAAATCAACAAACCCTGACTTAACAAGGAAGACTGAGAGAATTTGGTTAAGACAATGGACAATGTGCATTTGGTTTAAGACAAGAAGTACCAGGCTGAAAATGAAGCATGGGATATTCACATAAGCAATTAGGAAATGCTAAGTTGAAGGTTGCTCATCACTGAACAGACAAGTTACTGGCTGGTTTCTAGCTTAGAGTGAGGGTGTAGTTTTAACCTCATTTGATACTGCCGCCCAAGAAGCCCCCACAAAATAAAAGCTTTGAAGCATCAGTCTAGAACTAGGCTATGGATACTACTAACAAATGAAAAAGTAAAGCATGTCTGAACAGAACCAAAGTGTGATGTTTTTCACATGGAGATACTTAGAGGAATACTATGAATAGCTGTCACTCCTGAGCTGGAAGAGCATGGACTAGAAGAGCTCATCTAAATGTCCCTGCTGACAGAGACTTAATTGATTGGTTTCCTCTCAGTCCACTTTTTCTCCAATATGGACGGAGCCAAGTATCTTCACTATACAGAAAGTATGGCTCCCCAGGAAAAAAAAAGACATTTTTGAAAATAGAAGAAAGGAACAAAGACCTGTTTCATTAACAGCTGAAATTGCAAGTAAGGCCTTGGCTGGGGTAAGAATTGCTGAGGTGCTCCCCTCCCATCTTCCATCCCCCTCTGGAAGGGAGACATCATGGTGAGAAGATATGAAAGGATTTGCTGTAGGGAATCCAGGCACAAAAAAAGCTGCTTATGGTCATGTTCTTCCCTTCACAGCTTTCCACCCCAGGTACATCTTGGGTAGCACTTGCTTTCTGGACATACCTCAGGTTTCCAACACAAGATGTGGTGATGCTTATCATTGCTTGCATCTGAAAAGACTTGAGATCAAAATCAAGACATTTTTCTCTCTTCTGTAGGTGTCTGAACTAGCTTGACCTTCACTAAACTTGCTTGGATAGGGACACAAACTGCTTCTATAGACACAACACAGGCACTTTCTGCCAAAGCAGAAAGGTAAAAGAGGTAAGCACCTACAGTCTGTCAACACTGTGTCATCCTCAGTCACAAAAGCACAGAAAATTTGTTATTAGTAGATCCAGATGGACATAAAAGATAAACAGTCACCACCATTTTATGTGCCACTTGGGACTGCGCAGGATCGAGGTTCTTGGTCCTGTTCTCTCTTCATTCCCAGCTTTACAAGCAGAAAGTGTATGGGGTGCTTGTGGCAACCCCACAAGCATCTGAGTTCACGGTAGCATCTTCAAGGTGATGTAAGATGTCATTAAGCCACAGCCTATTGCAAAATGATGGTCAACCTCACAAACATACTTATTTTACTGCCAGGAACTTGTCAAAGTGAAGCTTGCACATTTTTCACACAATTAAGACAAAGAAATTAACAACACATTGCATGAGGGCCATGCAACTTCTCTGATGCTTTGGTAATCATGCTCAGTGGGAGGGCTGCCTGCTATCCTAAGGTGAAGGAGTCACTCACGTAATGGAAGGCACAAACTTCTCTATGATCACAGCTGTTTGGGATAATTACCATGACCTTCAGGAAAACAGTCATGGTAGATAAAGTCAACACTTTGTCACATATAGGTAAAATACATGCCAGATTTCCTTTAGTCATAGTCTCAGAGAAACACAGAGGGTCAAAAAAACTCATCCGTGGCAGCTGCATGACTATTTGGACAACTCAGGAGGAGTTAAAGGAGCACTCTTTAAATTGTGTGGCCACTATGTCAGATATCTTCCCTTGAGAAAATACTCTTCGCTGTGCTGTGCTGGTATCTCCCTGTCTTGGAGAACAACCTTGCAGTAATTCTCAAAAGGACTGGCAGGATTCAGAGGAGGCTCTTTGAGGCAACCCCTGTTGAACAAGGAATGCTGTCTCCAAGAAAGTGGATGCTGTGGGACTTTTTTCCATCAACAGGGAAGAAAGACCACCAGAGCTATGTAAAGGAGAAGCAAAATAACTGTCTTCCTTGGAAAGGAAAAGTGAATGCCAGGCATGGTAAACTGTCAGCTTGCAGGCAGCTGATGAAGCCACAGATCAGAGGCCAACAAAAGAAGGGAAGAAATCTGAAGAAAATGCTCAACAAAGAAGAAGGGTAATAAAGGATGGGGAAAATGTGTCAGAGCAGAGGCACCTTTTTCCCATCTAAGACATTTCTGATCATTCACAAGGTGGAGGAGCTGGAGGCAGAGGAATCATTGCTGCCTGCTGGCTTAAGCCTGAGAGTGCAGCCTTGAAAAGCCAAATCCTTTAACTAACTGCCTCAATAAATCAAGAGCTTGAGGCCAAACCTTACATGACTCCATACTGATGGATGGCATGGAATTAAAAAGACATTTCTACATACTGCTTGCTTCCTCACAGTACAACCGACTCATACAACTGATTCAGGTCACTTGACTAGCTTCTAGAAAGAGAGCTCAGGTATATTTCACCACAAAACAACAGGGATGTAAAGAGAAACTCATCCAGAACTTTGCTCTGGTGACAAAGGCCAATGCAAGCAAAGCTGGGAGTGAGTTTTCTTTCTACTGGACAGGGAAGAAGATTTCTTCTATCAGACTGAGTTCTCCCTCTGTACCTCAAATTCATTCCCTCCTCCAGCATTTACTGTCCTATTATTTTGGGAGTGGGAAGAGGTCAGGGGGAAGCAAAAATAATGCCTTCATTCATATTTACCTTTAACAAAAACATAAAAAGAGGTGACAATACTCCCTTTGCTTTTGCATACGTATCTGCCTATGTCTCTGACTGTTGCATTTTTGGTGTACCACTCTTTCTCATTGGAACTTCTTGCTTTTGCCAATGGGTCCGAGTTCTGGAAATTCCAAGTCACGGGTCCATCCTCGTTGCACTTCAGCCTTAATTCCTCCCCTTTATTCACAACCAGTGAAGATTCTTCATGGGGCAGTGAACCACCTGGAAAAAAAAAAGCACAAAATACAATGCCTGTCAATACAACACTCTTTTTTTCTGCAGCAAAATTGTTATTTATAGTTGTATATGTGCAGTTAATATTTTGCGAGTTATTTCTTAAAAATACTAAGCTGCAATGGCACTGTGCAATTCTACAGACAACTTTTGGCTTGTAAGACCTTTGCACACATCTGCAAATAACCACTGCAGATGGAAACTGGCCTTTAAAAAAACATTTGAAACTAGTTTCAGATGCACCAGTTTCTGCAATGGTTTGGCTTTTGAATGGGAACAGACCTAAGCTATTTAAAAATTAAATTCAAGAACATATGAGCCTGATTCTACATGGCAGCACTTTTAATCATTCTTTGTCATTTACCCAGTATGTTGCCAAGAACTAAAGTTTCCTTGCTCAACAGTTATCTTATTTTAACTGCTCTCTCACGTATTCAGAAGCTCCACTCACACTCTTAGATTAGAAGTGTCCGGTTTAATGAAGGCATCAGTACATGTTTTCCATACCTATTTCTTTAGTTGAAGTGCTAATTTGTCATCCCTTACCACCAAAAAAATTTTATGCAAAATATTCTTCAAGCTTCCATCCCAACACTACCAAATTATTTTTACTGAGGTACCAATCTCCTAGTCACTAAAGCTGCTCTAAATGACCTCTTAGCTTCTCTTTCACTGAACATGCCATAACACAACTTTTAAACAGTTCTCAGAAAATAAAGCTGTGTAAAATCAGCAGCCTCAATTCACAATTCCCAACTACTTCCCACCTCACACTGCGTACTTGGAGAAAGAAGCACATTCAGGCTTCTCTGGCTCCACTGTTAAGATAAGTCAAGCAGGGGGTTGCTGAGTTAGCACACCCCTGATGTGAAAGTCTTAGTGAACCTACAAAATGGAGTTCATAAATGAAAATGCATATAAATTCTCACGACTATGGACCTACTTGAACATCAGACGAATATATGCAAATATTGAGGTGGTCTTACAGGAACAAATCCTTCCCCTTTCAGAGCAGCTCTTTAGTCCTACAAGTAATACTTAGTTTACAATAACTGTGCTGTTAGCTAATGTCCCTCTCATGTGAAGCACAGTTGTACAAGATTGTACAACACCTATATGTAGTAGCAGAGTCTTGTCACTGAAAATACTACTTGCATTCAAAAACACACTCTGTGGCTCCTTTCAGAAGCTGAATTTCCCTACCCACACAGATAACAACAGACGTTCAAGCAAAACAATTGGATAATCAGTTGGGATGAGGTTATATACTCCAGACTTAATTCACTCATCTCACAGCTTTAGTTGTTCTTAAGGTATATACTGGATTAAGACCAGGTCAGGTAACTGCTCCTCCTCCTGACAAATCCAGCACAGAGTAGGAAGCGAAGGATGGTCAGACCACCTGCAGAGTCTAATTACTTGGTTTGTGGCCTGGGTTTTGGAGGGAGCCCGCATTCTCCCCTGATCTCCCTCGGATTAAAATTTATTTATCAGTGCTAAACCCAACAGGCTGTCCACCAGCGCCTGTTTTTCCAGCACCACCAGAAATTTTCCACATGAGGTCCACTAATCCTTTACACAAACTCACATGCCTGAACATATAAACAAGCAGAAATAGAAATAATAATTGCCAGAAAGATTAAGAAAAACATAATTACATATTTTTATGCTACGTTTGT
>NW_008824243.1:4208153-4211985 GCF_000699105.1 Pygoscelis adeliae
AGTTCAAAATTTTGTTAACACTTATTATCAGGACTATCTAGCAAGTTGGTGGAAAGTTTTTAAAGGTGGTAAACAACACAGCAAAGCGTGACTCCATCCAGAGGCACAAGAAATATGTTACATACCAGAGCTGGGGAAAGGAAGGCGTAGAGGGAACAAGCACACTGTGGCACTCCACAACAAAAGCCATGATATTCCAGTTGAAACCATCACTCATATTTTGAGACAATCTTGTTATAGTTCCTTTACGCAGCCTACAAATTTTCAGCAAAACAGTTTACACTGGTTTGTAACAATGCCTTGTGCAAAGGATTCCCACAATCTAAATGTTTTTTCTGTTGCCTTCTGAAAACAACGTGTCTTCAAGGAAAGTATGGCAGTGTAAGAACATGTTGTAAATGCAAGAACTATCAGATGTGCTTAGTATTAAGCACCTAAATATCGCCTGTCTTTAAAAGATAAGAATTAAAATGGTGCTTAGAAAGATGGGAATGACTTAGTATCTCCTTTTTGGAGGAATAATTAAGTAACAGAAATCTGAGAGTTTAACCAACAACTTGTAATCCAGTGTACTAATCCCCACAGCATGTGTCCATCTGCTATCTCTTGATCTTTTCTCAGACTGCTAACGCCTCACATCTGAGACTGCTCCAATTTGTACCACACCTGAGGCAGGACAGGGCTCCTCCCAGCCCACTGTTGCTCTTGCGCACTCCAATAACACAAATCATGAGCATAACCGTGACAGTAACGCTAATAATTTGGGAATCAGGTGTGTTGGCAGGATATACGGCAAGGATGGTAAAAGATCTCCAAGTGCCGAAACCCCAAGGGATATGGAGTCTGCTGTGTCCTCCCAGGGCTCCATGTCCACCCCAGACAGGACCATGACTTTACCAATCACCAGTGGGATTGTAAACTCTCTGAGCAACAGGATGGAGGAACCCATGGCTATGTCTCCGCTGAAGATTTCCAGGTGTAGGTGTGCATCCTTACTTTGTTATCTGACCCACACCTGGGCATGCCTCCACCCTCTCTGTACCTCCTTACACCTTGGAAAAGGAGGTAGACCACTACCTCATTATTCTGCTGAGTGTCACCACCCCTGTGAAGGCCACCTGACCACAGGGACCCCACAGGACAAGAGGAAGAGAGGAAACCCATCCTCTGCCCCCATGGCTCCTGCAGGCTAATGGAGGCAGATGATCCCACTGTTGATCAAGGGCTGCGGATCCCACTGTGAAACATCCAACGCTTTCCATACACTGCATAGCCAGAGTACCGCACTGGGGTTCTGGATGACCCTCTAGAGTTGTTATCAAGGGCAGCTAGCAGTTAATTATTTATGCTAACACAATATATTGATAATGGCAAATATGTAATAATTAACAATAAATTTTAAAAAAATTTTAAAAAATGTATATAAAATAAATTGCAAAGCTCAGAGTTGGACAGCCCAAGACCTGTTTTGGATGTTCTAAATTTGTGTCCCACAGCTGAAAAGAGTCACTTCCACTATCCTAGCTTCTCCTTGTAATATAACAAATCTAAGTTAAAAACTACAGCGCTGGGATCACCTGTGAACAAGGCTGTGTAACTGAAAAAAGATGACTGTATGAATATACTACAAGCAGATTCCTAAGCCCTAAAAATGAAGGGAGAGGGAAAAAAGAGGGGGAGTACAGCAGTTGTGACTTCTGCATGCAGAAGGAACATCTGGAAAACTGGGCTGGAGGAATTAGAAAATGAAACAGCTCTAGATAATACCGATAGGAAATGCAGGTCAAATTGCAGGGATATGATTAAGGACAGCAGAATGTTCCTGTAACAATTAAGGGATGTGCAAACAAAAAAAGCTTTGGCTAAGGAGTGCACCATTCTGGAAACAAAAAATGGTTTATGCCAGAGCTTTTCAGCCTCAGCCACAACGATGCTGTGGAAAAGCATGTCAGGTGCAAGTCCACATCACGCTCACAAGTAACTGAGACTATCTCCAGCTGTCAAACAAACAAAGGACGTGGGACTGCCATGGAATAAGATGAAGAGTCAAGCAGTGTGGATTTTATTCCCAGATCTGCCACAGATTTCCTGCACAACCTTAGGCCAAGAGGTTAGTCCCTCTGTGGCCATTTCCTCTTTCAGCTCTTATCTAAACATTAAAAGGAAGAAGAAGTTTGTGGCAGCTCTATAGCACAACAGATTGCTTTCAGAGAAAAAAGACAAAACAAAAAAACCCTCTGCCTTATCCCACTTTCTTCAACATTAAACTTATCTCAAACATCTCCCAAGACAGGAGCACAATGCAGCTTCACAGTACAGCCACAACCTGCCCACGTCTAGTACCAGCCTTTCTGTCAAGCCCAAGGGTCTGGCAGTGACCTGCCAAGTGGGTTCATTGCCACCCAGCAAGAGCAAATCCCTCTCCCTGCCTCTCCCAGGGCTGGTACACTGTAAGGGCACGGCAGGCTCTTCTGAGCTTCTGCCTCTTCCCCTTGTGGTTGTCCATAACCTTCATAGTCATCAGCAGTCCCCATGTAACCTGTACAAACACTGCACAATGAAAACAATGACCTGACCATGACGTGATCCTGACCATGACTTCTAAACCAGTTAACGTTTTTCTATGACAAATGCACCGAGGAGCTAAACTTCAGGGGACAAAATGTCCACGACTTTCATGTAAGATTGTGGTGATTGGATACAATTAGAGAGACTACTTTCTTTTCAGCGCCTATTCATTCTGGGCACTGGGTTCATTTCAAGGGCTATCACACAGACCTTACTCACCGCATTTTTCAGTTTCTCATCTACAACAACATAAGAGAGCAGAAACAAGAGATATGCTTTATCAGTTAAAGTAGTGGCACTGTTGTAGATGCAATGGTCTGGGGATATCAGCAAGACATGGCTTGCAGGGAGGTAATATCCTCTTTGGGCATACCCAGCACCGCTGGAAAAATGAACATGTTTTCAGACACACAGGTCTCCTGCAGGTCTGAAAGAGAAGCAGAAGCAAAAACGTCTCTTCTACACAAATGCAGAATTCCTAGCCAGAAGCCTGCCCGGTCTTCTTTACAGTATTAGTTGGTCTAATTGAAGAGTATCACCTTTCCAACTCTGTATCTCATTTGTTAAAGCCACTATGACACGTGACATATGCTATGATGGAGATAAATTTAAGACCTTTTCAACTATATTTTCTTTGTCCTGCCATTTCATGCCCCAAGGAAACAAATAAAGCGTCAAACTCACATGTTAATCACACTGAAACTTTAATTTACTCTGATGTATAAAATCTCCCAGATTTTTTGAAGGAGAGATGCTATCATATGCTTACTTGTTTTGTTCCACTTCACTAAACAGACACTCTCCCTTATGCTAGATGAAAAGTTTAGCAATGGCAAATGTCAATTTTAAATGATTTGATCTGAAAGCTACATCAGATCCCATTTCAGCTATGCTGCGGGGGAAAGGCGGCTAGCAGTATAGCCTCTTACTTCGCAAAAGAAACCATCCACGACAACATCCATGCTAGTGTCTTCCTCAAAGACATAGACCAAAAAAGACCAGATGCGATTGTTCCCTGCAAGCGTCACAGACTCTTGGCATATATGAATGCCACAAATCCTTGCTGATAGAAACACTGACCGGCTTCTCTGCCCCAATTTCATCTTGGAGACTGAAAAATAACTTAACTGTCACTGGGCATGTATTACAGGGTCTAGACTGATTAGGCTTCCCTGCAGAACTAAGTGGTTTGTTTCTAATCCATCTAACAGAGTCAGTGCCATCTGCTGACCAACAGGCTCTTCAGTGCCACGTGTTCCCCAAG
>NW_008824243.1:4212012-4222462 GCF_000699105.1 Pygoscelis adeliae
CTTGCTCTGAAGTTTTGGATCCTCAGAGGCTGTACATTACTAAGCAGAAAACCAGGGGAGGGGATTAGTGGGGGCTTTGACATTTGCCCAGCTGCATGAGGGCAACCACTGTCTTCTCATCCAGCCTTCTCTCCCCATAGACCCTTCACCCTGAATGGGAAGGGGGCAGAGGAAAGGTGCTGTGGAGGGCAGAAGGCAGGAGCTAGCCAGCCCAGCACTCAAAGGCACGGCCAAACCGACTCCATCTGCAGGCAGCATAAAGGAGAAACAACAGGTATCCCCCAACACAAAGAGCAAGTGTGGAGCCAGCCAGCCAATTCCCACCCATGGCAAACCCAAGAGAGGAACTGGAAGGAGGCTGGAACAAAGGTTGTCTTTATCATCTGTGGAGGCATGAGCACGGGGAACCACAGAGGCAGCGGGACCTTGGCTGTGGCTGTGAGACACCCCCCTTTGCAGTGACACCCCACAAGAAGCTTTGGGATTGCTCCTACATGGACCTGCCTCACTAAACACCGCACACCCTGGGAGGGCACTCCACAGGACAAGTAAAAGGCACTTGGTGTTTACCCCTTGCAGAGAAAACAGCTCAGGCGACTGAGGAGACACCCAGCTACACCTGAAGAGAGGTTATGCACCCCTCCGAACAAGATGTGGTTAATCAGAAACAGCCAGCATTAGAGGCAGGTGGCAAGAAGACAAATCCAGCCAGCTCTCTAGCCCCCGCACATCCCACTCTCCAAGAGAGACATTCACAGGATCTTCAGGCAGGACAAGCGTGAGCACCTGGGCTGATCCCCTGCTTGTGGGTAGAAGCCAGCAGATCCTCCTGCAGAGGGTCTTGTCGCAGCAATTAGCAATGTAGCTCACCGTACTTTGCTTCCTTTTTTTGGAAGCAGGCTTAGCAGACCAGATTCTGCACATGACCTCCAAAACAAACATGTGAGAGCTGCAAGTGCAACACTCCCTCAAGGCAGGGATCTGGGGGAAGTAACTGCACCTTCCAGAGACAGAGACGCACCTTCCTCTTCCCCCAGCGCTTTGTTTTCCCTTGCTGGGGTGAGGAAACTCCAGCCATGCAAACAGGCCACTTTTCCTGCCTACCCAAGCAGCTTGCCCTTTCTGATTGGCATGCCTCACTCTGCTAATACAGCTAATAAAGGCATTTGTCAAAAGCAGACATGTAGCTGAATATAATTCTAGCTTAGCACACATACTGAATGGCCACAGCAGGATCAAACGCCATGCTTCTTTCCATGGCTGGGTATGATACCTTTCTGAATCCTCTTTTTCTGGGAAGCCATGGCTTTGGGGCTTTTCCTGTTGTTTTGGGGTTTTTTGGTTTGTTTTTTGAAGGAGCACCATATGTACTGTAGCAGTCCAGTCACTCATCTTGAAGCACTACGAGCAACAGCCTGTTCTAGGTGATTAATTCATTTTATTACAGCGCATTGACGCACTATGGTCTCTTATATCTAAACTTCCCACCACAGAAGGAATCTACAGGCAATGTGCTAATGAACAAAACCAAACCCAAAGCATTACTGACCTATCAGGTTTTTTTTAACTAGAATGATCTAAGCTTAAAACAACGACCTACTAATTTTTATTCAAAGAGAAATATAGAGGACAGATAAATATGTATGTATGTACACACACACAAGTAGGATTTGCAAAAAAAGAGCAACTGTTTGCCACAACACTTGTCAGCGTTGAGATTTATACGTTTAGACTGATCCTTACTCCTACTGAATTATTGCCTTCTTCCCTCTAATTTCCAAAATTACTTATTAACCAGCTGTTCCCACAGTTAGTTCTATCAGCTGTTAGACGCATAAATAAACAAATTATAAAGTAAGTATGGAGAACGATTAGAAGGAACGAAAAAGCGCACTAATGCATAGTGTATTCAAATTCAGCTGTCATTCATCCAGTCTATTCCTTTAATGGCTTTTTCTTCTCACTTCTCTTTGCTGACATTTACATTAAAAGGTGCAGTATCTTTCAACTTCCATTTTGAACAAATGTTCCTTGTAACGAGCAACATGGGCTTGAAAGTGTGTTTTCTGAAATGCAGTGAAAAGGTAGTTTTAATAAAGAGAAATGAGAAAACTGGAGAACAGTGAATCGTTTTGCAATCTGAATTAATGCCTATTTGGAAAAGGCTCAATTGAGGAAGGAGATGTAAGACTTTTGGCAGTGCGAATTCTAATTATTTCAAGTCTTGGCAGTAATTTTATCAAATAGTAGCAATTTCATTAAAAGGTGCACTGGTAATCATCTACATAAGGCCTCCAGAGGGGAAAATATACCAATAATTGCATAATTATGTTATCATTGCTTTTATGATGGACCACATTAAATACCACAAAGAGGAGCACTGCTTTTTACTTTCTCTAGATTTTTAGTTCAGTACTTTTTCCTAGAAGATTGCAGCAATAAACAAGACTTTCAGATTAATAAACATGTTCACCAAATTTTGCAGAAAAGACACAGCTATCTTTTATGTCCATATTACCCTGTATTCTCTTTTCCTTCAGTGAAAGAACTGACAGATTCATGAGAAAATGCTGGGTTTAGTAATAACATAGCTAAAGTATTTATATAGCTCTATTACTGAAATACAAGTCATTGCATCATGTCATGCATCCACATGGCACACAGATCCATTTAAGAAGCAAGTTGTGGAGTATTTTCATATTTCTCCATATAAATTAACTTTACCTATTGAGTGATTTTTAATAAGCCTGCAATAAGTTAGATTTCCTTTGTCTTACTAGTGCATAAACTTTGCTGCTAATCAGGATGTTGTTAAAAAATTATTGTAAAAGCATTGTCTTACAGACAATACCAATTCTAATAAACGCATTTTTAATGTGTTAGTATTGGAGAAGTATCTTTGCGCATGCCTTCTGAAACTGTCACTAGGACAACTTCTGGAGGATTCATCGGCAGGTTCTACAGAACCTCCTAGGGTGAACAAATCTCACTAACACCCAGCAAGATCTGTCACTGATGTTGTCTCGGAAGTACCTTGAATACAGAGACTTAGATATTTTTCTGACAATCCAGTTTCATTTCCCTAGTCTTCTTATGGCAAGAAGATACATATGGATACATAACTTGGCCATTGAACTTAATCTCCAATGTCAGCAGAAGTCGCACTTACATATTTTGCCTGCCAATTGTACTGTATTTCCTAGTTTACTAACAAGCCCTATCGTAAATTGCATATACATGGCATATATATAGGTAACTGCTTATTGAAAAAGTGGTCCTCCTTACTACCCCAGGAGAGATACACAAGAGGGCATCGCACTGTGGGCACAGTCTGAGTACCTGCCTAAGCAAGGAATCCCATTTCAGCATCGCTTCTGATGGTATCTAGTTTATGGGAGGAGACCAGAAATACAGCGTTTATTCTGCTCCTTCCATTTGACCTCCATTTGAGCATACCTCAAATCCTAGGTATGATGATATTAGCATTACTGCAAAGTCAGCAATGTTATGTATAATACCTGGAAGTCAGATGTGCTATGGAATAGGAAACTTCAACAGCTTGTGTTACAATGAACACTACTGGGAGGAAGCTTTTATTTTGTTGAAGATAACATAATTTCTTTTCAAAGTTAAAAAGTTATGCTCATCCAGGCATAGAAAGCACTTCCATGCCGTATAAAATAGCAAACAAAGAGTTAGGCAGCAAAAGTAAAGAAAAGAATGGGGCAGTCACTGAGCAGCAGAAACTGAATGCCTCAGTACCGGTTCCTAGTGCAGAAGAGCATCTAAGGCATACGAACAGAACCACTCCAGGTGAAAATACCATATTAAACTGCACATTTAATTTAATATTACAGTAAAAATGCAGCATTTTTATAATGCCTGTTTTCCTCTTATATGTAAAAATAATCAGCACTGATTTTGAAAATACAACAACATAATTTAAAATCTACCCCTCCTCTAATCATTAAAAAGAATTAAAGACAAAAAAATTAAAGGCAAAAAGCTATTCAAGCCGTACATTTGCTGCCAATATTTTAAAGATAATCACACTACTGAATTCATGGAAGTTGGTAGCTGAGCACCTCTAGGCAGGTTGTGCCGCAGCAATAAACCAGCCTTTGGCATCTGGAGTTTCCTCGCAGGTGCAGAGAAAATATTTTATTTCAGTTCATTCAGTACAACTCAATTAAGCAACTAGTTCATTCAAAGAGGAGCTACTGATCAGGAGTTGAAAAAAAAAAAAAACATGAATGTTTCTTTCCATTGCCATTCTAAGAATAAAAACAGGATGAGATGGACTAGTTCTAAAATTTTTACGGCACAGAGATTAGAAACCACCAGTTTTGACTACAGATAGGCCTTTCAGACATTAATTCTTTATTTCAAAACATTTCTCAATGAGTTTTTTCTTCTGAATTGGCTGGCTTCTATGTGGTGCTATTTATCTAACGGAAGAACATTTCAGAATTCTCGTTTCCTTCATTGTAATCGATGCAAATCATCAGTAAAAAATCAATTATCTAATACAAGAAATGTCAACACTTTCTATTTTCATACTAAAACATACACATGAAGAATCAGAGTAAGTGTATATATAACAAGCTACATAATTGCTTAAATACAGGCACAGTGATTAATCAAAGTAAGTATAACATTAAGTGCAAAGGCTATATTTAATTAAAACTCCATCTCAATGGTAATAAAGGAGGTTAAACCTTTCTTTACAAAATAATTAAGTACAAATGCAAAACAGTTAAAATGAGGCTTACTGTTGGCTGATTTAAATCATGATTAAAATCAGATTTAAAATGCTTTGAATCAAGTTGAGGCACACAGTACAGGGTGAGGTAAATATTTTGTTAAACCTGGAAGCCCTACATTTCTTATCCGGAGTCAGGCATCAATTTTCCATATCATATCTTGAGGAAACACAAACAAGTTGGAGAGGGCCGAGAAGAAAAGGAGGAGGAGGAGCTACAAAAGATGCACCAGAAGAAAAGGCTGAAGAAGTTTCATCTGTTCATCACAGAGAAGAGAAGTCAAAGATGTGATATTGTCAATGTGTAAAATGCTATTACAAAGAGGATGGTGATCAGCAGTTCACTATATCCACCACAGCAGGGAAAAAAAAAGGATGGAACTAAGCGACCAGCAAGGGAGATTCGGTTAGGTGTCAGGAGCAGCTTTGGAACTTTAACAACTACTTATGCACTAGAAAAAACGAGTGGTAGACTCTGCACCACAAGTCTGCCTTAGAGCAGGGTAGACAAAAGTCTACCTGGGAAGATCTGCTCCAAATGACCCGGGGGAGAGCAGGGAACAGACCAGATGACCTCTGCAGGTCTCCTCCAGCCTTACTCCTACAGTTCTGTAGGAGCTTCCTAAGACTTGCTGTGTCTTTTAGAAACCCAGCTGTGGGAGGCAGGTGAATGCGTGAGAAAGTCAGATTTCATTCAGCAGAGAATGAAGTTTCCAGTCCTGAGGGCTGCGGACAAAAACTTCAACACATGACGTCGGTGCAGCCATTAACTACCAAACAAAAAACAGATTAAGAGAGCCAAGTGCAAGTTTTTAATCTCATGATACCCTTCAGCGGAACCTAGTTAGTTCTGCATGGCCCAGGTATGTGAATACCCAAAACACTTCTATTACACGGCTCATTTGGACCTTTTTCCTCCTCTGAAACATGCAGGCTCTGAATGACAGGTTATAACCAACAAGTTTGATTTCTTTTTCCAGTGTGGCTTTTGCACAAAACTTTTCTTTAAAAGAAGTCCACTCCATGTCACGAGGAGCATGTTTACCCAGCATGAGCGGAGGAGCACTCTTAGCTTAAGACAATTACTGACGGGAAAAGAAAGGAGATGTAGGACTAACCTGGCATTTGCCAGGCTTCTAAAGAACCTGTAAGAGATGCCATCTCTCTGACTTTCAAACTTCCCTACCATGGTTTTCATCTCTTCTTAACTTAAATCAGCCCATGCATCCTCTTTATCACTTAGATTTACAACCGCCAGTGCCTAGTTGACCAGCAAATTCTTCTCCGTATCAGATATTTAATGATTATGTTACATGATTACGGACTCAGCTGTCAGATGACATTTAGAATCATAGACATTTAACGCTGTCAGCCCCGCCAACGGCAAAACCCCCTGTAGCTGATAATTTTACTAAATGATGCCTCTTTTTAGTTACAATTTCGAGGAATTAGCCGTATGGAACAGCCCAGGAGTTGCATAGCATGGCAGCAACATTAGGAACTTTTCTGTTATTTACATGCCTGTAAGAGATAATATAAAGATAATATATCCAAGAGCCTTATGTGGTGCACAAAAAAATTCTGTTGCGACATCAAAAAGATCATTAAAAATCCATTTAAAGGTATATCTGAAAACATAGGTTTTCAGAATAAATCAACATAATCCCCACGAGTAAGCCCGCTGAGAGATTAACATTTACTGTGCTTTCTAATTGGTATACCCTAGAAAACAGGAGTCACAGTCTTCCTTCAAACACAGATGTTTACACTCCCCTTACGCTTTTATCACTAATGGCAGCAATCTTGGCTGGTGGACAAACAATACACTTCGGTTGCCATTAGGTTTGGCAACCGGCCAAGGAGACTACTCACACGCGTAAAATTACCTTCATTTATGACTATTTGCAGGATTCATTGTCAAAGAGGGTCCTTTCGGAAAAAGCCCTTCTAGTTTCCTAAAAGTCATTGAAAAAGCCAAGCACAATACTTCTGCAGTAAAATAATACAGAAGAGTAATAACAATTTTAAAAGCCCTTTCATGTCAAGTCCTAGTAATCTGCACGTGCATTCTCTTTGGATTTTCTTAAATAAATGTCCAAAAGATGTAACATGCTGAAATCTGGATGACCATTTTCATTACATGCCTTTAGCATCATCTCTCTCCTTTCGCCTAAGGTTACAATGAACACCTTAAGCTCTATTAAGACTGAAGAGAGTCATCGGGGGAGCTGAGTTTCTGAAGGACAGAAACAACTGCAAGTGCAAGTGCAGTTGTTCCTGTGCAGAGGAATATTCAGATATTGCACTTGCAACTGCAAGTGCAGTTGTTCCTGTGCAGAGGAATATTCAGAAGGACATTCAGAAATTACAAAAAGGCAAAGTTTTATACTTAAAGCGAGAGGGTACTTAAGTAAATGCAATGCATTAGGATGTTAGACCTCATTTCCTCTAGCCATTCTCTGAACAGCTGAAAGAGACTTAAGGAAATGAGTCAAAATCCTGGAAGATGTTTGTACTAGATGAAAAAGAAAACAACATCTGTAAAATCATGTGTCACACACACAGAGCAAGACAATGTGCAACGCTGTATCTCTGCAATGGCATTCATCTTCATGGACAGAGAGAAAAAGCTGAAAAGTGGCTTAACCTTGAGCAATTACTGCCTCTCTTCTACAAGATTGATATGAGATTAGATCGGTTGTGTGTATTGTAGATAAACATATATGTTGTTGAAACTCCTTGATGCTGTGCAGTTCTTGTTTCATCCAGAATTTGTTATTCCTTACCTTCAGATTACACCAGAGCGTTCACTGAAAGTTCAGGCTAGAAAGCAGCTTTCCTTCAAACTACAAATGCGTAATATTTAGTATTTAGTTTGATAGCTCCAGATATGCCTTAAAAATCTTTCTAATAGCTTGCACTAACAAAGAATTATAGTTCAGACAGAAATCCAAAGAATACAGAGGTATCATTAGTCTCTCACAACAGATCAGAGAGAGAAAAGGACAAGTTTCACTACAAGAAACTCCTACCGACTGGAACATGACTCAGATGTTCCTCCTAAAACCCATCCTAGCTTGTGTTTACGTGTGCTAAAGACATATCCTTTCTGATTCCACCTGTGTCCTGATGCAGTCACCCTTCTGGAGGTGACTCAGGATCCTTTGATCAATCCAGGCACCTGCAAAGCAGCAGGTGGACAATCAACGATAGGTTTCTGTGAGGGCTGAAGCAAGGTGGAAAGCCTATGGAGAGCCAGTATAACCCAACGCTACTACAGCTGCAGTCATCTGTCAATGAGAGGCTCTCTCTTGCAAAATGAGCACATGGAAATGCCTCCAGTCTCTATGAATGGTACTTAAATGGGATGCAAATGGGAGTCTCACTTCTTGCCAAATTTATCACGTTCTTTATTATAAAGCCTGAAGAAAAATCACTTACGCACTTGCTGGGAGAGAGTTCTCAGTTGTAACGGAAGGAAAAAGAGTCGAATATTGAGCAATCTTTGACATTTCCATTCTGCTCCTGGCAGTGGCCTTGGGCCATGTTTTCTGCGCAGAAGAATCTGCACTGTCGCAGGGGAGGGAGGAAAAGGAGAAGGAGACAGCAGAGATGGAAATGGGGGAGTAGGGAGGGCAGGGTACTCAGACAGTTTGCGGGGGTCAAGGCAGCGACTGAGTGACAGCAATTAGAATCCTCAGCAAGTTCAATCTTCCTCCTTCAAGCCCCCTCCCTCCCAGCTGACAGGTAGCAGAAAGCGTTATGAAAATAGACATTCTTCCCTCTGGGCACAGGGAGAGCCTCCTATTACTCCGCAGCCGACTGAAAAAAAAGGCTATATTGATGGATGCTGAAAGGAACCATGTCCAGTCTTCCATGACCGCAGGATGGAAATGCCACAGAGGCTCTGGCAGAGTACTGGGGGGTGGGGGACAGGGCGAGCCTTGGGGGAGGACAGGAGAGGCACAGAGAAAAGATTGTTCCAGAACATTGTGTAGAAGGAGGACTAGGCAATCCCCAAATGGAGGGAAAAGTGGAAGCATATGTTAGGATGCAAGAAAAACAAAACGAAAGAAGGAGCTGTGGACAGAGGAGATGAATGGTTTACCCTCCCAGAAGCTACATTAAGCTCTGTTTTCTACATCCTCCTTCCCTATTTGCAACCAAAGGAAGAAGCTCTTGACTAAAGGCCAAAGAAAGATATTTAATATCAATTTGTATACCGATAAACAATAGGATAGTTCTCAATAGGGACTGTGGGAGATCATCCAGTCCAAGCGTCTGCACTGAGGCAAACCCAAAAGTAACCCAAGGTCACGCTAGCTCCAGAGCAATCCAGCACAGCAGATCAGCTGCCTGTCACTTCTGATGTCCCCTGTGCCCCTGCCAGGACATGAGCCATCACTCTGATACCTCCTCCAGCACAAAACTGGCCCTGAGCATTCCTACATCTGTGTGCTACACAGATGATGCGCATACGTACCCAAAGACAGTTGTCTTTTGCAACAGTGAGTCATTTATGCCTACTACACAGTGTATTTTTGTCTACAGAAGTTTGTCTGATGTTCCCCTGAGGTGAAGTGAACCAGAGGAAGGATCACGAGAAAGGTTGCCTCCTTGCCTCTCCAGTATTCTGGAGCCTGCATCTCATGACTTCCAGGAGATGTTACCAGTCTGACCTGTTTCTCAAGCTTTCCTTAAGGACAGTCTAACCATATGATGAAGAATAACCTTCAAGTGCAGGCAGGAAGTAAAGAAAGTTGGTGGGTATTAATCATTTCAACTTTTTTTTTTAATTTATTTCAAGGAATAACTCATTGGTAGAAGACTTTCCCACTTCTGTGGCCACAGCACTAGCATTTTGCAGACGTACGTGGGTATTTCTAAACAGGAAAGCCCAAATTGTCAGATATCGCACTCTAGTTCAGATTATCAATAAACAAAAGGGAGAAACCCCCAAAAGTTACCCAAAGAAAACTATTAACAAAAATGTTCATAAATCAACTACTGCTCCCTCTCACATCCCAAAGTGAAGTGCTTACAATGAAGACGTGTAAATTGTCACTACTGTCAGTTCCCGCTATTTTAATTTGCTCCCAGCAGCACGGGCAGAGACTTGCAGAACCCTCCCTGGCTGCTCTCACGCAGGGTGCTCTGCAAGGCTCCTCTCTGTTGGTGGCAGCAGACGTTAAACACCTATAGCACTGTGCACCGCTTCCCTGGATCCTCCGCTCGCTCTTCGATAAGTAGCAAAATAACCTTTCACGTTAACCGCTTTCAGACGTTGGCGCATACGGCCAAATTCCTCCCCGGGTGCAATTCCTCAAACACCAGCAGCGACCTTCTTACAGCACTTTCCTCTGTAGACCTCCCAACGCCTTTTAAGCCTACAAACCGTGCAACGACCGGCACGGCAACTCCGAAAGCCATGTGCAAAGTTGCCCAGCACTGCAGCCAAATGCTGTGTTCAAAACCACTAGCCCCGCGCGCAAGGGCTGTGAGGCTAGGCAAGGAAACCCCCTTTATCAAGGAAGTGGAAGGGAACCTTTGAATTTATACCCGACACACCGAAGTTTTAGCACTGACAGACCTCCCTGAGGCCTGAGCGGCACCGCGGAGGACCGGCAGTGCCAGAGCAGACCGGCTCCGATGCCTCGTCCCGCGGTGAGCCGCCCGCCCGGCCCCTCC
>NW_008824243.1:4223188-4237643 GCF_000699105.1 Pygoscelis adeliae
CGCTGCGCGGCCCCCCGCGGCGCCCTCCGCGCACCCGCCCCGCCGCCACGGGGATGGGCGCAGGTGACAAGCTTCCCCCCGCCCCCCTGGGGAAGGGGAGCGTCCTAGTTTGTCTTGGTGAGGCTTATCATAAGGACCCCAAATACCCCCCAAAATAAAATGATTTAAAAAAGAGAAACCGCGGTGGCCGAATATGCGCACAGTGCTGTCATGGGGGAGAGAGATCGTCTTCCTCACGGGGTAGCGCTTCTGCCGTGCTGGGCACCGGCAAGTGCCGCGAGGAGGGGTCGGGGCTGTGGGGCTGGGTAAGCCCGGGGGGCAGCGTGGTCCGGGGTCGGGGGGGAGGGGGCCGGGCTGGGCACGGGGCCTGGAAACAGAGGCAGCATCCCTCAAAGGGCCGGTACAAAGCTATTCGTCTAGCTCTAAAATCCTCACTGATAGCTCCTGGAGGTGTCACAGCAGATTCTGTGTGCACCAAAGGTAACGCTTCTGCCCTGGCTCACACCGCTGAGATCTCAAACTGTGCCTGCTCTGGGCTGTCACCTATTAAGGGTCAGTCAGAGCACCAGAAGTGAGACTTAAAAGTATATGCGGTGACACAAAAGGAAGGGTTGAAAGAACTGCCTGGTTTGGCATGGAAAAGAGAAAGCTGACAGGGAGCTTAAACATGGAAAAGGTTCTTACAAAGAGGATTGTGAGCAATTGTTTTTCATGTCTCTCAAGGGCAAGATAAAAAGTAATCCATTTAGTTCTCAGCAAAAAAAGAAATAGCTTAAACGTTAGGAAAGCACTTGCAAAGAGTAAGGAGAATTTAGTCTACAAATGCATTGCGGAGAAGAGGTTGTGGAATCCCACAGAGGGAGTTTTTTAAGCAGCGATGAGACGATTGACAAGGAGGATCTGGGAGCACTTGCTTCTGTAGCTGCAGAGCTGGAGTGGAGCTGCTCTTCGGGCAGAAATAATACAAACTACAGAAATGTCTGTCTTTAACACTGCTTTGTCAGTCAGTGTCACACGCTGCTGAGGTGAAAGAAAGGTGTATAGGTGACCCAGGCAAAGGAGTCATCTGCGCATTCACCAGCTGCACTCTGCCCAGGTATCCACAGGCAGCACCCTAGCAGGCAGGTGGGGAAGGACACACAGACTGTCGGAAAACCCATACCAACACTTCTGGATGTACAGAAGGATGTAGGGGACACATGGCAAAACCTTCACCCGTGGAAAAGCATAAATGTAGACTTCTTGAAACGTGTCGGTACAGATCAGAAAAGTTATTGAAGGTAAATTATTCCTTTTTTTTCTTCATCTTCTTTTCTTTTTCACTCCTGTCAGATTTTTTCCAAGGTTAATAGCGCTGTCCCATACGGTCCAGCATGAGATGAAAGTCTTGTCTTATGTGTTTAAAATGGCTCTCTCCATTTCTTTACTCTCTTTCATCTCTGACAGACAGCCTCTTTTGATGGGTGAATCCTTCCTCTGCTGCAAAATGGAATACATTTTTGTTAGCACACCAACAAATTCAAAATCAAACATCATTTTAAAATCATATTTCTCACTAGGTGCTAGCCTCATCAAATTAATTCTAGGTAGAGCAAAAAAATAGCTGAAATACTTAAATTTTTAGTGCACTCCAGATTTTCCAGGTGTCTTTGGGTTTTGTTTTTGTAGGAGAAAAAAAGGGAGTTGTAAATTTTTTATATAAATAGTTGGAGCATTTACAGTTTAATTTCTTAAAGATGCAAAGGCAGCGCACAATATGCTACGAGAGGTTTCCACTGAAACATTATCAAGGAACATGTGATGTTGTTATTGTGACAGGTTCTCCCTGTTCTTCTTGATTAGTGCTCTTTCAGTTAGTGGCCTGCCTTTATGTCCTGCACATCCCTGATCACATGAAGCCAAACTCCGCATGGCCCTGCATCATGTGCTTCATTTTCATGAGCATTAGCTGGATGTTAGACATCTCAAAATCAGAGTGGCAATAATATTCTCCATGTATTTTGCCTGGCTATAAATAGCTACAGTAAGTGGGAAACAAAGGTGAATTGGCTTTAACCTTGCCACTTCATTTATTTTTAATAATCATAATGATAAACGCAGTTGCCCTTTCCACCTCTGTCCAATGTATTGCACTGAATGCTGTAAGTTCTCTCATGCACATTCTATTTGCATTATGGAAGAAAAAGAAAGTTTCTTAAGAAGTGGAGGATTCTCTTAGGTCTTTTTACTACCTTTGTCCAAAATATGTGAGCTTAAGCTGAAAAGGGTCTTCTCTGCATTTGCAGCCAGCCTCACATGTTTCTCTCGTCAGTTGTCACTATGGTACTGTGGCAGTATGTTAGGACAGGTAATGCCATCTTTCCTCATCGTCTGCTGGAACCAACTTGCAGTAGGTGGACATTTGGGGGGAGGACAGGACAAAAAAAGAGAGATCTACAGACTTTGGAGACAATGGATACAGATTTGGAGATAAGAATGGTAAGCTTGAAGAAATATACAAAACTGTGTATTTGGAAAACTCACTTCAGTTTGAAATCCTTGAAGTGATTTAGCATTTATGCACCAGCTCCTTTGAATAGTCAATTCAAAAGATCGCTTTTACACATACACGGGACTGCTTACTGGAGTAAACACTGAATAGATCGATACTATTGGTAAGATTAAGCTAATGTCATTGAACAACTGGTGCCCTAATGAACAACTTAGGTTATTTCTCTATCTGAATGAAAATGCATTTGGAAATTAGCTAGTTTGATGGCTTCAAACAGTTTATTTGTCAGGGCTATGAAAACCTTTTTATTCTAAATCTTTACAGCATAAATAATCCATGGGACCTATTTTATCTATGGCATGACATATCTAATGAGAAGAGAGGCAAATACTCTTCTGATACAGCCAATCAATGCCAGCTAGAATCCCTCCTGATAAACCCTGTGATAACAACTTCTTCTATAAGGTTAGGGTTTCCTTTTTCTAAATTGCAGATTGATAGATCTTAGTCTGGGGCATCGCCTTTGCATATAAGCTGGAAGCCCCAGCAAGCCAGACAGCTCCAGAATTAACTCCCCTGTGATTCCTGAAGGCTTTGAGAAATTATGAGAGTTTGAAACGTGTATCGATTTACCAGTGTGGTTGTAAAAGCTATCTAATCATTGGCATAAAAGTTTGTTAAGCTTTTTAAAAGTGAAAAGCAGTTAAATTTCTGCCTTGTGCATTCATCTAAAACAGCATTTCTGAAGCGTGGCTGTCAGGAATGTCATATGACCACCATGCAAAAAATATATACTCAGCACTCTGCTGTATCTTAATTTTAATCGACAAAACCGTAGCTGTGAATTTTCCAAGCCTCTTGTTTATTACTAAAAAAAAAGTGTGAAATCTGCTGGTCTAAACTGTTGTTACGGCAAAGTATAATTCAGCTGGACCTGTTTTCTAAAAGCCTTGAGATTTCAGGACGTCACATTATCTTTAGTTTTATTAATTTCCAGTCTTCTACATCCTCACACTGACATGTAAGGGTGGGTGAGTGGAGAAAACTGGTAGTATTTGATAGGCATATGCCTTAAGACTTCATCTGTCGATGGTAGGATTTTAATGTCTTCCATGCAGTTTAACTGAAGAAACTTCCGCTATTTTTAGCAGGGATGACACTAAAATTAATGCAGATCAAGTGGACACCTTTATCTCATTCCCCCCTGGAATATGAGCCTTTGAATTGAATCCATTCAGTCTTACTAAAGTGGGAGGTATCTCTTATTCCCTTTTAATCCAATTTTGTGAGATACTCACTAAATCCCATTGTGCCCATGATCTTAAATCAGCATGGCTATCCTACTTAATTAAAGAGTTTTCCAGCATTGAACGTCAAGAGCCAAGATATAATCGTCATTGAAGCTTGAAATATATGCTGTTTTTAAAGACATCTTGTATTATCACATGCATAGCACACTATTGTAAAAACTCGCTTATCAGTATAAGCTTAAGTGGAAAATAAAGACTCTAATCTTCTTGATAACATTTTTTGTTAGTTTATAGCCTGCAATCTTACTAAGAAAGGAGATTTGTCTTTACGAACTGCCAAGGATGGTTCTTGCCTTTATCGCTTGCTGCTTTATTTGCACAGGCCACTGTTGAGAGCTGACTCCAGGCAGCAACTTAGGTCTTTTCAAGTGTTTTTTTGTCTTACTTCATTTTGTTGCTAGGGTTTTTTTTCAAACGAGTTTAACATATCAAAATAATTGTGGAGAAACAGCTGATCTGGCTTCCTCAAAAGCGTTCTCCTTTCCTAGGTCGCTGCTCTTCCCATCCTTCCCTGGCCTTCCACGCATGGCAGCTTTGGGCTACAAACCTGGAGAGCCTCGTCCTTGCCCTCTCTGCCTGCTCCCAACAGGATGTTAATGCCTTGGTTGCCGAAAACATATCCAGGCTTTGCATCTCGTGACAAGAACTAACTTTGCTTCGCCATTCATGAAGAGTCCTTCTGTGTTTTCTCACAGTGCTTTGCCATATCTGAAATCTAAATAAATAGCTAGAGAGGGGTTTTGTCAGGCATTTTTCTTCTGAGGTGATTAAAGCCACATGAGATCCAGTTGACTCCTTTGGCATTTTTGTTAAACTGCACTGTTTTGCGTATGAATTTGGGGATCAAATAAGAAGAAAACTAAAACAAAAGCAAAAGAACCTCCTTGATTGAGATGGTACATGTCAAAAGTGTGATATGGAGAACAGGGTGCTTATCTTGCCTGTGTTCCCTGAGTAGATAAACTGAAAAGCTTGTTTGTTTTATCACATCTTATTTGTCGCATCGCCTCTCAAAGTATCTTTCTTTAACCTATTTTAATTCATCATTATTTAGGTGCGTCAAAAATTGCTTGGATCCTTTTTAGCCTTGCAAGGCATCTTCAAAGTTCCTTAGGTCCTATTTTGTTTACAACTTTGTGTAGTTTGCAGAAATGTGTTGGTTCCCCTTTATTCAGCTTTAAAACATGTTACTAACCTGGGTTGTACTTTATGGGCGAGTGGCCTCTCTTGACTCCTCCTGCCAGTGCCTCTCTCACATGTCTGGCCTGGAGCACTCAGCCTTTGTCGGGGCAGCATCATATGAGCCTCCCGCTCTCTCCCGGTCCCATCCTCAGCGCCTGCTCTGCCTGCCTCCTTGTACAGAGCAAGGCAGATTTGTCACAACCCTGCCACCTCATCTGGAACAAGGATGTCAATGAATGGCCTTAAAACCGACCATTATTTATCAAAGTCAAAGCATTTCAGAGCAGATGGTTCTTAAAATAGTAAACAGGCTGCACATGTGACCCATTTACTATTTTTCATAGAAAGACCAAGAAGTCTGGTCTCCCTATCTGCTTCTCCGCAAAGCTTGTCTCAGTTTCTGCTTGGTTTTGTTCAATGCCCAGGATGACCATGGGCAACTGAACTTCTTAGAGACAAGGCACTTTTTAGTTAGCATCTCTGTCTTTGAGCAGGTGACTCCCAGCTTTGGTAAAGCAAGGCTTGCCGTTTGCTGCAGATGGATGAAGTATTTCCCGAGCTAACAGCTTCTCCATCGCCTCTCACTTCTGCCCCTGCAACTTTTTGAGTAACCCCTACTAAATTAAAATGCTGTAGATGTTGTTGCCCTTCTGTATGGGGTAGGTAACCCTTACCAAGGCAATGCTGCAGTGTCTTAGGGGACCGCACAGTAGGTATGTACTTATTTATGTTTTCATTACAATCTATCTTCACAGCTCTTGGTAACCAAAAGTCTACTAAGAGATTATTTTCCTATCAGTCTTATTCCATTTTCATACAGCTATCTTGTACTGCCAGAGGCCTTTGGGGCTTTTTTTTTTCAGCTATGTGTATTTGCAAATGCAGTGTATATTATAATCCCCAAGCCCCGCTTCATGCTGATAGACAGCAGGAAAAACATATACACCACTGGCAGAGTAAAGGGCAGTCAAAGGTACCTCCCCATTAAGAAGGTCATGCCCATCACATTTATCATCTAATGCTCTATTTTTTTTCACCTGTAGAAGTTTTTTTCAATCTTTTTGACAAGAGTTTTCAAACTGAGATGGTGCACCTACCTTTGGAAATTTCTGTATGTAGCCTGTTATGTAGCATGAGTGAGCTTTTGCAGACACTTTCAACCACCTGTTCCAGCATTCTGGGAAGGCCTGGAATTGCACCTTGATAAATTTGCATTTTGATGACTTAGTTTGTCCAGGCTGGGTAACCAGAAGGAAAAAATCAGTTCGTGAAGATGCCCAGGAATAAAAATGGTAATTATCCCTGTGAGACAGGTGTTGCAAAGCCTGTTGATACTAATGAAATCATCTAGCTTTAGAAGGCTTGTGAATTTGGACCTTAAGAGGCAATATTCTATCAAATAGGATGGCTACTTCTCCTTTTTTCTCCTCTTGTTCTGAGGTTAAGCAGATTTAGTAGGGCCATATCAGTTCAGTATGCTCAAATTCAGTCAAATGAGTTTCAGGATATGTTTTCTGGGACCCTTTTCCTATTTTATCTCAGTTCTTTTAGGAAGTTGATATTGACGTGGTGCATTACCCAGGTGTGCAATGTTTCTCTAGATGTTTCTGCACGTTTTTCTGTACATATCTGTCTGATATGCAATATAAACAACTGCATTAGTGTAAAAAATATATTCTAAAGAGCATATCTGGTTTTGTCCTGGTATGTTCAGCTGGTTCCCTCTTGTGTGTTGTTTCTGCTTCTGAATTCAAGAGCACTGCTGGCAAACCCCTAATCCCCGTTGCCGACCCTGCATAAAGCCAGGCTCCAGCTTGTGTACAGGTTCCCATGCTCAGAGGACTCTGCTATTAGGAGGTGACCTCCAGCAGCTGCACCAAGGTGCGTTCTAAGAGCTCACCAGCTCTTTGCGCCTGCAGTGGAAAAGCCCTGCCTTCACTTCTGCCTGTTTTAAATGTTACAGATGTTTATATCTCAAAGCCTCTCTTCCCTGCCCCAGGTTCCTTAATTAACTGCCTATAGAGCCGTCCCCCACTGATGGGCAGCTGCCTTTGGGGAGGGAGCTGTTGTCACCTGGCAGCACACAGGACCAGTTTGAGACAGGAAATTATCCAACTAAAACTCAGATCTGGATTCTTTGGGGTTCACATAAGAAATTACAGAGTGTCCCTTTGCCATCTGCTCCTTGCTGGAAATAATGCAAATTTAAAGACTCATAGAATCATAGAATGGTTTGGGTTGGAAGGGACTTTAAAGATCATCTAGTCCAACCCCCCTGCCATGGGCGGGGCCCCCTGCCACTAGACCAGGTTGCTCAGAGCCACGTCCAACCTGGCCTTGAACACTTCCAGGGATGGGGCATCCACAACTTCTCTGGGCAACCTGTGCCAGTGCCTCACCACCCTCACAGTGAAGAATTTCTTCCTTATATCTAATCTAAATCTCCCCTCTTTCAGTTTAAAGCCATTACCCCTTGTCCTATCACTACATGCCCTTGTAAATAGTCCTTTTCCAGCTTTCTTGTAGGCCTCCTTCAGGTACTGGAAGGCTGCCATAAGGTCTCCCCGAAGCCGTCTCTTCTCCAGGCTGAACAAGACCCACTCTCTCAGCCTGTCTTCATAGGAGAGGTGCTCCAGCCCTCTGATCAACTTTATGGCCCTCCTCTGGACTCACTCCAACAGGTCCATGTCCTTCTTATGTTGGGGGCCCCAGAGCTGGACACAGTACTCCAGGTGGGGTCTCATGAGAGTGGAGTAGAGGGGGAGAATCACCTCCCTCGACCTGCTGGCCACGCTCCTTTTGATGCAGCCCAGGATACAGTTGGCTTTCTGGGCTGCAAGCGCATATTGACGGATCATGTTGAGCTTCTCATCAGCCAACACCCCCAAGTCCTTCTCGGCAGGGCTGCTCTCAATCCGTTCTCCGCCCAGCCTGTATTTGTGCTTGGGATTGCCCCGACCCATGTGTAATGTCAGTTTTGCAGTTTAGGAGCCCGTTACCTCTCTAGGCATACGGCCTTTCTTGATGAGGGGATGTGCATCCACTAGGACTTGGCTTTCACAGCTGATGGCATGGTTTCTATGTCTGCCTCCATCCTGAACTACTCCTGTGTCACTCGGGCCTGTGTTTGTCACGTTGGTTTGCAAGACACTGGCTGTGAAATAGGCTTAGGAAGGTCCTGACCCTTCTCTCCCTAATTCTGTCCCCTGCTGTGGCATGTTAACTTTCTAGCTCTTTGTTTTGCTGCCACAGCTGTTTTGAGGAACTGCAGAAAAGGTTATTTTTCACCCCTAATCTAGTCCGTGATCTGGTTTACTGTGTGGCTTTGCAAACAGGTCTACTGCCAAACAGGGAGGAAAAGGGATGAGAATGAGCAGTGAGAAGGAACTTATGCTGGCTTGCTGCCAAAGCCAGCACCTTGCAAAAGCAAACCCTTTTATTCTACAGGAGCCAGCCTTTAAATACCAAAGCAAATGCCACAATACCTCTATCTGAAGCCAGGTGTGAAGGTACTTACAGGTGATTTCCCCATTGTAGATGGACACTTAAATAGCCAGGGCAGTTTAAACAATGCAAGGCAGCAGCCGGCTCCTCCTAGGAGTGGATATCTTGGTTATCTCCGAGTTATTTCCCCTGCCTCACGTCAGCTGGCTGATTGTTCTGTGCCCAGTCTGGGCTGCTGCTGCCACGGCCTTTATTTATCCTTATATTAAATGTTACACAAGATGTCGGTTATAGGTACAATCTGTTAAATGCATGATCTCTGATGTGTTACCAGCCCTCTCTGTACAGCCCACATATGGCCCATTGTTAACACAGATGTCAGCCCGGGAACAGCTTGCTTATCTCGCTACACCTCAGAGAGTGGGCAGCTCTTCCCTCCCAGCTTTTGCTCGAGTTCATGTGTCAGAAGCGGATCATTTGTTTGGGGCTTTGGGGATGAAATTAGTATAGCAGTTAGGGTGTGGCTGTGGCAAACGTCCACTCATTAGCCTATGGCAACGTGCACTGGATTTATGACAGTGCCAAGAAGTCAAAATAACACGGTAGGGTAGCTCCTTTCAAAGGCAAATTTAACAGGTGCTGTTTGCTGAATCTGAGTCAGAGTCTCAACCTGGGGTTAAATCTTGGGGCTTTATTATCTGTAGAACCTCGATGCCATGTTAATAATTCTGCACAACCACTGATTAGCAGAAATATGCAGAAAATGTTGGAAATAATATTTAGAGTTCTTCTTTCATCTTCTTTCACAGATGATTTCTCAGTTTCTCTAACACGATCATATGATGAAGCATGTGTCATTCTGACCCTTGAAAGCCTGGAAGAACATTAGCATCTCAAGTTCCTTTCCAAACACTTCAGAAATCCTTCTGCAAACAAACACTGGAAATATCCAGAACTAGCAACACATCACAGGCCTTGGGTTGATGTTTGGATGATACTATCAGCCACCGATAAAATAGAAAACTGCAGCCTACGTTCAAAGTGATAACAGGGTCCCGGATCAGCACGTCAAATGTCCATTCATTTTGTATTCATGTCATATTGCCATGTGGTCAGCTACATTGGATAAAATGTCATTGATTGGCAGCTCATTGAGTTTTGCTTCTCTTAGTTCTTTAATGAAGACAGGATCCCTATTGAAATGAGCTAGCTGAGGCTAAGATTCACCTGGGTCTAAGCTAGATGACTGGGTGCTGCCTATATCCCATGCAGAAATGCAGGCACCTCTGGAGTGATAGTCACACAACCTGATGCAGGTGGGATGAATCATCCTCTGGAGATGTCTTTCTCCTCCTCAGAAGGAATCTAGACAACCGGTTTAGACAGATATCTCACTTTTAGGTGGCTGAAATTATGTGAAAGTTGCATATGATGTTTAGTCTCAAAGGTTAACAGGCATTTCCTTTAGAATCATAGAATCATAGAATCATAGAATCATTAAGGTTGGAAGAGACCTCCAAGATCATCGAGTCCAACCGTCAACCCAACACCACCATGCCCACTAAACCATGTCCCTAAGCGCCTCATCTACCCGTCTTTTAAATACGTCCAGGGATCCCGTGCAGAAATGCAGGCACCTCTGGAGTGATAGTCACCCGACCTGATGCAGGTGGGATGAATCATCCTCTGGAGATGTCTTTCTCCTCCTCAGAAGGAATCTAGACAACTGGTTTAGACAGGTATCTCACTTTTAGGTGGCTGAAATTATGTGAAAGTTGCATATGATGTTTAGTCTCAAAGGTTAACAGGCATTTCCTTTAGATGCCTGAAAACCAGTAAGGTGGACGAATACCATCAATGAGTTTCCTCTGTAAATAAATCCAAAGCAGAACTAACAAAATATTTAGACGTGGAGACTCAGTCACAAGCACAGATCTGTCTAGATCTTGCATCACTACCAGCTACGTTTCATATCACTTTGCCGTTTTCAGCTGTGAATGGCACAGCCTTAAATAGGTCTGCAGGTCTCCTTGCTCATTGGGAAAAAAAGGACCCTGCAGCTGTCATATGGCACTGGGATTTGGGAGCCCCCTTGCACTGCCCCACTGGAGAACTTCAGTGAAGTTTCTCTGTGCCACAGTGTCTCCAGCTATAAAGTGCACTGACCTCCTTTGCAAAATGCTTTGTGCTCTGTGGCTAATAAGGGCACCGTAAGAGCTAGGTATTAGCCTCCCAGAGCAGTTACTGAGCATCTCCAGTGCGTGCAGCATCCATTTCCAGTATGCCTCTGGGCCTTGTTAGCTGACTGGTACGTATTTGTCCCTGAAGCTCCTCTCCTCTCTTTGCATCAAAATCAACATAGCACAAAGGCTGTGTGTTGCAGACGCCCTCTTACTCAGTTTCCTACCAATACCTTGCCTGAACGATCATCCTTCCATCAACGCTGACGTGGAGCGAAGAGTATTTCCTGATGAAGTCAGCAAGCCCAGCAACTGTATTTGTAGGTGAATTCCTCTACTGGTGCACACTGCCATGCTTAATCCTCTAGGAGTACTTGTAACCCAGTGAGACAAGGTTTAGCTGGGTGTTTGTAAGCTGGACTAGCAGCAGTAGTAGGTACCAGAGCCTTCTGCATGCCTGCATTACCATGATGCCCCAATACCATGTATTATCAAACTGGTTGTGCTGCTGTGACTTGTGCTCGGCTCGCTCCCCTCCGTTGTGCTAGGCAAAGGTGTGTGTGGCCACAACGTGGATCCAGGCAGGGAACTAGCCTAGCTGAAGTATTGCTATAATACAAAAAAGGGAGGTGGAGAACAGGGTTGCTTAAATTAACACCACTGTCAATGAGGTGCATCGTGGACTGCAGCCCATGCAGTTGTTTTCTAGGTCTTCGTTGTCTCCTAGAGCTGACAACTTCTGGCCGCTGCCTCTGATAAAGTTTTCAGTTCCTTCAGCTGGGTTGTGGTTCCACATAGATTTTTTAATTTCCTTCTTCCAAAGATGTTTGAGATAAATTGCAGCTCCTTTTCCACAGACATACTGAAGGAGACACAGGGAATGCTCTTCTCAGCTCAGCTGCACTGAATCTACCACCGGCAGGTGCAGAGCATCCCCAAGCAGGATGCACTTTGGGGCAGGAGAAGGGGAGAGGGTGGAGACGGCTCCCCAAGGAGTCAAAAAATACTATGGGATTACCTTTCCTACAGCTGTAGCTGGCCTACAGCTGTAGGTCTGGCCTCTTGAAGCTCTGCACAACAGGCAGGCAGCATTACATGTTTCAAAAAGGGATTTCCTCCTGGCACTAGCTCTTGAGTGCGCTCCAACGTACGCCCAAAGCTCTTCCATCTGTATCAGCTCACTGGCAGGCTGGGAGCAGAGCCTTAGGGCTACTTGTGCCTTGTCCGCATGATCCCCTTTGCATGGGGTATTACCAGAACGCTGTTACTCTGGGTTGTATGACCTATTTATGCTGATGTCACTACATTAAATAGCATCATCAGAAGCAAACCTGTCTTGGAAGGACCATGGAAATGAACCATTTGTGCACAGATTGCTGGTAGACATTAGTACATTCTCAGGTATGATGTTTCTGAAAAGACTCAACCTGTATGTTATGTTTTCCGCAGACAACTAATTCATATTCATTCATAGCCTTCTTGCACTGTTTGATTGACTGTGGCTGGATAAAAAGGAAAATGTTTGCTAACTTTTTTTTAGCCAAGTATGCAACGGTATCTCAATTTTAACAGCAAGCATATCTTTAGAGAGCATCTTTTTGTTAAGCAAATTATTATAGAGTTTGCCCAATCTATAAAAGAGCAGTTTCACTGTTCTTCTGATTCTCTTTTACTTTTATGATAATCTGAACATTTATAAGACAAGATATCATTTAGATGTTCAAAATAGAATCGTATTTTTGGACCGTAACATCAGTTTTTATGCCATTTCACTCTATTTTGAGCTACAATTAAAAGTTCTTTTTTAAACAAACTGTATCTAATTTCTGTGCTAAATCAAACCAGGCAGCGGGGAATGTTTTTACTTTTAACTAGAATGTCATTAGAGTCAAGACATGCAAGTACAATGTGGAATTGTAAGACATCTCTGCAAAAAAAAAGAATTGACTGCAAAGTCTTTGTCTACACTAGAAGTGGAGGTTTTTTGGTAGAGAAATGCTGGCAAACCCTCATGAAGAACCACTGCTTGCACCAAAATAAAGAACAATTTTGCCAGCCCAGCAGCATTTGCGAGCACGACTGTGTGGCCGAGAGCTGTGTATTATTGACTCCTCCTTGACATAATTATTCCAGCAAAAATTTTGGACCCCGCTAATGCTGTGATTATGACCTTAAACCAACAGAATTTGCACAGAAATTACATTCATTTTTACACAAGGAAACACTATGCAGAAAATGTGCAACAGGTATTTTTTTCTGTCAAATATTAAGTTTGTAAATAGACCAATGTTCCAGTTATTTTTACAAAACTATATGATGGGCCTAAATTCCTTTACAGCATGCCTTTAAAGGGCCACACATTGCATATATATGTCATGTATCTTTGCTATTTCTTCAGACTTACCATTGTTCTCGGAGAATACAGCCTGTGACAAAATTGAAGTTTTGAAAAGCAACTTGTTTTTTGGGTTTGTTAGACAAAGAAACAGCATATGACCAGTGTCTCTTGCAGTAACCAGTGCTGCAGTTTTCGTGCTCAGCTAGCACAGAAAGGTTAAAATGCATTTAGCTAAATCCTCCAAAAATTGTTTGTGTGGATTTCTCAGCCGTTGATGACCCAGGTCAAAAATTCAGCCCCTGTGGAAGTATTGACTTCAGCATGATGCTTAGACCTCAGGGCCCAAAAAAAAGTGAAGTGTTGAATTCCTCCCCCAGATGGTATTAAACAAATGGAGCATTACCTATGAACCCGGGGAAGGCTGTAGTATCTGGGACTTTAATGTCTCTGGCACTAGTCAGTGTCGATTAAAGACTGAATATGAGCTAAATGAGAGGCACATGACTGTGCTTGGTTAGCTGTAGAAATAGTCAAATATTCAGAGCCTAAAATTATAGTCTTAGATCTCTACCTTGACTACTATCCATGACTCACAGGGAGGCTCACAGGGTCATTCAGCTCTCTCTTGCGTTACTCCGGGTCTCTGCAGCTCCTGCTGCAGGAAGATGTCTCTTCCTGGCTCTGGCTCGGAGATCCGTGCTCTGTGGTGGGGCGAGACCTGAGCTCAGTCTTTTGTGTTACCGATGGCTAGGACCTACCCATTCCTCTCTTCTACCTGCACTTTATTGTGCTTTTTCTTGTTTCCAGCCTCTCCTTTCTCACTCCCAGCCTCCCATCTGCCTCTCCAGCCCCTTCTCCTGTCACACTGCCTCACTGACAATAATAACCTTCAAAAGCTAAAAGTGTTGAGAACTTTTCCCACGTTATTTCAACTCCTGATAAATATGAACATCTCTGAGGGCATTCAGGGCAGGATGCTGCTGTGAGCTGAATGTGAGAGACTGCTCCCCATCCTGACTTGGAGTGTACATCTGTCCTGTTTTCAGCTGGGATAGAGTTCATTTTCTTCCTAGTAGCTGGTACAGTGCTGTGTTTTGGATTTAGTATGAGAATAATGTTGGTAACACACCGATGTTTTAGTTGTTGCTAAGCAGTGCTTACACTAAGTCAAGGACTTTTCAGCTTCCCATGCTCTGCCAGGTGCACAAGAAGCTGGGAGGGGGCACAGTCAGGACAGCTGACCCAAACTGGCCAAAGGGATATTCCATACTACATGATGTCATGCTCAGTATATAAACTGGGGGGACTTGGCTGGGGAGCAGTGATCACTGCTTGCAATTGTATGCTACAATTGATATTGCTAATGCGTTCTCAATCCCTTTGGCAGCAGAGTGCAGGCCACAGTTTGCTTTCAGTTGGAGGGGCGTGCAGTACACCTGGAACCGACTGCCCCAGGGGTGGAAGCACAGCCCCACCATTTGCCATGGACTGATCCAGACTGCACTGGAAC
>NW_008824243.1:4240447-4254718 GCF_000699105.1 Pygoscelis adeliae
GGACTTGGCCAGGGGGCCAGTCATCGCTGCTCGGGGACTGGCTGGGTGTCGGTCTGCGGTGGTGAGTGGTTGCATCGCTTATTTTTCTGGGTTTTGTTCCTCTCTTTCTCTCTCTTGTTTTTATTTTCATTACAATTTTTTATCATTATTATTATTAATAATAATAATAATTTTATTTTAATTATTAAACTGTTCTTATCTCAACCCATGAGTTTTCTCACTTTTACCCTTCCAATTCTCTCCCCCATCCCACTCGGGGGGAGTGAGCAAGTGGCTGGGTCGTGCTTAGTCGCTGGCTGGGGTTAAACCACGACAACATCCAAGTAGGAGAAAGTAAATCCTTCTATTCCCAGCATGCCTAGCAAATCTGCATCTCTGCTAACCCTAGGAAATCTATCCCAGACACACATGAATTGCCTTCTTTGTTTGACCTGTTTCCTATCTATTAAGCAGAAGGGACTTCCCCCAGTTTCTTTCTGGTCTCTTTCATCTTTTCTTTTTTCTTTTTTTTTTTTTTTTTGGCTTCTATACTCCATTATAAGTAAGAATTTCCTAATTATTTCTGATCTAACCGTTTAAAAGTTTCATGTGATGATGACACAGTAAGGAAATGAAAGAAGGAAGATATATTTGTGAATTGATCTGGTCACCCTCAGGCTTTGAAGTGGGAAAAATTTAGGTCTAGGCAATCCATTTCTGATGTAAATGTTTCAGTCGTATATCTGGAGCCCCCATTAGTGAAGGGGCAATCTGTCATAGGCTCTCCCTATATGAGATGCTTTGTGCCCTTGTTCTGTGAAGAAAGAGTTGTAAACACAGGAGGTGACTATTAAATTGAGAGACTGAAAACACCACTAATAATGTTCATTAACAGCAAGAGAATTACTTTTTTTTTTTTAACGTAAAAGGGAAACAGAGAGATTTGGTTTTATTGATATCTGCAAGATAAAAAAACCCCAGCTATTAAGTTTCCAGATAAATATATTTCCTTGCAACACGAGATGTGTAATTCCATGGAAACCAACACACAGACATAAACTGCAAAATGCTTGGGGGCATTTTTAACTTATCAGCATAGGAAAAAGGGAAAGTAAGTATAAATGTCACAGAAGCTATAACCAAAATTAAGAGAGCATGCATTGTGTTTAAATCTTACAGATAATGTGCTAAAGATTAAGTTGCATACTAATAACACACAGCACACATTTTAAAGCGGTAACACACAAATTGGATGAAAAGATCAAAAAACAATTTAGTAACATAATATAAATTATGCTCATATTAATATAGATCTGTATCTGGTGCAATTCCTACTTTCATTTTAGGAGGCTGTTAATTAAGAAACTATGACATTAGTCCCATTTTTCTAAATTGCAAGCAAAACCAAAGGCCGCAGTTGTGTGTGAGAAGGATTTAACCTCTGCAAAATCCCACTGGGCACATTAGACAAAGTTTACTAAAACTGATGTCAGATTATAGAAATAATGATTCTAGCAGCTACTCTTCTCGCTGATGTACTTTGGCAGCATTGTTTCATTGTTAGTGTCATAGGACAGAGTTGCGGGAGCTTCCCCATGGGAATCCCACTGCAACCTCAAATATTAGCATAAACAGCTGAGTTTCTGCCAGGTTTGGTGACCCTGCAAAGAGCTGCTGCAAGCTCACTCGAGCTTGGAAAGCAGCGCTGTCCTGTAAATGACTTGCTGATCGTTTGTCCTGGCCTTTCATACCCCTGGTGCAAGGTTGGAATAAAGGAAGCTGATAATTACATCTATTCCTCCAGATGTGATGGTGGAGCCTGTAGGCAGGCGTGTTGCTTGAATCTCATTTACTCAAATTGATTTAAATTTTATGGGGTCTTTTTAATGAGTAGGACTGTTGGCTGCTGCCAGGAACATAGATGCCTACATGGAAAGGTGGCAGTAATTGTGCGTGTGAACCATGCAGGGTCTTTCCTCACTTTTTTTTTAACTCCTGCACCAGAAAGGTCACGTTTTGAAAGACTTTCCATGATTCCTAGATAGAAACTAAAAAAAACTCTTTCCAGCCCTTCTCTGAGCTTCAGCACAGGTAGATCCATCTAATGCTACACAAAGCTGGGCCCTGGCCCTCTGAGTCTCGACAGTAAGGCAGCAAGCCCCGAGTCCCACATTTGTTCCAACACAGGACCTGAGAAAAGCTTGGTTAGCTTCCAGATTCCTACATTTTCCTGCCTATTAAGCTGTCATACATCTGGGGCGGCTTGATTCTGCAGCGTATATTTCCTGCGGAGAATTTTATAAAGAAACTTGAACATGAAGTTACCTTTCTCCTCCACTTGTCTGGAAAAGGCACTGAACTTCTGATTCAAACATGTCCAGCATGGTAATGTGCTGGGAAAGATCCTCCGGGCATTCACAGCTTCTTCAGGCGCTGTCTGTCGTGTTTAGATTCAGACATGCTGTAATTTATTAACTTTCCCTCTGCATATGTTGTGTGTCTCCAGCAAACCTAGTTTTGGAGGAAAACTTTATAATACGGTTTTGCAGAATGCTTTTTGCAGGCATCTCTAAAATAGTAAGAGTTTCAATCAAAGGGAAGTGATTACGAAGGAAAAGGTGGGAGAAAAGTGAAATTGCTGTAAAGTTCAAAACGTCTCCAAAAATTACTAGCAGTTTTCCAATGCATCTAAGTGTTGCAGTATGAATTAGGTCTTCAAGCAGTTCTTGAGCCTTCACAACGCAGATTTGCAGATATATTTGTTTGTGACGGGCTTACTGCATAATGCAAATAATGTAGCAATACAGCAAGCGTGAAGCATGACATAAAAAATACGATTAATGTCAAGCTCACAGATCCAGTGTCTGCGTGATGCGTCCTCAAAGCGCCCTTCGTCTCTGAGTTACACATTTGAAATCAGGAAGACATAGCCTAATTTTCATTATCTTTGGATGCTCAGCAGTGTTTAATAAGAATGAAACTTATGCATGCATTTTCTCATAAAGATCAAATCTCACTTGGGAAACTTGATAGCTTTTCTTCGGTGGCTCTTAATTCTTTTGGTATATCAGCAACTGAAGAAAACATGGTAGTGGTAATTTGAATTAAAAACAGCAACAACGTTTGATACAGTGCCTTACAAAGTCTTACTCTCAAAATTAATTCAGAATAGCTTGGGCATAAAAATTGCTATGCAAATTGAAAACTGCAAGCCTTAAGCATAACCAAACTGGACATCTATAATGTTTTCACAACCAGAAAGCCTTTCCTCCTGCATGGGAAAAACTTTCCAAAACACAGTAATTCTTTGTTTGGAGAGCTGTGATCCTGACACGAGAACTCAAGACTTTTTAGAAAAGTTTTTAGACTGTAACTGTTCTAGACACGCAATCACAGTATGATTTCCTATGCTGATGAATTCAATCAAATCAATATTGCCTGACCCCTTGGGAGTTCTAGATCTGCCAGGATTCTGTTATTTGGAACACCTTCAGGTCTCTGACAGACACACAGCTTATTCTCATTCATTTTTCTTGCTGTTTCAAAATCCCCAACATCAGATTCCTCTACTTGATCCTGTGTGAATTGAATAGAATTATTGTTGATACCGTTTATGATTAGTATAAATAAATAAATACATTTTATGCACAGGGTGCCAAGTTTTTAGACATGTTCTTCTCTGTTCCTGTCCGCATGCCTGAAGAGGAGCCCTAATTTTCAGAGGAAGAGCCTTCTCAGCAACCCCATTTGAAGTATGTTAAAGATACTTTAGAAATGCAGGTATTATTAATCACTATTATGTCGCTGGACTGCTGAGCATTTTCTGCATGTCCAGAGCCTGTGGCAATAAGGCTCAGATGTTCTTCCAGTAGCAATTATACCTTCAGACATATATATCTTTGTAGTTAAATATACTTTATTATGAACATATATAAAATTAGATCTATATTTTCAGGTGTAGTTGTTTTGGACAGTGATACATTGCAGTGCAGTAATCATGACTTAAGCAAATAAAAGAGATAATCCTCACCTTTGAAATGTTTGCAGAATTACTCAGTCCCTTCTGTAAAGTAAATAAACAAGGCAAGAGGTTATATAGATAGTCAACACTCCAGCCTGGTACAGGGCACAATGGGACAGATCTTCCTAATGCCAGGTACAGGGCAGGTTACTTCTAACAAAGTTGCAGTGATTGATGTCAACTGCTTGCAATTAAAGAGACTTTACCTAGAGGAAAAGGCTGACTGCTTTGTCTGGAGAGGTGAGAAAACAAACATCGTGTTCCTAAACAAGTATCCTCCCAGAAAAAAGAGAGGAAGGGAAGCTTTCAAGAGGCCAATACTTTTGCCCTTGCATTGTAAGGCCCAGAGACCAAAGGGATCAACCCTTTCTGAACCTGGGGCCTGACTTTTTGACCTCCAGAAGCAGTTCAGTGTTTTAAGCTCATCCGAGGGCCCAGATACAGGACGAGTTTGGTGGGGCTGGACATGGAGCTGCATCCGCCCCTTTGCCCACCTGGAGACCTCACTGTGAGCCAACTCATGCTGCTCAGATTAGGGATGATGTTCAGGAACATCTGAGGGATTAGAGATGTCTCAGGAAACGGGAGTTTGCTGTGACTGAGGGATTTTTGAATGTGGACGGACATTTATTAGTACCCCTGTTTGAAGTTTGTTCAGCAATGAGATCCCACGTGGGTAAGAACCAACTGTGAGAAAAGTTACCAATGTGCTTTATCCCTGTTTTTATGGAATCTGAGACTTGTTCAAATCAAGATCCCACAAACGTGCAGCCTTGGGTGCTTCCTTTTCCAACTATCTTTGATATAAGGCTTGGAGGGAAGCTTTGAAGGTGGATTTTTCCATGGCTCTAGCATTTATCAGAAGGGACTTATTACACAGATGCCCTTTGATGAAAATCTATGCACTTGCCAGCTTGGTGAGGGCACAGTCACACATTAGCTGTGTCTGTACCCAGAGGTGGCAGGACAGAACCAAGCTCAGATACAGAGGTCATTCAGCCATCTGCTAGATTCTCACGTGGACTAATTTGCTCTGGTGCAGTCCTGGCTATGCCTCTGGGGCTCAGCTACCTCTGTGGCTACAAGTGAGTGGCTCATGGGCTGAACCAGCATTCATGACTGGAGGAGAAGCTTGCTTTGATGAGACATGGCAGGCCAAAATCTTAAGATGCTTCTTCCCACCTTCCTTCCCGCAGCATCTTTGTTGATGTTAATTTTTAGGTCTCTCCGTGAACACCTTCAGTCACTGTAGTGGGTTGACCCTGGCTGGATGCCAGGTGCCCACCAAAGCCGCTCTATCACTCCCCTCCTCAGCTGGACAGGGGAGAGAAAATACAACGAAAGGCTCATGGGTCAAGATAAGGACAGGGAGAGATCATTCACCAATTACCATCACGGGCAAAACAGACTCGACTTGGGGAAATTAGTTTAATATATTACCGATCAAATCAGAGTAGGATAATGAGAAAATAAATGAGAAATAAAACCAAATCTTAAAAACACCTTCCCCTCACCCCTCCCTTCTTCCCGGGCTTAGCTTTACTCTCAAATTCTCTACCTCCTCCTCCCAGCAGCACAGGGGGATGGGGAAAGGGGGTTGCGGTCAGTTCATCACACATTGTTTCTGCCACTCCTTCCTCCTCAGAGGGAGGACGCCTCACACTCTTCCCCTGCTCCAGCATGGGGTCCATCCCATGGGAGACAGTCCTCCACAAACTTCTCCAACGTGAGTTCTTCCCATGGGGTACAGTTCTTCACAAACTGCTCCAGCGTGGGTCCCCAGCAGGGTCACAAGTCCTGCCAGCAAACCTGCTCCAGCGTGGGCTCCTCTCTCTCCACGGGTCCATGGGTCCTGCCAGGAGCCTGCTCCAGTGTGGGCTTCCCACGGGGTCACAGCCTCCTTTGCATGCATCCACCTGCTCCAGCGTGGGGTCCTCCATGGGCTGCAGGTGGATATCCTCTCCACCGTTAACCTCCATGGGCTGCAGGGGAAGGACAGCCTGCCTCACCATGGTCTTCACTACAGGCTGCAGGGGAATCTCTGCTCCGGCGCCTGGAGCACCTCCTCCCCCTCCTTCTTCACTGACCTTGGTGTCTTCAGAGTTCTTTCTCTCACATATTCTCACTCCTCTCTTCGGCTGCAGTTGCACAGGGTTTTTTTTCCCCTTCTTAAATATGTTATCACAGAGGCACTACCACTATCACTGAGTGGCTTGGCCTTGGCCAGCGGCGGGGGGGGCGACCTTGGCCAGCGGCGGGTCCGTCTTGGAGCCAGCTGGCATTGGCTCTATCGGACATCGGGGAAGCTTCTAACAGCTTCTCACAGAAGCCACCACTGTAGCCCCACCACCACCAAAACCTTGCCACACAAACCCAATGCAGTCACACCCCACTGATTCCAGTTGATGGTCTTCAGCTCCATAATATACAGCCTCTTTGATATGATGTGTGGTTGAATGATTTGCAAATGTGGACAAGGAATGTGTTTCTGCTTTGTTGCAGGTGGCACACATTACTTGACATGGTAACTTTCCCTAGCCAGGATAGGGCCAACAACTTATTCATGGGAAATGCTCAATAATACTCACTCTCACCAGAATTCAGTTGTCAGACCCAGAAATTTGCCCACTGCTGATCAGCAACACCTGAAGTCAGTTCTGTGCTGAAAAACTTTCCATCTAATACTTTAACTGACATTTTCAAGCACTGAATGAGCACTTGACTGCGCTGGCTCTGTCTGAGTGTATTTCATTACCCAAGATAAACTTGAGGATACTACCTGAAAGACACTCATCCCTCCCATCCCAGCCAATACTTCAACCATTGTGGAGTCTCCCTCTGACCCAGAATTTCTATCCTGGCCCTAAACTATCTTCTTGCCCCGTGTGTTTCCATGAAAATTTTCCATGTTTATGAATCCACATTTTCTCATGAGAAACTGCTTCATCAAAACATTCCCTATCAGCTGCAGTTTTGTTTCACTTCAAAGACAAACGCTATGGCAAGACCTGCATGCTGGGAAATTTTTAAGTCAGATGTCTTGTCTTGAATGTTAAAAGGAGCCATGTTTTGGGTTTTGTACACAACACACAATGCCCAGCATTAAGTATTTGAGGTAAACCACATTAAACTAAAATAGAATCAACAATATGCAACATTTAGTGCTGCCTGAACTATGACTCAGAGCCATAATTTTTTTTCTCATCATAAACTGTGGTGTCACCAAAGTGTTGACTGTCTAGAATAGTGCTTAAACCCATATACTTACTAAACTCCCCTTATTTGCTTGCAAATAAAACAGTGTGTGTCTTGAGGAGGGGGGGTGTTAGCTGTCTACATGCTGGATTGTTTGTGTGTTTGTCTGAGTAGGGGCAGTACAGAAGATGTTTGGCTCTGTCTAGAAACCTGGATATGGTTCTTGTTCTGGACACGTGCTGACTCCCATGTCATGTTGCAAGCAGGGACCTGGCCACTCTTACTGGAGAGGCAAAGACAGCCATGTGCAAGGTTACCCATGTCCTCACCATGTCTTGGAGGAAAATATACCTGCCAAGGCATGTGGAAAGAGAAGGTGGAAGCACACCACCATCAAAAAGGGCATATGACAGTGAGGTACCCTCTCCAGATCAAGACATTTGAAATTGTTCAGCTATGTCTGCTCAAAGTCACAATTTTGCTGGTTGGTGGCTGGACACTGTGCCAGAGGAGACAGCCTTTGGGTCACAGACCTTTGTGTCAGGTACCTTGAGGACATAACTCTTATATGGCTTATCTTCATGGAAAGTACTACCAGGATAGTTATATTAACACTCTGACAAAAGTCAAGTGGGCTTTCCTCTTCCAGAGCAAGTTCATTATCCGTGATGAGATAAGGATTAGTGTCCCTCACCATCACAGTTCACGTCTTACTGCAACAGACCAAAATACCTCTGGCTTCTCCAAGCAGTTGTCCAAGGTTCCCTTCAGCTTCAGGCACACATCCATTTCACGTTCGCAGGATTTTCTTTCAGCTCTCACAGCAAAAGTCTTATTTATTTACAAAAATGAAAGACAAGCTAGATTTTGAGATGTGTGTATAGGCTGTAGATCAGTGTATCAGCCCAGTCTGAGCTCTCAGAAATAGTACTAAGCCTGTTATCTCCAAACTGGGCTATATTCGGTAAAGCATTTTGGTCCAGTGTGTGTGCAAATTTGTGCTACTTTAAATCTGGTGATATCACAGCTCTTTCTGCGGACTGTCATTCCAAGCATGGAGCTAGATGTTGAACAGCAGCTACAAAGATTAAACATTTAAAATCAGCAGGTCTGGATAACCTGCACCTGTGATTTTTAAGACAACTAACTGAAGAGAACCGAGGAGCAGAAATGGTGATTTTCAGCATACTGGAAAACTTCCAGCAGTTTCCAGAAGACTGGAAGAAAGTTAATGGCATGTCAATATTTTAAAAACCTGTAGCAGAAAGCTTGGATATTACAAGCGTATCAGAACTATTTGGAAGCAAAACAAAATGTTGAATTATGAGTACAGGACTTGATTTTAAGGGTAGAAATAAAACTGTTTCAAATCAAATTTGGTTTCTGGAAAACAAATCTTGTCAACTAAAATAATATCTTTTTGTAATGAGACTGACCATTGTTTGAGACAAGATTTTTTGGTCTCAAACTGTATGACTGTTCTTATGATCTCGGTTACTACACAAACACTTTTTGGGTGTTTGGGGGGTTTTTTTTTTTGAGCTTGTCATTAACAGTGAAGGTGTGAATGATAAGTTCTGGGTTTCTTACTGTTATGGAGACTGTATGTGTTCACCATTCTGTATGGCATGAATGCCAGGATTGCATTGACTGATATGAACAAACCATTTAATATTAACCCCCGAATGCAAACTTCTACAAACCTGGTACCTGCTTCCTGAGATTCCTTTTCAGATTAAAATATGTCTTTAAAATACACACACATTCAAACTATCAATTACAAAAGTTATTAAAATAAAGGAAAAAGACATAGTACTACTTTTTTTTTTTTTCAGAAACTCTAAAGCATCAGAAATTTCATGCTTAGACTGAGACTGAAAAAGATAAAGAAATATTTAAATGGCATAGCCAAAACTTGAAGAAATACCTCTTGGGTTCCAAAATGACTGAACAGTTCTGACAAAACCTTCTCTCCTTTACTACCATTTTGAAACATAGGAAAAGGTAAGATCCATATTGCTCACCCATGTAAATGGATTTTTGCATAGATGAGGCAAAAACTAATGATAGCAGGATAGTGATGGCTTTGATTGCTGCTGAGCAGCTCAAGTTATGCAAATAGACACATACTGTTTCAACAGATGAGTAAAGGGCAGTAGCAGGTAAGTTCACCAATAAGCCTTTCTTTGGGATGTTCTTTCTCATATATTCTCTCTTAAATAGTCAGACTGTGGCATTATGCTCCAAAACAAATACAACTTAGTCATCTGCTGCACATCAGCAGTACGCATCAGATGTTGGAAAGCTGTGAATACATTTAAAATGCCATTTTACACTGTCTGATTATTAAATAGGATGAAAATTTTGGGATACATGCAGGAAGCCGCAATGACTGTCTTGTCTACGAAGGATTAATTTAATTTGTGGCAGAATGGCTGCATTTCCCCACTGCCAGAGAAAGTGGAGGAAATTAGTATGGTCACACTCGTACTGAAGAGGATGGGAACAAGCCTCTGCATTCATAGAGGTGTTGGGTTTACGTTGGTCTGAATTCACCAGACCTGTAAATTGAGAAAAGGTAAGCGAATCCTTGTTAAAATCCTGTGTAGACTTTCCCATGTGGAATGAAATTGGTCTTATTGCATTTTTATTTAATTCACTGGTGGGTGCAGCAATCGCCTCTCAGTCTCAGCTGAGAGTTTTCACTAGCTGATACCAGTGTTTCCCGTTGTGGATGACCCCATGAAATGCAGCCACAGTCCAATGAACAAAAAGGATCAAGTAATCACAATGTAAAAAGTTGCTGCTCCTTGGCTGAGAGTTGCCACCACGAAGGTGGGAGATGTGGAGTTTATTTCACTGGTCTGGAAAGCCTAGGCTTTAGGGTGGTCACATCTCCAATTCCCTAACTGCTGCCTGCCACCACCTAATGCCAGCCAAAAGGTGCATGTCTGAGATCTACAAACTTGGGTACCTACCTCATATCAGCTACCCATGGGTGTCGCTGGAGATTGGAGATGGAGCCAAATCACTGTTCACTGAGGATCACCCCTTACCTGTGTAAGAAAGGGGTCACTAACCTAGCTGTACAGCCAGGACACATGCATTAGCTAACACTAGTAAGAGAGTCACAGCTTATTTTGGAAGAAAGAGAACTTTTGCCAGGATAGCTTAAATGAATAAAATGGGCTATACTTGCCACCAGATTCTTCTGGTGGTCCCATTACTCCTGCATTGAGGTGTACCCCAAGGCAGCTTGGGGTGCAGTTGCGCTAGTGTTTCCATTCGGATCAGGAAGGCGCTTTTGAACTGCAGCCCCAGTTTAGCGTGCTTTGTGAAGCAGTGTTGGAAAGCACAAGCTGGGTTCTTCTGGGATCAACCTAAACCAGACGGTGCAGATCAGAAGCACGCCCATGGGGTTCCACCCACAAAAGGGGGAACGGACCAGACTAGAGCTAGTCTGAGGTAAAACCTCCATAAACTTTTATATCAGGAACATCAGGTCCTCTGCAACAGAACTGATTTGCTTTGCAGTTCACCCTTAGTGCGCTGCACTGCTGCTGCTGCAGATATTGTCCATGGCCCCACACCAGCTTGGTGTGTTCATCGTGTCTAAATGTCCCTGTGTAAAACAAAATGGCATTTTCTGTCTTCCAGCTGTAACTGAAAGAGCTGCATACCCACATAAACTATTCTGTACAAAAAAAAAAAAAAAACACCAACAACTTCTATTTGGGACAAAAAAAACCCTCTTCAAATAAATCGTGAAATAAAATGAAGGAGGTACAGAGTAGAGATACAGAAGAGAGCAACAGAACACGACAGAGCATTTCTCAGAGAGAAGTCTTGAGTCCCAGCCCATGGAGCGTTTTCTGCAACGGGCTTGCTTATTCCTCTCCAAAACCATCGGTATCGCTGACTAAAGGCAATAATTTTCTAATGCGCCTGAAGAACTGGGTAAGCAGGTGACAAGCATAACATCCAAATCTTTTTCATCAGGAAAATGGAGTTTTGCATAGGATTTTTTTTGCAAAAGTGGCTGCTTCAAAAAATGCCAACATTTTTTGGAAGGCTGTAAATTGGATAAAACTCACGAGATTTTCATTTTTCAGAAGTCTTCAGGCTATGATCACTTTAGTGCTTAAAATCTGGGGAAAATTTTAACCAACAAAACCTAGCATGATTTTCGTTTTTGCTTATGCATAAATCTTACTGGGAACAGGATCCACGTTAAAAGAAAACACAGAAGGTCTTCTCTAAAGTGCTACAGTTTACTACAACTGCCACAAAGTAAATTTATGGAAATTTTTTAAGAGCAAAAGAGGAATGTGTGAATTTAGATCCAGAGGTGAAGCAGAAATGGAGGAGGATGTTGGCAATTTTTATTCCACTTGTAAAGTAAAAAAGGAGTGATTTTAAATTCACATTTTTAACATACCTAGTTTTTAAAAACATATCCATTGAAAAACAGAGAGAAAATATGATGTGCTTCCAGTGTGATAGAGGTAACTAAAATCTAGACACATAAATGCAAAAGCAGACATAGAAACACTATACTATTTAGAAAAAGCTAATCGGTGGAAACCTATGGAAATATTCAAGTGACGTTTGCATTCACCTACATGTTATTAGTTAATAGATACATAATGAAAATTCAGATAAGAAGACGGCACTAAAAATCCAAAGCTGTCGTTTCTGACACTGCTGTCTACCTTTTTAGCAGCCAGGATTTTGCTCATGGACTGTTCCCTTGGCAGACAGAGAAATCCTTTTTGTTATATTTTCTCTCTTGCCTGCTTGCTGCTTCCTGTCTGCATGTGATGACAAGATGTCATTTCAACACACAGCGTTGAGACGTCTGACAACAGCCACTACACCGTCCCAGTTTGAGCTACTTTCACTGCCAGAACCGGGACACCTTGGATACAAAAACATCCAAGCCATGGTCTAATGCAGAAAAATATTAGTCCAGATGCTGCAGGTGTGGGAAAGCACCACACTCGGCTGGGAAAGGAGCAGGCGCCTGGCTGCCAGCTGACATTGCCCACGAATCTGCGCCGGTGCCACCAAGCACGTAGGTCCCAAGATCTTCCCAGCTGCAGTGCGGAATTAAAAATTCAGAGAGGGTTCTGGTGCCACACGTACTGCCTCAGAGGGCTGGGATGGTCTGGCGTGGAAAGCAAGCTTTGTTTTATCTTTCAGACCACAAAGGCAATGACTTCCACCAGATTCCTTGTCCTGTGTCCATGCAAGTCGATGGCAAAATGCCACACGGTAGGATGCTCTTTAGAGTTTTATATTGCGGGCAAAAGTCTCCTTTACAAAAAGTTGTGCTGACTAGTAGTGCTTAATTAATTTTTATTGCTTAACCCATTGTATTTATTTGAAGTACACTGGATTGTCTAGTGGTGTTATTTTTTTCTTAACCTGTAATATTGACTGGTGCAGTACAGTTGCCTGCTACTGTAGCGTGCATAGCTCTAGTACCTCAAAATGTCAGCAGCCCCCAGCAGTGAGGGTACGTGGCAGGATGCGTACGTGCAGGGGTATGAGAGTGTGGCAGGATGCCCACCGCGATGGAAGCAGGGCAGGGGCACTGCAGCTCTAGAGGGGTGGCAGGGGGCACGAACTTGGGTTTGGGTTTGTGGGAGGTAGAATATGCAGTGAAAGGACGGATGCTGTGGAAGGAGCAGGTTGTCCCTGGGAAGGGAAAAGAGGGGATAGAAATTCTTGCAGCCACCTCCTTGACTGCGTGCCATACTGCCTGACTGCCACCAGTGCTGCTGCTTGCTGTAGCCACCAGTGGTGACACCTCAGCAAAATATATCTGGCCACAGGTGATGAAAGCAAGCCACGTCCATTTTGACATTAACTTGTAGTGGAACCTCAGGAGAGTCCAAGGATGGAGCCTGTCTCCCATTGGACACCAGGGCTTGGAAAGAAACCTGAGAGGTCATTAACACCACCCCACTGTCCTAAGACACTTTTAGCTTTCCCTGAACAATTAATCAGAGAATTTTTTCCAGGCACATTGCTAGGGATCCCTTGCCTCCTTTAGCAATGTCTTCTAATGTTTCATCACTGAGAACAGTTTTCCTACTGCCTAACGTAAATCTCTCTTGCTGCACTTTAAACCCCTAAACCTCTTGCCCTGTCCACCAGGGATGAGAGGAAGAGTTTCTCTGTCCTCCTTCCAGCTACTTCTTACACATCAGAAGACTGTTATTATGTCTCCCTTCCATCTTCGCTCATTGAGGCAACCATGACAATAGCAATGTTCTTTAAGGTTTGTAATCAATAGACACGGAAAGAAAAATCAATCAGATTGACTTCTTGAGGGAAGCAAATTCTTTGCCCTACTTTGTAGCAATGAGAGTTCTTGACTGACCAGAGTATTTCTCTGTGTGGGGGGGACAGGGAGGCAGGAATAGCTCTGGACTGTGCAAATTCGGAGGGCAAGTGAACACTGATGCAAAAATATCTATTTACTTGTGGGGGATTTTTTATGGTTCTTTTCTGTGGCAACTGAAGAAACAATTTTCAGAGGTACTTAGCTATTAAGTTTAAAAAGAAAGACAAACCCAACCTCAGAAAGGACTTAAAAGTGCTCCATCACCTTCAAAATGCTTTCCCAGCATGATGTTATCAGGGACTCTAGCATGGAGTCTAGCCGTCTTCACTGGCAAGTGCTTGAGCCTCAAAGTTGCTAAGCCACTATCCATCGTATTTGAGAAGTCGTGGCAGTCTGGTGAAGTTCCCGCTGACTGGAAAAACGGAAACATAACCCCCATTTTTAAAAAGGAAAAAAAGGAAGACCCAGGGAACTACAGGCCAGTCAGTCTCATGTCTGTGCCTGGGAAGATCATGGAACAGATCCTCCTGGAAGCTATGCCAAGGCACATGGAGGACAGGGAGGTGATTTGAGACAGCCAGCATGGCTTCACCAAGGGCAAGTCCTGCCTGACTAGCCTAGTGGCCTTCTATGATGGAATGACCACATCAGCGGACACAGGAAGGGCTACAGATGTCGTCTATCTGGACCTCTGTAAGGCCTTTGACATGGTTCCCCACAACAC
>NW_008824243.1:4255816-4259321 GCF_000699105.1 Pygoscelis adeliae
GGGGGTAGATTTAGACTAGATAGAAGGAAGAAATTTTTTACGCTGAGGGTGGTGAAACGCTGGCAGAGGTTGCCCAGATTGGTGGTGGATGCCCCATTGCTGGAAACATTCAAGGTCAGGTTGGAGGGGGCTCTGAGCGACCTGATCTAGTTGAAGATGTCCCTGCTTATTGCAGGGGGGTTGGACTGGATGACCTTTAGAGGTCCCTTCCAACCCAAACTATTCTATGATTCTATGATTCTATGAGTCAGGAGTCCTGCTCATGCAGGACAGTGTGTGAAGGAAAGATATGGCAATGGCATGTTTTGAAAGATCAAATTCCCCTGAATGAAGCCAGCAAAGCAGACTCAGTATCACCCGGGCCAAGCTTGTGACGCAGTGGAGGTCCTCTGCATTTCACACATCATGTCCTACCAGCACAGGATCTTGCACAATCACCCCAAACTCTTGATGGCAACTTTTCAATATGAACAAAGAAAAAGCAGCACAAAGTAATTACTGTGTAGTTTTGGTTCACACACTCATCTTATGATGCTTAAAATAAAAGCTTAAATGGAAGAGGGTCAGACTGCAACAAAAGCCACAGTGATAAGTGCCATGAAGGGCTACAGTATAATTAGTGTTAGGTTGTATTTGATTCAATAGTTTTATTGTAAGATCATTGATCAATAAAAAGTTCAGAGATTTTATATGAATTAAAGCTTCAAAGTCTCACTTCAGTATTGGTTTTATTTTTTATGTCAGTCATTGATGAAGATGGCATATGCCGCCATGCTAATCAATTCATTATTCCATGCAAATACCAGCAAATAAATTTAAATATGATTAATTGTATTATGTTAATACTAACACAGATGCATGCACTTCCATTAACTTGAAACAGGGTATAATCAAGTAATTAAAAAATAGCTTCTGGATATTGGGAGACTTTTAAAAAAATCGTCATGGTTAAACCATGACAAACACAAAGACACTAAAATTCTGGGGACTGAGTGATGACTGTACAGCCCACAACTGCAACAGATCCATTAACAAAACAACCAGCTTTTCAACTTACTGTTGGCTACAACCAATGTGTTTCTCAACTGTAATGCAAGATAAGAACACAACAGTTATTAATTTCAGTGACTCATTAAATACTAGAGAACAAGTACATATAGCTTTATCTCATCTCTATAACCACCATAATCAATGTTCCCACAACTTGAAGGAACACTTTGTTGTCATTGACTGTTAAAATAAGCTACAGTTGAGAACTGGCTAGGTTTCTGATTAAAATAATCTGGCAAACTGAAGCAAATTAACCCCATAGTGAAAATGATGCAGTCATTTCAATGGGTAAAAGTGGCTTATTGTGTGCAATGCTCTGGTCAGTGCTTAGATAATACTCTGCAGAACAATGCAAGGAGAAGGGTCACAGCCTGTCACTTTCCTGATGCTTTGAGGAATTGCGGGGCATGGGAACATGGGATTTTGTTTGGTTTTGCACACATACATACACCCACACAAATAATCCAAGAAATACTCACTGAAACTATTTCAAAATTGCTTTCGCTGGGTGCTATAACATTGTTTTCATTGGTTTCACTGAAAAATACTAATATCCCATAATGCAACAAATTCTATTTGTGAAGCTTATGGCCCACTGAAGCAATATGTTAGTATGATTTGTCACAACAATAGCCTAATTTGCCTGGTTTAGAAAGGAAAACAATCCTCTGGCAACATGCAAAATATTTTATTTTCCCTATGACAATTACAGCTGTATAATGAAGAAGAAATGTATCCCTATAGCTAGGGCTCTAAACAGCTGTGGCAGATTTGTGCTCGGTTTCACCTTTGACAAGTTTTTCCTTAATCTTGCTGTATCTGTAAAATTGTGGTAATGCTACTTTCTACCAATCTTTGTCTCATGTTTGGACTGTAGCTCTTCAAGGCAAGAGCTATCTCTTTTTATGTGCAGTACTGCCAACTTAAGATGTTTTTCACATCTCTCATGATATTTGATGTTTTCCCCAGCTCTTGTCATTATGTGAGAATCTCAGCATTCATTTAAAAAAGAAAAGTTCCAGTCCTAATGGATGCAGATAAAAGCTCAAATATGGGCCATGCATGTACTGTAAGCCTCAAAGAGCAGAAAAAAAGGGGATAACAAATAACAGGAACCTTATGTTTTTATAGCTACTGGTAGACCAGCGTTTGTCCATTTTTAGTTGATTATTCGTGAACCCTCAGTTTTGGGGTTGCTTCCTCAGTACGTACAGTACAAAAATAAGGCCCTCTTCGCCTTCTGGGCTCTTGGAGCAATGGGAGAAATCACCATGGTGGGACTTCAGTCCTGCCTTTGGACATGCGAGTATGGACCCCTGCTCCTGAGGCTAAGGCTGCTGGAATCAGTTTGGCTCCTCACACCTCAGTGTTTGGGAAAGGCAAATTTTGTTCCCATGTAATCTAGCACACTGTTAGTAATGAGCGTATGCCACTGCTTTGCTGGTACAAGGGACTCAGCACTAGCATCCTCTCAACACCTCTTCTTAGAGTAATTCTGGGTGTGGATTATTTTTTTGTGGTAAGATTTGGCACCATACACACTGTCTGCAAGCACCTACTTCTGCTGCTGGTCCACCTCTGACAACTAAGTGGTGTTCAGCTGATAGGAGAGCTTCTCCTCTGAAGTGAAGCTGTTGTGTCAAGACTCCCTTGTAATTTTGTTCTTGCAAGGGTAGCATCTCCCTGTGTTGTGGTTTAACGCCAGCCGGCAACTAAGCAGCACACAGCCGCTCGCACACACACACCCCCATTGGGATGAGGGAGAGAATCAGAAGGGTAAAAGTGAAAAAACTCATGGGTTGAGATAAAGACAGTTCAATAGGTAAAGCAAAAGCCGTGCAAGGAATTCATTCACTCCTTCCCATCGGCAGGCAGGTGTTCAGCCATCTCCAGGAAAGCAGGGCTCCAACACATGTAATGGTTACTTGGGAAGACAAACGCCATTACTCCAAACGTCCCCCCCCTTCCTCCTTCTTCCCCCAGCTTTATATGCTGAGCACGACGTCATATAGTATGGAATATCCCTTTGGTCAGTTGGGGTCAGCTGTCCCAGCTGTGTCCCCTCCCAGCTTCTTGTGCACCCCCAGCCTGCTCGCTGGTGAGGTGGTGTGAGAAGCAGAAGAGGCCTTGACTCTGTGTAAGCACTGCTCGGCAGCAATGAAAACACCTCTGTATCATCAACACTGTTTCCAGCACAAATCAAAAACATAGCCCCAGATTAGCTACTATGAAGAAAATTAACTCTATCCCAGCCAAAACCAACACACCCTGCTAATCAGTGGCCTTGTTTTCAGGTGGTGCCATCCTACCTGTAGAAAAAAAAACATTTCCCTTTCTACACTTAGAGATTCAAGAGGCACTTCTCCAGTAGCACTGTGTTTTGAAGAAAAATACCCTGAAATGTCGTCAAAATCCAGGGGGAAAGGAAAATGAGGGAGGAAGGAAAGGAAACAAC
>NW_008824243.1:4259354-4260355 GCF_000699105.1 Pygoscelis adeliae
CCGCATCCATAAGAAATGAAAAGAGGAAAAAATACCATTTTGTTTTCCCTTAAGCTCTGCTTTATTCACAGTAGCAACTTCCTTTCCTCTGTGACAAAAGCATGTATGTATATGTACCATTTGGATCCTTGTTCAGCTATAGCCAGTATTTTTCAGTATGGATTTCTCTTGTGGTGGGTTACCTTTCCTGTTATGCCTCGATGACGTTGTTTTTGGCAGGAGATGTGTATTCTTTCCCCTTTGCTACTTCCTGTACAGAGGGGCACTACAAATCCCAAGCAGTTGCAATACCTGCGATACCTGTGTTTTTGGACTGCAGTGTTACAGTTGACTGTGGTTTGCTGAAGAGCTTAACTATTTCTGTGATTTCTGCTGTGGGAAAGTAACTTGAACTTTTCCTGCAAGTTTTACTGTAGATTTGCACTGACTCCATAACTGAGGCATATGCTTCTGTGACGCCAGTGCAGTATTTCTTCTCCATGTAGTACTTAAGCTGACACAGTATGGAAATCATGTCTATAACTTCAGTTTCCCTATCTGAAATGACACCTAATTTGCTGTTTTAAAGAAGCATGAGATCCTTTGAAAGAATGCACACGATGTCTTAAAAGCGAAATACTGATGATCTGTTTTGATTTTAAGCAGCATAAACTCCTCTTTGGCTTTCCCATGTTGTCTGTTTCTTTGCTCCAATGTAAAATTTACACTACTATCTGAATGAAGGATAGGAAAGTGTCTTGAGTACAATGCACTAATAAATTAGGTCATGATACCTGATGACTTCAGCACGTCAGTCCCTTTGCAGGAGAAGCAGAAACAGTGGAAAGATCCTGCACAAGTCCTACGGTCTTATTGTTCACAAGGTAGTGCAGGAGATTATCTGTTGAACAGCAATAACTATTCCAGGTTTCTCGAACTGTCAATGAGCTTCAGGCACCAAGGTAGGCTCATCTCCTGTAACTTTATATCTACAATACAGATATGTTCCTCCTGGCTACCAA
>NW_008824243.1:4260396-4275015 GCF_000699105.1 Pygoscelis adeliae
CCAGGAATTTTTAGGGAGTAATTCATCAAAAGCATTGTAGACATCTGCTTTAGGATTAAATGAATCATACCCCTGAAGTGTTTCTTTTCTTCCAATGAATATGCTTAACAACCAGCTCAGATACAGAAGTTTTTACTGTAGCCATCTACATCTGATCAGATAAAGTCCACACTAGTGGACTCATTTCTGATCTGGAAGGTACTTTAGACCCCACAGATGGGCCTTTCCATCCATAAGCTCCTTTCAATATGGTCTTCCCATCAAGCTCATTATCTTCCCTAAAACTCATGCTTGGCATTGCTTCAGGTGGAAGGCATTATCATTTCCATTTTATCATTACTGTCTTTATAATGGCTGGGTAAATAAGACATTATATAAAACAGATGTCAGCTATTCCTTTGAGATTTGCGCTTTGGACTGTGGCTGTGGCCTGCTTAGGTTATCATTTACTGTGATTTATGCTGAAGAAACTTAAGCTTATCTTCTTCATTGACATTTTGCAACCTTCACCATGTGTGCTGTTAACTACAACTTACCATCTTGGTTTTGCATCGGTACGTCAGCTTGATCTGGCTTTCCCTTGACTTCCACTAGGACTAGATTAGACTCCTGAGGATCACTCTAAATAACATTCCTAGAAGCAATGCTGGACATTTTCCAAAGTGTAATAATGGTCTACTTATTTTTTAAGAACCCAAACCTCTTGTGTTGTAAGAACATGGTAGCAGAACAGCAGGAGCAAGGAAGGATGATTAACAGGAAATCTTCTCAAACGTATTTGACTACCAAGTATTTATCACTTGCAGTTCCAGGGGCACTGCCTTGGGATTTTAACAGGGATAGCATGCAGCCTCTGCATGCGCAGGGTTTTTAAACACTGTGAACACTGGCAGGGTAAATGAGACACTTGCCAATCTTTGTGAACATTACATCAGGCAGCAGTATTTAGAGATAGCTGTACAAGCAACCTCCTTGTTGCTAGTGTCTTACAGTCAAGAACCTCTTCCTATTTCTTAGTCTAGTGACAACTTTCATCCCCGAAAGTTGTCCATCCACATTGGCAGCTTGAGTGCAGCACAACTTCTAAAATGACCAGTACAGCCTGATACTACAACATATTAAGTTCTTTATGGTGTTATACTGGTTCCTGTCTAGGCACATGTAGCTTGGTAGTAGCATTTTGAGTAAAGGGATTGCGGTTCTTCCCCCAAGTTTGCAGTTTTGCCCTTGTGAAAGTTAAATTAAGATCTTTTTCAGTCAGAATAACAAACCTCCTCTTTGAGTTACATTAAGACCCAAAGCCACAAACACAGGCCAGGGACAAGACTACTCAGAGCTAGATGGACAGCAGGTTTTCACTGGGGAAGGATGCATGCAGGTGCAGGAGGTGGATATTATTCTGGTGGAGCTACTTGTTTAACACAGAGGGGCCAAGATAATCAAGGAAAAGCTGCAAAGAAGCCCCACAGATAGCACTTGCTCTGCAACCCCAGAAAAAGCACTGGGATAGACCTCTGCACTGGCTGGAAGGAGGAGTGGAGTGGCCAGCACAGAAAATTTCTTTTGGTGTGTGATTCCTCCATGTACGGCTCCAGAAAATGGGAACTCTGGGTGATCTTTATGAGAGGTACAGCCACAACAAGGAAATGCCATATTCCATAATCAGCTTCTCCTTAGGCTGGATTCAACTTTCAAGACCCAGATTACTGGCAGGTGACTTGTATGAAAGGAGCTAACTCAATGATTGCACACTGTATGCTTACAACTCATGTCATCCCTGATGAAATGTCTGGGCACACAAAACCAAATCTGTCAGGGTGAAGAGACTGAGGAAAATAAAGTTCTGGCTATTTAGGCAATCACAGGATGAATGTGATCAATCAGTGTGATGCAGCCAGAAAAATACAGATGTAATTGTGGGGTGCATCAGCTCAATATTTCTTGTAGTTGGAGACGTGCTTACGCTGTTGTACAAGTGACTGTCAGGATCTGATCTACACTACTCTGTACAAGCCCATACTCAAAAATGCGAATTTCAAGTGGGAGAAGGGCAAAGAAGGGTTGTTAAAAAGAAGAGAGAAGTGGAGCACTCATCCCACAAGAACAGAATAAAAGAGCGTGGGTGGCTTAGACTAGAAAATGGAGTTACGATTGCCCTGTATATATCTGTTAAATGGCTTATCACCAGGTAGTCAGTAAAGAATTAAGAATTATTTAAGTAAAATGGCAATGTTGACACAAGGACAAATGAGAGGAAAGTGATGATGAATAATTTTGAGTGGGAATTAAAAAGCAAGCTCTCATCCTCCAATGCCCTAGTACATATTTCCAGTTGGAGTAAGGAAGCAAGTTGTCTAAGGTTTTTAAGTTGGGCTTGTTGTGACTAAGTGACAGTTCCTAGTGTAACAGACAGCTTCCTAGCGTAACCTGCGTTTGCCTTTTAAAACAATACAGGCAAAAGAGAAAGCTCAACATTTTGTTGCAAGAAGGTCTTTGTCAGTGATGGAAAAAGTAACCTAAAAGAGCAGTCATTCATATTTAGAACCTTGAGGCAGGGACACCCTTCTTCACCTGGACCCCACATTTTTTTGACCCAAAGACCATTGAAGAACAATTTGAAGCCAGACAATTACTTTCTAGCTTCTCATAGATACTCTTTACCATCTGTAAAATTTGCAGGAACCAATCTAAAGCACTTAGTTGATGGCAGGAGCACCCCGGGTACCTGGAGGGTTGGGCTGTGTTCAGTAATCTTACTCCCTGAATGAAATCCTGGCTTCAGTGAAGCCAAGGTGAGTGCCGTCCTTGATTTCAAGGTGGTTTTTTTTCAGTGTTCTGACACTCACGCATTCGTGCTTGCTGTTAGTCACCATGTCTCAGAGAAAGAGACAGAACCTGGAAGGATGATCAAAGGGTATTTATGCCCTAAAAGACAGAAAACATGCCAAAACAAAAATGATGGCATTAGAATGGAGCTAAAGGATTTTTCTTGGCCTTAAAAAAAATTCTCCATCTATCCATGACACTGTAAATGTAATTTCCCTGTGACATACTAAAATGCTCAGTGAACAATGCTTGTTCTCAGAGGTTTTTTTTTATTTTGTAGTTCTTCAGTCTTCATTTATGCCATTTCTCCTTCAAATGTTCTGCTTGGTTTTTGTTTATGTTTTCTATCTTCCCCTCTCCTCCATTCATTTCACCCAGCTGGAGTAAGGTGCCCCTGGAAAGATGAAATATAAAGAAAAGCACCTGGCAATTCAGCTGAGTTTGAATAGTTTAATGTCCTTTCTAGTTTTATATTCTTTATGGTTTAGCCTCCTTCTTAAAAGACATTTCTGACTTACTTACCTGAGATTATGCAAATCTCTGCTGAACTCAGAGCAGCAAGGGTTATTTCCCTGAATAAAATTAGCAGACACTTAATAATAAGACACATTTACATTTGTACAGCACATTTTATCTCACTGGATCCCAAAGCACTGCTGAAATAGTAGGACTTTGAGAAACATTCCTGAGGCATTAATTCTTCTCCCATTCTCACTAATTTAGCTCACTGACATTCGTGGAGTTTTTCCTACTTCATACCAGTGGAAATCAGAGGCAAATCAACCTGTAACTTCTTCCAATCATTTACCAGAGTTAATTAATTAATCCTGGACCATTTATTACCTGATCATGAAAGCTTTCTGCATGTTTTCTCCAGTTGCCTTCCTCCATATATTCACAAAAATATACAATCAAAAAAAGTATCCAAAATGGGCTTTTTTCAAAGCCATAGCCATTTTGCATATAGCCTGCAGGACATAACAACCATCCTGGAGTAGGTTTGCAGCCCATTTGGTTTGCTGTTAAAATTATTGAGAACAACTACTTTTCTGTACTTTGAGTTCAGTCTGTTTTGTCCCTCTCCATTTATTCCCCACTTTCATAAGCATAGGCTCATCTGAACCTGTCCTCATCCTATCCTGATAGTTGATATCCCGCTTTTTTTTTTTTTGCACTTCAAATTGACTTATAGAGAAGCTTATGATGTACACACACATCTATATCTATTAGTTATATATTTGATCCCATCTTATGATATGTACTTTATGTACATTTGTACGTGATTATGATACAGTAAACTTTTAATATCATTCAAATCCGCACTCAAAAGAAAGACAACAGAACTATCAGGAGCTATTGGGCACTCCCCAATGGAGATATATACTTCCAGCAGACTCCGAGAAGAAAACGCTGCATCTTGAATAGCTATCACCATTCTTGGTAAGATCTTACTTTTGTTTTCTAACACCTCATTTCATTACCAGACCAAGTGACAACACAGAAAATTTTCAAGTATTTTTTCTTTTCTTAAATGCAACAGCATTATCCTCTAGCCTGGAAATAAACAGTAATGCCGTCGTGATGTCTAGAAAATTAGCCACATTTTAAACCTGTTTTTCAGAGATTTCAGAGAAAAGGCTAAAATCTGTTGTGTCAAATACTCAGGTAAAAAGACTGAAGGTGGATTATTGATATACCTGCCTGGTTTCATCAGTGTGCTTCCTGCAATTGTCCCTGAAGTCGCCTGAATGTGTGCATGAGGCTCAAAAAAATTGGCAGACAACAAAGCTTTCTGATAAAGATTTAGGTCTTGAGCCCCAGCCAAATGTCAGCAGGGGCCATTTGGTGGACTCTGGTAGGAATTGGATCATGCCTTCCTGGCATGAAAACCTAATGTATCACCCGGCTAACGTGGAGCTCGGCTATTAGAAGCCCTGAACAGAAAAATCACCAGACAGACTTTGTTCTGTGCATTGAATAACAGTTCTGGATGTGTGGCCTTTGTTGTTAGTATGTTCACAAGAGACACCTAATTAGATTAGGAGGGCGTTAAATAAGGCAGTAGTAATCGGCTGGGAGAGCCCTGTGCAGACTGGCCGGCAGTGAGAAAAGGCAGTTTCGCCTACAGTTACCAAGACTACAAGGAACTTTAGCAGCTGGAGTGGAAAAAGCGAAAACCAAAGTGCAGAGTTTAGTACTGAGGTGTGAATTGGTGCCTTGGAGGACTGTGCATTGAGAGCGAAAATGATGGCTTTTTACAATGGCTAATATTCCCTCCTGGGTCTCACTCATCACTGAAATAATTTCTGCCATTTCAAAGGAGAAGATTTGGAAAAGAAAGGCAAAGTGTTTAAGTGTTTTCCCTTGAGCATCCCAGCACCTCCTTCAAAAAGGAGTGAAAAAGCGAGAGGACAATGAGATGTAAGCCCTCGAGGCACTGGAGCTGATGCCCAGCGCTGCTGGCAGTGGTTTGCACGAGCTGTTGGGTGGTGCAGTTGTGCTGCACTGTGTCCCCATGCCCACCTTGCACTGATATGAGTGGCTGCGGTCATTGCTCAATGACTGGTATTGGAGTGCATCATGAGTAATCAACTTGGGTAAAGAAGGCTGTACTCAGACATTTGGGGATGCTCTCTTTCGGCATGCACAGTGAGGCCATCCTGGTGGCACTGGCAGCATGTGGGACGGATGGTGGGCATGGAGCAATAGCCTGCAAGCCTGGTGCCAATGGACAGGGAGGGAGCAGAAAGGAGAGCACGTCCGAATAGTTTAAAGCACTATTTGTCATAAATACCTTTCACATTCGGTCATGAAATGAGGCAGCGGATATGAGACGAGAAACTAGAAATGCTAATGCCATTTGTAAAGCATGAGAAAAATAAATATGCTGCTATTCGACTGCAGCTAAACATCGGCTCACACACGTCTAATTAATTAACATGGCAGTTAATTAACAGGACAGTTTTGATCTGCCGTAGCAAAGCTTTGAAATACAGTGGCTCGCTAAGTCATTTATTTCAGTCAAAATTAAAAGCAAATATTTTTTTATTGGTCCATTTGCAGAGCTCCATATTACCCTAACGGCATCAGTGTGGCATCCCAGTCATCTGAATCCAGTCAGAATTAATTTGAGATTACAAAAGGTAAATAAAGGTTGATCTAGGTCAGGGAACATAACAGTGGCTATGAGACGCCCCCGGATAAGCTGAGTCCCTGGCAAAGTGCAACTGGCCTCTCACAGCCTCTTGTTTGCTGATTTGGGTTATTTCCCTCTCAGAAATCAGAGCAAGACTGAACAAATGAACAACTAAGCCAAGAAGACCTTGAATTAGGTTTTTTTCTCCCTCAGCAGTGCATCATCTAACTTGGGATCCTGTATTTTAAAGGAAACACCACTAGTGTAGCTGAAATCTTGGCTATCCCTAGTTCCCACGACCCTGCACGATAATGCTAGGGTGGCTAGAAAAGTATGGGAAGGACTCTTGCTGCTGGTTGCAGCCCCAGGACAAGTGTCTACAGCAGCCGTTAAAGTCCCCCTTCAGTGGTGAAGATGTTTTCCTCTCTAGGCATGGTCTCGGGCAGACCTGGTCTCCTACAGACCTGCGGACTGGCACCCAGAGAAGAGGAGGAGATGCACATCACCACGGGATGTGTGAGGCATCGTAATTTAGAGAAGGTTCCGGGGCAGGCCACAAAAAAGTGGTTTAAAAATACCTCTGCCCTTTCAAGGGTTTTGTGTTGCACCCACCAGAAGCAGAGAACGGAAGCTCACCTTACATTTTAATCAGTCTTTCCCTCACTTAATTTTAATCTGACCCTGAGTAATGCCCCCTAAGAAGATTCATTTAGAAGCAGATTACAGCATCTAATTTGCTAATGATGAGACATCATCCTCAGAATCCCAATCTTCCGTTGGGACTTAGTAGATGCATCAGGAAATAAGATAAAAATGTCGTGTCCCCCACCCCACCCCGGCATTGTCTTACAGCTGGAGTGCGTGTCCCCAGCCCTGGCTCCAGTACTACCACGGGTGGGAAGGGCCGTGCCTTGCCGTACTGGACTGCTGAAAATAAGCAGAAAAAGCCTGGATAAGGGTATGGTTAGGTTGGAGACCTGTGGGGAGGAAAAAGATGGTTCATGTAGCTCATTGCTCCAAGACCAGCGGGCTCAGGTCAGCATGTGAGTATAGGTCGCAGCTGGCCCATGCAACTGGGAAATGTGTTATGGAGAGACTGATTTCCTACGTACAGATGAGAGGTCAAACGCCCCCGGTTTACAGCCAGAGGGACGGACAGCAGGTTTTTCATCAGGTTTCATGGTAAGGTGTATGGGCAAGATTTTCTGGAGAAAGCAAAGAGGAATCACAGGACCCCCCTGGGGAGTGAAACAGGGGGGAGCCTGGACCACTCACAATGGGGCAGGGAAGGGAGGGAAGGGGCTACAGGGAGATCCTCATGTTTTGCTTAGGAAAAGTGCTTAGATAATAGAGAAGATGTCAGAAAATGTAGACTATCCTCTATATTCTCTGGTTATAAAATGGTTTGTGGTTACAACCTGATTCAGCTTAAATTCAGTGGAAGACTTAAAAGTTTTTCAATTTCTAAAGGGTACTTTTGTGTAATGAAATGAATTCTAACAACTGAAGACATAGAAGACATGAATGGAAAAAAATGCATTTAAGCCAAAGGTGCCATCGTATCTTCAACTTTTATCCCAAGCAAAAGAAAATCTTTCAGGAAGGGCTCCAGACTAAGCAAACTGAGTCAGCATCTCAGAAGTCATATTAAGAGTAGCAGAGAGCTCAGAAGTATTGCAAAAGGGTTTGATCAGCAAAGAAATCTGTGTTCAATAAAAGGAGCATTGCCAAAAGTCAAGCTGAGTCAGACCTGTGAAGGATATTAAAAGACACAGCAAAAGGCTCTCCAGCTGCATGAAAGAACGAGGAACAGGTAAGGAAGAAAACCGTAACAGTAAAGCAAAGATCAAGAACTAGCTTCCCAAAATTGCCTGGACCACACCCTGCACACCCACATGCAAAGACCGAAGATGTTCGAGGAGTGAGAGTGGCCATCCCATCTCATGGCAGACCCAGCCCATGGGCCATACGGCCTGCCCTGGCTTCCTGCCGGTCCCCCCCACCACAGACACACAAGCAAGGAGGGCACGTAGCTTTGAGCAAAGGCTGAAAACTGAATGGGGGAACTCCTACAGTCAAATACAAATGCTCAAACAGAAAAACTCTATTTCCTGGGCACCGCTGTAGTCCATAGCTCCTAAGGTTGGGAAAGGGATGTGGAAGGGCAGTGCGGCTTATAAACTGAGAAACAGGGGAAGAGCTGCCCCTCGCACCTCCTCTCCAGGCTTTTGCTGGTCTGGCACCAAGGAGGCAGGAGCTGCTGCCAGCTCTGCAGGAACAGCCACCTTTGCTACCTCGGTCTCCCTGGCCTCTCTCCTCCCAGTCTTCTCCTCCGAAACACCTCCTGCTCCAGCAGTGCTCCCTCCAGGAGGGAATTCCAGGTGTACCTGCCTCGCGCCCACTCCAGTATGGGAACAGGGCACAGAGGGGTAGGAGAAGGGGTTTTGCAGCCTCCTCTTGTCCGTAGGGGTCTGTAGAAGAGAGACACAAACCCAGCAGTCCTGCAACGATACATGGCACGGTGCCCTTGCTAGTGGCTACCCACCCTGCAGCCCCAGAAGGTCGAAGACAGAGTTTTCTGTGGGATGACTGGGATAAATCCATTTCTTGTGAGGAGCGGGGGAAAGCCGAACTCTGAAGAGGGCAATGCTCCAGGGACTGGTATGTTCCTTCTGTGCCATAGGTGACAAAACTGTCTTCTGCAACCTCTTCTTCTGCATGGCAGGGAAGTCAGGGTAGGACGTGGAGGGAAGGGTTGTTCAGGGTTGTCCGGGTATGGAGGGGAAGTGGACATCTGGGGCTACATAGGGGGGCCAGAGAGATGCCTCCATGGCAATATTGATCCCTTTTTTTGGGAGTCAGGAATCTCCTGTCGCTTCCAGTGCTACAAGGTGGTTGATGGAGCCTCTGAGCACAGCAGGGGCACCCCACTAGTGTTTTCTGTGCATCTCATCCATGCTGCATTGCTGGTCATCTGGCCTGAGGGCTGAGAATCATAACACACAAACATGGCACCATACACAACAGGCTGCCTCTCCAGCCTGCCCCGTCACTGGACAACCAACAGGAATTTGTTGATTTAAAATGTGCTTACGTGCCATTTTACCCCAGATAGCAATACAGCAGACTAGGTATTCTCTCAGGTGTCACAGGAACTCTCAAGGACTTACTTGCCTCCTAGAGGATCTCATGATGCTGTAGTTCACACATGTACCTGGGACAATGGTGCACAAGTGTTAGAATATATTTGTAACTGTTTCTCATTTAATATCCTTCTCATGCATCAAAACCCCTTTAGGAACCAAAGTGACATAAAGTAAATGGCAACAGAGGATTCATATCAAATTGCACTATTACTCCAGACCAACTTGCTAGGGCAGACATGGCCAGCGGACATGCTAAAAGAGGTGAGGAAAGCTGATCCTTGGCAGAGAGAAGTTTTCCAACAGTCTCTGACAGCAGCTGAGTTGATGGAGAAGAGGAAACTGGTTTTAAGATGGAACTTTGTATGTTTCTGAATGTGATCGCATGATTGCAAGAAAACTAATTGAATGGTTCAGGCATCCCTTCCTGTTCTGTGTCCTGCATTGCAATGTATGCCAACACCAAATAGTGAGAACTGCTAAGATCCGCTGATAACCCCATCACCACCTGCTGGAGATTTTCCCAGTTTTTCAAAAAGCCATGATGACCATTTATTAAGCCAGGGATTTGGACGAGATGCACAGTGGATTTGATGTGGTTCCTAAACTGTGCTTTAACATGTGCTACAATTTGGTTTTTAACCATTTGTTTCAGGTAAATACCTTTCCCATGGAGAAAAGTTGTTGCATAGATCTCTACGGCAATTATGGCATGGCCTGGACCTGTACTGCACATAGACAAGAAAACTTGGCTGACTGATATGAAAATAGGTAGGACAGTTTCTAATGTGAGGGAAGGTGTTGTTTGGGGAATTTAACAGGAGATTAACAAATATGGTTCGGCTATCAAATATCCACAAGTGCCATTAAAAAGGACTCACAAAGACCTCAGGTTTTGCTTCAACTCTATATATGAAACTACAAATATTATACTGTACAATATTGCTAAGTAACACAGATTGTGCCTATGCAATAACCAATTACTTAAACTGAAGGAGAAAGAGAAAAGGAAATGAAAACTTATTTTAGCTATCTACTTGCAAATAAAAATGGCATTTCATATAATAAACTTCAGGACTGCATTACTGAAAAAAGGCATCTAAAAATGTCACACTTCTATTTCACCAAAATAATAAATGTGGGTTGGTATGGTATCTTTCACACTGAGGAAATTCCTCATGGGTTTGCATGATGACACATGGATGCCTGATCAGTTAGTCTGTAGCAAATTTAGCTATAATACATTCACCTCTACTCACAGAGATATTTCAGTTTTACAATCTAAAGGAAAAAATACAAAGCTAGGCATCATATCAGATTTAGAAATCTGTCTGCACTTTTTTTGCCTAAAGAAAGTCATGAGCTCTTCAATATTGACTTTTGTGACTTCCCTTTGGAGGAAGAAGGATGTTGTGGAACTAGGTTTGAGTAAACTGGAAATGGGCTTGAGGAAACAAGCCAGATGAGTTGGGGCAAGAGGAGAAATTCTCCTCTGTTGTCATTAATTGAGATGGACTTCAACTAGCAAGAACTGAATGACATTTACGTGTAATTGGTGGCAGCTGATGGCCATCTGCCTTAAGGGAAGGACATTCAAAAGGAAGTGCTGAAGAATTTCCAGGAAGAGACAAGCACAACATTGCATACTTACATTCAAATCACTCTCTGAGTTCATACAACAGCATTTAAGGTGCAAAGAAGAACTAGTCTAACCCATCAGAGATATTGAAGTATCCAGTGCCTCTCTCTCAAATAATCATAGGGTAACAAGGATCAGTTGTGATCATCTGGCCTGGTGTCTTGGGGAACCTACAAGACCAAACTACCAGACCTTTTCAAGTCAGTTCTTGTTTGAACTAGAGCATCCCTTTCAGAAAACAGGTACTCTTGATTAAAAATAAAAATAAAAATCTTATGGTTGGTTTCACTGATCCTCTGACAAGGTTTTCTAGTGGTTAATCACTTTCACCTTTAAAAATCTGCACATTTCAATACTTACCAAGTTGACCATCAATTTCCTGCCACTGGATCTTATTGCGTATTTATCTACTAGTTTGAAGCCTGCTGATGAATGTCAAAAGCCACATTCAGCTTTTGCCAGTGCCACATTTCCCAGTGGCCATGTACAAATTGCCAGAAGTTGCCCAAAACCAGCCCTAGTTCACAGCAAAGTCCCAACAGGAGTTTCTGTAAAGCATCTCCTACCTTGTCTTGGCAGGTTTAAGTGACCCATAAATGACAGCAAGGAACGTAACTTTATCTGCACCACCGGGGCAGCGAGACACTAGCTTCAAATCCCCACCCTGTTTTGGATGACAGACATGCGTCCACATCTCCCACACTAACCACGAGCAAAGGGTGGCTGGAGCAGGCTTTGCTCAGCCTCTTCCATTGAAAGGACTGTAGTTTGACACAGAGGGGTGTGCAGCCCTGTGGGGAGGGTGCAACCCCTGGTGAGGAAGCTGTCTCAGGTCCTAACCTCAAGGATGCAATAAGTGCAGTTCCCACAAGTGTTCAGGGATGTGCATGCCAAGCCTTGCAGCTGCAACTATTGTTTTACATATACTGTGACGCTGAGGCAAGCTCTGGGAGGTGGTTTAGCTCCTAAGTCCTCTTGGCAGTAGCCCTGGGGGGCCCCAGCAATCACTGAAATACACGACCAAGTGAAAAATTGCTGAGGCAGGACAGCAAAAGGAAGGTACCAAACAGCTTGTACAGTAGCTTTAAAAAACTTGGTTCTTCTTTAAGCTCCTAAAGGGGAGCCTGATAAAAGCCACAAGGAAATATATATCCAGCACTTTCATTTTTTAAAAGCAAGAAGCAGCATGAACTTTCCCAGGATCAATCTTTGGTGTGTCTGTTTGCCCCTCGCTAATGCGCACTTACGGGTCATGTAAATGGCCCTGACGCCCTGTGAAGTCGCCAGCCCTCCCACGTCCCAGTGTGCTAATGTCAGGCAGAAGAGATGGCCCTTCCTTGCAAGGGTCTGGAGGACCACTCCAGGGCTGCCATCGCAGTCTAAGAACACTATGGGCTGTGGAAACAGTTTGGACCCTTGTTCTGGGTCTTGGGAAAAGCCTGGGATTTGGTCAGCCATTACAACACTGAACATTGGGAAGCTTCAGTCTCTGTATGGATTTAGCCCCCTGTTAATTCAATATAAAATTTGCCACAGGAAATGTGCTTCTGGAGCAAACACTGTGTGCTTTTCGCCAAGCCAACAGCGTAACATTGTAAAGAAAACAGAAATCTAAAAATAGTCTTTTCTCAACACGTGGCATAAAATCTTTCTTCACACATGCAACAAAAATTATTAGAGCAATTTAATGAGGAACAACAAGGGAGGGGACAGACGCTGGCAGGGACAGTGCAGGACATGTGCAGGAATGGTATGGGAGATGGGGAGAAGGGGAGATGCAGGGACCCTCTGGCCGTTAGACCATATTGCCCTCCTGGACATGGAATTGAATCTTTTTCTGCCTCAGAGGTGTGCAGATGGCAGACAAAATCTTTCACCTTAATGTAAAAACAGAAAGAGGATAGAGGATTTGCTGTGGATCTAAAAAGGTCCCAACCCCACTGGTAAGAGTCGAGACTGAGTCACATCATGGAATTAATTTTTTTCTGTGGTTTGTCTGGAATTTTTTTGAGCGAAAATAGGAAATGGCTTTTTTTCTTTAAAATACCACATTACAAAAAAGATAAGTGAAGAAATTAGGAAATGGGAAAATTAAGAGTTCCTGTACAGCCTTCATTTAACTCCCTTTATGCACATATGTTATAGCTTGGTCTCTACGACACTTTCTTTTCACCCCACAGGGCCCGTTTCATTCATTGAAGATACTGGAAAGACATACCGTGAAGGAGACAGCGGTTTACAGGCAAAAAGGACAGGCTTATAGTTGAGGCAGTTGAATGTTACCCTAGAGGACTGGGGACTGAGCCTACAAAGGATTTAAGCCTTGTGCATACCAACCTCATCCATCCCCCCTCGACCTGATGTTTACAGCATCTCGGGGTTCACCCAGAGCCTTGCAGAACATCTCAGTGCCCCGTGCCGGCAGCAGCGAGGACAACACAGGGGCGTCCATCCCAGGTAGGATCTCCTGTTTCTCCAGGAGTGGGCACTTTGGCTTCCTCCTCTCTGCTGATTCATTGCTGCCGCTGAGTCGCTGCACCCCACCATCTCCAGTTTCCCTGAGGCTCACCCTGCCTTTTAAGTATAACACACATTTTGGACCTAAGGCTAAGTTTTCAGGACTAATCATTTTAATATTAGAAACAGAGATTCCAGGATCAAATCAGGGGTAAAACACAGTACTGTTCTGCAGTTAAAAACACTCTCTGTGTGCCATTTCAGTGTGTCACCACAAAGTCCTCCAACGTGTCCAGGCTGCAGAGATGGGAAGTGAGCATTCCCACAGCCATTCATCTCCTGTCCTCCCCTCTCCCTGCCCACCTCCTCTCGCCTGAATCATTTATCTCCATCCTACCTCTTATATTGCACTATTTTGTCTTCCCGCTCCTAATTTGCTTACGCTGCAAATGTAAACTTAATGACTTGAACCTTATCATCCCCTTTTATTAGTACCCCTCTCCAGGATAAGGTGACATAACACACCTTTTGAAACCTTTATTAAGTTGCAATAATATGTGGCATATAACTGTGAAACATATTCATCGGACAAGCTTTCTGTTAACCCATGAACCCCAGTGTATTCTCAGCGAGACCCATATGGACACAACATAGGTGCAGCATCAAGGTGTTTTGTCCACACTGCCTGCCCCTGTTTTCACTTTAAAGATTTTGACATCACAGCTACCATAGTAAACTGGGAATTGAGGTAATTTTTTTAAGGAGAGGCACTGTAAACTTGTATTCATTAGTATTTATTAATAATTTTCCATGAGGGAACTAATTTCATATTCACTGCAGAGTCTGAAAAGTACACAGTAATTAAAAGATGGAAAGGTTTGCACAAGTATCTACCTTTTGGAGACTGAATGCGACGTGGGTTTTGTAGGAAAAATGATCTGATCTCCTAAGGACTGTGTCAAGATGCATACTTGCAAGAAGACATGTTAAGACTGCCTGAGGCGCCTTCTTTCAATCATTTTCTGTTCTGTATTCGATTACACAACTGTACCATTCCTGTAACTTACAAGTAGCATTGAATGGATTCTAAAACACTTATTTCCAAGAAAGGAACATTTAGAGAGATTCAGGTGCCTAAATATAAGAAGAGCTGTCTAATGTCATTTTAGATGCTCTGAAGAAGCCCGTCTGGCTTGCAGCTGCTGCTCCAGCAGGGCACAAATCCTGCCATAAATCCTGTGTCAAAGCTGCCAACACATTTAGATGACTCCAGCAACTGCCGTCATCTCCAAAGGCATTATGTTTAGGTACCTGAATTTCCCCATTTAAATTATATTTGAACACTGAAAACAGAGAGTCATCAGATAAACTCAGATATAACTTCAGCCAGGATTTCCTAGCCACAGTGCACGATTACT
>NW_008824243.1:4275032-4288364 GCF_000699105.1 Pygoscelis adeliae
TGCTTAGTTTTGATTTTATTGCCTCTCAGGGCCTCCGGGCAATTCTGGTGAAATGGCTGACAAATCAGAAGCGGCTGCAGGAGCGTAGTCTGAGGAAATACTTATCCGCGTTCAGAAACCGGCAGATGCGGCGTTTCCACTCAGCCCACTAATCCTCATGTAGCAGAGGGGGTTAAAGTTGTAAATGTGCAAGTGCTGCCTCTTCTCACCCTGTTTGCTGGTTTATGCTGGTTTGGGGATTGGGTTTTTGCCAGAAATTCATCCCTGAAGTAGGCATGACTTGCAGTGACAGAGAAGGGAAAATGCTCCCACAGCCTTAGGGCAGGAACGGGAACAGGCAGAAGAGATGACAGGACTATGCTAAGGTTACACAGGTACCTGTGATATTATTCCCATCAGGCAAATCCAGTCTGTGATGCTGTCTTTAACAGGGTGCAAAGAAGCCTGTGTGGATACTGCAAGAACATTGCAAGCTCAAAAAACACATGCTGTCAGAAGATTTAAGGTCTCCTAACGAATTTCCTTAAGCTGGTATGTGTTCTGCAATGTCTATTTTAATGGTATTTTCTGGTTGCAGAAATAACCTTTGGCATGCATTCTTTAGCTTCTTTGCAGATAGAAACTATGCTAAACAATTTTCCCACCTAATTTCAATGGAGTTAAGTACCTAGACATTTTTCTGCATTTGGCCTCCAAACCCTGTTTACATTAGAAAATGTTTAATATTGTTTCATAAGAGCAGGACATCTTCTTTGCTGTGGGTCAGCTTATGTTCAGAAAAGAGGTTTTGTGTCAGTCCAGGTCGTATTATTTTGCCAGTCAGAATAAACTGTACTAGCAAAAGGCCTGTTTTAATATGGGCTTATATCTACAGTAGAGTTTTCAGCACCATTCTTACGTTAGGATATGATTTTTTTTCACATTTCTATCTGACATACATGCAGGCAACAGCTTGTAAGTGCAGCTTAGACCAAGCAAGGTGAACTTTGTTCAGCTCAGTAAAGCGTTAATACCATCACTAGCAACAGGCTTGAGAGAAATATATTCACCACTGCTAGACATCAGAAAGCTGTTGAGACAGACTGAGCTATTCCAGATGCTTACCTGGAGATATATTCAAGCTACTCTGACCATCGCTACCTTGTGAAAATCAGTTTTACTTAAGGTCTCTCTGTGTGGATACTCCAATGGAGAGACACCCCACATTTCCAACCACTTTGTGAAATATGGGTCAATATTATTGATATATATTATAATATATCCATATAATATTATATGGATAACAATATATCTTAGAGCAAGAAATACCATGTTCTGAAAGTTCACCATTTTAAAAATGTGTTGTCTATAAATACGCTTACATGCTGTGAGTAACGATGTTTTCTTCCTCCCATGTCCTGGTTGCCTTCTGCATTTAGACCATGGGATCCTCCGAGTAGGGTCAATCTTGTGTTGTTGTTTTTTGTGCAGAGTGGCCTTTAAGTTTAGCTGTTGCGATTACACCCCAACGTAAACCAAACTGCAGACAAGAATATTAGAGTAAACATGACAGACAATCCTTCTGTGTAGGAACTGTAATCTCCCCTTCCCTGTCTCAAAAGCACAGCGCACAGCCCAGCACATGTAGGCACCAAAGCTGAAAAAGAAAAAAATGCTCAGTTCCAAAATAGTTCAGTTAAATTTTTTTATTTGTGTTTGCCATGGTAATTATACACTTAACAGGGTAAGTTACAGTCTGGAAGGTTGTGCTGCAGATGAAAAAGGCAGCATCTCAAAGTCACAGAATATGGTGCCCAAAGACATAGGTGCAAAGATTTAATTCCTTTTTATTCCTTTGTTCTGTGATATGTTTTTATGCTAGCTTTATAATCTCTCCATTAAGAGTATCAAACCCTGTTAGCTCTCTTTCCTTTGCCTGTCATTGTAGGGTTGCTGCTGGAGCTCAGAAATTAGGGGAAGGACTTGGGACCCCTATTGGCCTCATTCCTACTCCGGATGGCGAGAGGACGGCAGGAGAAACAGCTCTGCTCCTCTGGCCGCCCTCACAGGACCTCCTGTGACTTCTAAGAAATTCCAGTCTGCTGCATGCAACTTAGGTTATTCTGAGAAAAATATAAAAAGATAATTTTTTATATCTGCATCAGATAGTGTTATTTGTATATGTGTTATCTGGCGTGTTTTCCCCTGTTGTTCTGTGTGGGTCTTTCACACAACAAAAAAGGCACCTGAAAAAAGACTTCAAAGAAAGGAAAATATAAAGCCTCATAATTTAACAGAGGGCTTCAAAAAGAGGTGAGAAGCCAACAAGCTTAAAATCTGTTTGTTTTAATCTCCTTACTGCTTTCATGACACAGGTCTTAAAATAACTATAGGCTCGGTGACTTTTTTGTTCCAAGATAAGAGCCCAGATTTGGTGCCTCCCTGTAAACAGGGCAGAAACCATTGCACCTGGTTCGAGCGGAGCCATCTTTCTCTTGGTGTGATCATGAACCTTATGTGTCCTAACCTCAATATTTACAATGTTTCACCGCATGCTTTCGTATTGCACCTATATCTCCTTTCTTTCAAGTCCCACATTTTAAAGATCACAGCTATGTTTTCGTAAGAAAATCTTGAAACCTGTAGCCTCCAGGACATGCCTGACCACATGGCAAAATACAGCCCTGTTAACAGTAAGTGACCTCTCTTCTGAGCCTTCAGAAGAGAACCAGCAAAAAGTGACAGACGTATTTCAGGGGCCAAATCTGTCCACATACTGTCCTTTTCACTTCGGTCATTCCTTACTGAATGAGAACTTGAATTTTGCTTCTTTATAACTGCTCTTCAACTGCATTTCTTATACCATAATTCTGCTTTACCTACACCGTAAGCTCTTGGAAACAAGGATCACGTTATATCATATGCTTGCACTACATCCAGCTTGAGGGCTAACGCACTATTGCTATGGAAAAAAAAAGTGTTAGGAAGTTAGAGGAAAAGCTCACAGAAGAGCCCCTTTTTATACTAAGGACATAGGGAAGCAAAGCTTACAGTATCTATATTTGAGTTTTAAAAATAAAAAGAAGAAAAAAAACCCCTGAGTTTGTTTGCATGAAAAATCAACGCTGATCTACAGCAAACTGTCTGTTAGAAACTGAGGATTTGACCTCAGTCTGACACACAGTGGAGAAATTTGCAACACTAACAGTCATTTGACTCTTATAACACACCACGCTGTGTTCACCCAATCAGCCCAGATAAGAGGAAAGTCTCCCCAGTCTTATTTCTTCCCTTTAATTCATCCCTTTCATCTTATTTTTTGCAAACCAAATAGCATTCTTGCATATTCCACGCTAAATGCGCTTTTGCCTTTAATGAAATGGGAAAGGGAGCTGCAAGAATCTGGGACTGGCCTGAAGATGCTGTTTCTATTACACTCATTTAGTCTTTCTAGGACTGAATGGAATATTCCTATGACAATGTACTCTTTAAACTGCATTAATTTCTTCAGCTACATGGTAACGGCTGATGCACTGACAAATAGACTTGGTTGGAGTAGGCAAATGGGATCTGTAGCAGAAGGAAAAAAGAAATCTCAAATCCAAGGAAAATAAAAGCCTAATTCTGGTCTATGCATTGACAGGATGAACCTGAGCTCAGATCAAAAGCATTTCTCTGAATAAGCCACTTTTGCAAGAGCACAGAGCTTGAGACAGAAAAGAGGGAACCAGCTGAGAAATGCTTCCAGAATGAGAAATTCCAGAATTCCAAAGATTTCTTAAATGGAAAATAAAACTTGTCTGTCCAACTGGTCCTAGGTCACCTGCCCAAGTCCAGAACAGGTACAAAACTGTGCTTCTTAAACAGCTGGTCTCTAACCATCTCAGATCCTTTCCTTCAGACAGTTGCCCACACTAAAGAGGAGGAAAATTGAGAGCTGACTGGAATGGACTGTATGAAAATGTAAAACAAACAACACCTCTGTTGTGCTTGTCACTGCAAACGTTTCTCTTCATTTGGCCATTGCAACTAGTCTGAAAAAGTACCAGTATAATTGATGTATTATTTTTCATAGGAATCTTTATTCATAAAGCATAAAAATGCTATGATTTCATAGCATTTCCTTAAACCCTCAGGTATCAGGCCTCCCAAATCCCATCAAACTGACCTAAAATCATGAAGCATGCTTAAAATAACACATTTTGGATTCTTTTTATTTGCCTTTTAGATCTGATCTGATCTTCTAGGTGAAATCACTTCATGTTTTACATTTCAAAAAAGCTGGAAATGTTATAGAATCTTTATTCCAAGAATATAAGTTTTAAGAAATGCATCAAAAATCATGAAACTTTAAATTAAAACATGAGACTTGGCAGCAGTGGTGAGGAGTAATTCACTCTTCCAAGCACTTCCTCACCCTTTCAAATAGAAATTGCTAATCATGAGAAAAAAATTCATAAACGCGAATTTGTAAAGCACAGATCAAGCCAGCAACACATAATTAGCTCTTCTCTATTTTTTTTTCCACATTTAAGCCAAATGTAACATTGTCGTGGTTTACCCCCAGCCAGCAACTAAGCCCCACACAGCCGCTCGCTCACTCCCCCCCGGTGGGATGGGGGAGAGAATAAGAAGGGTAAAAGTGAGAAAACTCGTGGGTTGAGATAAAGACAGTTCAATAGGTAAAGCAAAAGCCCCGTGCACAAGCAAAGCAAAATGAGGAATTCATTCACTCCTTCCCATGGGCAGGCAGGTGGTCAGCCATCTCCAGGCAAGCAGGGCTCCATCATGCCTAACGGTTACTTGGGAAGACAAACACCATCACTCCGAATGTCCCCCCCTTCCTCCTTCTTCCCCCAGCTTTATATACTGAGCATGACGTCTCATGGTATGGAATATCCCTGTGGTCAGTTGGGGTCAGCTGTCCCAGCTGTGTCCCCTCCCAGCTTCTTGTGCACCCCCAGCCTGCTCGCTGGTGGGGTGGTGTGAGAAGCAGAAAAGGCCTTGACTCTGTGTCAGCACTGCTCAGCAATAACAAAAACATCCCTGTGTTATCAATGCTGTTTTCAGCACAAATCCTATACCAGCTACTATGAAGAAAATTTACTCTATCCCAGCCGAAACCAGCACAAACACTAATTTCGCTCATCTATCTCCCGTTTTCTGGCACTGATGTGAAAATACATGTGGGGAACAATCCCAGCTTAGCACCACGATACCCTTGTCTTGTCCAAATCTGTGTTAAGTTCAGCAGCAACAGATGACCTAGCTGTGTGCATATAAATTGATCCAAGTCTATTGTCTTCTTTTTCTGTAGTTCTCTCCCATGTATTATGCAAAAATTAGCAGGCAGATATTATAATCAGCGCATTAGTCACCAAGCAGACACCTCCAATTTCCTTGTAGCCTCCCAAAGTCACATTCTGCTGCCATTCTGTACCTCAAGTATTTCGTGGAGTCAGCATCTCGGTGTGGGTACAATGAACCAGGACAAAATGAACATGCTACAATACCACAATGAATGACTTCTGCTGATCCTCAGGTGCACAGGCGTTTCTTTTGACTCTTTGCCATCTGCATCAGAGGAGAAATTGCAGGACCCCTGCAAGGGTTGGAAGGATTGTTAATAGACAAACATCCTCGCATGGCCAGTGCAATTCAGCCTTTCTAATGGAATTCAGCCTTGTGTTAGAAAGTCTGGACTTCACTGCGTAGTATCTCCTTCTTGCCCATATACTCCTAGACTTGCTGGCAATGTGAAAACTCAGAGTCTACCCACAGTTTTTACTGAAGAGTTTCATTCTGACAGAGCTTAGGATTGGTGATAGCTGAAGCTCCAGTGATTTTGCTACTGCATGATGCCAGCACAGCATTCGCCAGTGACTTCCTAACCACATGCTGCTTCAAGAATTTCCTAGAGTAGCCAGGAGAATGGCAGGCTGGGGCAAGGAGGGTACAGCGCCACAAAGTCAGGGGCTGAGCACTCTGGAAATCTGGTAAAGTCTCTTCCCGCCTTCTGGCATCGGCTGGTGAACCTTGTCACTGGCATGGCAGAAAACTTCACCCCATCAGCTAGTTGTGGTACCCACCCACGGGAAGTCAAATCATCAGACCTACAGCCAGAGGTTTTGGCTGCCAGAAGTAAGACACCATGCAGTGGTTGCCCCTACTTCTTGCATGAATTCAGCTGCTCTTCCTTTATGGAGGTACTCTCCAGGTGTTACTGGAATGCTACTTCCCATGCCTTGGAGATGCTTCTCCTCATCTCCAGCTATAAGCCTTCTTGCCAAGGAAAGAAGCAGAGCTGAACACTCCCCTCCTTTCTGCTTAGAGAAACATCCTGGGAAATGGTGCCATATGCCAGAATTTGAAGGATTTGCCTGGAGGATCCTGGGAGTGTGACTAAGCCCCTCAGGGTGTCTAGAAACACCTCAATTTTCTTTCAAATGTTGCAAAAGCTGCTGTACCTTGAGATCTGTACACGGGGCGTGAAGGTAGCCTGGGGTTCAGGCAGCTGCCCCTGCTCCCGCATCGATGCTCTGCCTCCAGCTCGGGGGCTGACAGGGACAGCCAGGAGAGCCAGCAGCCCCCGAGGCAGCCCGGCTGATTGCACTGACACACGGGCAGCCACTGCAATATCTCACTTTTCTCATTAACAGGAGAATATTATGTTCTGTTTAAGAATTTCAGTTGATGCATTATCTCAACATTCTGTTATGCAAAAGCGTATCTTAGGAAACGTTATTAAAATAGCAACAAACATACCCTTCATGCTGATTAATACAATGAAAAGTTTTTTCCAGTGGTTATTCTCCAGTCTAGCACCCAATCCAAAACACACCAAAACACTCCATTTGTTTTAATGAGTACAGGTTAGAGACCTTATCTTTTAAGACAAGCTGAAATACTTATCTTAAGGTTAGCCACACTGATCTGAAACTTTAAGCTTGAGAAATCTGTCTGGAAATCTCTTACATTGAGACTTTATTTTTTATCTAGATTTCTGATACTTCCTGGTCTGTTCTGAGCAAAATACCAGCAAACCCACTTCTCTTCCCTCTCAGTATGCCTTTGCCATTGCTAGTCAAAACTGGGAAGTGTAGAAATGAGAAAATTGCAGAGTGGGGATAGTGAAAGGTGAAATTCTTCTGGGTATGTTCTGGTCAAAGGTTCAGATTTATTCCTTCATTTCGCTTTTCGCTATCATTTACAAATTTGCAGAAACTTGTCCTCAAGAACAATCATATTCCATGTTAAAATGATGCGCTGACATCTTCTGTGTAAGCAAGTTAAATCCCAACAGCCTAAGGATGTGTGAGCCTTTTTCCAATCTGGTTTTCACTGAACTGTAATTACTACAAAACATTTTAGATTCTGATAATGATTTACATATTTTCTTTTGACTGCTGCTATATTTTGATAGCATAGGTGGAAAAATGTTTTACTGTAGATAAATGTAACTGTGGGTTTGTGACTTTACTAATGATCATGCGTCATTAGGTCTCATGATACCTACAGTAGCTTGCTAGATAAAGGAATATACTGATGCTTATCTCTGCAGAAAGATATAATAGTTAGAAAAAGCTTAGTAATGCTGGCTGTCCCTCAGCTGTGCATTGCTTAAGCTTATGGCAGGTCAGTTTAAAGCTAAATGCAAGTCCAGTTGCCAATCTGTTCCATATTCTCTGCCAAAAAAATCCTTTCTGAAATGTCCCATGCTACTGTCTCACCAGACTAAATATTGTCTGCTGTTTTAACACTAGAGAGAAGCAGAAAAGGGGTGCAAAATTATGCTTTTAAAGAATGTTCCCTTTTGATTTTCACTTTTTAGAGGCAAAATGTTAACTCTGTAAATCTGCAAAAATGGACTACTAAAGAACTACAAATGTGCTTTGTTTTATGGATCACCGTGAAGAGAACTATCTTTTAGCTGAGAGAGTTTGAATAAAGCTGGGAGGAGGAGATATGGGCCATTAAGTAAACCTAAGCAGCTTATACTACCTTACGTTTATTTAGGCATGGATGGGATTAGCTGCGGGCTGATTAAAGGAGACTATAGAGAAGGAGGCAATGGGGTACGGTGTGGGGTAAAGGAGGAGGTGCTGCAGATCCAACCATGTTGCAGGAGATTTGAGCAACATGTTGCTGTGGCAAAGGGCTCGTGCATTAATAGCCCTGCAATATTGCGTGGAAGCCCTGGAGGTGGAGTTGGGGTGCTTGGCACCTCTTGCCTTTTGGGAATTGGAGCTGAGAGGCTGCTCCATGAAGCAAGGAGGCACCCAGGCTCACCTAGCGCATGAGCCAGCTGTGCCTTGGGGAGCAACCTTGGCTTCCTTGGCCTTTCCTAAACATGAAGGCTAGGGCCGGGAAGGGAGCCTGGGAAGACAGCAGAAGGCTGGAGAGTTGATGGCCTGTAGCTGTGCCACCTTAAAATAACTCACAGGCAACATACCCCCCCAAAAATACATGTGCAGCAGTTACTCAAATCCCTCCTCTGTGATCAGTTCCCAAGGCTGCCAGCCTCCTGCAGTATGAGGATTTGCATACGGCCCATTTTTTTCCACAATAACCACCTCTCTAGTTATTATGCAAATCAGATACCCTGAAGCAAAGGGTACACAACTGCTGTTGTGGAGTTACAACTATTGTTATGACTCAGGAAAAGAGCCGTCTCTGCACCCGATGAAGTAACCCCATTGCAGTATGAAGGCAAGGTTTGATGGAAGCATCTGCAGCTGATTCAGAAGGTGGCCAGCCTGATGCCCAGCAGACCTGCAGAGCCAGAGCAGGGATAGTCCTGCTTCTGCTGGGCCAAATCACAGATCTCCCAGGAAATTTGGCAGGAGTGCATTGCCAATCAAGCCATATAAAAGTATTAAAGAGAGAAAAAAGCAAGAAACTTTATTTCTGAGCTGACCAGAAAGAAAACTAGCTGACTTTAAATGGAGAATTTTAATGAAATTTTACAAGTATTTACTGGATACTCCTTATGGTTGGTTAATTCTTGAAAACAGTGGCGTGTTGTTTATTTAAACTGCTCTATCTCAGCACTATTCAAAATGCTGAGACTGGAGAGCTGACAGGGATGTGCCATGGTTTTCTTTTTCCTAAGTTGTCTCTTCTTAAAGAAATACAGTTGAAACATGTCAAATGAGAGAAGTGTGACTGGCAGCTGAGCTGTTGCACATTTTCCGGGAGCTCTGTTAGTGGCTGTCAAAGAGAAATCACCTGTGAGCCAGAGAAAGTGGGCAGAGAGGAACTACCAACAGTTTCAGAAAGGAGATCTTTGGGCTTAGGAGGGCCTGAAGACAACCTTTTCTCTTGCGACTTCTTTGGGTTCTGCCTTCTACAGGCTGGCCTTGGTTTGGGAAATTAAAGGGAGATAAGACTGAGTTGGACCTTTTTGTCTTTTGTCTAGAAATCCAGAGGTATTTTCTTCTTGGAGACCACACCTCAGTGCATTTCTGAGGAGCATCAAAACCATCTCCTCCTGACCACCTCTGGATTGTGGAATGGTGGTTTTCTGTTGCTGATCCTGGTAAATTTTCCAGTGGAAATGTAGATCCCTTAACAATGCCCAGATTGATACGGTCCTCATATGAGCTAGCTTTGCCTGCTCACCTTGGAAATATTTTACTGATATCCAGGGGTTCACAGACTGGAGCAAAACCCCACTGCCACAGAGTAAGCTCCTCGGCACAGAAACACAGTTGGTTTGGGTTTGCCAGACAGGAGACACTGTGATTTTGGCCATGGTCATCCATACGTGGGCACCTGTACCCATCCCTGCACCACCATTTGCCGCCCGCTCCGCAAAACTCTTTCTATTTTCGTGAAAATAGAAAACCAGTGGCATTTAATATAAATGGGTGGCATGGGTTTTAAGGAGTGTTTTGTTTCCCAAACACTAGGTGGAGCTGGGTAATTGAGGTTCATTTCCAGCCGCCCTGCAGGCTGTGGGTTGAGGAGGAGCTGAGGAAGGCGGTGGGGTTGGCAGTCGTTCACCCTGCCACCTCCTGGAAGCTGGTTCCAGGGCTCCCGTAATAGGGTTTGCTTTTTTTATTAGCAACAATAACCTTATACAGCAAGGCTAGCTTCATCCTGACATTACATGAAATAGGTCAGTATTTGGATAGACAGATTTATTGTGTGGTTTGCATTTAGGCTTAACGGTTAAAATAAATAGTTCTTTTCTTCCCTTGGGAGCTGATGAGCCAGACTCACTTCCACACAACTGAAGACTTCTGTACTTTTTGACAAACACAGTTCTCCAATTAAGAACAGTAAATAGGATTATACAGTCTGAAAAGGTTCTTTATCACTAGAAAGTTTGTATGTGGGAAGTGGGGGTCTCTCTTCAGTGTTCATTGTAATTCTTTTAAAATACAAACTAATGATTTTGTCACGTCCAGAGTTCAGGGTTTTCAAAGGCAGAAGCTGCTTAAAGGCAGCCAGCCATCTGAGGGAAGAGATCTGCATCCGTATGATTAATTCTGTATAATATATGCAGAATTAATACATATTTTTTAATCAAAGTCTTTAAAATGCAATCTTTGCTTTAAGCCACACAAAAAAAAAGTCACATTTATTTTTCTTTCAGGACAGTATTTTTATTATGTGAGGCTGATATATATACTTATTTGTCTTTAAATCAAAGTGGAATAAATGACACAGGTCAGAAAAGGCCAAATAGTTTAGCACATCAGGAAGTCAGTGTGACAGCTGTCTGCCAGCTGCTTTAAAGATACCGCAAAGCCAGTGCAGAGGAGATAGAAAATAACCTGTTAGTAAGAGAAGTTTGATCCAAAACTCCAGCAGTGAGTACCTGGATGATATCGTACAACATGAGGGTTTCCCTCCTATATCACATGGCTGCAGATGTTCATATTATGTATGCAATCATCTAATCTCTCTTGACTCTAGAACATCTGTGACATAGATTAATTATGCATTGTGTAAAGACAAAGCGTGGTGATTTAATTAGTTTTCTGATTACTGATTTTCAGTTCCATTGGCTCCCTCTCTTGTCCTTGTAATATGAAACAGGATTTACCAGTTTATTTTCCATACTTTTTCCTTCCTCTACAATCCAGCTTTCTTACCAGGGCAGTTTTCCCTGTACTCTTCTCATTTTTGTCACTTCCCTGTGCTCCTTCCATTTCTGCTATGTTTCTTTGAGATTAAGTGGCTAGAAATGTAAATATTAATCTAGGTGGAGAATACCATCTGTTTCCAGTTTGGTATCCTTGGCTTTTTGGCATTCCAGATGCAGAATGATGACATGAATTGCAATATGCAGAGAATACAGTGATGATGATATTGTAAGACAGACAAATGATGCCCTGGACTTGCTACAGTATAATTTACACTGATATAGGTTGCGTTTATGCCCTTTCTATTGGCATCAGATATATCCTTTTTTTGTTTTCTTAAGAATTCCTTAGAAGCTCAAGTAGTATTTGTAATTTTGTCATTTAGCTACCGTTTTGCAAGATTTCTTTTATCCCTCAGTTCTGTTTTTCTCCTGGGACAGGTACACCTCTTAGAGCCTGTTATTAGCTGGTTTCACAGCCTCCCACACTTCTAATTTACAGCCAAATATAGACCACTTGCTTCTGCTTGTGAGGTGCCTCAGGTCTGCTGGGCATTGAGATGGCATGGTAATTCCTATCTTTTCCTTACAGCTTGATGCTGTGCTGGCTCGTCTGCTCTCCTGTTCCAGATTTCTCCTCTCAAATTGTTTTGGGGACCATCACTCTAGTCAAATGATGAGAAATAAAAAGTGAAAAATAGAGTTTAAAAAAAATTTGAAATCCAGTCACTGTTTAATTTTGGTATTTATGTACTGCTCTTTGCCTTCTCTGCACGAACGGGGAGGGGTCTGATGAAAGATGCTCAGGTCTAAGCACTTTCATGGCTCATCTCAGGTGTGGGAATACATAGATTTTCAGCACTGAGCAAAGACTCTGCATATGCTTTAAAGGAGATTGCATTTTGCATTTTTACTCTAATTCCCCAATTTGCTTGTACTTGAAACGTGCCCTCTTTCTTAGATAAAGGAGGAGCGAGCGAGCCAGCCAGGGTAGGAGAGTGGAGCTCAGTGTGGAGCAAGGCACCTTGCAGCTGCAGTTGTTGGAAATAGTCTTTTATGGTCCTGGCTAGGTGCCCCTGTTTTCTTGGTGCCCAAGGCAGTTTCACACATTTCCTAGCAATCCATCTGTGAAAGACAGAAATGCAGCAACAATGCTCAATGCACAAGCATTAGCAAAGACAGAGGAAGAGCCTTTACTCTCAATGGCTGAGCCCACTAAGACACTGGGAAATTCATTCAGTTCAGTTGACACATGCTGCAGAGCAAAAGGATGTTTAGGAAAAAAATCTTTACAACACACTATAAAACACACATCTGCAAGTGAGTGTAATCGCTAATGTACCTTTGCACCAAGAGAGATGTGTAGAAAACTAAGGTTTTGAAAGGAAGGTTGAAGAAAAAGTGGTGGCTGACTGCAGGACAGGTTTTTGTTTATAGGTATCAGTTGGGATTAGAAAATTACAAAATTGTGTTTTGACACCGCGAAAAGCCACTGCTACTCTCTTAGAAGGTGAATTTTCAATCCATGTGTCCTCAGTGACTTTCAATTAAAGCATTTCAATTTTACCTAAAGTCTGTGCCGTAAAATATTTATTATCACCCTCAGGGACATAGCATCTTTCTATTTTAAATAAATAAAAAATGTGACCTGTTTGCTTAGTACCCAATACTTACTTTTATAGATGAGATATATCCTTTTCATCTATAATTAATTCCTCCAGTGCCTTTCAGTTTTGAGAAGCATCATCTGTAGAAGAACCGGGTGTTTAGTTTAGCTGGGGGATTTTCATGGGAGCAGGGATTAGACTAACCAGTAGAAGAATAATTTGAAACTACATGTGTAGGCTATCTATATTCGGAGGCCAGCATTTTGCTTTTTTTCCTATAAGAGTTTGGTCTTTTCAAGCTCTACCTCAAAAGCCACTCAAGGTACACCTATCTTTTCAACAGTATTGACTATTCATTGAGTATTTGGTGTATTCTAGTAGATGCCTACTGGGGCTAAGATCCTGTGTAACAGGGTCAGTGGTTACATTGAGCCTTTTTGCCATGCACAACATGACACAACATCCAAAATCCATTGGCTTCTGCTCCCACAAGGAAAACTTTGCTGGGAGGGTTTTTCTGCATGAATCACCAGGAATATTATTGCAAACAGCTTTATGGTAGATCATGCCCTATGGTGTAACCCTGCAAAGAGGTGTCTTCTGGTGCAGCTCAGAAGGAGATCATAGAATCATAGAATCATAGAATCATAGAAT
>NW_008824243.1:4289979-4298164 GCF_000699105.1 Pygoscelis adeliae
GTCTCCCAGTCCCTTCCTTGGCCTTCTGCGGCTTGGGTGGTGAGGCTCGAGCACTTGCCAGTGAAGACCGAGGCTAAAAAGTCATTAAGTACCTCTGCCTTCTCCGTGTCCTGGGTAATCAGGTGTCCCAATTCGTTCCAGAGAGGACCCACATTTTCCCTCATCTTCCTTTTATCCCTGACGTACCTATAGAATCTTTTCTTGTTGCACTCATACAGATGATACATAACTACTGAATCATTTCTTGTGGTGCTTCCCCAGCCCTACTAACTAGTGCAAAGCAGCAGCCCTGGCCCTGTTGCCCTCACTGCCCCCAGGGCCCTGCAAGGACCTGGTGTTCTTCCTGCCCAGGGACACAGGAGGGAGGTTTGCAACTGAGCAAAGGGACACCCTGCTGCAGAGCTGCGGGCACCACCAACCCTCCTTGGCTCTCACTGCTACCTACATCAAGTTGAGCAGGACTCCTAGTGGAAAGAGCTCACACAGTCAGACGAAAGGTGGAGAAACAGCCCAGACAACCCAAAAGCAGAAGCATTTGCCATAAATCATGTGGCTGGTTTCTGGAACTGAAAAAACCCCCAAACCTTTTTGGCTTAAATAAGCCTGCTTCAATGCACTTCTAACTTCTGAGATGAGTGGAAATGAATGCAAAGCACCTCTCCCCAAAAGTGTACAGACACTGCCTCAGGCTCAAAGTCAGGGTGGTGCCTGAGGGATGCTACTCGAGGTGAGCTAAATGTGTGCTTCCACATCGGATTCAAGAAGTATCTGAATTTTGTGCAGAAAATACACAGTTACATACATGAAGCAGATTTCTGAATAGGCTTTTCAAGACTTTCATACTTCCATAAGCCCAAGGAAGCCTATTTTGTAGGCAGAGGGCTAGATTCTCATTTGGGCTGCAGGTGGCCAAGATGGGCCTTTGTTATTTTAATGCAGTTTGGTGAAGAGTCTTACTGGGAACAGGGCTAAACTGTACAACTCACATATATTATTTCGAAAAGTCTGCCATTGTTGATACAAGGATCATGCTCCATAAGCACCATGTTGCCATAAGCCAGAAAAGTTTAAGGCTGGAAACACACAGAGATGGAGGTGTACCCAAGGGTATACTCTCACCCTTGCTACTTTTTCAAATCTGAGAAATGTTGATGCAGAGGCACATCAGAAGACTAACATTGTCAGGACAAACACTCAAAATTCATGAATGCTCCATCTGTTTTAATTAAACCAAAAGCCAATCTGTAAGGGGCATCTTCCGATACAACTAGAAGTTTTGTGCTGAAAGAGTGCAGCAGTTCAGCCAGGGTGGACAAAAGCGCTTTCACAGTGTCCAGTGTGAAAATGTGACCGAGACTTTGGAGCCATAAGTGAGAGGTGGTATTAATATTGGTGCGTAGAATGCATTTTAATGTTGCTTCACATCAAAGGGCCTTGGTTAGATATTTGCTACTTGACCATGAAGATCCAGGAATGAGCAGAACATTCAAGATTATTAACTCCAGTGAACCCTGAAATGAGAAGATATTACCTGGTTTACAGTCTCTTTCTGAGATGGTAGCGCGGCTTTCCCTTATAACTCTCTCCTTTTGAATTTCCTTTTTCCCATTCCCATGAGGTTTTCCTCATTTAAGCAATTCCATTGTGCCAGTAATTAAAACTGTTCTTGACAAAGGTATTTCCTTATCGATGTGGTATTATTGATTGTAAATCGGTCCGCATTCATGTTTTTATACTTGCTATGAAAGGATGCTTTCGAGCAGAAGTGATAAAGTCATTAACATTACCACCTCGAGTTCCTGAAATATCCGTTTGTCTCCCAGTCCAAAAAACTCTTTGCCCTCTGGGGAAGGGGGAGATGGGAGGAACTTCTTTTTTCTCATTTGTATTTTTAATGGGCTAGAAAACCCAATGGATTTATTATAATTACAATGCATTTAGGATTTCACAGAATTATGGTTAATGCTACAAAGGACAAAGTTGATTTAAATTAGAGCTGTATGACTGTGTTTTGTACGTATTTCAAACCAGGAGTGCATGCAGGTACAGAGCCCCCATCAGAACTGCTAATATTAAAACACTTAAATTCAAAGTTAATTTGACTGTGAGGAGGAATATCAGACTATAGCGTATCGCGTGGATTCCCTGAGCCTGTCTGTGTGTTCTGAGTACGTGTGTTGCTGGCTATCATTGCAGACAGATCTGCCAATGAAGTCAGCGCATGATGCCAAACTAACAGCTAACACTGTCATTAACTTGAGCATTTGCTGTGATTTCTTCATTGACAAACATGTTTGTTAGAACACATACCAGGCAGTGACATCCTAGGAGGGAAGCAAGAACAAGGAAATTAAGACAGTTTGCTTGACATGCAAATTACCATCTCAGCTCTAACCAGCTTCTCAAAAAGATGCACTCTATGAAAATGACACACACAAGAGAATACACAGAGGTCTTATTTTATTTTCAGGCAACTGCTGTTCCATTTTTTCACAGTATTTAAGGTAAAACCCCTCCTTTCCTAAGTATATTATTCTGGATTCTCTTTAAACATAGAAGCTTTTCTGTCCATGGCTGCAAGTTTCCATCTTATTCACCTTTCTTCTCTCAGGCTGTAATTGAATCTGTAAGGTGTACTTCTTATGGTACCGTAATCTGGTGTCATGGAAATTTTGGAGTCAGCCGAAAGGAAAGCGATTCAGAGGCTGGCAGTCATTAAATAGTGTGAAGGATATTTTTTGAAAACAAAGGTTTCAAAATTTGGGACTTACATGAAGATACAGAAACAAGTCTCTTTTAAGCAGTGCCCAGCACATACACATGCTGATATACTGACATCTGCCCTCAGAGTTTTGCAGTGATGGAGACCTGGACCAAATGCTACCAGCACTGGTAAAAGTGCTCCCATGAACTGAAATTTCATATTATCTAACACCAGGACTATTCAGGGTTAACAAAACTTAGTCTGAAAAATATTTGTTTGGGACTAAACTCTTCATTACTCAAAAAAAAAAAAAGTGTGGAAGTCGAATTTCTAAAGTAAATCTATACCTTTTATGAAATGGAGCTGTAATAAAAATGCCATACACGCGTATAAAAGCTATTGTTTCACAAAGAAAGTGATTTGATTTGCATTAATACAATGGATGAGACTACGGCAGAAGAAAAGAGTCACAAATCAATGGCTATGCTTTTCAACAAATTGAATCTTCCATAGCAGCGCTTTTCATACATACATATTAGGTGTAGACACTTCCATATCAAGAAGCAAAACTGAACACAGAGAAGGAAAAATCCTGTACCTTTGCACTATAATCTTAGTATTACATTGCTGCAACTGAACTGCACAAACAAAGCAACAATTGTGTCCCTTTAAGAGTAAGAATAAGAAACACCTATTGCAAGTATGAAATTCATATGAAAGAAATACATTTTGTGATGAAAAAAGTCACTGAAAGTTAGTGTGTCAAAGCTAGCTTTTTTGCAAGACTGATTTACACTGAGTAAAATTTCAATTAAAAGCCTTTTCTAGCTAAAAAAAGCATTCTCAGTTCTCTGTGTTCTGGACACAGCTGGACCCAACAGCACAACTCAGAAATACATCTTAATGCAGGGTTTCAGCTGCTGAGCCCAAGGCAACTTAGCAAAAAGCCTTTTACCAGTCTCACATTGAGGTAGCAGGGGGCGTGGGGAACTCAGAGTTACTCTGGAAATGGCCTCATTTCCACCCATTTCCACCACGCTGGACCTCTGAAGTGGTTAGCCTAATAGCTGAGGACCATCAGGTCAAAGTGGGATTGTGGTGATTTTCCTGGTTTTTACTGTAGCCTTCAAGCAGCAATGGCACCAGTCATCCCTGACCGCTGCCTGACCAGCCCGTGAGATATGGCATGAGTCACCTCAACCCACCGCCGCTCCGGTGACACGGAGGAAAGAGGGACAGCAGCGGCTCCAAGCTTGCCTAATCCTTCCGCATCTCCCAAGCTCTCTAACAGGCAACCCTCAGCCGAAGCAGAGGCGCCAAGATAAAACACTGTTGACATTTCTGTATTCATATTTTTAAAGAAGGAAAAAAAAAGAAAAGAAAAAAACAAACAAGAAAAAACCTGTGGGATCCTCCATCATTTCCGTTCAAAAGGATTAGTCAAGGACAAAACCAAATTTTTGTTTTCTCACTTTGCCTTAAACAAAGGCTTTGCATTTAATACCTAGAAGGACATTGCAAATGGATGGAAAGTAAATCTGAACAGTTTGGTAGTGCTAAATACAGGCTACTGGAAAGCCTATCTCTACCCTTGTGGTTTTGGTTTAAAAAAAGCCTCATTTTGTTTGCGAGTAAATTGAAAAGGACAGTTATTCAAATTGGTATTGCACAGGCACTCTTATGAATACGTGGCTAGTCCAGCAGATGAGCAGAAGCTTACCTGATAATCATTTAGTAAGATCAGAGCCAGCCCTGTCCAAACAAGGGTAGCACTCCCGGCTGGGAGTGAGGAGCACTTTGGGGATCTGGAAAGCATCCCTAGATATAAGAGCTCACTCTTACAACATTCAAATCACTGTCATTAGCTGTGGCCACGACTTTTGGATCCCATCCTTCCCTTAATGATCTTGGAGTGAGTTTTAACCATATTTCAGTGGAAGCAGCAGGCTTTGTGTGATGCTTCTGGCAGTAGATACCACTTTGAAACTCCACCTCACATTTGGGTGCTTCCATTTGCAGTGTCCTCTTCTCGGTTATGATTTGACCCCAGTCCACTGCAAGGAAGAAGCTGGCACTGACGGGGTGTTTTTGACTTGTAACTCTTTGAAATAACTGTGGCATGCTATTGGGGCCACCCTGATGTCAGCATCTCTTTTGCTTTTGGCATTTTAAACACCAAGGTGTAGTTTTCATAGCCACTGCTTATGACCAGGTGTGATTGGTATAAAGTAACCATCCATCATCTGGTGGTACCCACATATCAAGCACTGAAGTGGCTAAGTGGAATTAACTCTCCAGTGCTTAATTGTGAACATAACATTTATGCCTGCAATTTGTTTACCTGCAAATTCTGTGCAGGAGGTAGATTCTGGCACTTAAAGATCTGGCATTCAGGTTTTTCTTTTTCCTAGCTTTTTCTTCTCTCAACTTGCATTTCTGCCTTTTCTTGTTCAGGCTCAGGAGTGTTTTCATAAGGGCAAAACCAGCTTTGCAATCTTTACTCAAGTTATTCATTTCTGTGCAGTGTCCCATTTATTTGAGTAAGCATTACTCACAGGTGCAAGGCTCTGCTGGCTTGGGCTCCCTTTCAACAGAAGAGAAGGTACCAGCCAGCAGTAATCTTTTTCCAGCACATGACAAGAGCCAAGCACTGTCAGGAAGAATGTGTTTACTTTGGAATATGAAAAACAACAAAATGAAATGAATAGACATCAGGCATCCATGAGACAACAGCAGACAAACAGGGGTTTTTTCCCCCTCTTTCAAAATATAAAGATGATGTCCAGGAGAAACAAAATCGTGACACCAAATGCTCTCTCAGGAAGCTGTACTTGTCTGATGCTGTGGTCAGCACGAAGAGTGATCTGCTATAGTAATGGCCTATGTTTTTCCCACTGAAGTTTTATTATAAGCAATCATATAAAAGAAAAAGAACATCTGCAGAGAAATTGTTAATAAAAGAAGGGGTTATCTCTCTTACCTACACTATTGAAATTATTCTCTTTTTCTAAGAAAGACACAGTAGTGTGTCAAAAATGACATGGATTGAATGTAAATATTTTCCCCAAATTGACACAGCTGTGTGGCAGAGATATGCTCGGTATGGTTACCTTGCTTGTCAGTGGATTCACAGCTTCTTTTTAATTCCTTTTCTGCTGTGGCACCACGCACATCCTCTCTCATTTCCCTGGCAAACAAACCAGGGCCTTAGGGCTCTTAGGGATGGTCCCAGCCCTATGGAACCTGGGCTGACTTTCTTGTCCCTGTGTGCTGGCTTAAAGTCACTCTGATAACATTACCGTGGAGAGTTTTTGCCAGAATAATGTCACCCTATCACTGCATTTGAAAGTAATTGTATCTGCCAAGGGAAGACTCTGCAACATGCAAGCTAAAGCGTACTTTATTTAATATACTTTCTCTAATTACTCCGCATAGCCAACACTCAGTTACAGATGCTGAAAAGTCTTGAGTCGTTCCTGCAGTCTGTACGCAAACAAAACTAACCATTTGCTGGTGAGGATGGAATTATTCAGTGCAAATAAATTTGCTGTGAGCAACTAATTCCAGCTTAAATAATAGTTTGCAAACTAATTCCCTGCTTTTCTTGAAGACATCCTGGCACATAAGGATTTGCCAGGCACAACTGCCTGGCAGGCAGCTGAGCCACAGACCCCTTCCACCACCCACCAGCTCTACCAAGTCACCAGCACTGCTTCTCCTGGGGCCTGGTGGGATGAAGGAGGCAAGTTTATGTGAGAGCTGCAAATGGCAAACCGCTCTCATCATCATGAACCTTCAGTGCTTGCAAGCGCAAAACATTCAGGGGCGATAACCTTGCCACGGCGATAACCTTGCCACACACCCAAGCCCAAACTGAAGGGGCTGCCCTCTGTAAATCATAGTGCAGCAATTTTCACCTCTGCCCGTGGAAAATATTCACAAGTTGGCTCATCTTCTATTTGATTAGCTGAGCTGCTTCTCCTATGCTTGTGTGGGGAGGCAGGGAGGAAGGGACAGCAGGCAGATGGCTGAGGAGGTGAAATTAATGAGAGCAAATTAGTCCCTGCAAAGCTCTGCACTGCCATGGGTAGACCACGGCTATGTGCTGCAGGCCAGTGCCTACCCCAGCACTAACCTGCCTTCTAGGAAATTAGAAACACTCCGTATTGCCTTCTCTATTAAGTTCTCAGTCCTCCGTATAATACTAAAAGCTTCCTACCATTTTAAGAAGAAAGATTTCTCACCAGTGAATAAGGAATGTCTGATACATTCAAATTTGCTTTTTGACCACCTGTAACCTGTCCCAAAGGATAAATAGCTCCCTACTTTCCTTGGACTTCATGCTGTCCATGGCAATCCTATATTATATAGGATAATGGCTTCAGGTTGACTGTGTTAGAGGCAGAAGGGTTGCTGGGGACACTGGTGCAGGATGAATTTGTTTGTATTTTGTGTATGCTTGGAGCAATGGCTGAGAAATAAGTGATGAGTAACAAACTGCCTACTCAAGTCAGCCTTTCTGGATGTACCCACCTAACTTTAAATAATGCAGCGTGGAAAAAAAAAAAGTTATTCACCAAATACTCTTTCCAGAGTCTCTCTGGTGTATCTGCTTTTTTACAGACACTAAATCATTTGGGGTTTGTTAGGCAGTATTATTTCTACTAAAATGATATTTTGCATTCCACAGCTTCCCATTTCCTGTAGAGGAAAACAGTCTTATGATATATAGCTAAGCCACGGGCAGACAGGAACAAACTAATGCATAGACTGGCTCCACCTGTATGAGCCAGAATTTTAAAAAAACAACAGCAAACAAATAAAAAGTCGTTAAAGCAGACAGCCTCCCTTCTTAAACTTTGAAATTATTTTCACTTCCAAGTGTCAGGAAGCACAAGACTGTACTCTGTGTAGGCTTTCGAGTTCACTCCTCACTAGAGGTAGCCTGTTATTCCTTCCACGGGCTTCCTGACTCTGAAATAATTTCTCCTGGAAAAGTGGTGTCCGGCACAAGGGTGCAGAGCCAAGGGAAGCTGCAAATCACAGAGTACTAGACGGCTGCTCCACGGAAGCAACGTGCAGGGATATAGGACTGACCTGGTCTGGCCAGCTTTGAATAAACACTACGAGTGCCCTTGCTTCACCTCAGCTTTCACAGTGAGGTGGCTTTGCCTCTTCCACTGCTGCCACGCGTTTGTTACCTCCTCTGTGCATCACCGGCTTTGTGTGGGCATGCGCAGATAAGAAAGACAAAGACTTTTTACCAGGGTCTGTAGTGACAGAACAACGGGCAACAGTTTTAAACTAAAAGGGAGTAAGTTTAGATTGGATATTGTTGTGGTTTAACCCCAGCTGGCAACTAAGCCCCACACAGCCGCTCGCTCACTCCCCCAGAGTAGGCTGGGGGAGAGAATCGGAAGGGTAAAAGTGAGAAAACTCGTGGGTTGAGATGAAGACAGTTTAATAGGTAAAGCAAAAGCC
>NW_008824243.1:4298303-4304038 GCF_000699105.1 Pygoscelis adeliae
TGGAATGTGACATTGGCCAGTTTGGGTCAGCTGTCCTGGCTGTGCCCCCTCCCAACTTCTTGTGCCCCTCCAGCCTTCTCAGTCGGTAGAGCATGGGAAGCTGAAAAGTCCTTGACTAGTGTAAACACTACTAAGTAACAACTAAAACATCGGTGTGTTACCAACATTGTTCTCACCCTAAATCCAAAACACAGCACTGTATCAGCTACTAGGAAGGAAATTAACTCTAGGAAGGAAATTAACTCTATCCCTGCCAAAACCAGAACAGATATAAGGAAGAAAATTTTTACAATTAGGGTGCTGAGATACTGGAACAGGTTCCCTAGAGAAGCTGTGGATGCCCCATCATTGGAAGTGTTCAAGGTCCAGTTGGACGGGGCTTTGAGCAACCTGATCTAGTGAAAGGTGTCCCTACCCATGGCATAGGGGTGGACTAGTTGATCTTTAAAGGTCCCTTCCAACCCAATCCATTCTATGTTTCTATGATTCTACGTAGGACGAAGGACAAAGGCCATTCTGACAGTGAAACCAGTGGAGATGGCTCTCACCATCCTGGCTGTGCTGGGAGGCTCCTACCTCCCAGCTGGGTAACTACTCAGTGCAAAAAAACTTAATGATACTGCCTAAAATAAAAATTAAAGAAAATACTGCCACTGCAAGGCAATCTCTAATTCCCTGGAAAAGCTATGGACAAAGCCATATCAACCCATGAAGGAACTAGGCTGGTAAATTGGCAAAGCCCTTGAAGCTCCCGTCTCTCTGGGAGCCGGACTGCAACTCCCAACACACTTGGCAGAAGCCAGAGGACATGCTTCAGGTGGTGGTGGCATCTCCGAGCCCTTCCCTGCCATGCTGGGAGCGGCGTCACTGTTGGTGAGTCACACTTGTCACCGGCTCCTGCAGACATCCAATTACTGCTGGCACATGAGCTGTGTCTGAAAAATCACTTCTGACTTCTGCTGGTGCTTGGCTTTATTAGTCTTGAATTGAAGGTCCTTCAAAGGCTGGGACTGGAGTACCTCAGACATCTCCTCCCTGTCTATGATAACTGAGTTCATCAGCACTGTGGTAGGTGCCACTGGTAACTAGGAGGGTGGTATTTTCAGTGCTGGAGTGTAGGCAAGAAGAAGTCCTATTAGAGAACCTGAGAGGCTAGAAGTAAAAATAAAAACCCGAGAACAGGCATACCCCAGAGCACGGGAGTCTGTTTTTGTCTTGTGCCTTCAACTTTGCTGCATCTTCTGCTTTTGCTGATTACAGAATCAGCCTCTTGATTTTTCTGACATTTAGATGTTGTTTTCTTTGTTTGCGGCTTCTTACACATGGTATCCAGTTCTGAATTTGTCAAGCCAAGCATCTCAGAAATCTTTTTTAATGTCAGTTGCAATTCCTACTTTGCTGGCAATTCTCTTCTGGGTTTCCTTACTGCTTTTGCCCATGCTCCAGGATGACAAGAATCTGCAGTGTCCCCATTTCCCTTCTCTCAGATATTCATTTATGAGGGTCTCTCTACTTGGAAACAACATTTTTCCTGCTTCATAACAATGAGAAAAAAAGTACCATTATGTTTTCAGAAAGCAGTAAATGCAACAAAAAAACCTGCCTTATGAATTGAACATACAAGCTGGTAGACCCTGTGAGGTCTCCAAGCCCTTCATTGTGATGGCAGTCACCTCTATAACTTCTGCGTTGGGACTGCAGATTGCATGAGGTGTGAGAAGAACAACTGAATTCCCTAGAAACATGCGAAACCTAGAAAGTGACTGGTCCTACAACTCTGTTTATCCAGTGTCCTCTAAAGTCAATGGGGGCTCTGCAAAATCATCTGGCTTTGGATCAGGTCCCTGCTACCTTCCCGCTGGTTTGTAAGAAACAAGAAGGGCCAAGTGGCTACACAAAACCCATCATTCATGGCAGGAGTCTGCATACGCGATGCAGAGCCACACACGGATATGTGTGTGTGTGTGTGTGTGAAAGAACTGTTCTGCTATGGGAAGTTAGCTTAAACTGGCTTTTTTTAACAGAATTAAAACCAGAAGGTTTTTCCAACTTCAAATATTTATATGAACAGGAGTACTGTACTATATCAATCAAACACTCATGGACTGAAGACGCGTTGAAATCTATGTACCTGATCTCTCAGAGAGCTCTGTGAGCTGCTCGGAGCTAGTTTAAGTTAAAAAAAACCCTAGTCCAAATGACAATACCAGAGCTTGTTAGTTCTCTGTTTACACTGTGTGAACTTAAGTTACCAGCACGACAGGAGAGGATGTATATTTTAGATAACACAATCTGGTTTCTATCTTTTGTATTTTTAGATTTTAATCCTATCAGTCTCTTAGCCAAGCAACTGAGTATCAGGTTTAACTATTGTTGTATAGAGGGAAAAATCCCAGCTTATCTTCAAAAAACAATAGGTTTGAGTGTTAAAAAAGTTAAACCTAATAATTCCACTTGAAAACTGAGTCACATTTCTCAAGCTCCTCTTTCAGTTTGTGAATCTTGCAGTGATAAAATAAAAGGAAATGGTTTTGCAGCATTTTTGGTTCTGTTGCATGCCTTTTTGTTCCTTGTGAACAGAAATAAACTCTGAGAACTGCCTTCTACAGGCATTATTTTTCAGTGATTTTCATAACATTTCAAGTAAAGCATCCACTTTTCCTCTGCCTGCCCTGTAAACACCAATCTGAGAGTCAAGCCAGATCCTCTGCTCTTTCCGCGTGGTCGCAGAGCTTGGATGCCCCAGCGCTATGCCCAGCCCCATGCCCAGAGCAGCTCCAGGGGCTGTGGGACCTTCTGGGAGCATCTGTGCTGCACAAACAAGCCTCCTTCATTTTCTACATCACTTACTGCTGCCTCCCCTTCCCCTCCTGCTCTCTGAAATGACATTTCAAGCTACTTCTGGTCTAGTGAGAAAACTTCAGGGCCTTGGAAGATGCATTAGCTGCAGATGAGGTAGCTGGGCTGGAATTGCAAACTCCAGTTTGGACGGGGATTTTTTGCAAGGATCTGACTGCTTTTGGAAAGCAGAGGAGCTTGACCAGACAGAGGTCATGGAGCTAATTACCTGTGGAAACCACTGGTACCATATGGCAGTAATTATGCCCTGAAACCCCTTGGTACCAAACACGAGGATAACAAGGAATCAGTGAAGCACTGTCTTCAACTGGGACTATCTTATATATTCCTGGGGAAAGGTGTATCCCTACATGAAGTTAAGGACACCTCTGCACCCGTGAAAGCCATCCTGCTGTTCCAGGAGAATGGGCAGGTCCCCAAGAAGACCTTACCTGGTTGTGCCCGAGGTTCAGGAGCTGGCTGTGGCCAGGCAGTTTCCCTCCCTACTACTTCCATATCTGTTGTGATAACTGCTACCTGTGCTGGGCAAGCAAGGATAACTGGTTTAGAGAAGGTTAGTGTCACACTCTCTGTGCAGGTCAGGATATTATGCAAGTTGATTTCCAGCAAAGCAAGCAAAACCAGGACATAACAGGAGCCAAATGCCTGGCTAAAATAAATGGGAATTTTGCCTGAGTAAGGTTTGTAGCTCAGGCCTTTAATACAAACCAAGTCAAGAGAAATTTGACTCAGCACTAGGCTAGCTATTTTAAAAGCTTTGAACAACACCTCTGATGTGACTGACCTTGAAGAAATTTGTTATTTATGGTGCCATCAGCCAAAAAGGTTTGAATTCCTACCAAGGCTTTGCAGGGTGGTTTCCTAAGAAATTTATAGCAGTGGTAGCAAAAGCAGCAAAAGCAATTCAGATAAGCAGATAAGTAGATCCAGACCTGCATCTTTCAGTGGATGTAAAATGTAGAGCCCGAGAAAGAACAGAAAATTTCTGTTTTACATAAAGCATAGTACTTAGTAACAGATAATATACCATTAACGCATGCTTAATTTCCAAGGGACAATGGATAGCTCATAACTATAATGTATAGCAGATTTTACCGATGGGCTTCAACTTGCCAGGAGGACAGACTAGATATCTGGGTGCTGTGTCATCTCTCCCTCTGCCAGCCCGTTCCTCAAGTAGGCTTTCTCCACTTTCCACAACAATGCACACTGCTGCCCTCCCTCCCTCTGCAGCCACCCATGCTCCTCCCCAGCTGCACCACCCAACCCAATACAGGGTTCGGGCTTCTCTGCTCCTGCTTCTTGCCCCTCCCTCACCCTCACTACAGCTCTGTCAATAAAAACCCTGTCAGCCACTTAATAACCCTTTCAAAACAGTGCATTAAACATACATCTGTGTAAAGAAGAGCAAAGAAATATTTGGGGTTGGTTCCACTTCCAAAGCAATTTTGGAAAAAGTATCTGCAGACACTGGCAGGGTCCCCCTCATGGGTTTCTTTACCCATACTCATTACCACCAATGTATTTATTCCTGTTACACCTGCACAAGCGTGTCAAACTTTGGCAGTGCCTTAGAAACCACAGGAAGATTTCCGAAGGTTTGCTTGGCCCCTGTCTTCCTCCTCTTCCTCCCACAGCCACCCCTGTGCCCTGTGAGCCCTGGCACTGTGGCACCACCGCCGGCGCTGCCTGATGGACCGATAGGCAGTGCAGGAAGCCCTAAGGGAGGCTGAATTCATACTGATTCTGGGACTTCTGGGCACTTCAGATAACCTCACCACAAGTCTGAGCTGACTTTTGCTTCAGTGGTGGCAATGCTCTGCCATGCCCATCACCCAGCTGTTTTCAGCACTGTTAATCTGCAGGGTGATCTTTGCTCTATTCAGGGTGAGGAGCACAACTGATAAAAGGACAGGGGGAAGGGTCTTTTAAAGAGACAGATGATTACAGCCCTGTGACAAAAGTCTGAAGACTTTTGAAGACTTCTCTTGAGAACAAATGAGGTATCAGATGTCATCCTAGGAACACACTGATGTACTCACTTCAAGATATGCCATCAAAGAAAATAACTACCTGATGCTTTTCCTCATACAGCACTGTAAATGCTTGATATTCATGTTTCCATAGTTTCATATTTTCCTGAAACCACTACACTCACACCTCCTTAGCAATAATAAATACAGTACTTGTCACATCCACAGCTACAGGGCCTTGGAGCATTTTCAAAGACTGACATTGAGCTTCAAAATCTTCTAGGCACAGGGTCTGCCTGTGGCATCCTTTAGTTTAATATGTCTGACACAGCTGGTAAGGGAGGCTACCAGGGGAGGTGCCTCGCTCGACCTCCTGTTTACAAACAGAGAAGGACTGGTGGGAGATGTGGTGGTCAGAGGCCGTCTTGGGCTTAGCGACCATGAAATGGTAGAATTCTCAATTCTCCGTGAAGTAAGGAGGGGAGGCAGCAAAATTGCTACCATGGACTTCCGGAGGGCGGACTTTGGCCTGTTCAGGACGCTGGTTGAGAGAGTCCCTTGGGAGACCATCCTGAAGGGCAAAGGGGTCCAGGAAGGCTGGACGATCTTCAAGAAGGAAGTCTTAAAGGCGCAGGAACAGGCTGTCCCTGTACGCCGCAAGAAGAACGGGCGGAGAAGACGACCGGCCTGACTGAACGGGGAGCTTTTGCTGGGACTCAGGAAAAAAAGGAGAGTTTATCACTTGTGGAAGAAGTACCGCTTGTGGAAGAAGGGGCAGAGAACTCAAGAAGAGTACAGGGATCTCGTTAGGTCGTGCAGAGAGGAAATGAGAAAGGCAAAAGCCCAGCTAGAACGCAACCTGGCCGCTGTCGTTAAAGACAACAAAAAAAGTTTTTACAAATA
>NW_008824243.1:4305186-4314226 GCF_000699105.1 Pygoscelis adeliae
TGTTGGTCGACAGCCGGCTGAACATGAGCCGGCGGTGTGCCCAGGCGGCCAAGAAGGCCAACGGCATCCGGGGCATCCTGGCCTGTAGTGTGGCCAGCAGGAGCAGGGAAGTGATCGTGCCCCTGTACTCGGCACTGGTGAGGCCGCACCTCGAATACTGTGTTCAGTTTTGGGCCCCTCACTACAAGAAGGATGTTGAGATGTTGGAACGTGTCCAGAGAAGGGCAACGAGGCTGGTGAAGGGTCTGGAGCACAAGCCTTATGAGGAGCGGCTGAGGGAGCTGGGGTTGTTTAGCCTGGAGAAAAGGAGGCTGAGGGGAGACCTCATTGCTCTCTACAACTACCTGAAAGGAGGTTGTAGCGAGGTGGGTGTCGGTCTCTTCTCCCAAGTAACTGGCGAAAGGACGAGAGGAAATGGCCTCAAGTTGCACCAGGGGAGGTTTAGATTGGATGTAAGGAAAAATTTCTTTACTGAAAGAGTAGTTAAACATTGGAACAGGCTGCCCAGGGAAGTGGTTGAGTCACCATCCCTAGAAGTATTTAAAAGACGGGTAGATGAGGCGCTTAGGGACATGGTTTAGCTTAGGGACTGGTTTAGTGGGCATGGTGGTGTTGGGTTGACGGTTGGACGCGATGATCTTGGAGATCTCTTCCAACCGTAATGATTCTATGATTCTATGATTCTATGATTCTATGATTCTATGTCAAATGTAAGGTAAGAGGCAGAGGCACTGACTGGAAGCTGGAAACGCAAGTATCTGGGTGCCCCATTCCCCTTTTGGTGTTTAAACACCTCTTGGTTTCACCAGTTTAGGCACTGCTACATCACCTCTCTCTGCAAAACCTGAATGTGGCATCGTGCCTGCAACGGAGCAATGTGCAGGGCTTGGAGAAGGCCATATCCTCGGGAGGCTCAGCTCATGCCCTATAACAGGGGAGCAAAGGGGCTTTTGCTCAGTATCCTTAATTTTTTTAATGCCAACTTTGGTGCGCCTCACTCCAAATGGCTGCCACAACCTCTCCCCAAACTGCATCAGGGCCAAGAGCCAGCACATCCCTGATGTCGTGCTCAGGGAGGTGCCCAAAGCCATCCTGGATGTATTCGAGTGCCGGTGTGCCCAAGGCACAGGATGGAGAAAGCCAAGAGAAATGCCTGAGACACAGGCAGATTGAAATCCAGAAACAGAGGGGGGGTTAAAAGAGGAGGAAAACAAGATGGATGAATCATTAAATGAACAGCAGCACACTGTCTCTCTTTTCATACCCCTCTTACAAAAGGATGTGATTTTCTGATGAGCGATCATGGGACAGAACAGAGGCTAGCCAGCAAGTGACTTACATAATCAGCTTACACTAAAGGATGTGATGCCAAAACACCTTGTAACAAGGAACATAGAGAACAGTTTTAATAACATATTCCAAACTTCCTGAGGCTGTTTATACATTATTTCAGACTGACAAAAAGCTTTTTCTTACATGTGGACTGGTGTGAAATACCTTTTAGCTAGTGCTAAAAGATCTGGGGGTAGAACACAGCACATACTTTCTCAGCTAAGGACAGAAGAATTGCTTATATACCTCAAGAAAAAAACCAGTCATATAATTACAAGATTTGGGGTGTATTCCAAAGCCTTTCCTCCTATAAATTAACATCTCAAACAGGAGATTAGCTGTTATTTTTAGAGTAATTTTATGGTGTAGATGTTATTCTGCAGCTTTTTCTTTTGCTAGGCATTAGAAGGGCTCTGGGGATTGATGAAGAGCTGTGAAACATCACATGAAAATCATTAGTCTGACCAGAAACAGGGCCAGATTCACTTGTGCACCCCAGATGTATGCTCATGCAAACCCCACTGACAATGGCACAAAGCTCAAGAGTAACAACCAAGAATCAGACCCAAAGTCATTACAGATTGAGACTAGTTACTAATGAATGGCTTGTTTGGTGAGCTATATGAAAAAAAAAGATGGTGTTTTCAGTACAGATCCTAGAAGACAGATGTCCATATTTCAGAAATTACTTCCAAACTGGCACTACTTGGCACTCTCAAAAGAGAGAAAAAAAAATTAAAAGAACACTCTTAATCTAAAAACATGTTTGTGTCTGAACTATATTTACCCACTATGGCCTGCGAGCTTTTGAAGGAAAGACTCAGTTCTGCAGTTGTATTGTTGATTGTGTGAGTCTCTAGACCTCAGAGATACTTTAATGCACCTCATCTGAATTGATAAAAGCCAAAAAAGCATGCAGCTTTTTCTAGTTAGTCTTCTTCTACTGGGTGTTGCACCCCTTTACCCAAGCATCTCCTCCACTTGTTTCCAGCTCTTCTAATTTACTAAAATCCCCAAAATTGCCAGGTGAGGACCATAGTACAAAGGATTTAAAATCTCCCCTGCAGGCTCAAGTTTCCTAATTACTTTTCATGGTCCTTTGCATAGCTCGGAGACTGGAGAAATCTCAACACCCAAAGGGGAACTCCACAGAGCTGCAGGCTTGGCACGTATTCAGGGTGAAGGAAAGCCCAATTCTGCCCTGCTTTCATCTGTACAAGGGGATTTGTGCCTGTATCCATTCCCCAGGAGACTGTCGTAGCCTTGCAAAATGTTGTGCAGCACCAAAAGACTTCTGCAGTCTCTCCCCTTGACGTGGTCTCACTTTGCACGTTACATTTGAACATGAATTGCTCCAGAGGGAGCATTACAGTGCAGTGATTAGGGCACCCAGGTGGGAGCTGGGACACACGGGACCATCAGCTCTAATAAATATTTAATCTTTGCATGCAAAGTGTAACAGCTTCAACGAGAGAGACTCTGCACCTGCCAGCCCCGCTCAGCCCAGAGCCTGCTCAACCAGGACTGCAGGAAATTGAGGCTTCAAGCGGATGGCAGAATTGAACTTGGATCTCCCAAACCATAAGCATGTGCTTTAATTGTGCCTGCACATTCAGGCCAATTAGTGAATAGTGCCAGATCCGCCAAAGCCACATTTTTCTCATGCTAAACGGTTGATCAAAACAAAAGAAAACATCTCACCCAGGCTCTCCAGTTAGCCTTGCTGCTGACCACGGCTCCACAGGCAGTGCCAGTGTTTCACAACAGTCGCTTTCTTTGGCTATCAGACTGCATCCTTTAGACACCAACAGGAAACAAAACATGAAACTGGAGACAGGAAATTGTTTAATGAAAGAAATTGGCAAAGACAGCTGTAATCCTCAAGCTACTTTTAACTCGTTTTAGGAAATAAGCAGGTATCATTTTGACAGGATCCCTTTAGCAAACAAAGGTAGAGATTCCTATGGTAAGATGTGGTCTGCCTAGAGGTCTCAGTCCTGGTTCTGTTGGTAAATAGAGAGTGCCAGCTTTATCACAGCTGGGATGGGAGTTTTTGTGAAATCAGTCTAGAAAATTACATTTTAAATTCAGCTTTTGGTGCCATTTAATGTTATTGTTAAATGACGGCTATGGTGTGCTACAAATTGAAGGAAGTTTATTAGTATCTGCCCTTGATTTCACAGCTGCTGTATAAACACCAGCTTTGCCTCTAATATTGTCATTTCCTTACCTACAGCTGCTCCTTTGCTGCAAACTTTGGGCCAGGTTTAACTTTGGTTCATTTAGTCTCCAGCACCTTCGCTACCTGTGGACTTGTCTCTGCTCTTCTCCTGCCTCTTCTCATTAGCTTAAAACATACAGTTTTACTTCTCAGTTCTCTATTCCTCATTAATTTTTTTCTTTTTCAAGAAGCAAAAAGTGAAAATAATTATGCATCTAAAACCCCAGGGAGTACCAAATTTAAACCAGGGAGATGATTTGTGTCCTGGGAAGAGTTCGAGGTTCACACTCTTCTACTGCTCCTCATTGTGACCAAGAGCCTTGCAGCCTCCTTGACAGCTTCCATGCACTCAGACAGGGTAGCTGTAGGAAAAAAAGGACAAACACCACCCCTCTCTAGCTGTGCCTTCACAAACACAGACAAATCCTGCTAGGAAATGACAAGGAGTAGCTAAAGGAAATGAACTTCAGAGATACGAAACGCTCATCGCTGCCTGCCTAGGAATGGATGAGATGAAAAAGGAAGTGTCAAATCCAAACCAGACCCTGCACGTACACCTGCGACTGTGTGCGCACAGCCATCTGAACCTGCAGAAGACGAAAAGCAGATGAACAACTCAACTTGATAAGGGAATATGGGTATTTATGTTATTACATGCTAATGACTGCACATAAGCCAGAGTATAAACCTGGCCTTTGTGAAAATGGAGGAGATAAATAGAAGTTAATCACCGTTTTCTTGCAGTTCTGCTTTATGGATGTGGATACTTGAGACTGAAGGCAGTGCCTGGATCTCCTATTGAGTATAGCCCTTGAACTTTCCTTTGGTTTTATTCAAATTACTGCTAATTATTAAAGCTCCTCGAGGCAAACTCTAGTACTGTTTAGGAACAGCTTCTGGGATTCTCATTTTTAAAAAGTTACTAGAAAATTGAAAAAGACAAGAGGAAAGATTATTTTTTTTCCTGCCAAAGCATGTAACTATACACATAATACTACTTAATCAGCTGAATGCTGGTGGTTTTCCCAGAGAATGAAGTTCTGGAGAAGGAGCCCCAAAACCTTCTGTGAACTCCTGTGGACTTCTGTGCTGGCAGGAGAGTTGGACTGGCTATGTGCTGCATCAGATTGCTCTGCCATATCTTTGCGGTGGATGGTGAAGTCCCAGCTGCTGGGGTCACAGCTTCTTCACTTTCATTTGTACACAGTGTGTTGCTAGCTCTCATCATTGCAGATAAACATCATCATGTGAAGCAGGCACAACTTGAAAGTCCACCAAGTGGAACTGAAAGAACCCAGCATGTTTTGCCTTGGTTTTAAATCATGCCTTGGAGGATCAGTCTGTGATTTTTTGTTATTGGGTACAGCAATACTTCCCTTTTTTTCCCGAGCACCATCATCATTTTGCCCCCCAGACAGCTATCAGGGCTAATAAGATCAGCCAGTGAGGAGCACATTGCACACTATGTAATCAAGACAGACTTTGAGTCAAAATCCTTCTACGTCAGTAGGAAACTTTCCAGACTTGTACCAGAAGATGCACAGGGATGAAACAGCACCTGAGGACATTTTGGGTAAGTCTTTGGTAATATATTGGAAGCAGAGATGGGAATGGACCTTCATTTACAAGTCATGAATTCAGGATCTGGAGATGGTATTGGGGGGCTGGTGTATATTGTCCATTTATTGTTTAGATAATATTGTTTCTCTGCTTTTTCTTTCTCTTCCCCAGTGGGCAGCCCTTGCATCAAAATACTTATTTTTTAAAGAGACAATCTAGCTGTGTTCCTGGACCATCACTCACAGGTATGTCCCCTCAAAGTTTTAAACCCAAAACTGAGCTGTGATGCAAAGTATTGCAGTGAGCATGGAGCAAAGTTCTGCAGTGAGCACTGAGCAAAGCATCTGTGCCCTCCAGAGCAATATTCAGGCGAACGAGTCACAGCACCTGTGGGGGGGAAGAAGGAGTCAAACTGATTTTCCAAAGTACTGACCACTGACATATCATGGGGCAATGTGGCCTTAAGGGAGGGGAAGGACAAGAAAGGAGAATGGTATTGCTAGTTTGTGACTTCCATAATGGTATGTTTGCAGAACTAAGAGGGTGGGAAGCAGGAAAGGGAAGTATTTACCAGTTGCCACTTTCTCGTTGTTGCATGCTAAGGGACCTTTCTGCCAATTTCTTTGCAAAAAGAGCTGAGCTTGCTGAAGCCTAAGCTGGGGGGTTATATTGGGACAGGACACATTGGCAGCAGGGCACAGACAAGCCCAGCCACTGCACAGATAGTCCCTGCTCCTCCTGCTCCCTAAGACCCTCTTATTATCTAGCATCCTTTGTTTTCATTACTCCATCCAAAACAATAATTTTATTTTCATGCAAAGTTTTCTTTCCAGAGAGAAACTATGGCCCTTTTGAGCAGACGTATAGCTGTACATCTATGTATTTAGCAGAATTTATTCTACAGAATTACTGACAACTAAGGTCTCATGCAAAAGTTGATATACTGAAACTGCATGTCTAGATTTTAGATAAAATTTCAACAAACCCTTTTGATGTACTCATGTTAACATAATGAAAAGTTTGAATGATGTATGACTTCTGCAATAAACTCATATTCTCCTTTGCTTTGAAGTATTAGTATTTGTGTCCAGCCTTTGAGCACTTCCAATTGCAGAACTACTAAAGCCAGAAGAATTCAGATGGTTAGCAAAAATGGTATGTCTTCAAGATGTGCCTGCTCTACTAAAAAGATTTGATCTCAGCCCAGGCTGTGGGTCATGTAAGACAGATAATAATTTATTTTCCATTGCTGTTGTTAAAATGTTTTATATAAATGGGGTTTTTTTGCTAAATTAAACCTCTTCTCATCTTGTTTTTTCCAGATTCATTAAAAAAATTAAAAACTTCCAAACATTCCAAAACTTCCAAATATTTTAATGAAATAAAAAAATAAGCAACATGTTTATTTTCATTTCATGAAAGATGCAGAGGGTATATTTCAATGCACCAGACGACCAATATTTGGAGTGCTTGACCATTCAAAGAGAGAAGGTACGGTTATGTATATCTAAATATAAAAAATCCAATCTCATGACATTACATCAGGTTCAACAATATAAGAATATTGTAAAATCATAATTTGTCAGTATTTTAGCTGCTGCATGGCTACATGACGTAAAACTCTAGCTAAAAAGAAGAATGGGTGGTTTAGGGAGTGACAGGAGGATCAGTTGTCAGCTGTTCAAATCCAGCCTTGGTTGCCAACAGCAATAACGATAGCAATGGAACTACCTCTGCTATTACCTTCTGGCAGCTGTTTGACTTAAATAAAATGAGTCAGTGGACTACTCTGATATTTTTAGGTTACCCATCCCTCTGGTTTCTAGACAGCGCCATAAAAGGTCTCAGACCACTCCCTAGAAGAGAGGGGTCAATGCACAAAACTCAGTAAAGGTGTCTTTGAGTGATGGTAAGCACACCTAGAAGTAAGAAACTTCAAGCCAGAACCACAAAACCCTCTGAGCCCTAAAAGAGCCTCCTTCAGTGCAGGGCTGGGACAAAGTGGCTGCTTTTATGGTTTTCTGAAGTTCTCCTCATGATTTCCTCAAGGCCAAATCCTTAATTGTCCCTCTAGGTGGTCCAAGAGTGTCACACTTTTGGACTTACTGGTCTTGGCCAGATCCTTGCTCAGTGCTCCTGTGTGAATGAGAACAGAGGTGCTTTGTCCTGGACAATGGTAACAGGGTTTGATCTTTGCTAGGACTGTGGGGTGTGTTATATGATGACATTTACCCTGTCCTAGTGCATACTAGGAATGGTCCCATTCCCTCTCCCACCACATAAAACCATACGGGTGGTCCTTCTACCTGAATCACCAGCAGCCGATCCAGTGCTACCTGCTGTTGCTGGAGGGGTCTCCTGGGCCGGAGCTACTGTTCCCCTACAGCACAAGCCAGACAGGTCTCAGCAGCAGGGCCAGCAGTACGCGTGTGGCTGGGGGACCTCAGAAGGAGCCTGGGGACAGCATGGTGGACAAGACGCTGGGGCAAAACACATAGTGTTGGAGGGAAGAGAAGACGGAGAGAGGTTTGCCATGAGCTACATCACCACTGTTCTCTAGGTATATAAGAAAACTCTTCCTTTCTGCTGACTTAGCACTCTCACAAGCCCCCTGCTCACTCTTCGGTGCAGGAGAAGAAGACAACCTGAGCAGCATTGTGACAAAATTCAGTGCTGGTGCAGCAGAGCTCCCCTAGCTGAGATGGTCTCAAGATTAATGTGCTGCAGGTTCACAGACAGAGGTGATGTCTTTTACAAGCTGTGGTGGGTTGACCTTGGCTGGATGCCAGGTGCCCACCAAGCTGCTCTATCACTCCCCTCCTCAGCAGGATGGGGGGCAGAAAATAAGATGGAAAAAACTCATGGGTCAAGATAAAAACAGTTTAATAAAACAAAAGCAAAGGCCGCACGCGGAAGCAAAGGAAAACAAAAGATTTATTCTCTACTTCCCATCAGCAGGCAATGTCCAACCATTTCCTGGGAAGTAGGGCTTCAGCACGCACAGCAGTTGCTCCGGAACACAAACATCATAATAGTGAATGCCCCCCCTCCTCGTCCTTTCTCTTAGCTTTTATTGCTGAGCAGACGTCATATGGTATGGAATATCCCTTTGGTCAGTTTGGGTCAGGTGTCCTGGCTATGTCCCCTCCCAAGATCTTGCCCACCCCAGCCTACTGGTGAGGGGGGAATGTTGGAGAGACAGCCTCGATGCTGTGCGAGCACTGCTCAGTGCTCGCCAAAACACTGGTGTGTTATCAACACCTTTCTAGCTACCAATACAAAGCACAGCACTATGAGGGCTGCTATGGGGAAAATTAACTCCATCTCAGCCAGACGCAATACACGAGCCCTGCCCCGGTGACTGGCAAAACGCAGGCAGCGCCGGCAGCATCTCTGACCAGTGTGAAGTTGCAAGGCCATGGTGGGGTTCAGACCTCTCCTTTGCATTGCTCCTGGGACAAAAAGGTGAGTGCCCCGTGGGCAGGCAGGCAGGCAGGCATGTGTCCACACACAAGTGCCGCTGTGTTCTTGCTCATGCGTGTGAGCCCTTGCATCAGCGATGCTCCCGGGAAAGGAGGCTCTCACCAGCTCCCATAGCTGACTGCCACAGGGCAGGGCAGAGGAACAAAATCCATCTTTCATGCTCGGGCAGGTGCTGTCAGTCCCCTGCCCGCAGCCTGCATGGCACCCCAGTGGGGGCAGCTCTCGTGCTCCGATCCTCTGCCAGCATTTTTTTTGGAAGCTGCCAGGTTAAGAAATCCTGAGAAATACTCCTCTGGAGTTTCAAGGCAACTTCTAACAGCTGTTCCTATGAAAGGTCCTTGTAGCAGCACAATCTTGGTCTCAGCACAAGATGTCATAACATGCGGGATGGGAAGGCGGGTCCTTTTCAGGAGGGAGGAGGTAAAAGTGGATTTCAACGGGGGG
>NW_008824243.1:4314293-4315026 GCF_000699105.1 Pygoscelis adeliae
TTTCTACATTCTCCACAGCGAACATGGCATTTTCAGGAGAAAATGTGAATACCAAAAAATTCGAGCCAAAAAATAAAGTTTTTAATTTTTGGCAGCTCAGGACAGGTTTGGGCTGCTCAGTTTTTGACAGTAAAGCAACATATATTCGCACCATTTTTTTTTCTTTTTTTACAGAATGCTGACATTTTCAAATGCATTTTCTCTCAAAATGTAGTTTCTCTTGAACATTTTCAACAACGCTTTTTCACGGTATTTAATTCTCACTGCCAGGGGAACAGCCGAGGATCCAGGGAGGAGCTGTGGAAACGCGTTAGCTATGCAGACTCTCGGGAGCAGCTTGGAGCAGCGCTGGACCCCTTCGACCCTGGCCTTTGGCAGCAGCTGGTGTGGTCCAAGTCTGAAACGGAGCAGGGATGCGGCAGAGCTCCCAGCCTGCTTCGCCAGGGGGGAAGCTGAAAAGGGGGGGTGGGGGTAAAAGGAGCCAAGTCAAATGCACCTTTGAATAAATTGTGCAGTCAGCAAGACAGCAGAAAAAAGCAGAATATGCCATGCCCCAGCATTGTCTCACTACTGGTGCCAAGCATTGCAGTCAGGGAGAGCATCTCCTGACCAGCCCACAGCTGTAACAGGGCATGGACAGTCCCCTGTGCTTGCAGCCAAAGGCAGCAGCCCAAATCTCTGTGTTGCTACATTATGTCATAGCTGGGATTGGTATAGAGGGTCCTCTGTCCAT
>NW_008824243.1:4315051-4318967 GCF_000699105.1 Pygoscelis adeliae
AAAGCCAAGCGCAGACAGCTCTGACCGAAGTCCTGGGGGCATCAGTAGTGGCACCCCTCCTGCTCTGCTCAGAGCAATCTCCCTGGGCCATCCAACGGGAAGGCACAGCTCAGAAAAGCATGAGAAGGTCTTGGGACAGAGAGGGAAAACACTCACGTTTAATGAAACTCACCCATTAGAGTTTAGTTAGAAACATTATACCATTTTTTTTGGCTACAGGCATCTTTCCTCCTTCAGGCCAGTCAACCTCCACTAACTTCCAGCCAGAGGAACTCATGTTTCATACACAGAGCATCAGAGTATTGTACACACATAACCAAAAGTGCCAAAGGCAGCCACCAGAAACTACACTGAAAGTGATTGAAATATGTTGATGAAATCCCACTCCCCTGCTCATCCAGCTGATCAGACTAGAAATGATGGCTAACGGCTTTCTGAGCTCCTCTGAGCAAACAGTGTGGAAATATAAGTCTTGGTTTGGTGCACTCCCAGAGTGTTGAACTAATAACACTTGTCTCACGTGTAAGCAGCTGCAAAACCTGATATTTACACAAGGATTCACAGAGATGAGAAAAGACTGCTTTTTTTCTAGATGACAGGCTCTGGTTCAAATGGGAATTAATTTGGGAAAACCCTCTGGTCTGTGTCATACAGCATGCCAGGTTAAATGACGACAGTAGACTCTTTTTTTTTTTATAATTGAAGATTGCCTTTAAAGCATTGACATTGTTCCCACATCAATATAGCAGCATTTTTACCTACCAAGGCACCCATCATTTTGTATGTCAAATAGATTGTGAGCAAAACAAAACTCTACCTTTGAAAGCAATCAATCAACGAGCTCACAAATGCACTTGGTATAAATACAAATACACCCAAATACACTTGCTGGTGAAAGCCACTTTTTTGCAGAGCTGTCGCTGGTAGCGCACACATGCTTGGCTTACCTTTGACAAGACGGCTCCAATTTCAAAGCTTAGAGCTGCCTTTAAATAGGCATTTCTAAGACTCGGGCATCAGCTGGCACATGCTACTGCTGGCAACACAATGACTGTTGTTTCAGCCACCCAGAAGTAGTATGCAGAAGATGTCTTTTATGAGGCCAATTAGTAGAGCTGGAAAACACAGCCCAGTTTTTAGATTCTCAAGCCCTACCTCAAGTTCTGACGTGAGTTACTTCTCATTTTTTCCAGCTGTATCAGCTGGTCTAATAAATCACATCCCCCTTCTTACAAACTTTGCATCACTTTTATGGAAAAATGATAAAGCAGGTGATTGTCCTGGTTTCAGCTGGGATGGAGTTAATTTTCTTCCTAGTAGCTGGTACAGTGCTGTGTTTTGGATTTAGTATGAGAATAATGTTGGTAACACACTGATGTTTTAGTTGTTGCTAAGCAGTGCTTACACTAGTCAAGGACTTTTCAGCTTCTCATGCCCTGCCAGCGAGAAGCTGGGAGGGGGCACAGCCGGGACAGCTGACCCAAACTGGCCAAAGGGATATTCCATACCATGTGATGTCATGCTCAGTACATAAACTGGGGGGAGTTGGCCGGGGGGCGGCAACCGCTGCTCAGGAACTGGCTGGGCATCAGTCGGCGGGTGGTGAGCAATTGCATTGTGCATCACTTGTTTTGTATATTCTTTTATCAGTAGTAGTAGTAGTAGTAGTAGTAGTATCCCTTCCTTTTCTGTCCTATTAAACTGTCGTTATCTCAACCCATGAATTTTACATTTTTTCCCTGATTCTCTCCCCCATCCCACTGGGGGGACAGTGAGTGAATGGCTGTGTGGTGTTCAGCTGCCTGCTGGGTTAAACCGCAACAGTTCTGCTCCTGCTAACAGAGTGCAGCAGCTAATGGCAGGGTGGATACAGCAATGCCTGATACGTCAGATTGCTGCAGGATTTGGAATAGCTTACAAACTCGAACTAACCCTCAAACCTGCATGCCTTCTGTGGGTTACATTTTGGGGGTCTGGCTACATCCATTAGACTGGTCCCAACTCTTTTATTTTTTTGAATACCACAAAGGCACGTGAATCTGGCCTTCAGCTCAGGAGTGCTTCTGGTGCCTCATCTAAATGAGCACAACACTAAAGCAACAAAAGAATGAATGCAGAGGAGACAGACGCAGTCTCAGCTGAGTTTGGGATATCTAAGGTCTCACTCTTCACCATATTTAAAATCACATTTCATTTTAAATCCCTCCCTCGCTCCACTAGAGGTAAATTTTTTGAGGCAAGAGTCAGAGTGTCCTTCAGTGCCATCAGGGATAGCATGGCAGTTGCCAGTGAAGTTTCCAGCTTTGCAGAATTTGGGCTGTACGCTGTAACACAAAATAGATAACTGTGGCCCAGAAAAATCCCAGGCAACTTCCCTGACTTCCATGATGCTGTTTCAGTTTTCCCTTTGGTAAGAGTAGACTTGAGTACATATTTCATTCTTAAAAAGGAGTATCTACCACAGATCTCATCCTATGGAAAACTATGTTTATCATAACAAGTTCAAAGTTCTTCCAAACAAAACATTTGGAGCTGACAGACACCGTATGTATTCCTTTACCTCCTATTGCTGTAAAGGCTCCAGCTGCTCTGCCTCTGCAGTGGCAACACATCTGTGCTGCTGTGGAAACAAAAACAGAAAAGGGATGAGGAAAAGAACTATTTAACATATTTTTGTCTGATGCTTCCATCTTGTGGCCAACTCGGAAAAGAAAAGTTTGGCTCTTGATTTCAGTAAAGGTATTAACAAACGTAAGGAAACATTGGTATTTTTAAAGGTGTCCCAGATCCTTACATCCAGTTCTATGGATAGGGATGAACTGGGGTTGGAAGTTAGACGAGTTTTCCCTTTGAAAGGCATTGAACATCAATGCCAGCAGAGGAAGGGGGTCGGTGCCTACTCCACTGCCCACTGTGTTTTGGTCTCAGGCGAGCTGGCTGTGCCGAGGGGTGCAGGACAGATATGGGGCCAGGTGGACAAGCCCACGAGTGCTGAGCCGCGCCCTTCGTCTTGCTGTAGGCATCAGTGATGGGACTCCCATAGCATATGGACTCTGCTTCAGCTGCTGGCTTCATAGGCCAGCCCAGGTCTATGAGGTGACTTTCCCTCTTCTCTGTTTTTGTGAGCATATGAAAGGCTTCCCTTTGCTTTCCTCTGATCTTTCCCAGGGATTGCGCCAGCACACAGCTCCCGTACCACACAACCTCTAACAATGGGGATAACGCGATAGGACACAGTCATCTTGCTGAGACAGATGCAAGGGCACTGTGCCTCAGGTTCCCAGAACCACCGGGAGCATCTCGGGGTGGCTGGATGACTTGCTTCTGGCTGATGAACCTGCTGCTGCTCCTCTTTTGCACCGCTCATAGCAATCCAGAAGCTTAGCCAAAGGTCTGTTTACATGCATAAACTGAAGTCTCCTGCATAGGGCCCACGTGGAAAGCCATTCCCTACCTTTCCCTTCCCATTCTGGCCAGGAGCCTGCCCCTCTCTGTTGCTCCGGGCCCCATGCCCCCCCCCCCCCCCCAGCTCCTCTGTCCTGGGCAGACTGCCTCTGCCACGTGCCAGTGTGCTCCCTCAGTACATTTCCAGCCAAATACCTGCAGAGGCCTTGAGACAGCGAAGACGATGAGTGGGAGTCCCACTGGACACCCGGACTGTGGTTATCAGTGGAGTGAGGAGTTAGACTTTTGCCCAAAATGGAGCTACTTCAGCAAGAGGGTGAGACACTCACCGTCCATGCTCCCCAATGTGGACACACATGCCCACGGGCACACACAGCCGTACCCTACACACAGGAGATTGCATTCCCGCTCTGCAAAGGGGACGAAGAGGATGGAGAACTGAATCTGAGCTCTGTACCGAGCTGCAGGCTCTTGCATAGAGAGGTATTTTCGTACCACCACCCTTTACCAT
>NW_008824243.1:4319085-4348377 GCF_000699105.1 Pygoscelis adeliae
AACCCCTGGGATGGCAGGAAGTGTTGTATGTCTGTGCAGTGTTGTAAGATAAAGACTCCTCTTCGGCAAGGATGCAAAGGAGGGGGAACATGCTCTCTTATCTAAGGCAAGGGCCCAGGCTGCTGCACCTGTTTGAAGTGAGGAGGCATTTTGCTTTGTGAAGAAGTGGTGAAGGACAGTTATGAAAGATGTCAGATGGACAGTCCATCTCCAAGCATGTTTTAACTACAGTGACCGCTCTATGGACAGGAGGTTGCTAACCTGCCTGTTCATGGGGCTTTCCCATGGCCAGCCTTGCCTGGCTCCTGCTGGCAAACCAGGACAGGCTCCAGTGCAGGAAGTGCAGCTGACAAGTTTAACTCTGTTTTCAGGTTGAAATCTTACAATTCTTCAATTACTGCGGGAGCACAGAACCATAGGACAAAATCTGGTTTGATTCATAAGGAAGGTGAGCTCAGCATAGGTTTAAAAAAACCCTGCAGCCAGAGGCAGAGAAACCACGGCCATTTCAAGGTGGGGCCATCTAATCCTCTGTAATCATCAAAAGCGTTAGGCTAAAGACTGACACAAGTCACTTCTAGTCCCTTGTTAAAAGCAACCTTTGCATAAAACCCTTCATTGTACACCAGTGCTAGAAACGGCAGAGAGCGTACATCACAGACATGCGGCACAGCATGTCTGTTTGCATCCCATGTCCCCCCTTTCCTCAGTGTGTGCAGACCGGCAGGCATCGAACGCCCCAGTACACACGGTACCAAGGTCAAGAAGGGTTTCATCTCGTGCAGGGAGCCCAGTGCCCAGCTCAGGGCACATGCTGTGCTCTGGGCAGCAATCACTGGAGCACCGCACCTGCCGTGTTTTGGGGCACAACATGGCTCCCCACAGATGTCACTCACTATCCAGGTCATTTGCCGCAGGCACTTCCCCACTATGCCCACTGGAAGGGCTCAGAGACCTGCTTGTCATTGCTGCCCGATGGCTTTGCAGAGCACTCCATTAACCAAAAACCTTTTGGGGGAAAAAAATCCCAAGCATGACTGATTCTTTATAACCATCTTTCAATAAGTGAGTATAGACCCCTCACATATCCTTAAATTATATATCATTTATTGAAATATAGAGATCTTAATTTACAGGATTTTTTCAAAAACAAAATATCAACAGGGGCATTTTTGAAACACATTTTGTGCCTACCATCACTCAGGCCAGTTTGCCCTTCTTCAAACATTTCACAACAGCCACCATTTTGGAAACACTTCCTTTTTTATTATTCTAAAATATAACTTTTGGACATTCAAAGTGCAACAGTTAACGTGCCTGTGGAATATATCACAGTAAAAAAAATATAAACAAAGGCAGTGATATAGCTGTCATAAATGTTTTGGCAGTATTCTAGAAGTCTATATAAAAATACTTATATACATATTGATGTATAACATCACCATATCTCACGTCCTTCATCATGTAATAGGACCATTTTGTACAAGTTGCAGACCACGCTGTAAGGAATTGGTTGGCCATTCCAAATCAAAAGCTGTGTTTCATAGGCTAACGCTGATTGTCGTTATACAATTACTGTAACAAAAGGTTTGGGAATATCTCTTCCAGTGGCTTCTCAAAAATTAAGCCATAAAAGAAAAAGTCTGTAATACTGATAATATTGTAAAACTAAACGAATCATCCTTTCACACTTCTCCCTCTCTGGTAAATCCCCTCTCTTCCTCTATTTCTCATTCCAGTTTCCAGGCCAGCTTATCTGATTCCAAGCCTGCAGTGAGCTGGGTTTGGCTAGACCCCTGCCACGGATGTAGTTCATCTACACGATACTCATGACAGGATGGAGAATCAACATTACCATGCATGGGAAAGTGAGCCAGCTCTGGTTCACGTCCACCATTTGGGTCTAGCCCCAAGATGCGCTGTGAGATACAGAATGAAACCGGTGAGGGGAAGGGGAGACCGCATGAAAATGTCCTTAGATTCCAGTAACTGGTATAATAAAACGTGCTGGGGCTGATTTTCAAACCCTGAAGAAAACTAGGCCATGTGCAAAAATGCAGGTGAAATTGCTTGCCTAATTTGAATGTGTAGTCGTAATGACTACACATGCAAATTAAGGCACGTGTGGTCTCAAGTGGCCATTCAGATATCTGGGATATCCAATAGACAATTTGTGTTTCCTCAATTCTTAGTTCATAGCTGGAAGGAGACTTTATGTTGTCTCATCTGTCCTGGCTATATCAAGAGTCTTTATGTTTCACAGTTGTCCCCGTACAGAGCTCAGTGACATGCGTTTGGCTAAAGCACAGCTCCCAGGAAGACACTCGGTCTTGATCTGTTGACTGCAAGAAATGGAGGATGCACCATCACCCATGGTTCCTTCTGATTGTCAGCCTCCATCAGGGTTGAAAATGTGGGTGCCTTGATTCAGGTCCTGTTTTCACATCTGCAGTACGCTTGTACGTGGCCTCAGCCAGGTGACATTTTGAAACCCAGACCCAGATTTATTTGCCCGTAACACTGACAACATTACATTTGCTTTCATTTGATCCACAACTGTTCACAACAAGTGAAGTCAAGGGGAGTTGTGTAGCTTTTCTTAGGGACATTTCAAGTTAAACTGTAGTTTAACATGGCAGCATGTTCTGTCCGTCACTGCTGGTCCATCTTTCACACTTCCTAGGAAAAATACTGCAACACAGGGATGAGTTTGCACTGCATTTGCATTGGTTGTGTCGTGCCAGAGGCTGAGCACGTCCTGCGAGGTGCTCATCACACTGAATTAAGGTTAAGTTTGAAAGTTGAGCCCCAGAAAGGATGGGGCCCTTCGCAGTGATGTACCTTTTTTCACATGTAAGTCTTCCAAAGCATCGTATCTCAATAACACTTTGTACAGTGATGGTAGTAATCATAATACTTTGTTCATATAAGTGGTGTCAAAAAAACAACTGTTGCAGGCTGAGCAGGTTCATTTTCATGCACTGTCTTCTGAAAAACACTGTTGGAAGCAATTACCGTTTGTCATTACAGTCTGCGAAGATAATAGTCAGAGTTTTCTGTTCCTGTTTAAACCTGAAAACTAAGACAAGAATATTTGCTGCAGAATTATTTCTGCTTATTTAATCTGGAGTTCCAGGCTGGGAGAGATGTCTTTGTTCCTTGAGCAGTTCAAATCTCAAATCAATTCTTCACAGCTAACCCCAGGATAAGATTTCTTTTGAGTACCCATGAAACACTAATAATGGCATGTTTCTGGTGGTTTATCATAATCTTCCTTTCTTGAGCATCTTGGAAATCTGGCATAAATTAATTTTTTTTTTAATTAAATTTTTAGAACCTCACTTAATCAGAGGACAATAATTGCTTCTAGTATATCTGATTAGAAAAACTACTCAGCTCATGATGGAAAACTAAATCTTAAATTTTTCTTCATGTGAAAGTAGTTTTAGCCAACCAGAGCAGTTACCATACCGTGTACAGCCAAATAAAAGAATTGTTTCATAAAACTTTTCAGGTCATAAAGTTTTTCCTTGTACTTAAAAAAGTTTCTTGAGACTGTGCTTTTACTGAAGGACAATGAATTATAAAATATACATTTAGTGTTACTGAAAACAGTAGTAGTATCTTGAAAACAGCTACCTTCTATAGTTAATAAAGACTTACTAGGTTTCTAACACCTATTATAGACTGGTTTTTTATTATTATTATTATTATTATTCCCCTTTACTTGCATTAATGGTAAAAAGTAACATGTTTTGTAGTACCGGTCAGTCCCTTGTGGTTTTAGACCTTTTTGGTCCAAAAGTGGTTTTTGCGTGTTCTTCAATTCACATGATAGTTCAACAGCAGCTGACATTGAGATTGAGGGAAGAAGTACACAAAATTCATGAGCGATCTCTTCTAAAATCCATGGCATATGTTCAATGTGCACCTCAAAAGATCCTTGAGTAGACAGTTATTTACATAATTACAATGGTTGAAGTATTGCTGCAGTGGAAATTCGATCCATCAAAGTCATATGAATGCCCTTGAAACACAAAACTGGTCTGTTTGTGGCCTTTTCCTTCATCCTCCTACCAGTTCAAATGGCAAACAACACTGAGATGCTACTGAAGTACTGCAAGAAGCAACACTAAAAAAATCCATCTTCAACATATCTCTTTCATTCATGCTCAGGCTGATTCCTCTGCCCATCGCTGGGAGTTTCTCTGTACAAGTCCACCTCCTTTTCACATCCTTGACATTGCAATAAAGTGGTTTTCTCTGTGGAGCGTAAGTCTGTAGGCGACACAGCAAGCTTCCCCGTGTGCAGAGCTGGAAGGTGTCCATCGGGTTACAGGAAGCTGTCCTCCACCAGGTCTGAGGAGTCGATCCCAATGTCATCCATCATGTCAATGTCCTCAATGGTCTCGTCCTCTCTCTTGATAAAAGTAGAGCTACTGGAACCAGTTTCAATGGCACTTTCTTCAGATGTCTGGGAACTGGAAGAGATAAACATCTCAGAGATAAAATACAAGGTGAATGTGGCTGGGTAAGTACTCCAGTCTCTAGCAGAACTGAACACCACCTCCCCACATGCTTTCTGACCCACAGCGCAATCTTAGGTGACTCTGACCATCCGTTTCTTAGGACATGGCACATCTTGTATCTCAAGAGTAATGAACCACCTTGGAATTCAAAGGAGCGGGTTGTTCCTATGTTCCTCCAAGCACTTTCTGCCACAGGCTCATTAGAGAAATAGCTTTATGACACTGCTGTGACAATAGGTCACTTAAGTAAATCTAGGGAGGTCAGGTGAAAATAAGATAACAATAACAGACAATAAGATAATAATAAGAATAACAGAGAGTGGTAATAAATCTTAATCTGGATAGTGCTTCTTAGGCACTTCATTCATTCATGCACCTCTTAAAAATAGTGCAAAAATATCAAAAAAAAGAAGTTTCTAGGTTGCTAATTCTATATACTATGAATTAAATGCTGAATTAAAACCCCACCATTCACAGTAAGGGTTAATCTGTTGTGCTGTAGTGGAATCAGTCATGCAAACTGACAAGGGAGCAGTAAAAAGTCCTGGATACCCTGCTGTCAATGAAAAGAATACTATGGAAGATATTAAAAACAACTTCTCCCAAATTTTGGAGCTGGTCTCACGCAGAACAAATCAATCTCTTGAGATCTCATATGCAGCTCCAAGGCATTGAGCTGTAGGGACAAGATGTGTTGCAAAATGGGCCCACAGAGCCACCAGACAGCTGCTGAGACCTGTCCAAGCTAACAAGGGAGTCCCAGGGACACACAGGAGCACCCTACCAGCAGGCCCCTTCCCCTGGCAGTCACAAAAGAGGCAAAATTAGGTTTTTCCCACTGAAAACACTGTGGCCAGTCATACTACCATATTTACATGGCACCTTCCCAATAAGTAGTTTCAACAGAGCTAAGGAAACCATTTGCGGAGTAGGATGCTAAGAAGTGTTAATGCACATCACCAAACATGACCCTGAATGGTGACTACGGGCTACATGATCTGTAAACCTCACTTACCTGTGCCTATTCCTTTTGCCAAGCTCATCTTCAGAAACAGGGTCAATGTCTGGCAGGGGGATGATGTACCCGCTGTCAGCACTCAGCCTCTGCTCATCAAATCCGCTCTCCCTGTCCTTTAACTTGTCTTCATTCTTGTAGGTGACACCAATGTAAGCGTTGTCACAGTCCCCTCTCATGCGTGTGACAGCTGGGTGATCACTTTTCAGGAAGTCCAGGTGAATCTTCTCATAGCTCTGAAAATATTCATTTCAAACTTTCACTAAGGCTGCCTTTCTTCAGATGGGTAGCTGTGATTCATTATCCCAGCAAATATTCTTCCCTATGAGCTAGCAACACTGGATAGAGAAGCCCAGCATCTTCAAATGATTTGAAGGGAGAAGCGAGACGTAAGTTTTACACAATGCAGGAGTGAGCGTGGCAGCACAGAGCAGACAAATAGGTGTGAAAGAGGGGTAGGGAGAGGGGGAAGGGAGCGAAGGTAGGTGGGAAAATGAAACACTGAATGATGGGGCAGGCAGAGCTTGGCCAGAGTTATCAGAAGTATGAAGGGAAAACTTGCTGGTGTTAGGGTCCAAAGAGGGAGATAGGGAGATTATACACGTTGGCCAAGTAGTCCCTTTTCTAGAATTCTTTCACTGCCTAGAAAATCCTGTGAGAATATATAAAACCCATTCTCCAGCAGAAAAATTGAGTTGGTAGGATTTCATTAGAAATGGAGGGTCCTGCTTCCCAGCTAACACTGCAGAACGGCTTCCCTCGCTAAGCTTGCATGCAGAAACCGAACACGCAACGTCCCTGTCCGAATCATGTAATTCACTTAGGTTAGGATGTGCCAGTTCAGTGCTCATGGCTCTGATGGCTGGAACAACACTTATAATTCCCTCTAAAACAGTATATAGAAAACACAGAGAAAATTCCAAAGAGCAAACCTTTTTGTACTCTCCAGGCAACAAGCTCTCCACAATTTCACTCAAATGGTAAAAAGAAGGTCTTTTCTCTGGTTCACTGTTCCAGCACTTCACCATGATCTCGTACCTGCAGACAAGATGGAAACAAGTTTAACCAACTGGTAAAGGAATAAAGAATAAGAAAATAAGTAATCAAACAGAAACTAAAGCCAAAATTTTCTGGAGACTGGCCAGGTGTTGAAAAGCCCATATAAGCACACATACACTTCATTGGTAGCATGATCGGGTTTGGCCATTCGGTATCCACTCTTGATCTTATTGTAGAAAGTAGAATCAACCATCATGCCAGGATATGGTGTGCCACCTGCAGATAAAAGAGAAGAAAAAATACTACTCTATACTTGACTATCCATGCAGAGTTCCCAAATTCTGTCTTGCTGTTCATGTCAAAAAGTGTTAACGCTATAATTTGACTTGCCACCAAAATTAATCTTTCCTAGCCAATGTTTCACATCAGAGCTATTGTCTTGACCACATTATGCCCTGATGTGAAACGTTGGCTAAGAAACATTGAAGTCAGTACTACTTAGAAAAAAATCCCTTTGCAGTGTTTATAGAATGTATTGACTGGGCACAGAGGTTGGATGATACCTGGATGAGGTCATTGGCCTGCATTTGGCAGATCTGAGGTCATGTCTCTGCTCTGCCACTGACTTTCTGTGTGACCTTAGGCGAGTCACTTGCTCTGTCTGGTTTTATTGCCTTTGGCACCTGCATGACAGCTGGGAGTGACGTGGCCTGAGTTACTCACCTCATCCTGGCTGTAAGGGCAAAGCCTTAGTGTAAGCTAGTCCCCTCCATACCCAAGTCTTCCCACCTGGGCAGCTAGCTTTAGACAACAGCTAACATGTCAGGTGCATGGGCTGTTGAAAAGTTTGGACTCGGCCCCTGAGCTGACGCAGTTAAGCTATCATTTGGGGCCACAGCATACAGACAATGCTGATGTGTAAAATGATCATTCAAGCTGAAGTCAGTGTTGCAGCAAGATGTCATAGTTGACTTTCTTAATAAATGCCGCTGAGGATATGTTTTGCTTTCTGAAAAACATCATCTTTCTCAGGTGGAGGAGGCATATTATAATATTTACACCAGAAACCACAGCCCTTTCAAAAGTAGGATTTTCACCTAAAACTGGGCTTCAGGACCTTCCTTACAGGTAGGACAGTGAAGCACAGGCTTAGCTGTGCCTCAGTTCCTGAGTTATCCAACAGCACTCCCATGCCTCCCAGGGATGCTGGTGAATGGATATTTACAGGATGCTATGATGCCCAGAGATTGCAGTAATCAATACTATAAATAGTGGCGCAACTGTTGTTTTCTGAGAAATAGCTATATGACAACTTATTCTAGAAGCCTACATTAGGCTTGGGGTTGCCATGGGGCAGTAGTAGATACCACACAGGCGTGATTCATTCTGCTCAGAGTAAATCCGGGCAACGCACGTTTACTGAAGCAGGCCAGCCACCTGCCCGGGAGGCTAATTAATCAGGCTGAGGAAAGAGCCAGGCTGTTCCCAGCTGGGAACTGCACATTGTCTGTAACTGCTATACATTGTCATAACCACTTTATGCTGCCATAAACCAACTGTGTGAACAGAGCTGACCTGGAAATGAGAAATCAGCGTCCCAGAAGACTGACATTTGTTTTCATTCTGTAATGGGACTAAGATGGGATCTTTTGAAATGTATATGAAGAGACTGTTTCAAACCAGCCGCTGGGCTGGCCTGCAGCCCCAGGCACCCCATGGCAAGGGGGAAGCATGTTCCTTCTCGTATTAGCCAGAAAATCCATCCTGGGCCAGCACACCAATACTTTTCCACAAAAGCTTTTCCAAAAGCTTTTCACTCAGTGCTTTCAGTTTTCTAGCAAAAAAAAAAAAGTATCTTGGGGGAAAAAAAGATCTAAGGAGAACTGTGGGAGAATATGGACGTTTTACTTCACACCTAACGTTGGGATCCGAAACCCCATATAGAAGAGTAACTAACAGTTGATTTCACACATATATTTTTAGTGCAGAATTTGAAATACTTTATGTAGAACAGCTTGAACTGAAAAAGCTTAATCACTACACATAAGAACATGTTCACAGTACATACCAAGAGAAAATATTTCCCACAGCAGAATGCCATAAGACCAGACATCACTTAATGTTGTGTACAGATTGTCAAAAATGCTTTCAGGTGCCATCCATTTTACTGGGAGGAAAGTCTGCAGCAAAAAGAAAGAAACCCCAAACCACACAGCTTAGTCATTAAAGAAATGCTTCCCATTACAACAGTTGCTTGATAGCCAGGATTAACTTCTCTCTAACAAGAAAAGTTGTGTTAACCTGGATAGTGTCTATTTTTAATTCCATATAACACAGAGGTACCAGGATTATAAGGAATGCTACTACTTGCTCCCCACAAGAACTAATTAAGGCATAACTGTATTCATTTTATTACCAGCAAAAGACCAGGCTAATTGAAGGTATGATACAAAAGCTGGCACTGCCGATCTAGGTCTGATACATCGTTGACTAATGTGTCACTACTCTACATATCACAGTGACAGTTCCTTAATAATTTATTCAGTCACAAAACTTGCCAGTTAAAACGTAAGCCTGTGAAGTACTAAGTGTGGCCAAGTACTCTTCAGCTTTAAAGTAGAATTAGGAAAGTTACAGGAATTAATGAACTGAAGAAAAATTGTTCTCAGGAGCGATCATCCCAATGGTCAATTAGTGTAACCAACACTGAATGGCAAGAACATTAAACAGCATTTAAAACCGACACTTCTCATTTCATTTAAAGCAGAGCTCAGGAGATTAAGAAGTACATACACTGCCCTTGGAGACATAGTTGGAATCATGCATGATGTCTCTAGCCAGCCCAAAGTCACAGATCTTCACAATTTTTCCTTGAGCCAGGAGGACATTACGAGCTGCCAAGTCACGGTGCACACACTGTATAGAGAGAAATTAAATTGTTCAAGGACGTGCTGATTCCACGAGGACCATTTCCCTTGCAAAGATCCCTGAAAAAGATCTGTTGACTTTCTGGGCACAGTCTTAACAAGACCTTCTACTGAACAGGCACCTGTATTGCCCCGCTAGCAGGGGCAAGGAGGCACCAGGCCTCAGAACCAGCAGGGGCTCATGCAGATGCTCTGCAATGGGGAGGAGACAAAAGCGATGCCACCCTTTCCCCTTGTACCCATCATGTGCTAATGACACATCTATGTTTCTGACCATGCCAGCCTGTGGCTGTACGGACTCTCCACCCAGAGCCTGCCCACCGTCTCTGGCACTCTGACTCCATGAATGTTGCAGGCTGCAATGGGAAAGGAGGACTGACCGCTGCTTTGATTTTTCCAACCATGGTGATCTCTGTTTCCAGGTAAGTGAGAAAGCTGTCTACAACGCCCAAAATAATATTACATTGTGTCATATCTTCAGAATCTAAATTGAAACCCATAGCTGGACATGAAGACATTTTTACACTTTCTTACATTTTACTTACTTTTTTATTTACTTACATTTTTAGAAGCCAAGAATTCCATTCCCCGTGCAACCTGGTAGGTGAAGCTCAGCAAATCCAGTAGGCTGAGGCCCTCTGAACTGTCATCTGAAAGAAGGTTTTTGACTTCCGATTCTATTGAAAAAGAGAGAAAAATATGTTTGTGCTGTGGAGTGCGAAAGCAGCATCCATTTCCCCCTACTTATCATGATTCTGAGCTGATGACTTTAACAGAGTACCATGACCAAACCAGTCTTTTCATAATAGCTAACCACTTTTAATGTCTGCATCAGTCACTGACACATACTGCATTCTCAAAAACATCCAGTATTAAATATAGGTTTTGGGTTTTCTCCTGTCTGTATTTTTTTCCCCGGACAACTGCAGGAAAAGGTGAAGTTAAAAAGGCCCACTGAAGTGTTATACAGGTTGTTTACGATACCCAGCATGTGGTACAAAAACATTTATTTAGAGATGGTGCCTTCATTAGGTTTCTGTGCATGCATGCACATTCTTATCCATTTTCTTGTGCTGAACACTGTTATGTTTCCCAGGAAGTATTCACTGGGACTAATCCAACGCCAGCAAAAAGGGTCAGGAATTCTATGGCAACAGCTCTTATTTTTTTATGAAAGATGTCAGAAGAAAAAACAGTCAAAATTCAATGATCCATTTACCCTGACTGTCCTAGAGCACAATATGAGTACATTAGTCTGCCGTGTAAATCTGGGACTGGATATGGTTCAGTTTCTGAGGCCTAGAGGCAGAAGTGACGGTGCCTATTTTTAAAGCAAAGCATATTTGGTTTCTGAGAACAGAGCCGGGGAATGGGATGCATTCATTATCTTCATTACATAATCCAGGAAAGTATTTGGGAGTGTTCTGCATTTGGTAAGTGTCAGCTAAGGTGAAATGCAAGTGGAAACAGAGTAACATAAATTACTATTATTATTGTTCATTGCTATTGCTCAGAATCTTGCAAACTGCAAGACTAATAAAACCACTGTCTCCAAAGTGTACCTACAGCCCCGTTGCAGAGCACAGCTGCTCAGCGCTTCAGCATGGAAGCAAATACACAACTGGACCCCTTCTGCTCCAGGAGCATGCACTCCTCTCCCCAGAGCATAATGAAGATCACAGGCATAAGCTTTTAGCTTACAGCTTATACTCACATGCTTACAGAACACAGTTGAGTCATTTATGTCCATATCATAGAGGGCAAAAATAAGATACACATTTATGCAGGAATTATTTGTATTAATGATGTATGCAGAAGGGACAATTCTACGTTACCTGACATAGATTTCTTCTTATATGAAGCAGGCCGATCATACACAGATCTCTGAATATCAGAGTATTTAGATCCCTCCTTCCTTTCCAGCATTGGCACATACTGAGTGGTATCAGCTTGTTTCATGTCCATATATTCTCCAGTGTTTTCAAATGATAATATCACATAACTGAAATTGGGAAAAAATACAGGCATATCAGCTAGTATTGCCCAGGTGACTTTGCTGCCACAGCATCCTATAGATCTAACAGTTCTCTTATGGTGTACAGCTGTATTGCTGTGAAATAGAAGAGTGTAAGAACTGACTTCCTGATAGAGAATACGTAAAGATTATGTATTACAACATAGCCATGTATTACCACATATTAGTACGTTACCATATATCACTGTAGTCAAACACAAGTGCTTCAAACTTATCCTTTTGTCAATAGTCAAGTATGTAAACATATATTGTCTAACTTCCCAAAATCCCACTGAATTCAGCCATTGCTACTTAGGGCTTTTATTTCAAGGTATTCCAAATGATAGATGTAATTTATTCACCCAAACAGTTTGCATCAAATCCAGTCCTGCTGAGCAAATCCATGCTCAGATGAATAGTCCTGGCTGTATTCAGCTATCAAGTCAGTTGGTCTGTTTGCCTGAGTCATTTTTTGAAAGAATTTCTGTTCGCCTTCTAAATCCTGGCTAATTTTATGACATTGCTTTATTGATGAATGTATGATGACAAGCTTCCTCCACCCTCATCTGGAAAAAGCTATGGGATGAAAATTAACCATAAGGAAACTATTGAGACTGGCTAAGCCATTGGTAGATAAAAGAGAGTACCTGAGCTTGGAGAACAAACTCTGCCAGGTTGTTTGAAGGGAAGGAGTTTTAGACACTGGAAATTCCCCAAGCAGGGAAAAAAGGAAAACAGGTAGTTGCACTTTACTTTTAAAACTTGGGTGGGTAGATGCAAAAGGATGTTTTTACAGAAAAGAGGAATGCTAGGCCATGCTTTATTAATAGAAATGTTCTTTGGGACCTCAGGATCAGGTAGGGAAGAAGGTATGGAGCTTGAGGAGAGAGGAGACTGACTGTGTGCTCCAGAGACAATGCTGTAACGAGGCAAGTGCAGGACTTCTGGGGTCCTGTAAGGATATTGGGTTTTTCCCTAGATCCATATATCTCTTACACTACCTTGGGCAGAGGGGAATTTGTTTAAAAGGTCTGCAAAATCTGTATGCTGTGTGCTCCCCTGAGTACATGTGCCTCGCATTTAGAGGGAAGGCTCTAAGCAAGCGGTGTCTACAGAGAACCCACGGTGGTCCTGGGGCTGCAGGCCTCTCTACACAGAGGAAACGTGGATCTAGGACACATGTCAGGGAGACTGAACAAAAAGTGCTGAAACCTACCAGATCTGTAAAGCCTGATAAGTAAAAGTCTAATGAGAAGAATTAGGGAGGGCTCTAAACCAATGAATGAGAGGAATGGAGTAAGGGTTAGCAATGACATTTCCTTAAGTTGCAGGTCATACTTTTTTTTCCTTTTTTCTCACCTTCTTGTGCTTTCGTCAGCTGGGTTCATCCCAAAGATATCCAAATCTTTCTTTGGCTTCTCTGGGTGTCGGCTCAGGAAATTGTCCCTGTTCTTATGCAGATAGTTCACCAAATCACCATAAAAGCAGTATTCAGTGATGATGTAAATAGGACCTGATGAAATGAAGTAAAATAATGCATTGATGAGTGGGATCTTTCAAAAAAAAAAAAAAAAGACTCTAAAAAGAGTAGAAAATAGAATATAAAACATAAAAAGTATTGAGGGTTAATACATTTTTATTTACTAAGTTATGACTGCAACTACTACCAAATATCAAGTAGGTTTGTGAAACCTTTTATTTGTTTATATTTATTGTTAAATCCTTTACTTGACATTTGAGTGCTTTTTAAACAGTGAACGATGGCTCCACAGCAAACCTCCATTTTGTCAGCTAAACCCACCTGATTTTGTACAAGCTCCAAGTAGATTCACAATATTCAGGTGGGGCCCGAGATGTGTCATTATCTTCAGTTCAGACATGAGTGCCTGTTTTTCACTGGATCTAGCTGTAGCTGTTGAAAAAACAAACCAGCCACTCAGTGAGAGCAATCGCCTTTTTAACAATAACAAATGATCTCTCTCTGCTTGCCTCATTAGAACATTTCTACCATGGTTTCTTGAAGAAGACTGTGTCCTTTACTTGGCAAGGGGATTTCTTAAGACTCGGAGAGGAGTCACGAATCACTAATAAAGGACTCACTTGATGCAGCTCAATAGCTGACCCAGCCTGTTTGTCCCTCTCCAGGAGTACAGTGGATTGCCCAGGTGGCACAGAGGCACTTTGCAAGCTGCTCTTTTCAACAGAAGCAAGCTCCTCATGGTTCCTGGGCAAGTGATGCAAACCAGCTCCATCCACACGGTAGGTAGCATCTGGACCTCAGCAGAGAATACCTCATTTGCAGCCAACACAGAGTATTCCCTGGATGCAACCTGAGATGTATGCTGTGTGATCCACCTAGTCATAGTGTGATGCTGGGAGCAATTAACTTGAGAGTGTAGATGCACCATAGGGCAGCCCAATTGTGGGTAAAAAAAAGGCCACTCAGGGAAATGACCACAGCTAGCTATTAACACTTCTTGATGGCACCTGATAGGTGAAGTGACTCCTAGAGCACAGGCAGATAAAGTAAAGTAGAGCTGTCCAGTGAGCTACTTGGCTTCATACAGCAAGGCTAATTGGAAGCTGGATATTCAAAGACCTGGGGACCACAAAGCGGCAGTCAAACTGCTCAAGTCTTTTGATGACACCTTGCCCAACCTCCATTTGTAGTATCCTACACATATAAGACCTGTAACGTATCATCCTCATAATACAACAATAGACTTGCGAAAACCCCAGAATTAGTTCTAGTGTTACTTTTCTCACCCACACCTCACCATCTAATATTTCTGTATGCTTGGTATTCTTTTCAGTGTGGTTGATTTTCATTTCATATTCCCTCCAGAATCACTGCATCAGATTCTCAGCTCTCATGAACTGGGAAATCTTCAGTGAACTTAAGATTCTCACATGAGACCTGCCTGTTTCTGCCCTGTTGTGTTGCTTTAATTTGTTCACACACATACGTGGTTATTGTATCTTTTTCTGAACTTGCTGAGTTATCATGGCTGCTATGGTCCATACAGCTAAAACCAAAATTTGGATGTTTTCAGAAGCCTGGATACTGCCTGAAAAAAACTGAAAACGCCATGAAGCAATCTAAGATGTAATTTTAAATTTCAGTCATTCCACAGTTCATTTTCAACTTCAGATGTGGAGAACTATTTATACACAAGCAATGCTTAAATAACCCTATAGGAACATGCACTACCTAGCTTGGGAAATGGAACTGCGACAACTTACGTTTCAGCATTTTCACAGCTACTTTCATCACCGGTTGAGAGCGACTCAATCCATACGCAGTCCCTTCAACTACTTTTCCAAATGCACCGGAACCAAGGATTCGACCTTAACACAAGGGAGAGCATTATTTATTTCAGAAAGTAACAGCAATTGGCCTCATTTCCCACATTCCTCTGTGGGTTGTGATTCTTGTGTGGAAAGAGGACACTCGCTTAGCCAGACCACAGGTATTATTATTATTACTGTTGTTGTTAAGCAGAAAAGGCAAATATATTTTAAATAAATGCTGTCATTAAGTACAATTCTTAAATAAATACAAGGAAGTAAACATCAGAAACACATCTGCACATGGGAGCTCAACTCATTCAAATTTGTCTCCTACCCTGCCACCTTCACTTTATCCTTTCTAATCATTGATTCTCCTACGTTTAAGTTGACCTCTCTGCCTCAGTCAGCACCTGACCACAGTAGAGTTGTGTCCTTTACTTAAAAATCTGAATTGGACTCCTTAGCTGTAGTTTCGGGCTGTTATATTAATGCTGAATACATCTAGCAGTAAGATAGACTGAAGCACATCAGCAGCACATTTAGAAATAGACAGGCAGGACCATCAGTGATCTGCAAAAAGCTGAAATACATGTTGATCACATATGAGGGGAAACTTCTCTGAAGTTTAATGTACAAGTGTGTTTCATATGCTTGAATAATTTTTATTGCAAATTTCCAAGTGCTGTAATGAAAAGGCTAATGTTTATACACACTTTACTCTTCCCACAAATCAATTTAGACAAAAATTTTGGATGATTGTATCCTGTCTCCTGATATGGATACAGTGTGCAGAAGAATTGCATACAGATTGAGTGAGATTTTAGAGAAATATGAACTGCACAAACATACTCCAAAATAATATATTTCATAGTTTCCATACTGAAAAGCAAGTTCATTAAGGCAATATATACTCAGTGAACAAACCCGTTTATGAGCTCCAGATGCCAGGATATTTTCATATTCCTAACAAGCTCCCTGTTTTATTTTATGTTACTTTTTAACTCCCAGCACAGAAAGAGTAAGTAGTGACTTCTACTGTGGAGATTTACCCTTACGGCATTTTGTCTTTGACATTTGTTTGCAGTTTGAACTTGCTGCCTTTTACACTTCTGAAGGTGCCATCCAGCATGCAATGCCACATGTTTCTGTTATCCTCTAGCTACAGCCCCCACTTTCATTGTATACATGCTTTTAAAAGAAAACTTCCAGCCAAACAATATCTACATCATTAAGAAGCACAAGAAACTGTTAAAGCATGCTTAGCTGTGTTACCACTGAAGAACTTCTCCAAGACTATGACAGCGTAGTTTGTCATGCACACAAAAACGATGCGATCTCTTTTCAAGATTCCTGTGCTCCAAAGGTTATTCTTCCCAGTCAGGATGTGAGAAAGCTTCCCACTAAATTTCAGACTAATTCAAACAACCTGAGTCTGAAATTTGGCCCCTGAAACTTTTCAGACTGAAGGTCTGGGAGCCACATGGCAGGATGCAGCCCTTCAGAATGTGATGGCATTTGCTGATGCTCCTTGATCTTCTTGTCTTCACAAGCCAATTCCTCCCCAAACCATATTGTCAGCTGAGCACGAGGTGCACATCTCCCTCTCCGTCACCTCTGCTGAGCAGCGGTGCATGTGGAGACGGTGAGAGCGCTTCCGGAGTGGTGGGGAGCAATCACTGTTGTTTCCCCTTTTCACCCCTCTCCGCAGACATAGCCCAAGCCCCATGTGTTTTACACTTGAAATTTGGAGCCAGGTGGGAGCTGACTGCTTAAGAGCTGGAGGCATCTGTAATGCCATCACATTCTTGATGTCGAGGCCTTCAGTGGAGCCCAAAATTATAGCATGTGTTTACATTTCTTAGTATAAAGGCACCGCTGTGAGCTGCCCGCTGGAGGAGCAGCGCTGCTTCTCCACCACAGAGGAACTGTGCAGACACAGCAGCTCAAGGCTCCTCAAACTAGCGGAGGGACAACGTTTGGGCGTGAGAGCTATTTCAGCCTCTGTACCCATCCACAGAGCTTATCTGCTGAGCCTGTCGGAGAGATGCTGTTTTTCTGCTCAAGGGGACACAAATACAAAGGTGAAGTCTGTGAATTTGTTCCAGACACACCCTTCTCAACTGGATGCTTCTTTGGTTAAAATTGAACTGGGATGATCAGCCCACCCCAAATTAAATCATTACTCTCTTGTTCTATACCAAAAGCCAAACGAGTGACAAGCTTTATAATCTACATCCAGTTTCTAGACTCATGAGAAATTAGGTACCACATCCCTAAATGCTGTGTAACTTGAATCTTAACTTGCCTTTTGCAAATGGGAATGGGTCTGATTCCATGTCAGACCAGTATTTCATTTTATTAAGGCCACCAGGACAAATGGGTGGCGTGATGGGAGCAACTCTGCCGCATCTTGACAGCCACCCCAAGACCCTGAGAAATGGCAGCACTCAGACCCTGCTCCTTAAAAGGCCCTGCCCTCGGCCATCTCAGCCGAAGGAGGAGGTCCAGGTCCCGCTGGGACCTCGCCACTTCTCAGCAGAGCCAGAAGAAGGCAGTGGCATGCAAGAAGCTCACTGCGTTATTGCATTTCTCATTCTGTTACACATCTCCCAGTCTGAGCGCTTTACACAGCAGTGTACTACATACATTGTGGAGGGGTGATAGCAAAGGGAAATTTGCAGTGTAACCCAAATTTATCAACTGAAACTCCAGCCAGCCAACGTTCAGAGTTGGCATTTAACCCAGCGCTGCACTCCAGGCACTACTAGCTAGAAAAACAAATAAATGCCAGCTGGCTTACACAGCTAGGATGGGAAATGCTCGTCTGAATGAGCCAAAATGAGTCTGTATCCTGCTTCAGAGCCTCCCTGAGCTAAAAGTATAATTGCTTTGCTGCCATCTCCCACTTCAATAAGAGAAAACCCACACAAACTAGAATTATCAGCCCCAGAAACAAAGGAGGTCCCCACCAGCAAGCATTTCATATGGCAAAACTGCCAGCAGGTAAATGTTAACCGTGTCAAGAAGAATGATTGTGCAATCCAGATCACTAAAAGGACAAAGCATTAGTTTTTAAAGCACTGACTACCCTGAATATACTTGTAAACAGGAAGGCATTGAAGCAGGCTGGTGCTCATGAGTCAGAGGGAGACAAAGTCACAGTGGTGGTCTGTTAACAACTCAGATCTGACAAATCCTATTTAGGCATATAATTAAAGTCTGGGTTGTAATAAAATAATTCCATTAAATATCCACCCTCCTCTAGTTTTCAATTAGCAACATGAATTTAATTAAAGGATATCATTCCTGAACCAGAATTTTTTGTGCTGCTTCTTTCAAGAATTAACATCAATTCTTTCTCTGTGATGGGGGAAGGAGAACCACGCTGGGGGGGTATGTTTCTTAAAATATATCAAACAAAAAACATCTTTAGTTTCGTTCTCCTGTATTTTGTGTATACAACTTGGTGCTCAGATACCTCCAAGAGAGGAATGCCTTGTGGATTTAAAGCACTATCTGGATAGAACATTAAAATTGTCTATAATCATTACACTTTCAATTGATACAAATGACAGATTGGGCCAGCCCTGAAGAAGTAATTACTGACTGAAATCTATATGAACTCCAATGCACGGGTAACAAAGCAAGAAAGCAGAAGAGGAAGGAAGAAGGACAGTAGCCACAAAAATAAGTTATGCAGTTACTCAGCATTGATATATGCAGATTGTGGATTAATACTTTTAAAAATAATAAAACTACATAACAACTTGCAGATTTCCTTTGGCCTCTACACATAAGTGTATAAATGCCTTGCAAGTAAAGTATGTTAATGTGTTTCTTGTGGGTGCCTTAGCAGAAGTGAGTGTTGAAGAGGAAATTTAACGCTGGGAGAGGCTGCCTAAGCCATGTGGAGGTGGGCACTGCACGCGGGGCATGCGGAGGAGAGCTGGAACAAAGGCGCGGGAGACACTAACACAAGGAGCTCAAGGCTGACACCACTGCAGGGGAAGAAGAGGATGTGGTAGGAGAACTGAGGAGAACAGACAGGTACAGAGAGGCTCTGGACTTCATGGCCATGAGTTACATCACAAATCCTGGTAGCAGAGACCTCAGGGTTGTCCTTAATTGTCCTTCTCCCCAGAGAAGGATGGGATTAGTTCCTTAGAGGAAACTTACCAAGCACTAACCCATCTCGAGGAAACTCCCATCTGGAGTCATAAGGCAGTTGCATTGGGTCCACATAAATGTATTCGTGGCCATCAGGGCTGATAGACTCAATGACTCTCCATCTTATCTCATACCTCGGCTTCTGCAAAGCGCATTGAACACAAAATCAATCATTAGTCCTGTGCCTGACTTCAGAGCAGACAAAAACCCAGCAGGGCTCAGCATCCAAACTGAAATACTTTTCTACATTACCTGTTTCCATATGATGACCAGGACAATCAGTGAAATTATCACAATCACTAACAGCACTAAGACTGCAGCAGCCACCGTTAGTTCTGATCGCAAGGCTGTGGAGTAAGAAGACAGACCATATTTTCCTCCTCAGCCATGAGGAACGTGACACACACATAAGACACCCACCTCCCCTACCATCACAGTTCCCGTGTCCTGCAGATGTGGCAGGAGTAGTTCCTGGGGCTGGTGACTGTAAAGTCTTTGCAAGCCCAGAGCTGCTCTGCCTTCCTGTTTCAAAACCAAATGCAGAGATTGTCTAGAACATCCCATAGCCAGTGGTCATAAAATGACAAAGTGAATCATGGAACCACATAATAAGTGAAAAACAGATGCACCATAAAGACCTGTAGAATGCCTCATCCTCAGATGTCCCAGGGTGGGAAAAGAATCCATCTTAATTTATTTTTATCTGCAACAATTCATATTTTTATCTACTAAGACTGAACTGGCGTGTGTTAGAGAGGGGTCAAACTGGCTGCTGTAATTTCACAGAAGAACAAAGCACACTCACTGGGAGCCACAAGCTTCAGTTCCCGAGTAACAGCACCAAGGTCATTCCTTGCCACACATCGCACAGCCAGGGTTTCCTCTACCTTCTGGAAGGTCACCTGGCTTTCCACCATGTTTTTCTCATCCAGGTGGGCTTCCATGTGTATATCAGAGATATTGTTAGTCAAAAGAGTCCATGAGGTGTCATTGCTGCACCTGCAGAGAAGAATAACAGGGGAAACAGGAGTTGGGCGTAGGTATGGATAAAGAAGAGAGAACAGAACAGCAATCACCTTTCCCTATTTCTTCTGACAACGATCATTTTAAAGACCAGAAATGCTTAAGACCACCTCTGTGAAAAGCCTACATCTTTCTTCCCTCAGAATAGTTTGTCTCATGATCCTCGTTACTGCTGCCACTTTGAGGGCCTGACAATACAGCCCAGCAGGTCTGGTATAGATAGACCTTGGTGTCACTATGTATCCCATAGACTTACAGTACTCGATGGATCTCTATTTCTCCCTGAAACCTTAGTGCTGTACAAAGCTCCCTGGGGCAGGGCTAGGAGGACAATCGTCCCACCAGGCAGCAAGAGGTTTTAGCGCAATGAGAGCAGAACACACCTGGGAGGTGCCCAGGGCTCCTAGCCTTCTTCCATGCATGGTCTCCCTCTCCCTGGTGGATAACCTCCCAGGGAAAACCCTGCCTCCCAGCAGCCACAGAAGGAGCTAGTCTAGAACTAGCAAAAATTGGAGTAATTACTCCACGTCTAAAATACTTTGAAGGTGAAAATTATAATTAGGGAGGAAATAATTACAAGTGAAAATTTAGAAGCATTCAAGAGTGTTAATGAGGCAGACAGAGCTATCTGTGAAATGACAAGAACTCCCTGGTTGGAGGGACGGCTACTCCTTACTCAAACTGGGACTGTGAAATCTGCTGAATTCACTTATTGAACACAAAGCATTTATGAGAGAAACCTCCTGAATCGATGCATTGTGTCTTCTCCTACAGGATGCAACAGGAAGGGCACTGACAATCTCTCTCGAAATATAAGCAACATGCCTCTAAAAAGAAAAAAATTATCTATAGATTACTGGGCCTTGATGTGGAAAACGTGGTATGGTAACTAATAATGTTAAGCTAATCAAGGATGCAACAAGTCATATTTTAGATAAAGCACCCGCTTTTCTTACTTTTTAATGTCCTTGCAAACCAGCCATTCCACATCAGGAAGCGGGGTCCCCTCTGCCAAGCACCTCACCGTTTGCCCCCCCGCAGAGCCATGGTGATCATCCACGAGGTCTAAGATCAGGGCTGGAACTGGGAAGGAGACAGGAGTTTGTTAAAATACTCATCGGGGTCTACAAATGCAGCCTGAAATTTCAAATAAACCAGGACAGGTATTGTTTGGCCGACAGCTTAGCGATGTCTAGAGACCCCGACTCGTCCAGGAGGTCCTTAACTCCTGTAGGACTGAGCAGATCCTAGGTTAGACCCATGAAAAGGAAGTGCTGCGGTTATGCCACGTCCTCATCTCATACTAAATGAGTTATCGTCCCCACTGTCAGCTGGAATAACTTAGGCGGGAGGATAAAGTTTCTTTTTGGCTTAAGGCCAGAATCGAAGTGAAAGCCAGGATCAGGGTATGAGAGCTCCAAGGACTCGGCACGCACGCACTCCTCCGGACACCCCGGTTCACGCCTTTCTTATCTCAATACTCCAGGGAACCCGATGTGTAAGTTGATCAAGTCTTTGCTGTGTGCCCTCAGTTCTGGTGGGCAAGGCTTTGGGGCTCCTTACCTTGTATTAGCAAGGAGAAGGTGTATCTTTTAATCTCATCTTCATTTTCAGCAACCAAAGTATAGTATCCGCTGTCTTCTTCCTTGGCCCGGATCAATTTTAATATACTCTGAAACCTGTAGAAATGAGAGGTTTTGCTTGTATTTTTAGGGCAGGCATAAAAAAAATTCACTTTGGTGCAATATGCAATTGGGTATGTGGAGATTATAATGTAGTGACATTTGGCATTTCTAGCATGCTTTTACACTAAAATCATTACTCAAACAGTAAATAACTACCAAAATACAACTGAGAAACGAGTGGGCATAGTTATATTTTACAGGGATCTGACAAAGCCTCTGATATTATTGGAAATAGCTAGAAATTATTGACGTGGAGACATGTTGGAGGGACTGAAGAGGCTTAGCGCTCAGAAACCAAGATTTCTATGGTTTGGAGAGGTTGATGTTATGAAGGGAATAAGAAGAGGCAGATTAGGCATTGCCCTTCAGAGCAGAAAATAAAGAAATGATTTTTAAATGCCACTGAGGAAGAAGTAACAAACTGGTGGAAAGAGAGAGCAGGAACAGTGCCTGGGTTTCTGGGGGAGAAACTCGAGTCAACATGGCAAAGTAAGGGTCAGAAGAATATTTTTACCTTGTTTCCTGGACTCTATTTGAACTAGTAACAATCTCAGTAAGATTTTCAATCAGAGTCACGTTATCCTTCAACCAGTACATTTTTGGAGCTGGGTATGCCTGCACATCGACGACAAAATTTTTTACTTCATGTAGATTGACAGCTTCCAGAGGGCTAAACTGAGGCTCCAGGTGAACGAACCCTTTGTCTGTAAATGAAAAAGCCTTGCGTAAACACCGCTGTGCAGCATTTTTCAAGAATGGCGTTTTCCAACACGTTAATAATTTTTGGACACTAAAAGCAGACTATACCATGAACTGTAATGACTACTTTCTTATTTTCCTTAACCTCCTTGGTTGCATGCCGAGCAGTACATTCATAATCCCCTGTGTCTTTCACTGATGCCTCAGGAATGGTCAAGGTGTAAACCAGCTTCTGCGATGGGACTTTGATATCATCAAGTTTTATCAGACCTTTTTCTTTCTGTAGTTTGGAGAAGGAAAAAAAACCTTACTTAAGTAACTGAGCTGAAAGCACACCGCTGAGGATCTATGATGCCACTGGAGTGATAGCAACCATCTAAACCCTGTATGGCAGAAGACTTGTTTACTCAGTCAGGGATGTATTTTTCAGCCACAGGCACAAAAGATGTGTCTATAAAAATACACCTTTTGGGGGGCAGGCACAGAAGGGTGAGGAGGTTGGGAGTTCATATTTTGTTCACTCTAAACAAAATACCATTCAAAATTTGGTTGAGCAGCCCAAAAGGGTGTTTTACTGCTTACGCGCTACCTTCTTCTCAGACATAAAAGCTGTGGGGTTTTATTTTTAATTTTATTTGTTCAGATCCCATGAAATAGGGTGAATCTTTATCCCCTGCACCAGACAAAAAGTAAGCAGTTGCTAGATGTTATGTTCTGCCTGCTGTCAAAACAAGAATAATTTATTGGCAAGGAGAAGACTGCTGCGAGTAAAAGGGTGGTGAGAATGGCAGACCATGTTATCATGAGAGGCTGGAACAAAAAATATGCTGGGGATAGTTTTGAAAGGTGGCATATAGCAAAGATTATAATGTGTCATTTGGAAAATAGAACAAAACCTTCTCAAATAATTTTTCCTCTTGGGCTTTTAACTTACTTTAAAAAAAGCTGAGATTGGGGGTCACAATTAGATAGTTATTTCAACTATTCCATCCCTTCAGTGACCAGACTTTTTACATGGGATACTCTGAAATTCTCCATTGACTGGGACTGGCTCTAATCAAGTTTCACTGAATACAAATTTCCACTGCAGAAGGATGTTAAGCCAGTTTGAAAATTTCTGAGGTTCTCCAAAAGTTTTAAGATTTTCTTACTAGGTGGTTCTCATTAGTGAGTAATTACACTGACTGTAAGAGTCATTTTAATTAACATCTGCATAGTGAGGAACAATTAAGTCTATGAACTTGATTCTTCATTGTCCTCTATTATGTCCAAGAATCCAGGGTTTAAGAGAGACATTTTAGAGGTTCAGACCTCCAGCAGCAGAGCTCTATGCAGGTGTCGGACACATTCCTAGATCACTCTATTTCCACAACACTTCTTTTTTTGAACCAGCACAAGACCTGAGAGACAGCATTCCTCCCTCAGAGGATGGACTCCTAGTCACACCTCACCTTCCTCTCATGCTTTGCATACTTACTAACAGCAAACTCTAACTTTTGGGACTGACTTTCTTTTGTGGTAACCTAAAAGTAAAAGAAATTACTTTGTTTTCTCTCCTCAGCTGTCTTCATTCAGAGAAGAGAAGACTACTTTACAACCCCACCTTCTTCCCCAATAAGTAACTACAAACATTCAAACAACAACAAAAAAAAAGATATTTACCACTTTCCCAGGATAATTCCATTGTAAATTAACCACCTCATTGTCAAAGACCACACAAGTTACTACAATGGTCTCGCCTGTTTTGTAGACAGTTTTAAGAGCTTCAATTTCAACTGGCAGCTGTGAAGTAGCTAAGAGAAAAGAGAGAGAGAGAGAGCAGATTTAGTTTAAAACTGTATGCAGTACCTTCCATGAAAGTACTACTGATTTATACTGATATAAACTTTCTGTATTTAAAGCATGAAGTGTACAGGCATTGAGTTCAATCCCACAAAGAATGATCTATGCTTAAAACGTCAATTAGAAGTTCCTATCTCAAGCGCCCCTGTGAAAAAGCATCCAGTATAAAAGCAATTTCCCATTTTGCTAATCAGTGACTGTCTGTGAGAATCCATTGTTGGCCAGTAAAACCCTGGTTTTCAAAATATTTGAATCATGCTGTTTTTCAGACTACCCGAGGTCCTATGATTTGAAGCCACTGGGAAACACCAGTGGTTTAAGTTACGTTTCAGCAAACAGGATGAAAATACATGGATTACAGAAGACTTTTCTTGCAACCATTTGGGAGAGGAGATAAGGACACTTTATTCTCATCATAATTGTACGTAACCACTAATTAAACTAGCAACTAAATAACTAGCAATACTGCCACAGGAGCAAGGAGCTCATCATCAGGGAAGTATCTGATATAACCCTGTGATGCTGGTGCTAATATGGCTCTTACAGTGTGAGGAAAGAACTGGGCTGAACATTATTACTACTTTTTTTTTAAATGAACAAAAATAAATACCTCTTAAAATATAGATGAGGAACTCATCAGACTTGAACTCCACGCCTTTAACCATTGTTTTGCATGTATATGAGCCTGCAGGGAAATTCCCTATGAAGCCTTGTTTACTGTCATAGAAAGCATAGACAGCCTTGTCCAAACTGTTAATTAAAGTCACTTGAGCTTTTGGGTCACTTGTCCGACAAGGGATAACGGTGGGATCACCTTCTTCGACTAGAATGAACTGGTCTTCTGGTATAGAAGGAACAAAAGGCATGTCTGGGTCTGTAAAAAACAAGAGGTAATCAAACACTATCTTGTTTGTAGTAAGTCCACGTACAAGAGCTAGATATCAATGACCGCTTATAGATCATATAAGCTAGTACAGTTCATTACTCCACTTTTTCAGAGGTAGTAATTGGCATGGTAATTGCATGCACTATCTCGTTTTGGCTATTTGATGTGACATGTAGCGAGGCATTTGACCTAAGCACTGAACAGGAAAGGGCTTGGGCTCCTTTGTGACAATTCAGGATGCAGAATGAAAAATACAAAAGATTCCCCCCCAAAAAAACACTAAGCATTATTATTCCCCTTAGACCTGGTTCTGAGATATTCCTACAGTGAGGACTAAAGGATATTAAGTGACAAAAAGCAAGAAAATCACTACTGGATGTGAAAACATTCATGCAGTTGCTGGGGACTAAAGTAAAGACGAATGCACTTTATCATAGACAACTCTATCAAGATGTATGTACAGCAAATATCTTAGGGAAGAATTTGGACTTAAACATCCTATTTTTATGACACAAGATTTTGCACTTAGGTGCAACATTCACTGCACACAAAAATTTATTAAAGAACCTGCCTTTTATTGACACAAATCACTCATCTTCTTCAGTTAGATTTTTTTTCCTTTGGTAATAGCAGCTGTCCCCTAACCAATATATAAGCAGGAAAAAAAACATAAAAAGAAGAAAAAATCCAAACACTTTCAATGTCAAAAAGTAGAAATTAGTTTCATGTTGTTTATGTTGAACACCATTAAAGCCACATTTCATCAAAAATAGTACAAGGTACTTATCTTCATGTGTTTCTAACATGTCCAACATTACAGTTATGAGACATAGTTAATTATGGTCACAGCATGTGGTTTTCAAAATATGGTATTCAACCAGAAAAAAGCAAACAAACACCTGGTAGTTTTATTTCTTTTAAAGTCAACAAAATACATGCCAGCTTTCCTATCCAGCCAATCCAAAGTCTGAGTTTAAAACATAATTGCATAACATATCAACTTAAAAAACACAGCCCTCAAATTATCTCTGTTTGGCCATTCGGAATAAAAAAATAAATCCTGCTAGCCTGAAGCTTCTGTGTGAACCTTTATAATAAAATTTAATAAATAGCAATCCAAATCCCTCCAACAATAGACTTTCTGCTGCACTGGCAGGCTCTTTGTAGCAATATTCCAAACACAGCGCTCCGTCCCAAACACACTGCCAACTCCATGTATTCATTTTCCCACTGTAATTTAAAACAGAAACAGGATTCACCTAGTTTGGTTTTCTGTGTGCTGTTAGTGAAAATAGGATGTTGTGTGAAGTCTCAACATAATCTTCCTTGGCTAAAGTGGGTTGCTGCCACCCATTGCCCTCCTAATTCATTGCAGGAAAAACAATTGTAAAGACGAAGTTTATAGTGGAAACAGAAACATTCTCTATAATTTGGAGAAAAGGATATGTTTCTGCATTTATGACATCTTGATGGTTAGCGAGTGGAAAAAATTACAAGATGTCTCTGCCCTGCAAATCTGGTAGGCTGATGTCTAGAGGCGTTTAAAAACCAAACCAAAAAGCCGTCTTGAAGAAATCTTCCATTTCTTGCCTTTCTGTTCCTTCACTGAGTGAGCTACAAGACTGCTTAACACCAGCAAAATCTTCTGGTGATTTGGTTAGAGCTATTTGGAAATTGAGACACATGTGCCAAAGCCTGCAGCCTCTGTTGAAGCATCTTCTTGCTTCAAGAATGAATGCAAAAGCTTTACATTTGTTGTGGGAAATAGAGAAAAAGTCTTGGAAGAATCACTGTCCTCAAATCACACCTTGTGAACTGCAAAAACTTAATGCCACTGCAAAATTGCCTTTAAAACAAGTCCCGTTAGTGCTTCCTGACTTTTTCCCCTTCCACCGTCTTCCCTGGAGTTTCAGACATCACCTCCTTCACAACTTACTGCAGTTTTGCAGGATGATTTGCAATCTCTTCTCTCTTTCGTTTCCTCTTCAAAATATTTACTGTAAATCTACTGGCTTGATCTTTCCTGGCCCTGCAGTTGTGCTGCTCATCCCCTGAACCCCAGCCAACGCCGAGGAAGCATCCAGACAGGGCTTTACAAAGGCCGTCAGTTGTTGCTTGGCCTCTGCTGCCTATCTCAGCTATGACAATAAAGATCTTCATCCCATGGACAGTGTAAAAAGCCTTTAAACACATTTCCAGTCAGAACAAGGGGGTGGGAGGGCAAAGCTGGGGGTAGGTACTTCTGAAAAGAAGGGATGCCATTTCTTCTGGGTCCAACAGGTTTTCCACCACTAAAGAGAAAGGCAGCGCAGAGCCTGGGAAGGCTGTGTTTGCTTTGAAAATTACAGGGCACTGCATGGCAGCACCACATTTTTGATCTTGCATCAGACTGGCCAGCAGTAACACTTCTTGTTTCACCCTCCCTTGTGACAGCCACCCCCACCAAGACATCGCCATTGCTTTACACTTCCCAGGCCCTGTGCACACATGAGCTTTTTCCAGTTCTCAGTTCAAACCTAATTTGGGTTAAGAACGAGATATGGCCTTCCTCATCTGGCAATTGCCGTAGTGCCAGCCGTGGCACTGGTTTGGTCAGTACACATCCCAAAACATCCACCAAGGTCACCCCTGAAAAGACCAACATTGGTGTTAATCCCCACCCAGGGCCAGGGAAACCTGAAGGCTGGACATCCTCCCACAGCTGAGCTGAGGCTTACCCTAGCTACCAAGGTCTACTACCCAGACCCTGGTGGCCAGAAGACCTCAGCTCTGAAGCTGTGAATTCATCCCTCTTCTTGAGAACTAAAACTCTCACCAAAAAAGTGAAAAACAATAGAAAGAAAGAGGAACGTACCCTTAGACTCACAAGGGCTGGTCTTGATTTACACATTAGGAAATGGCCCTGGGGTCACTTATCTTTCCCTGACAGCAAATTACCACCAGCACTATGCTTCTTCTGAGCATTCACGGTTCAGCCCTCCCATCCAAACCTCTGAGTACGGCTGTGGCATGCCCCACTTACCAGGCACATAGATGTAGATGTCCTTCCCTTCCACTTCCCCATCCTCCACTTGAGTGTGGTTATAATAGCAAACATACAAGCCCGTATGAGCAGCTGAGGCATTTCCTACTTCGAGCACCGTCACGAAGAGGCCACTGTTGTTTTCTTCATGTCTAATGTCTATCCTGTGGCTTCCCTCGGTCACTGGGTACTGCCAGCTCACTTCGCTGTCTCCAGAGCATTTGAGCGTGAAATTGGAATTCAGCTGTACCACCATTTCATTCCTATTGGGAACAATAGTCGGCAGAGGAAGCTGGCAAAATGTTAGGAATGGTCCTGCAAAAAGACACGAATAAATAACACATGAACACACAGAACAGCCTCAGCACAGGGATGGGAAAGAAAGCAGAGTGGATCCAGAGCAGCCGTTTTTCTGACCATTTCAGAGGTGCTGATGTGCCAAGAAATTTGCCCTTGTTAAAAGCCAAAGCTTTGCCCAATGGATGGCAAACAGTTTCCCTTTGAAATGCTAAATGTTTGCTTGCTGACCTCTGCTTGTCAAATCAAGAGGTGAAAGACAGAGATGAAGTTAGAGATGGCTCCCAATCCACACCTCAGCTTCCCAGCCCCAAAAGTGGGCATGGCTCTGCTGCAGACCAGTGAACCCCACACCCTGGCTGCTGGGTCACGGGCATCTTAAAAGTCCTTACAGCAATGGTCAGGAAACCAGTAGTTCTGTCAGCGTTCGAGTAAGCTCGCAACTGAAAGTTAGAAACCCCTTCCCAAGACCAACACCTGCATTTTACGTCTGGCTTCTATTTCTGCAAAGGGCCGGAGCAGGGGCTTAGATCCAAACTTTGTGCATCAGGTCTACCTCTAGCCAAAATGTACAGAAGGTTTATAGCCAAGTAAAACTGTAATTCACTGAACTAGATGTTGTAGGTGGCACTGGTTTTCAGATGCAATATACAGTTAGAGGCTCAGATTTGCAAGCCTAAGTAATTTGTAGGTGGGCTGGTGCAGGTCCAACTCCCAGAAGGAAAATTAGAGGTTCCACACCCTACGCCCCACAGAAAAAAACGGGGAATTCACCAGGGAAACAGATTTGCTGTTTCATGCTATCAAATGACCTGTACAAAGCAGATAGGGTAGTCCATGATAAACAGGCATTTAGGCCCTTGGCGTGAAAGTGCGCTCTGTGCAACAGGCAGCAG
>NW_008824243.1:4348538-4353521 GCF_000699105.1 Pygoscelis adeliae
AGGAATCCAGACTGTCTTTGAAACCAGTTTCTCGCTCCTGCACGTGTTATCTCAGTCTACAGGCCCTTTCTATATTTGGCATCCTGTGGCAAACCCTGCCCTTCCCTCCCGGCACCATTCACTTGGCAGATGTTGGGAGGCTCGGCAGGCAGCCCCAGCGAGTGCGGTTCGGTGGTGCGGCGTGGGAGGATGCAGGGAGCCCACACAAGCAGCCTTGCCTGCACCACGCTGCGGGAGACAGCTGTAGGTAGGCAGGCTCACTTTCCCTGCGCAAGCAGACAAGCCAGGCAGGAGGTTATAGCAGCTGTAGGGGTGCCGAAGTGGCCGGCACAGGCTAGCAAAAGTACCGTCTTCTCGGTAATTCTTTTTCTTAGCCTACCAAAGGGACGGCCAGAAAAATCAAGCCTGTAGCCAGCTGGCAACCATTTGGCATTTGTTATTGTGGGCACAATGAAAGCAAGCTTAAATAAGGGTTTACAAAGGAGTAGGGGTGGAGAGGCTTAGGGGACTGAGGAACATTACCTGTGAGAAAACATCCCAGGATCAGGAACATCCATGGGGAAGTACCCATAGCTACCAACAACTGAAACAGAAAGGAGAAGGCAAGAGGGAGCCAGTTAATGGACTGACAACAGGAATGAGAGCTTGCAGGACCCCTCTTCTGCAGTGCCTTAGTGCAGCTTCCCGGCACTCTGCATAGTGCCACGGAGACAAACGGCCCGGGGACCTCAGCTCCCACCCGCAGCCCGTTGAGGTGCATGCAACCACGTCCCACAAGGTACATGGGGCCGCAGACACGTCACCGGCATGGGGAGTGCAGCTAAGGCACCATAACCCCTTCTCTCCACTGGCAGCATAAGGAGCCAAGTCCTGGCGCATCCCTCCCTCAAACAGCCTGCAAGCAGCCCTGATGCCCACTGCAGCCTCCAGGACTGAGCCCACAGAAACACCCCTGCACAGAGGCAGTACCCTCACCGCATCGGTGAGGATGCAATGGCTTTATGCATTAAGTTCTGGCCTTTTAGCTGCAAGCAGATTTTATGGGAGAAAAAGCATATTTAAAAGCTACTTTTATTACAAATAGTACAATCCTGAGTGTTATTTTTGTTTTGCCATTGTACATATGTATATATATATAGCTTACTGAATACAATGCAATACAATAGTGTTTATTGCTTATTTAGCAAGAATTCCCTTGATCAAGAGACATGCTATTTGAAACATACGCTGAAATTTTCTAATGGCATAAATCCACGACACACTGTAGGCCAGCACTGCCATTCGCAGAGCATCTCTTCTCCCCAACAGTGTGGAGAGTCATAGATCACATGCAATAATTTTAGCTTTCAAACACATAATCTTAAGGCATCAATCTTAAAAGAGGCAGCAGTGGCAATAAGCATCTATGTAATTTTTGTGCCATCTAATGACATTTCTACTTAAAACCCTCAAGCAGCCTGCTAGATAATTTCCGAAGGAGTGGCTCCTACAACCCCTGCTCCCATTGAAATTAATGGACGTTTTGTTGGTGGCTTTAATAGTAACTGGATTTGGCCCAAAGCCAACATAGATTAAAAAATGTCTGCACGGAAGAGCCCCTAATCTGAAACACAGACCAAGGAGTAAAATAAAGGATGATGTGCCAAGTCAGGGACTACTTTTCAAAGGTTCTGGAGAGTTTCTGTTCACCCTCTGGTATTCAGCTCCTGATGCTGAGATAGGAAAGCACGTAGGTACATCCAGTTATTACAACCATGCCAGTGCCGTATGGGAGTTAAATGCTTACAACATGCCAAGGAGTGTTTCTGAACCAGTCCCTCTTTCCTCCCGCAATGGAGGAAATCAATAAGAATCAATAAGAATCAATATAGAAATCAATAAGAGCTGAGTGTCTCAATCTACTGTTGCAGTTTAAAAACACAAGGACTTAACTAAATTTGCGTTTTCCAGCTGGCTATTCTTTCACAACCCAGAGCTTTGATCTTTCCTCAACGACCCGTTAATCTCATCAAGGCCTAAAGCAACACTTCCTCACTGTGAAAGACAGAATAATGTACTAAGGATTCACCATCACCTGTACTCAAAATCTCTTTGAATTCGATTTAATTATGTCGTGCATCAGACAAGCATGCTGGAGTCCCATCTCCAACGTATCCTCATACATCAGTGCTGGAGTCAAGGTTTAATGCAGGTACAATTTCACACTTCTGGGCAAAAGAGATTTTACTCATTCCCACAACACCCAGCAGGTATGCTTATCATGTTTTTCTTTATTTATGATCACCTAATTTTTTTGTATGCACTTATTTGCCTTTTTTGCCTTCCTTATGACAGAGCAGCCCTCTTTGTCCTAAATCACCCAAATCTCAGCCCTGAATAAATACACCAGTTTATTTTAATACGTCAGTTCCTAACGCCACTCCATCAAACCGTAAATTGGTATAACCTCACTGAAGCCAGTAGATTGATGCAAGCTGGAGCCCCGTATTGACAGCACACGTACAACATAAGTTTGAGCCAACCTTAATTCCTTGCATACCTTGAATGTTGCTAGCTAAAATAGAAACATAGGTGTGTATAGTGAAAGCTACATGGTGCCATGAAGGGTTTGGCAAACTCTCTGCAGGGGAGGCTGATTGCCCAGGGTAAAACAGTCATTGCATCTACTTTAACCACTGGGTTTTGAAAGGATCCAACTGAAATTTTGGTATCTCTCTTGTGTGCTTTAGTGATAAAAATCAAGAAAGGAACATCTGAAGAACTGTTATCAGCAAGGAGTCAATCTTCTAAACACACTGCCAAGAGCTGCCTTCCTACCAAGAAGGGTTTCATTGACTGCACTGTAGAAGACAAAGTAAAATCAATATCCAGAAAGATGATGGAAATATGTGTTTAGAAAATGATGCTATTCCTAGGTGATTGCTCTACATGACCTAGAGAGAAAGCACCGTGGTCGACCAAGAAGAGCCAGTGGTATATATTTTTCATACTGCTGTAAATCAAACAAAGACCTCTTTCAAGACAGAAAACTAGCCCATCTACCAGAAGATTGGAGACTAACAGACTTATCTCCTGCCAGCTACCCAGTCACTACAGTTCATCCTCTTGGCCACAGGATGGCAATGTTGATCCACATTAATGAGCCAAATTTCTTGTCGAGCAGAAGGATGCGCTAGTCTCCAACGTAGCTGATGGAATCTAAACTGAGCCTCCTGGATCAACTTAAAATTCAAATTTCTTATACTTTAATTTCATGCGAGTTCACCGATTTAAAAAAAACAATAATAAAACCAAGCTGGTCCCTATTGCTCTGTATTTACATAAGGGATACGACAGTAGTTGGACTGCAAATCTTGGCACGTAATGATGTGATTATCCTTGTTATGAGGGGGCTGGATAATTTCAGTGGTGATTTTGTCAGAGTGGCAGTCTGTCCTTCTGCGAAGACTGATCTTTTCCAGGAAGAGCTAAGGCCAGCCCAGGAAAAGAGGGGAATGTTTCCTCCTTGTGGTATATATCACTAGCTGAATGTAAATGTTCAGACAGGATCTCCTGAAACATTTCTTGGTTCTCAATTCCCAAATTGCAAACTCAATTCTCTGCAAGAGCAGAGTTGCCCTGCAGTGCTAATAGACGGGTCTGAAGGTTTCACTGGGGAAAGGCTCAAATACCACAAGAAAATTTGGTGGTGTTTCAATGAAAAAGAGTGGCATAAATGTTCTCCTAAAATGAGGCCTGTTCCACATCCCTTTAAAAGTATTTGCATCCAGAGTAGCCTGAATGCAGGAATAACTACACACCAAGTCTAGCCCAGTGTTGGGCTCCTACAGTGCGCTTCAGGGTCTGCAGGACACGCAGTGATGGCTGCTACCCAAGGAGCCTTCCAGTCAGCCCCAATTCTTCAGCCTCAAGGACAGACTCTGCCAGTCTAGGAGCTAAAGGTGGGGGGAAATTTGCAAAGTCAAAGTTTCCCCACTTGGTCCAAAGAGGATTTTCCAGACTGTCTCAGGAAACAGACAAAAATAGTGGCACTTCCAAGGAATACATCTCAGAGGTTCTCAGGATCAGATCAAAGAACACCTCAAAGCCCAACTCAAGTGCTTAGAAGCATTGCATGGAAAAACCAATCCATCTCTGTTGACCTCAGGAGCTAGGAAGCCTAGCTGTTGCAAACTTTTCTTTTGGGTGCCCATGCAAAGCTTTATTGACTTGAAAGAGATGAGTCAAGCAGGAGAGCAAGGCAAGAGGGAGAGAAAGGTTGGTTTGCTTACTTGCTTGCTTTTTTAAAATTACCAGCAATTCTTGCCACCACTAGGAAAAATAACCTCTCAGAAGTCATTCCCTGGTTTTTAAAACAAGGGAAGCAAACGTCTTCTATTAAAATTTTTAGAGTTCACACGCAGAAGTAGTGCCATCGTGGCCATGATGATCTAAGGATGCAAGCGAGGCGAGGATTGTATAAGGTTATACATTTCACCCTCATTTGTAGACCAACTGGTATAGCTGGAAATAACCAGCAAGGTCTGGGGTATGCAAGACTTTTTCTGTCTATATACATTGTACTCGAATCCTAGCTCAATACTGTAGTACTGCGGAGAGGTATTTTATTAAAATATTTCTTACTTCCTGCTTTCTTGAAACCTAATACCTATATATTACTCTCACAGCCGCATGAAGATTTCCCATACATCAACAAGCAAATAACAGCAAAGATGGCCCCAGTGTCTGATGGCAGGCAGACTGGCACACCTCCTGCCTCTTGGTGCCTGGAGAGGAGTACCAGAACAAGAGGTCTCATTTTAAAGCAGTGGGAGAGCGCCTGCGGGCTGGGAGAGCTGGTTTGCTTGTGGACTCCTAAATCCCAGTGCTTTGTGCGGTCCCATTTTTCTTCAAAATTTTTTTTCCAAGCTTTGAGGTTGGCTAAACCACTGTTTAGCTGAGGGCCTTTCTAAAATGCTCTTTGTTAACTAGAAGCTAAAACCG
>NW_008824243.1:4353569-4354087 GCF_000699105.1 Pygoscelis adeliae
CCCCCCCAGTCAGTATTTTGACCCGCCGATGACAGAGGAACCTTTGATGCCTGTCTCCTTGCTTTGATCCCGTCTCTCGCCCCATCCAGGGACACGGAGTTAAGGCAGCCGACCCGGGACCACAGCTGGGCTCTGCATCGGCCCTGGGAGATGCCGAGGGCGTAACAAGCCGCCCCCCTTCCCCCGGCGCGCCCCGTCGGGGAGACAGCGGGCTGCCTACACCCAGCGGGGACTGGGGTGTGGATGGTGGGAGGGGGTTACATTCACACTCTCCAGCCCCCATCAGGCTGCAGGCGCTTGCCAGACCCTGCCTGCCCGCGGGGAGCCCAAGCGGCACCCCCCAGGAAGAGGGGAAGCGGCGCTGCCGCGGCTCCCCCTCGGTCCGCGGCCCCTCGGCGGAACCCGACGGCTAGAGCCGCTGCGGATCAAAGGCTGCCCGGGACACCGAGCAAACCTAGCAGACATGGCAACTCCCAGCCACTTCGCTGTTTGGCTGCGAAACCATAGGAAAGCCGTCC
>NW_008824243.1:4354583-4355220 GCF_000699105.1 Pygoscelis adeliae
GCTGCCTCGCTAGAGCTGTCGCTGCTGGCTCCGGAAAAAGCTGTCCAAGTCCTGTTCTCTGGAACGGCTCCCGGGCTGCAGGATCCGCGTCCAAAAATGTTGAGCAATGCCGCGGACAGCCAAAAAGCCATTTCCTACTTGCTCTTAGGACTTTTCCAGGGGACTCCAGCCTGGCAGAGGCTGGCAAGTTTACAACCTCCGCGCTTGACAAAATCCAAACGGGGGCCGCGAAGACTTTGCCCTCCCCCGGGGTAGGAGGCGGTGGGCTCCAGCAGTCCGGCGTGACATGTGGCAGGGCTGGCGTTCCCGTTGTGAGAGGGGGCTGTAAGCTGGAAAGGCTCCAGGTACCAGTCCTGCCTAAATTCAGCATCTTCTCTTCCGCTGAGACGTGTAAAAAAAGACGGGGCGCGCAGGGATGGAGATCGGGTTGCCTTGGGGAGGGTTGTGTCCGTGCCCCCGCCCGGGATCTCGGGGCAATTTAGGCTACCCGGTCAGGGGGAGTGAGGTGGGGAAGGGGGATCCGAAGAGGGGAAGGTGATGAAAAACAAAGGGTGGGGGAAGGGAAGGGAGAGCAGCGGGGTGAAGGCAGCAAGGGACGCGAGAAGAGGGGGAGCCGCTGGGCTCGACCCTACCTTAC
>NW_008824243.1:4357553-4358735 GCF_000699105.1 Pygoscelis adeliae
GCGGGGCTTCTCCCGCTTCCTCCCCTCCCGAGTCTGGCCCTCCTCCTCCCCCCACCTCTTTTTTCCTTTTAATATTAAACAAAAGAAAAGTTTGTCCTCAAAGTCAAGCGCCAGGATCCGGTGGTTTTTCTCTTTCCTAAGCGAAGGAGAATTAAGCCTATGAAGCGAAGATGCCCCGAAGGGAACAGGGGCAGAAACGAGAACCGACGCCCGTGGAAAGCGCGCTCAGGCTGAGGTGCCCCTGGCTGGGCTCGCAGGGTCCCCGGCGGTGACTCCCGGCCCTTTGCACGCCCTCCACTAGTGCATCCTCGGCTCGGGTGAGTGCACAACTCCGCTATTGCTTCCACATGTTCCTCCAGGAAATCATCGGAGTCAGATCTGTGAGCAGCCCCTGGTCGGAATGCTAACAGGATACCGTAATGCTTGTGAATAAACAACAGGCTCCCAGTGAGTCAAAAGCGTGGCAAAAAAAAAAACCACAAAACAACTCAGGAAAAAAAAACACTGCACCCTGGAACTCTCTACCTGGGGGGGCGAGCGCACCCAGCAGCCTGAACCCCTTAATTTGTGGAGGGAAAGGTCCTATCATGACTCGGGTCGGAGCTGCGGGCTCTCCCAGATTTAAGCCCCACGAAGATGTGCGGTTCAGACCGGCGGCAGCAACTGCCTGGAGCTCCGAGGCGATCCCGCCCGGCCCTGCCGGGCTCGGGCCGTGATTTACCGGCGTGAACGCATCTGGTTTAACGTGCGGGGTGGCGGAGGTGATTCCTGGCGAAGTACCGTCAGGATGGGATGTAATGCGAGAGTTACTCTTGCAAAAAGAAAGGAGCAAAAGGAAGGGGAGGAGGCGCCTTCTGGTTGCAATTACCTGCCTCATTTGAATAATGCCTTTGTCATGATCATTATCGAGCGGTAGTTAACGGCTTCCACGTGGGATCTCACAAGACCCAGCGAAAAACAAAAATTGCAAATTCGGGGACTGGCAAAGCTGCCTGCCAGGCCAGCCTGGCGCTGCGGGCGGGGAGCCCGCCGGTTTCTGCGGAGACCGGGACAGGGACGGCGGTGCCCCGTCGCCCAAGGCCCCTCCGGGGGAGCGGTGACACTTTCCCCGACGTGGCTTCCCCCTTCCCCACGCTAAGGGCTGGGCCGCGCCGGCCCCACGCCCGCCGCCCGGGGCGGGGG
>NW_008824243.1:4359328-4360453 GCF_000699105.1 Pygoscelis adeliae
GCGGGGCTGGGAGCCTGCGAGCCGCCCCGCTCAGCATCCCCCCACCCGGGAGGAGTCTCAATTTGCTGCAAGTAATGAGGCCTTTCCTGCGGCTCTCTCCCAGGGGTGAGCCGGGCAGCGTTTAGCTGGCTGAGGCTATTAGGCAGCCTAATAGGTGGCTCATGTGGGGTCCGAGCGGTCTCCTGCAGCGCAGGGGCGGGTGAGAGGGGGTGCCCCGGCTCGGGGCCCGCGGGAAGCCCCGCCGTGGGGCCGCAGCCTTTTGTCTCGGTGGGAAGGCAGGTCTGGGTTTGATCATCGTTACCCACGTTGCAGCAATGCGCGGTGCGGGGGTCAGCCGCAGCCTGCTCACCCTTTGTACCTTTTGGAGCAGGAGCCCCTGCGTGGTGAAGAGCAGCTCCAGCCTGGACCAGACCCCCTCAAACCCTGAGAGAGGGAGAAAGCGGAGCGGCCTCTCATCGCTTGTCGCTATAAATCTGTGCTTGCATCTATCGCGGAGGGAGGAGAACACAGCGGTGAGGGCTTCCTGAGACAGAAGGGGAGCAAGTCAGGGGACTGCCAAGCCCCGCAGGCCCCCCGGGAGACGCGCGCTGCCCACAGGAAGGCCCTGTGTGCATTTACAGTCCTACCAGTTTGTTTTTTTCCTTTCCCTCTCTCCACAACACCAGATTCCCTCATTTTGTTTGTTCACTAGAATTTGGCTCTGAATAGCAGGGATCCCGTGTCATCGGGAGAGCAGGGAGCCAGACAAAAGAAATTAACGTTGCCCAGCCTGCCCTCCCCAACCTTTATTTTGATCCCCCACATGGTTGGCTAAGGTAGTTCCCCGTGCCCGTCGTTTTCCCACTGGGGCCGCTGCTGCCACAACGTCGAGCTGTTTTGCTTTCATTGTTGCGTTTGGCTCTTGACATAAAAGACGCCAAAACAGCTGTGGAAGCCTTATTCTTTGAAAAATAGGCTTTGTTTTTCCTGCTGCTCCCGCCTTGACTTCTTGCCTGGGGCAGGATAAACACGCCGCTCTGGCCCAGAAGCGGCCCGAACCCAGTTTAGGGGTGAGGTAAGGCAGCCCAGAAGGCAAGGGGAAAACGGGCCGTTCCTCCAGCTAGCCCTTCGCCGGGGCCCTACTCC
>NW_008824243.1:4360662-4385023 GCF_000699105.1 Pygoscelis adeliae
CCGGAGCCCGCGGGAGGAGCGAGCCCAGCCGAGCCGGGGCACCGCATGCCCCGCCAACCTTTGGTGTCTGTTTTGGTAATTGAGGGATCGACCGGGTTCGGAGAGGATGGTGAAGGGGGGCCGCTCCCCCATCCCCGAGAATCCGAGGGCTTCGTCCCTGCAGGTCCAGGCCTGCACAGCCCCGGCCTGCCGTGGGCCGGGCGCAGCAGCTCGGGGGATGTGGCACGCTGCGAGTAGAGCAGAGAGAGCAATTCCTGCCGCGCCACAAATGGCAAGTTTTCCCTCTGAAATTAAAGGACCTCCTCTGCTGATTCACCCCAGTTTTGATTTCGGTTCGTGATTCCCGAGACCATTATCTCTGCCTTTGTTCTTTCAAGCTGCAGCAATTAATGGATTACAGCAGGACAAAAACACAGCCAGAGCAGGCTGCTTTGATTCTGTGTCTATTTACCATTAGTACCAGCTTTGAGTCCTCGGGCTGCTGTGCTCGGGGACCCAGCCCTGAGATCTGCACGGGGGAGCTGGCTGGTGCAGAGACCACCCTGGACATGGTGGTCACGGCTACCCTGGACATAGTGGTCACGGTCACCCTTGGCATGATGGGCATAGGCCAGCCCTGATCTGTGTCAGCTTCAATCCCCATACGTGCCTGGGCTGGCCACATCCACTGTACATCCCTCCCATGGGCACAGAAGAGCCAAGGTAGCCTGAGCATCAAGCGGAGGCAAACTCAGGAGAGACCCAACATGTCGATTTACTGGCTGCCCTGAATTGGCCACGCTCCAGACATGGGATGTCATTTTTCTGCTTCATCTCATGACAGGTTTTCTTCTGATGCTTAGTGATTAACAATACATCCCTTTGGGATGATTTGCTGTAGAATAACTGGAGCTATGGCCAAGGTTTCTGAATTTTAAGTTGTTTTCTAAAAAAATTCCTCTCCTCCCTGGATGTTTCATGCTCCAAAATACCATGACAAACACTGTCCCTCTGTTTCTGTGGCATGGAGAGATTCTGAGCATGGGTCTCACCCATCCCAAGGATGAAGAGGAGGGAAAGCCATCAACACCTCCTAAGAGCTTGCAGAGTTGGGGTTTGTGTGGAGATGGTGGAGGTTATGAATTTCACCCAATACTTTCCAAAACAGGTCAGCCCTTAATCCACCATTAGGAACTGCAAGAATCAGCATCTGTGTTGACACAGTCAGCAAAAAGCTCCAGACCTGGAAATGAATTCAGTCATTCCTTTTAGCCATTGAATTCAGTAATTAATTTTAAATTTATTTACCAAGCTTGTGCTGGAGATGCTTTGGCAGGAGGTGTGAATCACATTGTCGTTCTTCTTGCAGTGCTCTGTGTTTCCTGCGCTTAAACACAAGATTGAAATTAGTCCTATAACGCTGATCTGCGATGGAAGAAATCAAGCAGGCACCAATCGCACCTAGAGCTATTCCAAGAGGTACCAGTGACTGAGGCCCACACGTTCAGTTTTCTTTCTTTAGTTGGGAGACAGGAGGGACTGACACACTGAAAAGTCGGGGAAACTTTTCTGTCACTTCTAGAAAAGGCTATTTGAGCTTTTCCTTTTGTCTCAGGTCACCAGGTTTCAGTCTGTACCTCATCTAATTCTGCAGGGAGCACTTTCTGCTTCAGTTACATGTTTATTCACCTGTCCATTGTTGACAGTCCTTTAGAGTACTCGGTTATATGCACTTCACTTGAGCAAGGTGGTTGTAGAGGGAGAAATGAGAAAGTGAGATGGAGGAAAATGCAGGTACAGGACCTTCCCTGCAGCCGTGGATGTGAAGCTACAGCTCAGGCTTAGCTCAGACAGGGTAGCTCTGGCATGGCTCAAGAACAGGGGATACGGCAGCATATAAGTAGGTTTTGATCCTTGGACTGCTGGCTGTTTGAGTCAGATACTCTGTTTTTTAACCTAAATTATCTTTTGGGAAAGAATCTAATGTGGAAACTGGGCCAGATTCTGCTTTGTGTAAATCTGGTGTAACGCTAACTTCAAGGGAAATATTCTAGATTGAATCTGGTATAATTAAGATTAAAAATTGGCTCTGGAAGTCTTTTCTTTGGCAATAATGTTAGAGAAGTACTGTGAAGAAAAATAATTCAAACCAGAACATTGTTTCAGTGCTCTTTTAAATAGCATACGCTATAGGCACTTTGAAGGCATTTGTTCTCCATGGCAGCAGTATTTTAAAACTTTCACTTTGGTTCCACTAACCAAGTTAACCCTTGATAACTGGCTGTGTTTAAAATATGTTACATACAGAAGCTCATCATTTTTAAGGGCATTCTCCAAATAACCAAAAAAATTATTCCATTAAAATGATACGATTGCTGCTGTGGCAGTAGCAAGCTTCCTCTTGCTGGTGAACATTTCACTGGTCTAGCCGCAACACAGGTGTTGCAATGAATCTGAATTTATATCTCACTTGTTAACAGTTTTTTTCATAGTGCAAACCTTGTTATCTGACTGTTAAACTCAACACACTGAGAAAGAGCAATTTTCAGAAGGCGGTTGCTTAGTATTCCTGGGAAGCAAAGGCTGAAAGAATGCCGAAAAACTGAAGACCCATAAATTACTAGACATTTTTCTAGCTCCCATGAATCAGACAACAAGATGTCCTTCAATAGTTTCTGCGTCCAATATCACTTCATTTGTTAGGCCCATGTCCCTAACAGAAACTATTTCACCATAATTTGATTGCAGTTGGTGAGAAGATGCTGGCCAGTTTCTTCCAGGTCTAACATTCAGCCCCAACAAAATGTCGTTCTCTTGAGTGGTCCCAGATTTTCACTACAGGTTAACCACATCTTTCTTCAGGGTGTGTAGGAAAGGAGGGGTAAGATAAGAATCAGCTGCCGCCTTTCTTTGATTCCTTGTGGTGTATGAAGAATACAAACTTGGAAAATGTGTTTTGCTCTTTTTAAGCAGGGTTGGGATGTAGGAGGAGTCAAATCTTGTTTGTTATTTCAAAAGTACAGGAATATGAAGCCTTGTCCGCCTTCTTTTCACTAGAGGACTCCTTGCTGAATCAGTGAACAAAGACATCATGGTGAAACTGACTCTTTCACAGAGCAGTCTTTTAAGCTCTTTGTTGAGCAGGTTTGTAGAGTTAGGGAGCAGTGAGACACACATCATGCCCCAGCCTCCTGCTGTGATGAGCTTATCCACCATCCTTCCTCCCCCCTGCGCGGGTGTCTCGGAGGGATGCAGGAAGCACGCGTGGGAGAGCCCAGGCTGCCCCTCTGAAAGGACCTGTACTGCAAGAGCTGGGAAAACGGGGCCCGTTCTGATTTTACCCATTTGAAGTTTCTTTCAGAGAAAGGGAATCGTGGGATAATCCCCCACCTTCCTGGCCCCTCTTCCCATCCACGTTTTGCTTCCTTTGTCTCATGTTAACAGGCTAAGTGCTGAAGGAATAGCAGTAAGGATACAAAAAATGCCCAAATCAGAACAGTGCTCTTTGCTGGCTCTCTTTGTCCATCAGTTGAGGACACAGCAAAGAAGGAATAGAGCAGGAACAGGTCACTTCATCCCTATCTTCTATTTTCATAGTCAAAGGGAATAGAAATGTGCTTTTCTCATTGTCAAAAGAATACAGAATCTCCTTTCCCTCTCTCTTTGTGATGGGAGAAAATATTTGTAGAGCCAAAGTAAATCCAAATAAATTCTTGCAATTCGTATCCATCACTGAACTTATATTTTCTCGTCTCAGTTATTTTTCTCCCAATGTGCTTTATACAACTATAAGAAAAAGGTATTATTTAAATCCATGCCTCTATGAAACTTTGTTGGGAACCTCTCGTTAAGAAAGCTGCAAGCAGAGTCTCCGGTGGTCTGAATGAATCTATGAAGCCTGCTCTGATTATCCTTTTCCAAAACATAGTAGGATTTAGTCAACTTGACAAGATGAAGGATTTGAGGAAATGCTTTACTTCAGAAACTTCAGCAGCTGTACAGCTGGGGGCTGATCAAAACAGTGCTTGGAAGTATAACTGTAGCCTCTGCCGTTAACAGGGAAGTCGGAGGCACGCAGTTCTGCCTATGGGAGGTTAAAATATATAGGTAGGTAGACAGTTTGAGTGGACAGAAGCCATTGTAAATATCTGAAGAGTCGAGTGCTTTTTTTTTCTGGGAGACAAATGGTCCCCCAGCCCACTTAGCACCTGCCAGTGCCCCTCTGCTGCCCTTTGCCCCATGGGGCTGCTTGTTCTGACGGCTTCTGAAGCTCTCCCGGCTTCAAATTCCTTCTCCGTATGTTGGCTTTTTTCATTGCTGCCTATCCCAATATTGACTTAGGAAAAAAGGAGAGTTAAAAATAGCTAGCTCCCGTACCGTCTACAGACCTTCTGCCTAGCTTTGCTTTAGGCCTGTGAATCACAAGCGTTGGTTTAAACCATCATTAACATCTGAATGGACGTATGGGAGACAAGAGGAGCTAGGGTAGGCAGTCACCTTGTGTAAGTATTACCCCTCAATTATTCTGAAGAGTAGGAGAGAAGCAGAATCACAGTGGAGGCTGTCTGCATCCCATTTCAGCAGCAGGGATTATTTGGAATTAAGGATGTAACAAATTTGCTTTCAGAAAACCGTGCTGGATCTCTCAAAAAGTCCGGTGGAGCCTGAATGAAGCCTGCTGTCATTCATGGGTAGCTTTGTTTCCTCCCTTCTCCTCGCTGCCATCCTTGCCTCTAAACTCCTTTGCCTGGCCAAACCCAGGAGAAGCAAGTGTGAAGTCCCAGGTCACTGGGGTACGCAGTACAAAGGGGGAGGTGTGTGGCATGGAGGGGGGGGTCTTACTGCAGTGGGTGGCACAGTTTTATGAAGGTCAGTAAACCTGGGTTCCATCAGACCACCAGAGAGAGTGGGTTTCCCAGCTGGAATCAGTCAAACATGTGGCCCTGCACTGAAAAACACCCTCGCTCCAGTCTCCAGGAATGCATCTCTGCCATGGTTAGTAAAAGTGTCCCAGAATATCTCAGCGTCACAGTGTTACACAAGAAGAGCGCCAGACTCTGAGAGAGACGCATTCAAATTGGGATTAAAACCAACTGCTGGCTTCCCACCCAGAAGCAAAAATAAAACTAGTGGTGGCTGTGAGCACATCAGCTTCACCCACCTCCACGGTTTCACCAGCTCTGCAACTCCTGCAACATCTCCAGGAGGCGCAGCAGAAAGGAGACACCGCAATAGTCAAACCCAAAGTAGGCTGTGGTGAGGTGTCCTTCAGGGAGAAAAGCTTTCTGATCTCTACAGAGGTTAAAACGTGCCAGGAGTGACTGTTTTGACCCTGGTTGGATTCTGAGAGCAGGTGGTGAATCCAAAATATCCCAGCACTGTGGCTTTCTTTGGTAAGGAGTCAGCGCTGAGAAATCTGATGTCACCCTGATGTCAGAGCTTGCATGTGACACATTGATATGGCAATGTAATGACTAACCCATGTGGACTTGGGTCTCTACCATTTGCTGGGGAGGCCTGAGGAGCAGTCCCACCACACAGTGAGCCTGCAGATGTGGCCGGATGGGTAGGACAGTAACATGCTCGAGGACACACTTGCTGGCATGCTGTGGCAGCAACCTGCCAGCCCTTGAGGCAGAACGCCCATGGAAGGCATGCAGCCACCAACCACAAGGGCCATGGGCTGCTCGTGAAGCCACTTTCCTTGTTGTGTTTTTGTGGCTTTGGAACCTAGAAAAGAGCATCCCTGTGGCTCCAGCCCTGGAGCATCAGGAGGGTTCAGCTCTGGGGACCACAGGAAGGCGGGAGGAAGGAAGCAGGACTGTACAGAAGCTCTAAAATAGCCAAGCAGCAATTTTATATTTATGCTTTGTTTCATTCTTCAGGTTAACAGTGGAGGCAGAGCTGAGACAGGGTAAGTTTGGGTGTTGTTACACCCAAACCCTCCACAGCAGGCTGAAATGCCACTGTTTCACATCTTTTGCAGGAAGAGGGACCGAGTTTCCCCTGCGCGGTTAAGTGAAATGGGAGCACTAACGATAAAATGGTAAAAATACCATCCCTCACTCCTGTGTTCATTACCAGCTGAAGCTTTGCCCACTCCCAACACCTGGTGGAGTGCCCCTGATGCCAGAGGTGTCCTGTGGCCTGACAGGCATCTCCAAAGCCGAGCTCTGTTGGGAAAGTTCTGGGCACAGTCTGTGGTCTCCTGAATCCAGGGATTATGCTGAGACCTGGAACCTGAACCAGACCACAGTGCAAGAAATGCCACGTGCAGAGGGTGCAGGCAGAGCTTGCATCCTCCTAGTCTTTATGGTGGTGGTGACAGGTCTCCAGGCTTATTGAAATGCATTGATGCCAGTCCTTAAATTCTCCATTTGGATGGGGAGTGTTTTTGCTGATGATTAGAGCAGACATAGTGATTAAGTCCACATTAGGAGCATGAGTTTGTCTGGGTCAGGGAAAATTCAGGGTAGAAGGAACAGCTAAGCCTGTGGAGAAAGTATAGGCAGAGGCTTGTGTCCTCTTGCTGGGATTTAAATTAATTATGCACTTAACAATTCACTAAAGCAGCTACAAGGCTACAAAGGTGCAAGTTTAGACTGCCTACCATTTCTGTTCGTATTAGCTTGGAAACCTTTGGGCCCCTGTGTATCACACATGAAATACCTGTCAGAGTTACAGTCCAGGAGACTGGGTTTGGCCAAGGAAATGAAATGGATCAGCTCGTGTTTAGTGCTAGTTGTATAGGAAAAAAAGACCAGTCACTTCGCAGACGCAGTGACTTCACTGGTGTAAATGAGGGATAACTGTTGAAATCCACAAAGTTACAGTGAGCAAAGAACCGGACCAAGAGGATGAGCCTGTTTTCTTTGAAGTCACAGTGATCACCCATGATGTTTTTCACTTTTGGAAAACTGAAACGGTAAAACAGAAAATCTGTGAAGACAACATTATATGTAACAAACTGTACCTACAGGGGTCTGTTAAAAGTCTCAGAAAAATCAGTGTCCCAAAGGTGGGGTTCTAAGAAAAGTTTCTAGTGTTTCCATTTCACTCGTTCAATCTATGTTAAGAATACCACCAAAAGGACTTTGTTTTGGAAACACATAAAAACCAGAGCCAACTTTCCACTTCCAGCATCTCCCATTCAGAAGGAATGTGCAGAAGACCTTGATATGATATGAATTAAAAGGATTCTGTCTTTGCCAGCCCTAAATTCCAGGAAGTGAAACACAGCATCCTCATCTGCTCTTGCAGGGAACATTTGTTTTTACTCTAGCCTAAATACCAGACTGTTTCCTAAATCTCAAGAAGTTGACCGTTCACTTAGATTCCTCAGCCTCTCACAACAGAGCAGCAGGCTCTAAGCAGGCATTTCAAGCGCTCTTGCACGCCGTCCAAAATCAGCTCCTGCCCCTAGGGATTTAGAGGCGCCTCTGGAAGAAATACAATGGGATTCCACTGCATGGAGAGCTGGTGGGACAGAGTTAGAAGGACACACAGGCTGCCCAGAGGCCCCTCAGTGGCAAGGGGCAAGAGCGGCGGAGTGATCGGGCCAGCAGATCCTTTGCTATCTCAAGCCAGGCTAACATGTCAGCTCGCGACCCTGCAGGGGAGTAGATTTCATAAAGTAGATTCAGAGCTTCATGAAATCCTTCCACAGCCCTGCAAGGGCTGCTTTCAGTTATTGCTTCTTTCATTCCCCTCTGTAGTGTCTTCCATTATTATTCTTTCTGCGCATAGGCAGTGGGCATCCTACCTGTCTAGCACACATACTCCCAAAAATGTGAAGAAATTCTCTGGCCCCGGCTTCTGAACTGGCAGATATTACCAAGCCAGTCCCTCACTCCCTCCCGAGTGCGGAGTGCATCACGCTAGCAACATCTGACACTCTTCAAAGACGTAATACACTGCATCTGGTGGAGATGCTGGATTTGCTGCTATCGTGTAGAGGAAGGATGCAGATAAAGAGGCTTCTGCAATCACGAGACAGCTATTAAAATGTAGAGGTCCTGATGCTGGGGACAATTGGGTCAATAAAAATCTTAAATTTGTCGGGATGCCTATGCCTGCTGTATGCTAGTAAACACCACCCTGCCTGCTTCCCCCTCCTCTCACCAAATTCTGCTGACGGTGGCATCCCAGAAGCACAGGACTGGTGCAGCAGAACAAATAGTCAAGCATGCTGATGTGTGTGGGTTTTCTCCTGGTTTACACTGGTGTACGATAATAAAAAGAAAACACTTACAAAAAAGCTGTGACATACTAAATATTTTACTAAATATTGTCTGAAGTTGCTGAGGGATTTAAGTAGTGAGCAACATTACTCACAGGTAGTATAGTAGCCTTTAATCTTGAAAAATAATTCATTAGACACAACAGCATATTTTGATCGGCATCACTCTTTTGCAAATATAGAAAAAAAATGATCATTGTACTAACTACATAAGAATTAATCAGGGACTCCGTGTGCATTTGGTCAAAACCCCTACCTCTGGATATCGCATATAAAAAGTCCTCCTGCTTGGCCATACTGCTTGGGGCTTGGGTTAAGATCAGTGTTCCCAAAACTCATTATAAGGTGGTTAAAAAACTTCACAACGTGCTGTACACATATATGGATCACCTCGCGTCAGAGGTCCTCTTTCAGCATCACTATGGAAGAAATATGGGACTGTGAGTATAGCTCAGGAGGGTGGCTGCTATCCAAAATCCCTCTGTGGCTAACAGTGCAAAATCCCTGCTCCAAATGGGTTTCTGGCAGCTGCTAACGTAAATGAAAAAGCTTCAGCTAGCCAAAACAGGTTACTGCTTTTTGTTGGAAATTTTTAACAGATGCCTGTGGGAGTTTTTTTAATTTTCTCCAAGAAATCTCTTCTTTTTTGACAAAATTAAGAAGGCCCAAATCCTAAAATAGAAAAATCCATTTAAAACACTGTCAGGTTCTCATCTTCCACATTTCTTTATGTTTACTTTTTTCCCCTTTTTTCCCAAAGCATATAAAAAAAAAAAAAGGAAAAGAAAAAAAAAGAGAGAAGAATCACAAACATCCCTGCTGCGTGGTGACTCTCCCCAGCTCGAGAGCTGACACCAAACGCCCAGGTTATCTCAACTCCGCACTCCAATTGGGCTTGTTTACTACTTTGTGCAACGATGCAGTCGTGCTGGCTCGCTTTCAAGCTGTTGCAACAGACAGCCACGTCCTGAGACTCTTCCTCCATCTGTCTGTTTGCAGACTGAAGCATGTTCCCATTTACTGGACCGGGGACAGCGAAAAATTGGGTCAAGAGAAAGACGGGTCGATGCTTGCTGCTTTGCAGCGAAACCAGCGCTGAAGCTTTGAGCTGTGCTGGTGGCACAGGCAGAGCAGATGCTTGCTGCCGTTCTGGACTGAGTCAGGAGATGATACACGCCCAAGAAAGAAGAAGATTGTGATGGGTTTGGTCAATCTAGGGATCCAAGACTTCTCTAAACAATTCTGAGAACAGAGAGTTGTGAAAACCAGGGACAGGACCGAAGAAATGCAAATAGCTCCTTTCCAGCTTCTCCCTCTGCCCCCAGTACCATCTGGTTAGAGCTGATGTGGCTGGGTATGGGCTCAACAGGCAGAGTGACTGTAATCCTAAGTGTTCCTATGGTACATCAAAAGACTGGAGAGTTTGAAAAAATGCATAATTTTATGAAAATGTTGAGAAATGTATGGTATGCTGCCTCAAGAAAATGAGATATGCAGTATTTTCAGTAAAGCAGATAACATTCCTACAAGAAAAACTTAGGAGAATGTGACTACACATTACATTTATGCTGATTTTATACTGATTTTTACTTTATTTGACAACTGCTTTGAAGATAAAATAGCATTTTAGAAAGATTTTCATTTCTTATACTCATATCAAAAGGATTTTGAGATGCAAAGGTCATTCATTTTTCTAAAGGATGTGGTGACGTAGATCAAGAAGTTATATCATGGCATTAAATTTGCTTCATCACAAACTTTGATCATTATCGGGTTGTTATGATTCCTATTGGAGAAAAACTTTGAAAAAATCAAGTCCCGATAGCACAGTTTTGAAATGCTATCTCCAGGATTTCTTTTGAAATGCCTTTGAAATATTTTTGTCACCTTATTTGTTCTTACTAGATCTTTTTTTTTAATTTTTGAGTTTTGTATTTTCACAAGGGTCTTTTTAGCAAAAAAAATGTGAATAGCTCCCTCATAAGAGAGAAAAAAAATGTCAAGTTTGTTTAGTATATTATGTATTACTTGCCACTTTGATAATTACTTATTTTGCAGGCACAGGCATAATTTCAAGTTAGCAGTGTTACCTTAAACTTTGATTTCAAGAACGCTATTTTATTAACATGACCTGACAGATTCCCATAAACTAGCAAAGTTGTGCAATGCTTCTCCTGTGTTTTCATCCCTTAGCACGGATGTGTTTTTTCTCAGAAGAGGAGGGCATTGCAGCATTTCTAGAGCGATGTAGATAACTTTACAAGACACCTCTTCTAGAGAAAAGTTACCATAATCATTTATTTCCTCCTCTAACTCATCCAGGAAGTGTCAAAAGCAGCTTGATTTACTGTCTAGAATAAATGATGGAAAAACAAAACATAGGGAAACATACGAGTAAGCTACATACAGAAGCAATTTATTATTGTACTTTTCTATGCACTTATATGTGCAAGCACACTTTTTTCCGGCAACTTTCTTAGTTTCTTTACATTTTCCCTTCACACTTGGGTTTGTTTCCAACAATTGTTTGTTTGCTCTTAGTATTTTGTCATTTATTTTTTATTGCACTAAGTACCAGCCAAGATCAGGGCCCTGCTGTGATGGATGCTTTGTATACACACACGTACATATACATGGATATATATAAATATATATACAGCCTGTCCCAGAGCCTGCAGTCACATGAGTGCGACAGACCAAGTCAGTGGCTGTGTGACAGTCCTTGTCCCCGGCTCCTGGCTCAGACCTCGGTCGCAGGGGCAGTCAGCAGAGCTCAGCTCTGGCGCAGCTGCCGTGCAGCGGTGAAGCTGCTCTGGTCCTGGTTTCAGCCAAGACAGAGGAGCTACTGAGCAGTGAGTGGCACTGAACCACGAGCACTGAGGGGCTCCGCACACGAAGTGATGCTGGTTCTGCACCAGGGAACGCTTCAAACAGACACACCAGTTTTCACAAGGGGAGATTTCAGTTAAACAAGAAGCTTCTCAAAATGTTAAAGTTAAAAAGAAATCAGAAAAGGCAAAATCCAGGATTTCTGGCCAAGATAAGACTGTAAGAACAGCTGTACCGAGTCAGACCACAGGCCCATCTTGTCTCTGACCACGGCCAGCAGTGAGTAACACAGAAACAGAGGCAAATGCATAATGTTACTTTCTCAGAGTATCAATCTAGCCTGCAACAATTTGCATCTCAGAGGGAGTTCCTTCATGTTTGATAGTTCCCGATGTCCATGAATTTTTCCAGTTGCACTTTGTACCCCAGCAGATTTTTAGCCTCTGCACATCCAGCATCAAGGAGTTCCTTGGAAAGAGGTGTCAGCAGAGCCTCAGGAGAGTTGAGTACCACTGACAACAGTATGGACACTGGCAAGGTTGGAGAGACTCAAAGACAGAGTCAAAATGGGGAAAACAGATTTTGGGGATGCCAATAAAGAAAAACATAACTTACAGCAGGCAAATAATGGGGAGGAAATTAATAGGAAGGGTCATCATAAATTTCATAAAGAAAAGTACAAGAAGTTTAAAACAAACAGTAAGGGATTCTTTACCTATATTGGAAAGAAGGTCTCATGGAAAGAAGCCAGGGGCCCACTGGATCACTAAGGATAAAAGGAAAAACTCAAAATAAGCACATTGCTAAGAAGTTAAGCCATTTCCCTTCATCTATGTTTACCATCAGAAATATGGAAAGATGCCTGCTCTAAGCATGGTCACTTCGTTTAAGAAACATGAAGCCATCTTGGAGATGAAAATGTCAGAAGAAACCAGAGTTTACAGGGTGGTAAGGTGCCAGTTCCAGATGTTGTGTATCTAAAAGCTGCGACGAAGCTCAAGGTTAGAGGAGCTGAGCAGCTGGCAGCGACAAGCAGTCCCCGCGGCAGCTCTTCCAGGAGGCCAAAGGACTGCGAAGGCTGCTCTCCAAAAGCCTCTCCAGAGCAGCACAGCCAGGAAGAGTCTGCCAATAAAGTCTATTGACATCAAGTTGGGAAGCATCACTGGTAGGCAAGCGGACCAGGACAGCAGGCAAAAAAGAAGTTAAGGACTGAAGTGAGAGAAATGAGATGAAATCCAGTGTGAGAAAGTGCAAGATCCTGTACCAATGGGCTATGAACAGTTTTTGCTGTGGAACAAGAAAGACTGTAGACTGATGGGATAATTTTGAGCTCCTAGACGTGTAATGGCCAAAATAAAAAATAAAAAAAAGCAAACAGGTAACAAGATGTATCAGAATAGGAATTGCCATCAGAAAGATGGGAGAATAAATGCCATTGTACAAGGCACTGGGTAAGATCTCAACTGAAGTACCCTGTACAGCTGTAGTCAAGCATACCCATGAAAGGTAAATCATTGCTACAGGAGAAGGGCTGGCTTGAAAGTGGGAGGATAAGAGGACACCTAAAGAGCTTGGCTATGTCAGCCTAGCAAACTGAAACCTGAAGAAATATAAATATCCTGTAAATGTATCAACAGAGTAAACACCAGAAAGGAGAAGACCCATTTAAGAAAAAGCAAAAGAATAAATGCGTTAACAGATATTGGTAAATAAGTAAATACTGATCATGCACATATTTAGGCTAGTAATCAAAATGTTTCCAAGCACCAGAGTGATGAGGTTAGCCTCTAAAATGGTGGGCTGGTCACGAGGAGCCTTGCAGCAGCCTGAGAGCAGTGAGGACAGAGCTGTGCCTAGCTTCACGTGGGAGGTGAAAGACCTCTCATGGCCCTAGTCTCAGAGGACCAGGCTCCGTATAATCCTGAAGAGCATTTATTTTGCCAGAAGGACGGGACAGCAAAGGCAAGTGAGCATCGAAACTGCTGTATGACATCCCCAGCTTGGGGAACTAGGCTATGAGCCTATGGGTCCTGTTATGGGGAGGAGGCATCTCCCTCACCAGTAACCTCCCCTATATACACACCAGTTCTTCCCTTGCTGGTGGCTGCAGTAACTGCAGTCTGGTTTTCCAGAGCTTTTAGATACGTAGAAGAGGCAAAGATTTGCCCATGCTGAGAATTAGTGCTGAATTATGACACTCCACAAACCACTGCAGTGCAGAGAGGAATAAATCTCTTTATTATGATGTTCAAAGGTCCTAAATAAAATGAAAACATTAATTGCACTGATAGTTCATTAATTGGCTAGTTAGAAGCTCAGTGTTTGCTCAGGATTTCCTAGGTTACTGGGCAGGTCATCAGAAAGATCACACTTTTCTGAAGCTTGCAGTGATTAGCTGGTAGTTACAGTTTCTCCCCAGTATTGTGTTAAAATGCTGGGGGAGGGGCAGAAGAAAGGCTGGGACTGGAACCGAGACTGCAACCTGTTAACTTCACTGAGACCTGGCACGCTCCTCTGAGAGCAGCTCCGCATGTTGTTAGTGCATCGGTTTGTGAAGCCTCCCTTCTCACCACACAACCCTTCAGAAGTTGGCTGGAGATGACAGCATATCACAAAATACCTTGGCGATGTGCTGAATTGTCTTATTACACTACCATGAGTAAAGGAATGCTATTGAGTCAGGCATAGCTGGAAGCTGTATTTGCAGAGTGATCTGGACCTCATGTTATTTATATCTGTAAAACGATTAACCCTTGCACTCTTCTTTCAACACATCGGTTCTATTTTCTTTTTGAAATGATACAGGGAACGAAGTTTGCGGGTATTTCTTAAGTAACTCTGTATGTAGCTGCCATCATTGCTTGCTCTCGGGGATTTCTCTCTCTTCAGCACTCGCATCTAAGTTTCTTCCAATAATTGTATATAGGGACTGGTACTGCGCCAACCTCCTCTCACTTGTGTGTACTTGTTGCCTTTTGGTTGCTGAGAGACACAGAACGGAGATTTCCCCAAGGTGGAGGGAAATATTTCTTTCTGCTTGCTTAGGCTCACAGGGCAAATGCCACCCTTGCTTTGTGAGTTTACCTTGTCATCTCTCCATCTCCTCTTCTTCTCTGCCGCTTCCAAAAACAAAAATGTTTTGCCTTGGACCGAACTTTCTGCTTTCCACTGTTATTTTTGTGAACGCTGTAAGGGAAATGCCTGCTTTTCTTTACTCTAGCAATCACCCAGGTATTTTTTTCACAAAGCTTTGGGAGTATGCACCTGGACAGGGATGCTGGTTCACGTCAGTGGGTGTATGACTCACCCACCACTTCTGGGGACGTCGTCTGTGACTGAGGGGGCAGAGACCTGTATTTTGAAGCTGAAGGACAATACTTCTGTTTCTATGATCACAGCTCATTGAGTTTTGGAAATAATTTATGTCAACTGTGTCCTGAGTCTGTGCCACATGGCTCCACTAACATACCCACAAAATCTATTAGAAAAATACACTGGTTGACTGCATCGATTTAAAATGTTGCATGTTTCCTGCAGAGTGACAAATTCCAGCATTAACCAATGGAAAATGAGGTCTCTGTATCAGCACACATGGAGGCAGGAGGGGATTAGAGTCCTTTCAATAATCAAAAATGTATAAAGTTAAGGTTTGATTCAAAGCCTGAATCAGAACCCATTGAACTTGCTGGAATAAATCCAAAGGCTGCAGTAGGCTTTGGATCAGTTCCAGCCTGAAGAAAATAAATAGGTGAAATTTAATATCCTGAGATATATGGGAGCCCACATTAGGTGAGCTAATAGTTTCATTTTGGACTTCAACTCTGTGCATCTTGTCAAGTCTGAGGCTTTTTTAGCCTCTTAAAAACAGTTGTAGCATGAATGATCTGAAGAAAATGCAACATAGATGTCTACACTACGCAGTGAGGCATGTTACAGAGATCCGAGGGCCACTGCTGACTGCACGTTGTCCCCTCAGCTGCATGGCACCGTGCCCAGGCTAATAAGACGTGCTGAGTGACAGAGTTTGCTAGCGTCATAGGAGCTTGGCTTTTAGAGCTTCTCATCTCCTCTGCTCCTTGTGCCCATCCCCACGTGGAGACTCCACCAGTTTCTGTCCTAGCTGCTCAGCTGCTCACGGGATCGCTCCCCAATATGTTTCTCACAAAATGGGTCATGTTAGCAAAAATCTCCTCTTTAAACCAATTGAATTAACCTGGTCCATCTCTGTTGTCTATAAAAAGGGAAAGGCTTTGTGGGAGCAGTGCCATGGGCAGATGCAAGCGGTAGGGAGCTGGTGGGAGGGTACGGACAAACAGCTGCACCAGGATGTCTTTCGCCATCCAGCTGCCACCAAAGAATTTACCCCAAAGAGTTTTGCCCAGAAGTATTACCATGGTCTGTCATCTAAAAATGCCTGTGCCTTTTTACCTCTTAAAAACAGTGCGCCAAGTCCCGAATATCTTATTCTAGCCAAGGCTTGCAGCCTTCTGTAACCCAGACTCTCAGACACCGACACAACTGTTTTGCCCTTGAGCAGGGCTGCAGGCTAGCCCACGGTCAGGAGTTTGGGATTCACCATGATCCTGATAAACGGGCATCAAGTGCACGCAGAACAAATACAAAGAAAAAAACAGAAAAATCCTTTACTGATTTCGTTTGTCACACTTTAATTCTTACAGGAGAGAAAGCAGGTGTAGAAGGAGAATGGTATTATTCCACCTGTTATTGGTTTTAAAACAGAAAAACTTTCCTATCATCATGAACACACAAACACTGACATGGTAGGATAATATTTTTCCCAGACTTTGGTTTCAAGTCTTATTCCCTCTTGAGACAGTTGATTATGTTTCTATGCAAGAAGAAAGACTACGATTGCAGGATTCTTGCTAGTGTTGCACTTTCTAAATATTAAAAGGCAGCAGTGGCAATTTTGCTAAAAGGAGATGTGGTATGTAACGTTTTCCCATCATGCTTTAAAGCTGCTTTTAAAGTGGAGCGAATCAGCACTGTTTTCCAAATTATGCCAGGAAGAGGCTATAACTCTTAAGAACTCTGGAGGAATGGAAATAACAGTTGGTCGTTTTACTGCAAAAAGCAGTATTACTCTAATAATGAATCATTTGAAACCTTCACACAGCCCATTATAACAATATTTTAAATCAAACTGTAAGGGAGTTAACCCCATAAATCTGAAAATGGGCTAAGTCCTCTGGGAACAACATTACTTTCTTGATAGGCCAGATTCTGCACCACTGAAATCAAGAAAGATTTTGGCTTTCCTGGGAAAAGATATGAGGAATTTATGTTTTCAAAGTTGAGGCCACTGTTTTAAATGACAGCAACGCCAACTGAACATATTGAGTGCTGTATTATAGGCATTTTGTCTCATCAGTCAAAATATTTTCCTGAGCTAGTTAACAAAATGTTGATCAGCTCAGCATAAAGAGGTCCCATTCTTGCCTACATAGGTCCAAATCAGGAGTCCCCCCATTGCACTAACACCACATCACTGCACACCTTATGTATGAGAGGAGAATCAAGTAAGAGAACGAAGCAGGTGTATGTTACCTGCCATTTAATATAGACTACTCCGGGAAATTTCTATTCACTTGAGAGACTTGTCAAACTAAACACCTGTTCACATTAATTTTATTCAGCCATATTATATGTACTGGGAAAAAAATCTGCATACATATATATGTTTGGCATTTTAAAATATAGTTTCCTTTCCATTTAAAAAGGCATCAGTCTTTCTCACCCATCACAAGAAAAGTTCTTTCATCATCCCAGTCCTGATTTCTGGTGTACAGTACAGGTTTCCCAACCCTGTGGTACTGCAAATGTGCTCCATGAATTAGCAGTGTTTAGGAAGAGGAAGAAAAGAATGCCAAGAAATCCTCTTGGATTTGTTTGGAAAATATACCAGCAGAATAACTCTGGGACCAATACGGAAGCTTATAAAGATGACCTGAAACTGAGGTCAACATTAATATATAGAAGTAAAGTCATTAACAAAAGTGCATTTAGCTTTTTATGCTGTGTGTGCTACCTCCATCTAGAACTACTCTATATGATGTGTGAAGGTGCTTTTAGATAAAACCTCACAGAAGTTAATGCGTAGTTACCAATATCATATCATTCTGGTACTAAGACCTCTTTTTTTCTTATAAAGCTACCAAAGTAATATAGTAGATATAAGCCAAACCTCTTTGGTTTTGGCCTAGTCTTTGCCTCTTTGCCAAGGCTGCATGAGCTGCATTCCTACAGCAGCTCTTGACTCCATGATGAGGACAGTAGAAAATCTCATCCACTACTCTTCCATCACATACCTGCTGTACAGCAGTGTCATGGTTTAACCTCAGTTGGCAACTGAGCACCACGCAGCCGCTCGCTCACTCCCCCAGCAGTGGGATGGTGGGGAGAATCAGAAGGGTAAAAGTGAGAAAACTCGTGTGTTGAGATAAAGACAGTTTAATAGGTAAAGCAAAAGCCGCGCACACAAGCAAAGCAAAACAAGGAATTCATTCACTCCTTCCCATGGGCAGGCAGGTGTTCAGCCATCTCCAGGAAAGCAGGGCTCCATCATGCGTAACGGTTACTTGGGAAGACAAACACCATCACTCCAAACGTCCCCCCCTTCCTTCTTCTTCCCCCAGCTTTATATACTGAGCATGACGTCACATGGTATGGAATGTGACGTTGGCCAGTTTGGGTCAGCTGTCCCGGCTGTGTCCCCTCCCAGCTTCTTGTGCACCTCCAGCCTTGTCAGTTGGTAGAGCACGAGAAACTGAAAAGTCCTTGACTAGTGTAAACACTACCCAGCAACAACTAAAACATCGGTGTGTTACCAACATTGTTCTCACCCTAAACCCAAAACACAGCACTGTACCATCTACTAGGAAGGAAATTAACTCTATCCCTGCCGAAACCAGGACAAGCAGCAAAGCATGAGCTGCTCTATGAACTCATTCTGAAGCACACCTCATGCTCTGACAGCCATGGCGAAGGTTGGATGGGGGCAGAGGAACTGGAATGAGCAAGGGGCTTGACCCTACTTATCCCATGTTTGCTCGCCAGTGGGTTTCATTTATTGCCTGCCAAAGGACTAATGTTGAGTTACTAGCCCAGACTGCCTATGTGTCTGCCCATAATTGCTATTCCTAAGTCAAAGGTATTTCAGATTTCCTCTGTTAGATCCCCTGATTCAAAATAAAGCCCCTTTGAAAGGCTACTACTCACTCTAGGGAATAATCTTCCCCAGGAAGGACTGTAAAAAGTTCACAAGCAGAGGTGAAGATGAAGATATGGAGTGAGGAGAGGGCAGTACTGGAAATTAGACCTCCCACCCACATTAGGAAAAAAAACACCTGAAAATCCTCCCACCTCTTACTACACCACCACCCTGTGCCCAAGTAAAGCAGGACAAATCTACGAAAATCTAGGAAAATCTAGGAAAATCTCATCTATGCCTTTGTATGTCCCTCTCAAAGACAGGAAAGTTTCTGAACTGGCAGGGAATACATCCACAATTGTTTTTCTCCCAAACATTAAGGGTTAACATTTAGTAGTAAGAAAACAAACAGTGGGGGCAAACTGAGCAGAAGGCACCTGCTGAAGAAGCCTGCTGCAACCTTCAGAGCTATAACATAAAAAGCAGCAGAACTTGCCCAAGAGAGTCTATTGCCAACTTGAATGAGTTTTTTTATGCTGCGAGTCAGACCTGGTGAGAAAGGCACTGGCTGATGGAGCTTGACATATGTGACTGGGAAATGGGAAGCTGTCCAACCTTATTTTAGAGCTATATCCACTGAGAAGGAACTTAGAGCAGGCAGCTCTAGCCATCTAAATGCAGGTACCCAGGCTGAGCTTGTTGCCTCTGCATTCAGTGGAAAGAGAGAGGTGTCTCCAGAGAGTGATTCAGAAAAACACTTAATCACATACTTAACCTTCGAAGTGTGCTTAAACGATATTGAATTCTCTAATTAAAAGCCTGGGTACATATCCAGTGTAAAGCCATAGTGACGAGAGATGAATCAATGGACATGACATACCAAGAGCATCAATCTACTATTCCCTCCTGTTATAAACTATTTGCAAGATTTCTCTTTAGAGCACATGCCTGCAATGCCTTTAGCTAATCTGGCCTACTGCAGAAGTGGAAGCAGGATTAGGTCTGTAAAGAAGTCATCAAATAAGAAAGTCTTCTGATTCAAAGGCTTGTTGGATTTGGTTCCCAAGGGGAAATCCCTGTACACTGATGAGTGGGATTAACGATAGCACTGTCAACTCTTCTTGTAAATCCATTACAGTACCTCTAAAATGGCTCACTTGAAACACTATCAACAAGACGGCTCTTTGTGTTCCAAGCAAGAGAAGTGTTTGCTTATAGTGAAGTGTGTGTGTGTCTCTCTCTGATGCTCTTGAGTATTTCAAGCTGAAATCCTCTATGCAGTATAATGATTATGTTTCTCAAAGAATTTGAACACACTGATGGGTATTCTAGGCATCTTAAAAAATAAAAATAGTCCCTTGACAGTGTTGTATACTTAATTTCAGTACCAAAAAAAAAGTATGTATGTAAATGCTGAGGCATACTTACATTTTATAATCATTATTTAGAGCAGAGGGTGGGAGGTTGTCTTGTCTTTGACAGTTCTCACATTTCTGCAGTCTGGGTAAATGTAAAAAAACAAGAAGGTCTAATACCCTGTAAAATATATAGCACAGCCAATTCTTGTACTTCCATTTTCTTCCGGCCAGTGAGGCTTCATTTTGCCTTGCTTCAGGCATCCAGTCTAAGAATTTATTTAAGCAGGCTGGAATAGAGTCCATGGAGGAAAATAAGTGTGCTGACGTGGCCCGAGCCTGTATTTTTTTACATGTTATTTTATTTTTCCTTGGGTTGTCGTGCTTACAGTAAAATTGTTTTCAAATGTGTGCTTTAATTATTACCATTCGGTATTAACAGAAAATAATCTGTGTACACATTTCAGCTTGAAAAAAACCCAAAACAAAACCAGATAACAATGAAATTTCCACCCAAGGTGCCTTACAATCTAAAAGTGCATTTGTGTCTCCTTTTTTTCGAAGAAATAGCCACTTGTTATAGTTCCTCACCATCTTCAGAGTGAAGGCTGCAAGTTCTCACACCAAATACCAGAAATATGTTTATCTTTCTGAATTTGCAGTAAGGCTTTGGTATTGTTCCTGGAGCTCAAAGCCAAGGGTCTGACGGCCGCAAAATGACAGTAAAACCTAGTGTGCACAGTAATTCAACGTAAAAATTCTCTCACTGAGCGTTTAATAAAGCACATTCATTTTTGTTGTAGGTTTTTGAGGAATAATGCACGATTGAATGCATAGAAGAGTATCATAGGAATAGCTGTCTTATGTTATACTACAATCTAGGTTTTATATGTTGGAAGTTCTTATGTCAGTCAATATTACCTCAGGAACTGACCCCGCAGTCAATGAAATCAAAGAGTACTTTGTCACTGATTTCAGAAAACCATACTCTAAAAGAGTAGGCATTTCTCAAAGTGAGACACTTTCTTCTTCCAAACCTTTTAGGTAATCTGTAGGAAGGTGTGGAAGACTGGAATGGCAATCTGTTGAATGTAAAAGTGGAGATGGCTCAAGGGTATAGACAAATGCACCAGCACTCACCAGCACTCCTTCATATTGGGCTGATCTTGAGCAGTGAGTAATATAGCCAACAGCATTTCCAAAATGTGGTCTTTGTCCAACAATCTGTACTCAGTGGTCTGTTGTTTTCATCCTCCTCACTCAACATAAGAACAAGGAATGTCAATAATTGTTCTTTAATAAACAGATCAGGGAAAGCTCCGACAAACAATACTTTCTGCTATTTAAGAAACTGAGAAACTTAAATAAATAAAATAAGCTAAAGCAATGTAAAGGCAGTGACAGCTTTCCATTCTTTTTTAGCAGAGAGCTATTTGGAATCAAGGTGCAGTACTGTCCTAAGGGTTTGCTCTGCATTGTGAAGGGTTCTTTGAGGCTTAACATTGGGCTAATAAAACCTTCGATTAATAGAAAAAGAAAGCCGATGGAAAGTCTCTTGCATTGCTGCTACTTTTGGGTTGCTCACAGCACTGTTGATGACACACTGCAACGGCTCTATAAAAGCATTCGCTCCTTTTCCTGCATGTATCTAAAAGCAGTACAAAATCAGTCTTTTCAGATTTGCATTTGAATATAAACCTTCAGAGAGAACCTGTTTCATTTAGACAACAAATGAGCACCTCCTGCCATTTTATAACCTGTGTATCTGGAAAATTATTTTGCCTTAATGTTGCTGAGATGCATGAATGCATTATGATGCATTCAAATAAACAGTTGCATTTATTTCAGTCCATAGCACTTTGAGTCTATTCCTTTTGTTCAAACTCGATTCCTTTTACTCAGAATACTGATAATAAATTGAAGATGAGATCACTGACTATACATACATGATGGGTGCTTTCCAAATACCACAATAGCAGAAGGACAATAGGGTCCTAAAAAAGACAGCATTTTTAGATTATTAAGTACTAGAAAGTATTGAAAAATGCAAATGAGGGAAAATAGCTAATTCCTCTGGCATGGATAATTAAAACAGAATTATACAAATACTTTTTGTGTTATATAGAAAACCTAATTAAGCCCTAAATGTGAAACCATCACCCATCCCATCTTCTTATCTGTACTATGAATCTTTTACTAAAAACAATGTAAAGTACGTTATAAGCTTAGCCTGGGTATATTTTCCCCCATAAGTACCTCTCAAAGTTGTCATTTATTTGCTAAATAATACATAATGCTGGGTTTTCCTGAGTGTTCTGATAAGGTGCCAAGTGTGTGTGTGTGTGTGTGTGTATATATGTCACACATCTTTTAATCAGGTTTTAACAAATTCTGTTGACAAATTTGAACATTCTACAAAAAAAATATATACTATGAAGAGTTAGAGGATCAACTAACTGGGGAGACTTGGCTTTCATCCTGGCCCATACTTACCCTCAGTCCTGCTCCAGGCCTACTCCGACTTTGGCTTTAAGACTTAGCAGCTCTCTAACAGTCCCCAGGAGGTTTTTCTGTATGGACCTGTTTGACCCTCGCTGTCGTTCACTGCTGAATTCCTGTCCCACTTCTCTTCCAGCTGGATGCAAACCCAGCAAGCTGTACTACAAACCAGCAAAGCCTTCCCAGTGCTTTCCCAGGAGAGTGGGAAACGGCTGACAGCATGAAGTGGCCCAGGCAAATGTCACCGTCCTGCTTCACTTTCTAAAACAATTAAAGCAATATTTTCATGCTGTTTTCTGCGCCAGCTAGTTAGTGTGTGTGAGCAAACTCCCATTTACGCATACAACCTGCTTTGCATGTGCAAACGTATGCCTGCACGGACACTTCAAGGTCTGTTTGTGCGTTCAGTTGTGTTTGCACATATCTGAGCCAGGCACATGCTTTGAAATGTATGTCCCTTGACCTTTTCTGCTGAGAATAAGCGCAGCTCATCTTAGACAAAAAAAAAAATCTACTTTTTGGAGTGCTCTGAGTGGCTGGAATAGGCTTATACAGCAAGTATTGCCTTAGTCACTGTAACATCACTTTCACGATGTTATAGCACAGTTCAAAGACATTTATTGATTAGCATTAATGTAATTAAAGTGGAAGCTTCTGTTCTTCAAAGATGAAGAAGTATTTGCTAATGCACTACTCCAGGGCTATGAGCATGCAGTCGTTCTAGCAAAGAGACCAGCAAATTGGACAAAAAAAAGAGCCAAAGGGTGTTAGGACCACACAAGTGCTCCTTGTTAGGACTGGAATGGGTTACCTTTGTGCCATTCCCATTCTCATTTGTGATCATTGTCCCTCAAATGGATTCATGTTGTGCCATTTTCTCCTCTGACTACAATAAGAATGAAGTTTTCAAACCGCCATCCCCTCTTTGATATGGTGGTCATTCCTGTTCCCCCTTTTACAGAGTCTGGCAGCTTGAACAGTAAAATTGCCAAGGAATCAAAATATTCCTTTTCGTAGGGCAAACTTTTGTTCTCCACTTTCTCTTTTCAACTTTCACCTTTTGCCTTCACCATACCTTCCAAAGAGGGCCCAGGGAGCAACCACCACCCAGCTCCCCTGAACTGACCCCAAACTTCAATCCTCTCTTCTGCTGCAGTGATTCCCACTCTCCATTAGATGGCATTAGTTCAAATTCCCGCTTGGAGCAAATCGTTCCAAGGACTGTGCTTCCCACCAAAGTCCCTCCTGGAGCTGGCTGGACCATGTCTTCTTTCACTCCTTGTCTCAGGCCTGGATGTCGCCCATCCCCAGAGTTGTTAATTCTGTAGGCTTGCCAGCATCCCCTGCCAAAAACATGCCTTTTGCAAATGTATACCGGTTTTATGTGTAAATAATCTTTTAAAACACACAACTTCCTATGACTTTCTATAGCTCCTTTCAGTGTGTAGAAAGAACTGTGCATGTGCTTAATATGCATGTGTATAAAACCAACAAATGAACTATAAACCAGTGTCCAATATTATTCTGCTTGCTTTCAAAGTATAAAGATGTTAGAAGGTGAAAGGGAAGCAAGTGCTTCCTTATCTCATTCCTAAATGACCCCCAAAACAGAAAAAGGGAATAACACAAATCCAGTAGAACAAATTTTTCCGTGTTGTTAGTTCTGAGAAAGATGGTGTTATACAGTAGAAAGATTGGGGTATAATACAGCCAGCTTTCCTATGCAAAAAAAATGTATTTTCTTTCTGCAAAATATGACCTAGGAGATTCCCAAGTTCCCTCAAGATAAGCTGAAGTCTGAATAAGATGAAATGGGAAGGCCAAGGTGAAGATACAGAGGGGGCCATGCTTGCTGCGGACTGCGGCTTGCTGCAGAGCCTGGGGAAGCTGAAGCTGGTGGTTCTAAATTAAGGTAAAACAGAAATAGCTTTCAAACATTCGTATCTCCTGTTTACTTTTTACACAGAAATTGCTCTTTAATTTCAAATGTCAAATTTCTTCATATGCCCTTGAGCTTGCCTCGAGGGGGAAAACACTAACATCAGGAAAAAAACAGTAGATGTCTTCCACTTCCCTTTAGAGTTATGGGAAGAACTAAACACAAGACTAACAAGGGAAAAAACAGTTATGAAAAAAACAGATCTGTGCTGTCCTTTGCTCTAAACATGCACTGTGTTTGCTCTCTCCTCTTCCTGCAGTTTCATGCTAGTCTTTTCTTTGCAGGTCAGAACCCCCTAGTTCTAGGGGCAAAGGACTCCCAAAGTATGTCAGCTTTATGGCTTCAGGCAT
>NW_008824243.1:4385046-4387976 GCF_000699105.1 Pygoscelis adeliae
GATATTCCTGTACCTCAAGCACGGTAGAAGTCTTCCACTGGAAAAACCTCTTTCAAAGGCTGCATTTACACTAAAGATTTTTTTAAACCATCTCAACTTTGACCTAGCAACTATGGGAGTGCAGTTTCTGTCAGCAGCGGATACTGTAAACCTCATTTTCTAAACAGATTAAATTTAATGAGAGCAATCTGCCTGTCTGTCTGTCTCTCAAGCCTGTCCCACCCACTCAGCTCCCCTTTAATTTTGGCATCTATTAGCCAATGTCAATCAGAAAGGAGTAGAAGTCTTAAAGATATACTGATGCTCCTTCCTCCCATGTAGGTGCAGGGCTGTAAACAGGATGACCTGATCACATCCTCTGGTTTCGTGTACTTCTCAAGAAATTGGATGAAGGCAAGGGCAGAAGGTTCTGTAGGAAAGAAACAAGTGCAAAGGATGGGACAGCCCAGAGAACAAGAGGCAAGGAATGACAGGAGGCAAAGGCCATCTTTTCCAGCAACAACACTGGCTTCTTTCATGAGGCTCCAGCATAAACAAGGCTGATACACATCGTCCTGGCAGCCTGTGCTTCTCAGGATTCACTTTCACTTTCACAGGGTTTCCCTCAATGCAAAAAGTAGCATCATCCCCTTTGCTTTCCTGATGGGCACAATGGCAGGTGCCCTCAGGATGGTGAGCTCCAGCACTGATGCTCCAATCTCAGCAGCATCAGTGCAGCTGCCGAGGTCAGCACCGTGGCAGGGGATGCACACCCTCCTACCCCATGGAGACGTGCATCTGCTGCCCCTGCTACCTGTACTGATAGTATATGCAGTAAAGGACCCCTCCAAGCATCAAGGTGACGATCTCACTCTTGTTCCCAAATATTTCCAAAAGCATCAAGTCCTGAATCAAGTTGTCTGAAAGTCTTAGTGCCTGTTTTGTAAAAGATCTTCAACTAACTGGGGTTTTCTTTCTTCTCATGCTCACCTATAATGGCAGCTATCCCTCAAGGTCTGAGTTGATTCCCTAGAACAAATTTCTAGCTTAAACCCATTCTGAAAATTAGTTCTGAAAATAAAAATATCTGCTCATTTTTGTCACAATCTGGGAAAGCCTTAAGAAGCAATTTGTTGTTACTGAGGCAGCCTAGCCCAGATGGACTTGCATTTGGAACCCACTGAATCTTATCCTTGCCTAAGAAAAAACAAAAACTTGAGAGCTACTTTCCGTGCATGCAATCACTTGCTCACATTTAATAGCAATTGGGAAAGAGAAAAAAAGCTTGACAATTTTACTGCAATTTGACAACGTTTGCTGAAAACCCAGTGGACTGAGCTGCCACAATCTATTAAACTGTACATTGCCTAAGCCCACTCAGTCTTGCATTAATTACAAAAGACAAATCAGATCTTGAAAAATGTTTTTATCAAGAGAAAATGAGGCAATACCAAAAAAAAAAATCAAAACCTCTGTCTTGTGATCTTCTCTTAATGGCAGCAGCTTTTTAATACAATGATTTTAGAGCTGGTATCTTTTGCCTGTGAAAAATTGACAGGTCCTGCTAAAAAAAAAAAAAAAGGAATTCCTGATGACTGTTCATTAGCTCATTAAAATCCATCTCTCATTTGCCTGAATAAAAAAAAAAATGCAATCTCAAAACAAAACTGTGGGAGCAGGCGAAAATGATGACAGCAACAAGAACATTGATGCTGTTGGCATCACCTAGCAATTTTTTCTGCTACTATCCCAGCTCCCCCACAGAGGTATTGCAGTTTTTACACAAGCAAGATTGACTCACCAACACAGTTCTCCTGCATTCAGTTGAGTCACTCACATGTCTAAAGACTTCGTGGTGTCTTTACTGTTACTAGTTTAATGAAAGTCAGCATAGGATCCCTGTCTATCCACTCCAGAGTGGATACGCATCAAAAGCCAGGACTGGTCTTTCAGGGGAACTGAAGCAAAAAGCAATGTATCGCTCCTTTATGGTACTTAAACTGGGGGTGTCTGCTTGCTTTTCTGTAGCAACACTGAGAATATGAAGCCATGACCGCTCTGACAACTGTTCTAGAAGAATGGGATAATGGTGGTAGGTTAGTTAAAATCTAAGTCTACTGGAGAAAAATCAGAATACCAAATTTTTGTTCAAATGCATTGCATGTCTTATGCCAAGTATACTTCTTGGCTCATTACTATTTGCATCTTCTGCACGTATGGTTGACCACATTCTGGCCTAAGCTTTGTGCTATTTTGAGAAGACTGGGAGCACTTGTAGCATAAAAACAGCTTGAATTTTCCCTGTCATTGTATCCTTCTACAGAAGAAAAGGGAAAGATCTGTGGTCATGTCCATGCACTTGTGGCCAGGGTTGAAAACTGTGTGATCCCAAGAGCAGTTCTGTGTGCAGTGGCACATAGTTCTGAACTAAAACTCATCTGCTATTACAAGAGTTGAATTATTTAGAATAAGATGACTATGTCATGCAAGATATTTCTCAGACACTTTGGATTTGGGGGTCTGAAAATGTGTTTTACATACCAACTATAGCCACACATATGTTATGGCCCATTGGCTTGGAAAGGTAAAACGGAAAAGCAAACTGATTGTCTGGGTCAGTCTTAACCTTAGGTCTCCGGTATTTTCTCTTCTTTGCCTGGCCTTCAGTCTGTCCTAGGGTTTGGTGCCCCTCAGCCTGTGAAAACCCTTTGGCAGGCTTACGGTGGACCCCTGCTGAGTGACGATTGAAAAATAAAGAGAGAGAGAGAGAATACTTAGCGAAAACGGATGGCTTTGTTAATATATTAAACCACAGTTTTACCAGAGCCTGTAGCCCTCTCCTGCACGCCTGGCATGCAGCCTCCCTTGCTCCTCTTTGCAAGCACCCCGAGGCCGGCGGGGGATGCTCCTGGGGGGCTCCGCGGCCGGCAGCATCGGATAGGCCCGGGCCC
>NW_008824243.1:4388495-4389581 GCF_000699105.1 Pygoscelis adeliae
GCCGCCCCCCGGTGCGGGGTCACCTCCAACCCGTCGCCCCTCCGGTGCCCGGTGCGGGGTCACCCCCGCCCGCCTCTCCCCGCAGCTGCCCGGTGCAGGGTCACAGCTCCTGTCCCGCTGCTCCCCAACGCCCCCGGGACACTCCGATCTGGCCGTGCAAACACGGCAAGAGTCTCTCAGCCAGGGTTTATTTCCGACAGGATCTAATGTTTTATTACGGCTTGGACCTTATGAACAAATGTTCCCGTTTCATAGCAAATCGGGGTGATTAGGGTTAATTAGCAAACCCCGGACTCCAAAGAGATCTGCCATTATAGGCTAATCATACATTCTCTATATGACATAAATAGTGTAGAGTGTGGAGTGTGGATAGTCACCGTGAATTACAGCTAATTATTATTTGGATACCAGGCTACTACTTCTGCCCGTTGATTGGCACTGTGGCCTTCAGAGTATCTTTTTTCTCCCTCTTGTTTCTTGTTTTGACAGTTTAAATCCAGGTCTATGTGACATAGAAAACTAATAAAATTCTCATTTCATTGTTAATCTGATTTCATCGCAGTGTAGGTTTTTACCCTCGCACCTGCGTAGCAGGGTGTAATTCCATTAATAATAATTTAAAAAAATCAACATATTCATTGCATGTCTTTTCCCCGATGATATATTGTGAGCAGTGTGAGTTGAAAAAGAGCCATTTATTCTCACCGTGAATAAGTCTGCCTGGAACTGAAGACTTCACCTGCCTCCTCAGTCAATTAGGAATGTATCGAAAATTCTACCAGAAAACGAGTTAAATTAACCGTTAGCTAATTTCCTTGTGTCCCTCCTACATAATCCCCCCTTTTCAGCTTGCCCCAGAAATTACCACATGTTGCAAGGTTCAAATAGTGCCTAATGAAACAGTGACTAAATGGTTCGCTCAAACCCACGGTGAAGCCCTTTCGCTGTGCCTTCAAAGCCTGGGGGGCTGCAGAGGTCGGGGGTCCCCATCTTAAAATAAAATTTAAAAAAAAACTCTAAAAAATCCTCGGTTTTGGCAGAAAAAAATCTCAGCCGGCCGGGCTGCGCCCTCCCTCCCTCCCCGCC
>NW_008824243.1:4389800-4390543 GCF_000699105.1 Pygoscelis adeliae
CCCGTGTCGGTGCTTCCCCCGAGGGCGTAGAAGGTGGCTCGGGAAGGACCGCCCCTGTGCTGCCGGGGGCTGCCGGGAGGCAGCGTTTCGAGATCTCCCCGCCGCTTTCTCTACATTCATACGGTGCCGAAGCGTTTTCTCCCTTTTTCACTGTGGTTCCACGTAAATTGTAAACCTTGATTTGACCGAGGATCCTTAGTTTGAGGACGGAAAGAAAAACCAGCCCCGGGGTCGGAAAACTTCTTCGCAAGAAGAAGAACCCGCCCGAAGAGGAGTTTTGCCCCGCGGTCACAAGCTCCTGCTCCTGCCTAAAGCGGCTTCGCCGAAGTGTCATCTACTAAAACTCGGTGAATTCCGCAAAGAGAGTCGAGTCACTTATTTGAAACGGTGAGGCTAATACAAAGTCATCAAAGCACTATGGTTCTTGTCTTTAAGTGACAACCCTCTTCATTGAACTGTTTGAAATACGCCTCCTGCTTTTCAATGTCTCTCTATCCATCTTTGTCTGCTCTTCAGAAAAGTAGACAATATAAAGCAAAGCCTGGCGAGCTCCCCACGCTCTGGCTTGGGCAGTGCCAACGTTAGCCTTGAAATTGTCACTCCTTCATTAATCTGAAACTAGTTATTTTTCCCGAGCACACAGCACACGCTTCCGATCTCTTTGGGTTCGCTTCCAACAGCTTAAATCCCCCCGGACGCGCTGGCTGGGGTCGGGGCCGGGGGGAGGCGCGGAGGGGCCGGGG
>NW_008824243.1:4392605-4395678 GCF_000699105.1 Pygoscelis adeliae
TACCTGAAAGCCACCCGGGACACACGCCGCCGCCTGAAACCGCCACGCCGGGGAACAGGCAGCTGCTCTGCCGTCGAGTTACACCAGGATGAGTGGCTCCAGCAGCAGCGGTCGCAGCTTAGCCACCACACGCTCCTCTTTTCCTGACTGCCCGGAGTGGGGCACACCTGATGGATAATGCGCAGTAAGTGCAATAACTGCAGCTGGAGTATGTCGGGACCGTGCCTGGGTCATATCCGGTGCTAAAAACGGGAATAAGGCTGGGAAGTTGCATGGAGCCTCATGGTGTGAGGGCAGTGCCGCAGCGGCGGTCTGAACCTCTCCAAGGTTTCGTTCTCGACCTCTAAAGAGAAGCAAATTTATTGCTCCCACGGGAGCGATAAAGATAAATGCAGTCACGTTTCAAGTGCTCTCAAACATCGTCGAGACAAGTCCCAAAGAAAAATAAGGGGGTAGCGTTTGTTTCTTATTCACTGCACTTGCAACAAATAAGGCTTGGGATCACACTGAATGGTAAAAGGAAAAAGCTGTTGTCTGGGTGCTGTCCCATGCCCCTAGGCCCTTCAGCCTCCTCTATAGCTTCTGCTCCCAGTCCTGTTGCTGGCCATACCCTCTGCCTCAAGGTCTGCCTCCATGATACCATCTTGTTCCCCCTGTAGATATCCTCTTCCAGCAGGCTGTTGTGCAAAAGACATCCCGCACGGCAGCTGCCCCCCAGATACGGGTTACCCGATTCCTGCCAGACTGGATGGGTGGCAGCTGAGGTCTCTCCCGGATCTGTCCCCCCCAGCCCACTGCTGAGCTCTGCAGAACTCGTAGGAACTCGACATCTTAGAGACCCTCGCAGAGCTATCATGTCAACCCGCTGGTTGGTATTGATCACAGGGTTTAAGAGTTACGAGGGAATAAGGGTAGATGGCAGACAGATAGGCAGAGCGACTGCATAATCCGTATTGCCTTAGAAAACTAACGATAAAAGGAATATTAAATAGGGAGCTGAACACTGCCTGTCTTGGGCACTGAAAGAGTGGAGGGAAAAAACCTGCACTTCGAACTCTGTGGGAGAAAAAAAAAATTAGAAAGAGGAAGAAAAAAAAAAAGAAGGAAAAAACCCAACATATTATAATGTCAATTTGCATAAATTTCTAACTGTTGAATGCTGGACTTTGAAACCCTACAATACATTTACTGCAAGTTAGGGTACGCACAACTTCCAGCAGTGCTCCTGTCACACTGGCTTGGACTCCCCAGTGCTAGATTCAGGTTGAGCTGTTTGTACCAGCCTTCTGAAATGTGTCGAGGCAAACTGTTGCATCATTCCTCTCTTCCACAATTTTTAACACAAAACATTTACTCTGAAATAAAAAGAAATCTGGTGATGACAGCAACTGTCTCAATGGTATAGCTTATATGTGATGATAGTATGCCACTACTTCCTTTCCACCCTTGAAAGATGGGTGGAAGAAGATACATTGATTACCACAAGAAATAACAACTAATTTAATTTTCCTCTTACTGTTAAGAAATTGTTAAATACTGCAATGAAGAGATCCCTTCTTGTGTATCTTCTAGAAGCAGAGGGAAATACCCATTTATTCACTGAGGTGCGTATTTCCACAGAGTTACACTGAGAACACATACACTCTACCAAGAAATATCTTTACAGTTTTAAAATATCTTTGAGTTTTGCAATATCACCCAGTCTTAGATTTCAAAGAGCGTGATGCTTTTTCTCCCCCAGGAAAGCTTTGCCTTCCCAGGCTGCTGCAGGCCTGTTGACCACCCCCCACCCCCATTACAGGACTGCGATGACACTGCCGAGAGAGAGTAGGCAGGACTTTCTGTGGTGCTAACACCTCCTCCCAGAGCTTCTAGGTTGGAAAAGACTCGATGGGATTATAGGAGCAAGCGTGACACAGGTGAACTGAAGCAGAGGAACAAGTTTCCAGAGCCCACCTCAGCAGATTTTAGGGTAAGAGAAGGCAGCCCCCTCAGTCAGGCCCTCCATGAGGTCCCCTGGGAGGAAGTCATGAGGCCCGCAAGCCTTTGGCCCTCTGGTGTCCCCAGCCTGGCAAGTGAGGGGACTGCCACTTGGGTAAACAACATCCTAACCTGCTCAGCTGGGCTGTGGGCTGCTGGCCTCTGTACAGACCACCAGCTGAGGCAGTGAAATGCTTGCCATACGGAAGAGTGAGATTTTGTATTTGTCTTCCAAGTCTAGGCTAAAAACTTCGGTCCTGCCTTTCCTTTCGCCTCCTGTTACACTGCGGGTGTGCTGGGCACTGCCTCTGCCCCGAGCACTGCAGCTAGTCCAGGCTGTGGGGCAGTGCCCACACCAGGCCCTCTCCATCCTACCCTAGACCTGCCCACGCACCTGACCTCTCCTCCAAGATGAGCAAGCAGTGAGAGTGTCACCATGCTGGGGCTGCATCTCTCTTCAGCATCCAGCGTGCCTGGGTTATTCACATTGCAACAGAAACCCCAAGCCGGCTTATTACTTGTTTTCTGATTAGAAGCAGAGCAGGCAAGTGAAATTGGAGACGTACCTCTGAGCTGAAGCTCCAAGGTTAGGGGTCAAACACGAGAAATGTAGGGATTATTCAGGGAATTATTTACCTTGCAATAGTTTTGGAGGCTGAAGTCAAAAGTGTAGGTTGGGTTAGCGGGAAACCCAAGGAAAAGGTGTGAATGGGGAATAACATAGTGTGCAAAAGGCACTTTCTGATCTGCTCATATGCTGCCTGCCAGGACTGCAGGAACTAAGAAAAAAGTTATAAAGAGGCTCATTTGGGACTGACCAGCTCCATCTCCATCCCACTTTGCACCAGACCCCTGCAAGGAGCTCAGGACAGACTGCCCAAGGCAGAGGCAGGATGGGCCCGTGGCCAGGCATTGCCCAGCGCGGGCTTCAACCTGGAGCACTTCAACCCCGTCTCAGCTTGACCCCACGGGTACGTGTGCTCTCGGTTCTGCTCCCGAGCCCGGCCAAGGCACCTGAATGAAACCAGCACCGAAAAGACTGGATACTGTCCTGGCGCCTGAGGAAAAAAAAAAAAACAATAAAAACGTCCCT
>NW_008824243.1:4396272-4396769 GCF_000699105.1 Pygoscelis adeliae
ACTCGGGGGGGGGGGGAGGGGGGAGAGAAAAAACCATTAAATTCTCGTCTGATCTCATTTATTTAAATAAATATAAATATAAATTTTATATAAAACTATTCACAAACAAACCGCCGTCCCAAAGCCAAACGACTTATCTTTATTTCTTTCCTTATTTTTGTTAAGAAGTCCGTCCAGGAGGTTCCCAGCCCTATAGGTTTTTGTTTGCTTTTCAGTTTTTTAATGTCTCGTCTTTCGGTTCCAAATATGTGGGTTTTTTCCTTTAAACTGCCTGGGGGGAAGGCGGGGGGAGGCACCCCGGGCCGTGCGAGTCCAGTCCCGTGTTACATGTTAGGAAGAGCAGGTGCCCGCTCCTGGGGTTACATAAATAACGTTTTAGTTGAACTCTCACGACTAAAACATTTACATTCCAAAAATATGTTTATATATCTCTCTCTCTATTACTGCGAAGGGATGAAAATGGGACCTCCCGGCCGGCAAGGGCCAGCCCCCTGCAG
>NW_008824243.1:4397552-4399389 GCF_000699105.1 Pygoscelis adeliae
CGCCGCCGCCGCCGCCGCCGCCGCCGCCGCCGCGGGAGGAGTGCAGGTGCGAGGTGACACAGAGCGGGCAGACGCAGAAAGCGCCGCTCTTGCGGGACGGGCAGCCCGGGCCCGACACCGACATGACGAGGGGGGAAGGCATGCTGAGAGGGATGAAGAAGTCCTGGCCGTGGTGATGCTCAGGCAGGGACGGAGCCGGCCTCGAGGAGTCTTTGATGATTAAGGAGTCGACATAGAAAGAGCGGGACATTTCGGAGGGCTGCCGAAGCCGGGGGCGGCTCTCCCAAAGTCGGGTTTTTCCTGCTTGGCCAAGTTGCCACTGAAGTCCTGGCGAGGCGAGAAGGTGCTTATGTTTGAGAGCTGAACAAAAGGGTCCCTGGAGAGGGCTGGTCTTAAAGTCCCCCCGCCTGGATCCCCTGCGCCGGGGTTTTATATCAACTATTTAAACACGTGATGGCTGAAAGCCTCGCAGATCTAAATCTCCCCGGCTTCCCAGGCGGGCAGGAGAGGCTGCCGGAGGGGCGGGGGGGCCAAAGCGGGGAGGTGGCCCAAATTGTGCGTGCTCGCTCGCCGTCCGATGACTTCAGTCCTTCTTCTCCGCCTCAGATAAATTATAGGAGCGGGGAAGCCGGGGAGGGGGCGGCTGCCCCGGGCTGCGCCGCGGCCCCGTCACACGTCGCGCTCGCAGGCACATCCCCCTGTCAACACACCCGGGGGGGGGGTAAAATCGGTCGGAGGGAATTTCTGCTCGGGGGTTTTCCCCGAGGAGCACGCTCCTTTCCCCGCAGGAAAGGAAGGAGAGAGGGGAGCAGGTGATGCGCTGAAACAAGGGGGTCAACGCCGACCCCCCCCGGGTAAAGTATCATTCGTGGGGCCGACACCTTGCCCCGGTCCGGTCCACTCCCTGCAGCAGGAGTCCTCCAGGAGACCCTTTCCGCACCAGAGGAGCCACGGTCACAGACAGAGGCATAGATAAGTTAGGGACCGCGCTTGTGTGTGTCTGTGCATACATACGCATGTCGAGGGGGTTGTTTTTTTCTTTTTTCCTCGCCCTTTTCACCCCGAGTGCATCTTGCCAAATTGGCAATTACTCCAACGGACAAAGCCTTCAAATATCTGGACACTTCTCAGCCAAACGGTGTCAAAACGGAAAACTTCCAAGTGAACTTCCCCGACCGCTTCAGGACTGCGGCGCGCAGCGCTAATGAAAGGCGAACGTGTCGGGGGGGGGATTCTTTGATCTCCACCAAGTTTGCTGAAGCAATCATTCAAAGTAAAATTGGATAAACAGCTAAATACGGTCGGTGGCTCCGGAGCATTTCAGATTGCATTAAAAAGCCAAGGTATTCGCAGCATATCACACGGCTTTCCCACTGTTTTATGGGAGTTTAAGAAGAGACTTATCGTTAATGGAAGGGCGATCGCGCTCTTGTTTGGCAGATGCGAAGCGGCGTTTAAAACCGTCCACGGATCCCATCCCACTTGACTCGGGAAAGGGAAGTGACAACTGTGCTCTAAAGCAGAAAACACAAACTACGCCTGATTACCAGGGGCTGAGGAGAGGCTAGGGAGTGAATCAATAGCCGTAACGTGTTCAGAGGCGGTTATCGTGCGCAAGGGCCGGACCGGGACGCGGACATCCTACAAGCCCTCTCGCACACCCAGTCTCCTGCTACTAAAACCCAGCAAAATAAAACTGCTGCCCGCCTTCTGATGGAGACGGCATTTCCTCGCCCCTGGGACCAGCGAGGCTCAGCGGTGCGACTCGAGCCTTGTTAAGAGAGGGGCCAGGTCTCGCCCTGTTGTCCCGTCCTCATCCCCAACCTGCCGCGGGCAG
>NW_008824243.1:4399877-4402571 GCF_000699105.1 Pygoscelis adeliae
ACCGCGGCCCCCAGGATGCGACGGGTGCCCCTCCCGGGGGCTCTGCCTCTTGGGCTCCGGTGGGGCCGGTGAGATTTTAATCACGGTCACAGTGCACAGGCGTGGGATTTTGCCCGGCTCTCCCCGTCTAAAACACAGTTCATCTGGCGGAGATTTGAATTAATCTCTGCGTTTTCTTTCTTTCCTTTTTTTTTTTTTTTCCTTTACGAGAGGCTATTCTGGAAAAGAATAATAATAAAAAACCCCATCGACCTCAGTGGAAAAAACTGTGTGCAGTGATAGAGCGGATCTGGGGAGGGGGCTGTCGTAAGGGAAGGCAGACAGAGCAAGAGTCGGATCAAAATTGCAGTTTGTAATTGTTATAATAAACCAAGTGCAGTGATAAAGGAGAGGAGGGGAAAAAAATACCCCTGAAAGCCAGAGCAAGAAAAGGAGTCATCTGAAAGCAAAGATATCCCAAACCAGGCGGAATGATGTAAGGCGTGCGCCCACATCACATCGGCCTCGTTACAATTTTATTTTTCAATAATTCTGTCCGATAAAATTTCATTGTCCATTAAGTAATCCCCGAAATGAGAGCTCTTATGAGCCTATAATGAGCTCTAATTGCTACGACTGGGAGAGCCACGTGGAAGGATTTAGAAGGTATTAAGCAGTTGGGTACAGAGCACAGGCTGTTACCTAGCCATTACTTTCATAATTCAAGGAGAAAATTAGTCCTTTTAAGGGAAAATCCTTTGATTCCCTTCATTCTGCTCGGGGTGACAGAGTATAGCTTTGTCTGCCTTTAGTTCAAGACAGTGTAACAAATGAGAATGTAACGAAATTGCCCCCTTTTGAAAGTGGAGCAGTTCAAAAAGAACATCAGAGCCGCTCCCCTGGTCCGCCGAGCGCAGGACTGGGTGCTGGTCCCTCCTTTCTTCCAGATGTCTCTAACACCTTTATGTAGAAGAGATTCACGGCTTAAATGACAAAAGCAACTCCTTCCCTTCCCTCCCCCACCCCCCGCAGCTCCCAGCAGAAGAAAAAGCCATGCCCGCCCGGAGAAAGCGCCGGCTTTCAGGCGCGCATCTCCGCTGAGTTCACGGGAGGAGCCGCCTCCGTGGAAAGCGCCGCAGCCCGGGGACACGTTTCGACCAGCAAAAACAAACAAACAAAAAAAAAAACAAAAAACCCCCCAAAAAACAAAACCAAACCCAAAACAACCTCTGCAGAGCGGCCGTGGTGGCAAACGTCACGCCGGGGTGACATGCGGTGGCGCTGGGCAGGATGCGCCCCGGGCTGGGTCGGGGAAAGCCCCCCTCAAACTAAAGCCGCGCGTGGGTGAGCGAGGGGCCGCGGGCTCCTGCGCTATAATCGCATTTATTCGCTAATCTAGCATTGATTTCCTATTAGTTTCCAAAGCGATCGGCGATCTCGAAGCTGGGTTTTGTGAAGTGAACGCAAGCAAAAGACAGGACTTGCCCCCAACTCCCATTAAGGAGGTCATTATAAAAGCGTGAACAAGTCTATTAATGTTTTATTGAAAGCGCATCGTTAACTTGTATCCATCCTTTTCTGAAAGTGGCATTGTGATATTGCTGTCTGTGGCACATCTTACCCAATATAGCCCGAGATTTCTCCATTATCTGTAACCAAGCAACACTTTCTGAATACCAAAAATTGAAAAGAACCGCTTAGTCTTCAAGAAAGTCCTCAATAATAGTGGAAAAGAACAAAGATCCAGGAGACAACAAAATGCCACAGGGGTGACTTTTCATGAGCAATTATCTCTCATTAATCAGAAGAACAGCTGCAATATTAATTTTCTCTCTTTCTTCCTCTCTTTTCACAGTCCCCAACATTTGAATAATCATAAATTTTGATTTCATGGAGCGGCAACATTGCCAGCGACTTCGAGACACAAGCTACCTACGCAGGGCGCACGCTTTGCACATAGCTCTTATTTTAAGGCTGCCAAGGAACAAAGTAAAGAAAAGAAAAGAGGGGAAAAGTTTGGGCTGGGTTGCTTTTCCCCCCCCTTTGCCTCGGAGCACGGATTAAACCAGCAGCCCCTTCCCTCCAGCCCTGTCTCTTTCACTCTCGGAAAGTAACGGGCGAATGTACCGAGTGTCTGCGCTAGCTTAAAGCGTGGGAGTTTCAACAACCTCGCTGTCCATTTAACTTCCAAACATGAAGCCAAGCGTTGTAGATCTGTCCAAAGAGACAATCTTTGGGCGTAACACGCATTGTGAGACATCAAAAGGCCCTGGCGTTATATGCACTAAGAAGTGCATTCAGCAAGAAGGGTGCAATGCCTCTCCTTTCAGGGGCTCAGCCGCTGATTGTTTAACAAGCGACGTCGCCGCGGCAAGAAAACCGCGCTCCGCCGAAGATAAGGATGTAACATTAAAACTCGCTTTTCTGGATTTCAAAGAATCTCATTGCAGGGGCCGGCGACCGCCGCGCCGGGGATGGGAGCCGTGCCCTGGCGTTGGGAGCCGTGCCCTGGCGATGGGAGCCGTGCCCTGGCGATGGGAGCGCGCAGAGCCGCCTGCCCAGCTCCTCGCTGCCCGGGGGGACAGGGCAGAGCCGAGGCCGAGACCCCACCACCCCTCCAACTCTGCCCATCTCCGGGCACCCGCGTTTCCCTCCTCGGTCCCGGCGGGCAGCGGCGCGGAGCCTCTCCCCGGAGACCTGCTCCCCGCCCCGCAC
>NW_008824243.1:4402918-4405331 GCF_000699105.1 Pygoscelis adeliae
CCCGAGGCCCGGCCGGAGCGTGAGCGGCCGCTTCTTGCTGGGGAGAAACCTGCCCCCTCCTTCACCCCCTCGCAGCCCTTGGAGAGACGACGCTGCTCCCGCTTCGCGTTGTTGGCGCTTTTCACCAAGTTTTTTTTCACCCGATTAGAAGCAAATTTCTACGCCGAGTCCTTCAGGGTGGCTGTGATCACTCGCGTTTGAGTGAGTGCTTCAAAAAAGCCCCAGCAGCAGCCTTCAGCCCACTCTCTCCCCTCACGGCCCGACCCTGTGTCTTCTACCTTCACCTGCAGGTCTACCGTGATAACTGTCTGTAATGTAATGACCAGCCAGCAGGCCTTATTCTGCTACCCTTTTTTATTTGGAGTGCGAACTTTCATTATTCACTTTGTGAGGTTCTTCGCAAGTCAATCAGGTCTGTACTTAAATATGTGGGTGCAAGCCTTAATTCTCTCCCTCTTCAACCCTCTTAAAAAGAGTGTTAGCTCGTTGATGGGTTCCCTTCAGTGTCTGGATGCAAAGGAAGCTTCTTGTTTGCACCTTCTCGCCATAGTGAAATCTACAACGGTGTTTCTGCGCTGTCCTCCTACAAGAGATCATGTGGAGGAGCCGGAGGAGGAAAAGCCCGGTGAGATTATTGTTATCCGCAGTCTTGTGTGGTATTTTGCTGAGCCTGCCTTTGCCATGTCCCTGGTACTCTTCAGGTATTGGGCAACATCGGGCCAGACACTCCAGGCAGTCTGGGCCCTGGTTTCATTAACGACCTTTGTCTAGAGCTCTAGCAGCTAAAATTGTTAGCTGCTACAGATGACGTGTATGAGGGAAAGCTGTGATGGTGTAACTTTCAAGGGGATAAAGCTAAACCCCTGCAACAGACTCAGTGGAGGTTTATGGTGGGAGATGGAGCTGAAACCCCAAGCTCATGTGAGTCAGAACAAGGATTCAAAATGCTGCTGTGGACTCTGGAACACGCTAACCATGACCAGTTTTGGTTTTACATTGATGTATCACAAATCAATACGAGAGTGACGCTTTGTAGTAATACAGGCCCCAATCCAGCAAAGAACATGAGGTTCTGTGTAATACTAAACATCCTATTCCGTTTCTATCCTTGAAATTCAACCCTGGTGCTTTTCGATCCTTAGGGGTCATGCTTAGGTTGAAGCATTCTGCTTGACGGTGACCAAAAAGCAGTCTTTTGAATTTGCTTCCAGAGGAAATGTCAGGTTTTTTTTAGCCAGATTAACAGGAATGGACGTTAAATGCTGCTTGTGAGAAAAATGAAGAGGTCATCAAGCATATCATCATATTATAGGAGCTACCCGCTTCACAGTCTGAAAATTGTATGATTTTGAGTTCACTTCATCCAGCCTAAACAAATAAAATGGTTATAGTTTCTTTCCTTTTTCCTGCAATGAATGTATGGAGGTGGAATAGATCAAGAACCGTAGAGTGATGAAGGAACTACCTAAAGGAGAGATGACAGTACTCCTGCAGACTCAGGAAGCAGAGGGGAATACAGTTAATGACGGAGTTCCTCAAAGATAAGTCTCAGAAGCAGTTGAATTACTTAGTTTAATTTGTTTTCTTAGCACAGCCAATAGAACTTTTCACTATTCATAGGAGAGAGGTGAAGTCAGTATCCGTGGAGACTGGAGTGCCATACTGGAAGAAGTGGATTCTCTGAGAAGAGGAGTAATAGAAGTGCAATGACAAAGGCAATATGAGCTGGGAGCTGAACATGACATTGTGACTGAGGCACCTGGGCACATTATCCATGTTTACGAAGCATCACTGTGGCATGGTCAGGCGACAGGTATCACAGAGCATAACAGGCAAGGCCCTTCCACTAAGGAGATGGAAATACTAAAGCCACCGTGCATGGGGAAACCTTGTCTGGGAGAGCAGACAGTTTTCCATGTCCATCTCAGAAAAGACTAAATCAGAGCAAGTCCAGAGAATAGCTTTGGGAGTATAGTATTAGAGGAACATGGACCTTCATGAGAAAAGAAGACTCAAAGAGAGGAGACATGACTGTTGCTTGTATCAGTGAGGTAAATATCCACAAGAGAGAAGAGCTATTCCATTTAAAGAAGAGTATCACCACAAGAACAGATGGATAGACTCTGGCCATGTAGAAATTTAGCCTGGAAATAAAAAAAAAAGCTTCTAAGTATGAGAGAAATAGAATCATAGAATCATATAATAGTTTGGGTTGGAAGGGACCTTTAAAGGTCATCCAGTCCAACCCCCTGCCATGGGCAGGGACATCTTCAACTAGATCAGGTTGCTCAGAGCCCCGTCCAACCTGACCTTGAATGTTTCCAGGGATGGGGCATCCACCACCTCTCTGGGAAACCTCTGCCAGTGTTTCACCACCCTCAGCATAAAACATTTCTTCCTTCTATCTAGTCTA
>NW_008824243.1:4405483-4414107 GCF_000699105.1 Pygoscelis adeliae
TGTTCCATCCCCCTGATCATTTTCGTGGCCCTCTTCTGGACCTGCTCCAACAGGTCCACGTCTGTCTTATGCTGAGGGCTCCAGAGCTGGACGCAGTACTCCAGGGGGGGTCTCGCCAGAGCAGAGTAGAGGGGCAGAATCACCTCCCTCGACCTGCTGGTCATGCTTCTTTTGATGCAGCCCATGAAGCTCTGAAACTCATTGTGGAATTTACCAGGGGGAATATAAAATGGAATTAGTTTTAAGAGAGAACTTGACACACTTCTGACTGTTATATAACAGTTCCTGAAGTTATGGGATTTTTTTCTGGAGTGAAGACACACACAAAGACTGATTAATATCCATTTTGACATAGTACTGACTTAAAGTTAAGTCAGTTGATTATTTGAGGGAATGTGTTTTCTAAGAAAGATGCTGGATTGGTATTCCTAGAAACTAAGGTCCACAGAGCAGCTAGAGCATGGCTGGAAGCAGCACTCTACTGCATCCTCCCTGTCCTCTATCCTGTACCATCCGTGTCCATTGCCTGATTAGTGTTCTGGATACCACCTCTGCTCCAATAGGAACTGATTTTGATTTTTTTTTTTCCTTTTTACATTTGCTGTTAAGACAAAGGAAGACAGTTTTGTGTGTCAAAACAGTGTGTTTTTTTCAGATGTCAGAATAAACATTAGTCTGATTTTGATACGATCTGGAAACCTCTACGAAAAATAAACCTATCGTCTCATTTCTTTAGCTCCCTTTTCACAATATAGTCTTAGCTTTGTCCAAGCAGCTGTTTGTGAAAACAAATCTCTAATGCCTGTGGCTGGAAGCAGCCCTTTTTCGGTTTCATCCTTTTATATGTACTTGTATCCTCAATTTAAAATACAGGAACAACCCGAAAAGTTTCAGGAAGCGGAGTCTCAGTGAAATAGAGGCTAGAGATACCCTGCCTCTTGCTTTGCTAGGAAGAAAGTACCATATTAAAGAAGCACACAATATGAGCATGTCAAAATGGAACCAAAATGAATAATTTTGTTAAGACAATATCAGAAAGTTTTGCATAACCTGTCTCTTCTTATTTATAATGAATACATTGTCCAAGCTTGTATTCGAAGCTTTCTCTTTGAAAAATCATAGAAACAAAGTAATTTCACATATTCTATGATCTTGTGTAAGTATATTAGTTCAAAGCTTATTTAGTCTGCTATAGTGTTGAGGCTATGCCAAAATCGAATGGAAAAAGAATGACAGAAATCCTGAAAATTAGTTTGTAAGGTTCAGAGCACTATTCTAGTGAAAAGGAAAGACATTAAAATAAAAAAAAACCCAACCAGCATGAAGCTTCTGAAGAAGGAAGAAGTATTGGAACCTAAGCCGCCAGAAGATGTGACCAGGAAGGTATAAGCCACAATTTTAAAGTGCAAACAAAATATAATTCCTTTTACACATTGACCAGATGAAAAAACATCAGCCAAAAAAGAATCCAATGCTTGAAGAGCAGCTCAGACTCAAGTATCTCCACTTCAGCAGTCCGGGTTCTCTCTGCTACACTGCAGCTGAGCCAAAGAACTAATTTTCCTATTAAAACACCTATACGTCTACAATACAATTAACACTACAGTGTATAAGAGGTATGACTGTCTGCACTCTCAGACATACTGAGACAGACTTGTTACAAGTCAGAAGATGGAAAGGTTTGGGTAAAATACTACTCTCGGTTACAGAGCCGTAAGACAGAGTTACTCTGCAGCTATTCTGAATGGTGCAGTGGGAATAGAATTTGGCCTGGTGTTTTCAAAGGTTAGTTAAACAAAATATGACCTTTTTCAGGCTAGGGGAACAAAAGAGGTCAGCTCATTCTCCAGAGCTACAAAGGGTCTTTCAATGGTACCAAAGAAATAAAAGTAAAAGCCATGATCACACTTCCTAGATGCACACATAGAAGCAACACTGGTACGTTAAGGTATCACCTGATGGGAAAAACCCTGGGAGCTTCCCAATCAGTGAGAGTCCTGCCAGTAATTCACCCACTATGGGAAAGGTGTACAGATTCAAACAATCCATTTTGTCCAAGGTCCCGGAGCAAGATAGTTATGGAACAGGGATTTGATCCAAAGTCTCCTATCTTTCAGCATCTTGCAGTAAATAACAGTGCTTCATAAGGGATCTGGCAGAATTGCAAAGAGTCTGCTGAATATGGTTGCACTTTAATAACTCCTTGGGCAAAGGAAGCCTAATGCATCTTCCCCATTCTTTTGTGGGTAAGAGTTTATACAGGTTATTCTCCTGCTCGCAAGGACATTCTGGTACAAGTTGTCCATTGTGTACAAACAGATCAGTTACCCAAACTTCACTGATTTCATTCTCTGCTGCAGGTTGGAATTGTTACTCTAGTCTCTTTGAGGACAGAAAACAACTCTCCTCCAATGTCTTAACCAAGCTGCAATGAGATTTACAAATCTGATCACAAAGTGCCTTTGAACAATGTGTGCAATTCTTTCCTCTGCTGCTTCTTCACACACGCATCAAGAAACTGTATCATTCGTATGGTGATGGCATAAAGCACAGATTTTCACTCCGCTACGTCAGGCCCGATGCTTAGGGCAAGACTGCTAGCAGCCGAAAATGAACTGAAAGAAGGAACTGGAACCTGAAGAGAGGCAATTCCTTTCCAATATCTCTCTTGCTTTGAAAGGAAAGTAAATGTCTTTTCAGGTTGCAGATTATTCCCATCTCTCGTGCTTTACCACAGAGGCTGGAATTGTTATTTGTTCTTTACCTTCCTTGAGGACCTCATGCTCTAGGAATGTAGCATATTCCACCTCAAATGCTTTTGTCACACTTTAAACAACTTCTCACAACAAGAGCATCTGGTTTTTTCATGCTTTGTGGATCATGCCTCATACTATCAGAGAGAAAAATATCTACTTAGAAGCAGAAAAGATGTTATTTTAAAGATGTTCAAAAGGAAATAAAATCGTCATATCTGAAAGAGACAGGTGCTAGAAATCTCTCTTTGCTTATACGCAATAGGAATGAACATGTTAGCATGCCCAAATATTAATGAACGTTGAAGTATTCAGAGGAAATCTCAATACTTCATGTTTTGATGATTTTAAATGAAAGACATCCTTCTCTGTTCTCTTTAGATCAACATTTGTCACAGTAATTAATGAGGAAGTAATTATAATGTAATTTGTCAGAATAATCTGACAGGCAAAGAATTATGTTCTCAATCCTAAAGGAATACATAGTTCTAGTTTTCCAACAGACTGGGTACATGTGGGTGGCATAGCAGAGGGTATTTGCCTTTAAGCAGGATAAAAACTTTGGCACTTTCTGTTCTCAAGCAAAAATGGACAGAGGCATTGTCTAATTCTCTAAAATATGTTACACGAAGGCATTTTATCTTAACATCAGATTAGTAAATCTGATTTTAACACTTTCTTCATATAAAAGCTACTTCTTTTTATAGTGACTTTGAGATTCGCGGTTCAGTTGCAGTAGTTAAGTAGTCACTCGCTGTTTCTTTAAGATGGTGAGTAAACAACTTAGTCATTCAGTCATATTTACCAAGAGAAAAATAACTGTCCTCAAAATAAATACAAACTACAAGATGAGGCATCAAAGGACGGAAAAACAAAGAAACAAGGAAAAATAAAGACATTAAATTAAAATCCCTGCTGACATTCAGGGGGGTACGATTGTTCACTCCAATAGCAGCTAGAAGAGCCCCACATTTGCCATTGGCTTTTTTGTTTGTTTTGTATTTTTTTTTAGGATAGAAGTGGACCACAGCTTTACCCAACTAACAGCACCTGTGTCTCTAACAGATACAGCAGAGGATTCAGCCCACAGTATTCCCTGATACTGGTTTTCAGCACTTCCAACAGGCATTGTTCTTAAAGGCGATCTTCTGAAGGAAGGTTTGGTACCATACATTTGCCATTTTAAGAATGTCTTAAAACCCTAGAACTTGCTGTTCCATTTGTATGTTTATATGACTCTATGTTTGGTTTTAGTGGACTTTATGCTTTTGTACAGGCACCACTGAAACCCCCCATCAATTTCAATGTGACATCCGTTCCACATAAAATGAAAAAGAGACTTTTTGTGTGTTTCTGTTTAATTGATGTGGTTATAGGAAAGAACAAAAGTGGCAAGATTTCTGCTATATTAGATTCTTGTATTGATGGGAAGGGAAGAAACAAGTGACCATACATATTTCCTATGTCCGTGAGTCCTACAAGAAAAAAACGCCAACGTCATGCCTAAAAACAGCCAAGAGTTTACCTTGCCTGTAGGTTAAGTGGAACACAAGTAGGTCTTTAAGTCGAGTGTATCACAAATTCTTTTTGGATTAGGAGATTCTGCCTTCAGTAACGTGTTGTCATGTGGTCCTTGAGAGAGCAGGAGTATCCAACTCCACCCATCCACAGTTTTAACAGACTTGAAACTACAAGGACTCTATTCTTCATTTTGTTATATGTTAAGGAAATTCTGAAAAGGAAGTATCTGCTTTTCTCTTTAGGTGAGATCTATGCCTTCTGTACTTTATGACTTATAAAGAGTCTCTTTCAGAAATATTATTTTCTACATGGAGGTATCTTTTGAACTGTCCTCATTAACCTTGTATAAATGCAATATAGGAAGCTGGACCAAAAGGAAAACAAAATAAACTGCTTGACAGAAGGAAAAAAGGCTAACAAAAAATAAAGTGAATTGGAGCTATTCTTTTTACTCTAAGAGCTCACTCAATTCTGCATCATAAAGTCAGCGACACAACTCTGACTTATTGTAATGATTTGCTGTCAAGACTTCCCTTTGCTTTTCCCACAGAAAACCTTGGTTAGTTCACCTGTGGTTTTACAGAGCTTTTGCAAAATAATCAGTTAATCAGCAAAAAACAACGCAACAAAACTGGCCAGAGAAACAAATGCAATCCTGTGGCTCTAACAGTAAGTTCTGCTGTGTTATTTGTAGCTACCTACCCATTCCTGACTTCGCCTTTCCACATTCCCACAATACCGTAACTAAAAATCTCACTTTTAGGTTTTGTTTTGTTTTATTTTGTTTTGTTGAAACTCAAGGGGTGGTGGTGACGGATGAATACATTATCATAGTACTTTAGCCAGGCTTGTCGAGAGCAATGGGACATTTACACAGGACAGAGGAGCCAACCCAGAGGTGAGACGCTCTGTGTCAAGGGAAGGGACTGATGCGAGAGGAGGTCTTGGGCCAGAAAAAGTGAAGCACGGCCTGATGTGAGCATCCTTGGAGGTTTGCTACAGTCCTGTAGCTTTGCCAAACTGCCTTTGTAACATACATTTGTCCATGAATTATTATTTCTATCTTCCCCTCTCTGGCTTCTGTACCCTCCTGTCCTCCCCTGCTTGCCCTCTTCCCTTGCTATCACCACCCACTCTTGTTTTCCTTCTTACTACCTCCCTTCTCTTAATTAATCAGGGAAAGAAAAAGAGGAGCTGCTCCTGCCAGCTTTGCTTTGCTATTGAGTGGTGGTAGGAGTTCAAAGAACAAGGTTACTCCTGCACCTGCTGCTTGTTCTTTGATGCCCTGTTGTGTGAAACAGTTTCCTTCAGAAGTCCAACAACGTACTAATTAACAAAGGAAAAGACAGGGAGAAACAAGCCAAAGACTGTGGGAGTAATGAGGCAAGTGACAACAGAGAAGATGTTAGAGGGAAGCAGAGGGAAGAAGCAGTGACAAAAGGGGAACCGGGAAAGAAACGCGCAGAAAAAGGAGAGGGACAAACGATAAAGGAGAGGAAAACAAATAAAGCAGGAGGCAAAAGAGAAAGAGAGGGAACTGGAATAAAGAGCTACAGAAAAAGAAATGTGACAATGATTTAAAGTCCCCTTTAGATTACAGTACGCAGTCCTTACAGAGCAACTCTGAGGACAGCGAGTGCCTCGGTCAGAGAGCGTTGTGCGTGGCACCCGTCCTCCCCCACTGAACTGCTAGGGGCAGTAAGCCAACTCACTGGGGAGGGCGCTCCTACCTGGAACGACAGCACAGGGCCCTTCAAGCTGGACTTTAGGCCTGCCCTCTTTTATTTAGATATAAAGAGAGTAAGTGGCTTAAAAATACGGTCAGTACGAGCCTGGCATTACTCTCACTGTTCGCAGAGAAAGGACAATGCGCTGTGAACAGGAGAGGTGTCCCACCATTTCGGGTCAGAGTACACACCAAAACAGTCACAAGCAAACGCTGTGATGTGAAGGCACAGACTCAGGAGTGAGTGGCTGGGGGGTGGGGGGGCGGCGCATGACAGCGAGGTGACAGCAGGGGAGAAGGAGTGACTACTCGCGTGGTACTCCTTGAAACGGAGGAGAGGCCCCATGGTAAGACCTTCTTCAGCGTGTGGTAGGATGCCAGCTGCACAAAAAGGGGGAGTTTACTTACTGCCTCTAAGGGTGGTCCAGTGCTACTGAAGGTGTCAGCGCCAATGAGACAGAGAGACAGCAATCTCAAGATTAAGGCAGTTAATTTCTGCCTGGAAAACAAGATTCTAACAGTGCCCATGTGAGATGATGAAAATGCTACTTAAACTGAATTTTTCATAGGTGGCTGCTGGCTGTGTGTACTTCGGGTTTAGTGCCTGTCCCGGAAGGACACTGATATGCTGAAGTACCTTGCGCTCACCACCGCAGTCAGTCACAGCGCTTTGGGCACACCGGGTGCTACAGAATACATGCTGAAACGTCATGGGCATCTCAGCCTAGAGACTTAGCACTTTCGCTTAACATCTGCCACAGCTCTTCATCTGTTAAAGGCTACCACGTACTGAACAGCTGGAAACAGCACACCATGGAACAGGTATTTGTTAGGCAAGTAACGTACACCTAATGCAATGAAGTAATCGAGGGTCCTGGGACTTTCTTTCTCCTTGTCTTAGCTCAAACCCATCAAGTGAGCTAACCGAGCTTGTCACACCGTGCAGCACAGGGATCTTGGACCTCAAACGGGATAGCTGGCCCGGGCAGCACTGCTACAAGGGCGCAAGTGTGATGTAGGTAAGCCCACCCCTTCAACGTAATTTCCAAGATTTCCAGCATGGTGCTGCACAGCATTAACTCTGGTTACCCGGCTGCCACTGTGAAACAGTCATCTGGAAACAAACAGGTTACCAAATTCATCTGTAGAGCGAGCTAGCACAAGGAGGCATAGCTTCACCGAAACCAGTGGGTTTCCTCTTGCTTTTGCCAGTGTTAAATTTGGTCCATTTTCTTAATTTCAGGACTGTTAGACAGAAGCAGTGAGTAATCAGTCCCACTAAATCCAATTTCTATGTGTGAGACACATATGCAAGAACGGTAACTAGGTAAAAAAACACAGACGTAAGCATACTAGTATGAAAGCAAACTATTACTCAGGGGAATTCTCTGTTATTCTGTAGAATTCTGTTATCTGGGAAATGAAACCTGTTACAAGTAGCTCACGACAGAAATAGTGTCACACTTTTCCAGTGTGACAGTAAAAGATGCTGCTTTTTTCCTTTACAGCAAAGACAGTGTCATGGACCATCTCACAACCACACTCCTTCTACCCTGGTTTTACATAGAGCAGTAAGCACTATCACATCTTTGTATACACTTTATTCCTGAGAAATGCACCACCAGGATCTTTATGAGTAAGGGAGATTAAGCGGCAACGTAGTCTTTCAGAAAATAAGTTGATCAGCATATATACGGTAACCCGACAGGGAAGAAGAACTGCAGGTTTCAGAAGAAAAATGATCTAATACAAGAAAGGGGCTATTGTAATTAAGATATACGGAGTAAAGTGCTAGGAAAGAAAAGGTGAATGTAGAATTCTCTCCACACTCATGAAAAGCAGATTCAGGCCCAGTTTCTTGACCGTTTGGGGCTGAACCCCGTAACTGACATTATCTATACATTAAATACCGCTGCAAGTACATGATCCACTAGTCCACTGTCAAATAGAAAAAGATCTGCTCTCCCTTTTTAAAATGTCACCCTGCTACTGCTAAATCCCATGTCAGCGCTGCCTTCTCCTCTTGTCACAACAGCCGACGGCCTACCTGTTGCTAAGGCCATTATGCTCGCACTGGCATTTTCCTGCCTTTGCTTTAGGTTTTGGTTATGACAAATACCAAAACTGCAGAGAGTGAACAAGAGTCCCGTTCATTTTTAGGATTTTCTGGTTAGCTTTCATATACATAGTCCTAGAAGGGGCCGTTCCTCTGCAATTTCATCGTTTGCCTGCTCTGCACTCCATGCAAACAACGGTCTCGGCGTGGTGCTTTCCATGGTGGGCTGAAGGGCTCCTGGAGGGATGTCAGACCCAGACACCGACAGCACCAAGGCACACGCGGAAGTTTGGCACCAGCCTTCATCTGAACAGGCCGGCCTTGGTTAGGGGCCGCTTCCCTTACATCCCCCTGAACTAAGCCAGAGGGCCCAACGGGCAACCCCTCAGCTAACAGCAGGCCCCCAAACCCCTTGGTCGTTTCCATGGATGCCCAAAAAGGGGCTAAAACGAGGGGAAAGAAAACACCCGGCTCAAACAAACCAAAAAAAAATCCCACGCAAAGCACCGTTACGGGTCGTAGCGAGGCAGGGCCCTCAAGAGGGCAACGCTCGCCCCCGCCGCCTCAC
>NW_008824243.1:4414608-4434176 GCF_000699105.1 Pygoscelis adeliae
CTTGCAGTTTGGGGCAGGTCGGGTAGGCGGGCGGGAGGAGCGCCGGGCCGGTACTGCTTCCCTCCCCCCCGTTCCCCCGACGTCCGTGGGACTGCGAGAGGGCTCTCCTCGGCCCCCGCCGGGCAGCTGGGCGCCGCCTGGGACTCGCAAGCGGGTGCAAACCTCTAACGAGGCGCTGAGGAAACAAGGCTGACTTGGGCTGTGACTGGCAGAGGAATGTGAAGTATTTGTCCAAAGTGATGAGCTGTCAGGAAGTAAGGTGCCTGGTGCCCGTGTTCCTGCGTATAACAGGTATGTGCCAGCACATGACCGGCTGGACTATTGCTTAGGGTTGTTTATGTATCTGTTATCCGCTCCCATTTAATGTGTGGCCGCTGATATAGCTCTGAGGACTTTTAAGAAGGAAAAGGCGTCCATGAGTCAGGTAGGCGCATGTAAAATCATGTTAAATTGTGATTGATATGTGTTGTTTCGCTGTGTTTAACGTGGGAGTCACTGAGAGTTTTGTTTTGTGAATGTTTGGTATCTCTGATGATCTAGCAGCAAGTGACCATGAGTTAGTGTAGTACTTCCCAATAATGTAACAGATGAGGGTATCTTCCTTCAGTCAGTTCTGTCAGGCTCACTCTATTGAAGTGTAGTTGTCGTCAGCTATGATGTACAGTTTCAGAGGCTGAAATATCAACCTGGAGACAAAACGTAGCAGTGGAACCTTTTTTTTTAGTATTCACTGTCCATCAGGACTAGGCTGGCAATAGAAGCATAAAAGTTGAAGGTATTGTGGTCTATTGCTCTGAGTCCCATGAACTCTAATGATTTTCAGATACTGACCTGTCCAGAAATCCAAGGTTAAATCTGGAGTAATTTTGTGGCACTGTGGTACATTACTGCTTTAATATTTGGTTGGCATTAAGTAATACTAACTGCCGGGCAGTGCAGTCTGCTGTCTGGTTGGAAACCGGAAGTAAGACTTGATAGACTGAGAGAGGTTTGGAGGGTTGGAAGGACGTGGATGGGCAGGGGGCTGGGGAGGCCCCATAAAGGAACAGAAGCATGTAGCGGAAGCGTTCAGCATATGACTCTCTTTATTGTGAACAAAAGTTGTTACCATCCTATGACTTCTCTGAAAATAAGCTGGTAGCCTTAGCCTGTTTCTGGTAAACAGAGCAAAACCACAATTAGATAGCTTTCATACTAGCAAATGCAGAAGTAGAAAGAACCGAAATGGAAGCAAACACTGGTTTCTTCTCCAATACTGGAAGGTAAGTTGTGCGAGACAAGATCAAGGCCCGTTAGTGGAATTGTGAGGAAGCTTGCGTAGCGTGTCTGTGACTAGTAAGGGCGTTGTGGTTGAAGAAGGATGATTTTCTCATTAATTGTTCATTAATGGTCACTAGCTCGTTATTACTTTAAGATCTTCCTTAAAATATTTGTTCTTTAGGTTTTGGATGAGCAATGAAATATGAACACGTACCTCCAAAATTAGGCAATCGATCTTCATCTACTCTCTTTATCATGCCAGGTGTGAACAGTTCGCTAAATAGCATCAGCCACTTTTACCTTTGTACAGCCTATAACTTTTTTTGTCATTGATCGAGAAGCTTATTATTAAACGTTAGATCACGGTCAGAACATTCACTTGATGGATTTAAGGAATAGGTTCAAGTCCTATGTATATAATGAATTAGTCTTGCCTGGTATAAAGGCATGTATGCGTTTTGAAGGTCTGACAAAAATTATCAGCAGTTAAGCAAATACCAGGTTGATCTGTCCCTGGCTCTGCAGTTTAAAGAGTTGCTGACTGCTGCTGCCATGTGTGTAGCTAAACAGAAGCTCTCTTTTCATAGTCTGTTGTTATATCCTCTCTGATCTTACATAGGAGTCATACTGTTGAGTTTGAAATATGTCATTTCCATGACTACAGAGTAATGTCAGAAAGACATTTACTATTACTTGATTTCATCCAACAGACAACAGAAGTGTGTGAGAGCCCTTTCTAAGCTGAGTAATTAAAAGCAATTAAAGGAAAGCAAGTAAATATTATCCAAATAAAACATATGAAGGCCTTGCCTTTCTGGGGTGTAGGGCTTTTGGTTAGCACTAAGAGTTTTCTTCTTAAACTCACTGTTTGGAGCATGCTGCACACAATTCTAAAACTTTTTTTTTTAAACATTGGTTTTTAAATACTCGGTTAAACTGTTTTCACACCAGCAGAGTTTAGATAGCTCGGTAGTCAGGAGTAATATTTGACCTGGTTTCTGATAACGTGAGGTGATGTCTTCTAATGGCAAGAAACTTGAAAACTGAGAAAATATAGAACTTTACTTACAACTGATTTGAAAGTCCAAGGTATTTCATACTTGTTTCTAAAATTGTATTAGGGTGGAAAGAGAGGTACATGATGAGTTTGAAATCGCAAAGAGAATATTCATGATAGGTGTCTGATTGTGTTTTTCAGTGGCTGTTTTCTTGTGCTTTCCTGTTCCTCAACCAGTTGAGGCATATGTGCGTTATATATACCCGACTGTATTAGCTAGTAATACTGGATTTATTAGTCTTTTGCAGTGTAGTCTTTTGCTTATGATGGAGAGCTGTTGTGATGTGCTAGTGAATGCCTTTCTGTGCTGTTTGTCATCTTAGTGCATTGTGTGTGGATGCAAGATAACTGTTTGGAGGGGAAAAAACCTCACAAAATATATTTTCACCCACGTCAGTTTCTTTAATATTAAACTTAAGTCTGCTTCTATCTTTTTGAACTTCACTCTGTATCAAGGACATACGAGTGAAAACAGGGCTATGTGAGAATTATGGATGGAGAGTGTTAAGATTTGTGGAATATATATATTTATTTTGTAAGGGTTGTGAACATGTGGAACTAAAGAGTATGGTTGAGAGCAGTGAAAAAACGGTTTAGTGTCCCCGTAAGAGAGGACAAAGAGGAAGAGGATAGCGTGTGTGAGGAAAATCTGAGCTACAAGCTGAGAAAAGGTTGCAGGTTGGCTGTGTCCTATACTGTAAACTTCTGTACTTTGAAGTTTCCACCTCTCACCATTTCTTTCTCCGCTGTACACAAGGGCAGGAACTCAGCTGAACCTTTCAATCAGAGTCATGTTCAAGAAACACTTTTTCAGGTTCCAGGAAAGTTAAAGAAAGTACTCATGCATGAGGTGAGCATGGATCTGTTGAAGACGTGATGTGGAATGGGAAAGACATGGAGCAAGCAGAGAAGAGTATGTGTCACTGAAGATCGAGTATTGTACAAAAGAAATCTAGTGCTATATGAGGACAGCTGTCTGAGGAAATGCATCTCCAAAATCCTGATTTCCAGCGTTTGATTTTAAGACACTCTTTGCTGCTGTTTTGTCAGAGCTCTTGTGTCTTTACAGTGAATGTGTAGTGGTGTTCTGTGGAGTTTCTTTTAATTTCCAAGTTGCAGCATGCAGTCAAGAGTGAATATACTGAGGTCACATAATTACTTACCAAAGCTTTTAAGGTATGGAGTCACCCTTTTTTACTACCCGCGTATGGTGGCAAAACTGTTGTATGGAAACCTCAGAATGACGTTGGTAGCTGGTTGAGTTAGCTTTGAAGTTTCAGTTTCGCTACCCCACCATGTATTAAATGTTGCCACAAGCCTCAAGTAAGGAGTCTTAGTCTCATTTGCTTATAACTTCACCGAAGTGTAACTGTGTTGGTCAGAAGTTTCCGTACCTCACTCTGCCTCGGCATCTTTGTAAATTCAGATACCTTTATAGCTTTTCCAGTAGGGTTGTCTTTGTCAGGCACAGCTTTTGTGATCTCCATGAATATTTGCTTGTGTTTGAAGCTGTCAACACTTGAATGCTTTTGGATCATGCAGTCACAAAAAAAGCCTTGTTTCTGTCCTGCTGATTTCCTAGCCAATCTTCAGCATGAGACTGAGCAGGGCTTTCCCTGCTATTACATCTTTTTGTGACTTAACTGAGAGCAGGGAGACTTCCCTGTGCCTTTGACTTACCTGCTCTTGCCTCAAAGTAAAGGGCTTCCTTAGTATTCTGCGTAGAGGGACAGCTGAAATTGTCTCATCTCTTGGTCAGGGGCTCAGCTTCATTTTAGTTCTTGCAACAGGAGCTGCTTTGGACTGAATTATCCTTGTAGTTGGCTACTCCCTCATTGCTCAAATTCATATTGAATTCCATTATTCCTAGTAAATCTCTTCTGGACGTTGAAGCATGAAGTACATGAAGATCATTCTTTGAAGAGTCATCTCTTTAGACATCTGTCTGAGTTGATGAATTAATTATATGGTAAAGTGGTGTTACCTTTTAGTTTTGAGACTTCTGATGGCAGCTGTGTATCTTGAGCTTGGAGTCCTTCTTCAGGCTTGGCTGCTTATGAAATGTGTATGGATCCAAGGGATTTTTTCAGGCTTTGGTTTCCACTTCAACCTACTGGCAATTTTAAGTAGCTTAACTGATAGGGCCTGATGCTTCTTCCTGATATTTACATAACTTTTGCCTTAGCAGTTGGTTTCACTCCAGATTTTGGGGAAAGGGTGGATGGTCCTTCTGTCATGGAATATTCAACAGGATTTTCAATGGTAGAGGTATGTTTCCAGTAAGTAGGGATTTTCTGTCTTCTGTGTTGAAGTGGAAAACTTGCCATACATTTCTCTGGTTAACAATTTTCATTTGTTACTTCACCAGTTTTGAGGGATTTGTAGGAGTTGCAGAGCTACTATTCTAATTACAAATACTCAAATATGCTAGGTAACTTAAGTGTAAGTAAGGTCTCCAGGGAGACCTTATTGTAGCCTTTCAATATATAAAGGAGGCTTGTAAGAAAGATGGAGAAAGACTTTTTACCAGGACCTGTAGTGAGCGGACAAGGGGCAATGGTTTTAAACAGAAAGAGCGTAGATTTAGGTTGGATATAAGGAAGACATTTTTTACAATGAGGGTGGTGAGACACTGGAACAGCTTGCCCAGAGAAGTTGTGGGTGCCCCATCATTGGAAGTGGTCAAGGTCCAGTTGGATGGGGCTTTGAGCAACCTGATCTAGTGACAGGGGGGTTGGACTAGATGATCTTTGACGGTCCCTTCCAACCCAAATAATTCTATGTTTCTATGATTCTACTGCCTGCAGTCAGCGATAGGGAGATGACTTGTTTACTTTTCCTTAAGACCATATGTAAAAATCACCTATGGCGTCAAATTCATAAACTATCTAGCCCAGCGTGCTGTTGCAAACTCTGGCAACAGGCCTTGCTACTTATGGGTTGCATGCAAGTCTAGCTGTTCCTGGTGTCCATTCTCCTTGTACTCTCTGGCATCTGCAGTTGTGTGAGGTGATGTATACTTCAACATCACCTTTCCTTTAGTGTCCGTTTGTGAGGAAACGTGTAACCTCTCTTCAAATCTGTTGGCACAGTCTGCGTCACTAATCTCAAGTGGAAACAAACCCAGAATTTTGCTCCTTGCAGCTTAAAGAAGCACTTTCTTTTATCTGTTTTAAACCAATCTCCGACTAGTTTCAGTGAGTGCCCTCTGTTGTGGGATTTGGCGATTAACAGTTAATCATTCACCTTATCCATTGCCTTCCTGATCTTTGCACTTTGATCATATACCCCCCTCAGCCTTCTCTTTTCCAAGTTAGTGTCAGCCTTGTTAGTCTCCTAGGGCAGCTGCTTTATTCCCTTAATTATATTAGTCTTCCTTCTCTCTGCTTTCTCTTAACTCCACCAAGTCCTCCATGAAATGTGGATGCCAGAACCGCACCCAGTACTGAATGTGTGGGTATATGAGGGTTTTATGGAGAGTCAAAATTATGCCCTCTGTGTTCTTAATCACCTTCCTAGTGGTGGCCGGTATTTTATTGCTATTTCTGGCGGCTGCTGCTTGCATTGAGCTGATGTTTAAGAGGATCATGAGTGGTGATAGAAGATCTCTCTTGTGAGCTGTAGCTGCCAAACTTTAGTTGAGTGTCGCATAAGCATAGTTTAACTTTCCCAAGATTCACCACCTTTTATTTACGCAGAAGCTCATCTGTTACCTTTTGTCCACTGAGTTTTTTGAGGCCCTTCCACAGTACCTCACCATTGGTACAGCACTTAACTGCCCATTTGATTACTTGGACAAAGTTCTCCATTGGCATGCAGATCATTCAGTTCAGTAAAAAAAAACCCAAAACAAAACTAAAACCCTGAGAAATACCTAGCTGCTCAATAAACATATTGTCAAAGCAAATTAGGTCTTTAAAATCTTCAACTGTCAAGGCTCCGGTAAGCTTCTCTGCATACAACTGAGCAATGTGTGATAGGTCTTGCTGCTAATATTCAAGTCTTGAGCAGTTTAATTTCTGATTTGTGTTGTTTAAGACTGCTTTGGTTTATATTCAGAGGGTTATTAATGACAACTTGAATTTTACACTGACTGCCTTTTACCAAATTAGTAACCAGTCATACGGTTTTATTAATGACTTTGTTAGACTGTATAGTCCCTATTAGAAGTTATTGCCCAGACCAGATGCGAGAAAATATTCACATTTTCTTTGAGGTTCATCCATTCATGAACCCAACCAGCCAACTGTAAGATAGAAAACAATTTTTTTTAATAGACAAGGTGAAACTCTTCTAATCTTTAGATCTTCTAAAACCCAGAATAGTCAGTAAATCCAGCTCATCTCAAACTGCTTCATAGCTTTACATTCACAATTGGTATGTTTCTTTCAAATTAGTTACCATTTAGATCATATTTTGTTAGATAGTATTTTGTGTTCTGAAACTTATTAGTGTATTCTTTTCTGAATGTATGAAGCTGGTATTGATTCCATTTTTTATGCTTAGAACAGTTATTTAGCATGGCCTGAGTGGAATAGCACTGGATGAGCTTTTCTTCAAGATACATCTGTACTGGTGGAGGAGGGGGGTAATTCAAACTGTGGCTTTAACTTACTTCCCCTACCCCCTTAAGTACTTCTCTTCACTTTTCACACTTGCCACTATTGCTTATAAGAAATTTTGCTGAGTCTGGGGAATAGTCAACAGTGTCAACAGAACTTTAAGAAGAGACTGTAGGCAAGATGGATTTCAAACTGCGTGCAATGGTGTACTTTTGTCTGTTAGGATAATTTTAGGAATTACTTTTAATAACAACTATTTTTTCCTGAAATTAATGCTGTTGTGATACGAACCCTGAGAGTATTATGAGGTGCTTGTAACTTGTGGCATGGATTGGGGTTATTTATAATTTTGGTATGATCTTCATTTTGTTTTTGCAGGTTTGGACTAAGCAACAAATTTGAAGCAGAATTTCCTTCATCTTTAACTGGAAAGGTGAGTATCTGTGAATAGGAATTTGGAATTAGAATTAAGATTTTATTACAAAAACAAGACTTCCAGGTGTAGAGCATTGTAAGAGTAATAAATAGCACTGCTGTGGTACTAGTTTGTTTTTTGTTTGGTTTTTTCTTCCCCCTTGTAGGTTGCACCTGAAGAATTTAAAGCCAGCATCAGTAGAGTTAACAGTTGTCTTAAGAAGAACCTTCCAGTTAATGTACGATGGCTACTATGTGGATGCCTTTGCTGCTGCTGCACTTTAGGTTGTAGTATGTGGCCAGTTATCTGCCTCAGTAAAAGAGTAAGTTGAACTATTCACGCAACTTTTGATAGTTAGAATTGTACTGGGTTTGTTCTCATTTTGGCTTTTTTTTTCTCCCCCACTTTTAAAAACTGTGTGCTAGGGCTTACTTAAATCAGTTTGATTTCATACATTTTGGTATCAGTTGTCTGTCATACTAGTTAAAGTTACAACAGACACCAGTCAGAACTTTGAGCTTATAACTCACTGAGGGGTAGTATAGCTGAATGTCTTTGCTAGAACCATGTACTGTACAGCACTATTATTGAAGTAACTTTCAACATACTTCTTTAATAGCTGCATCTCCTCTGTGATACACTGTTTGGGATTATCAGAATTTGGCAGTGATTGAGTGGCAGTTTGTTTTGAGGAGCTTCTGATTACACTGTGGCCCAAATAGCCATACATTTTTGTTTAAAAAGGCAATTTTTAAAAAGACAATAATTGATTTTTTCCTTTTTGGATTTTCCTTCCAAGCTGTAGATGAGTAAGATTTTTTTTGACATTAAGAACTAGAAAGTAGTGTTTTGTCTGTGTACACTTGGCACTTAGTGTATTGTTCACAACAGAAGCTCATTGCATGTACCTATTTTTCACTTCCTTTCCCTCCGTGCAGTTAATTAGGCTACCCTCCCATCTCTTCTGTTTTCATGTGCATAAAAATTATCTTTGGCTAGTCCTATTTCACTACTTCGCAAAAGTCTGTGCCTCCCCATCCTCTCCTCAATGTCAGTAGTGTTCATCTTTCCATTTCATGGCAAGGCTTGTGTAGATTCTGTTCTGTGTAATACCTCTTAATGCTACAAATTGTGTACTATTCAGTATGCTGAACATCATAATGATATTCTTTATCAAAGTCCTCATTTTACAGGGTCAGTAAATCAAGGCATTCTAAAAAAAAAATCTATAGGATGAACACGGATCATAACAAAACCTGTACGCATTTTTGTATCATCTAACTTTTTGTGTTAAGATCTTAATCTCTCAAAGGGACGAAGCGTTAATTAAGGCTAGTTTTAATTGTATACAAAATAAGGTAGAAAAGCCTCCTGGTAACGTTGGGGTCCATGGAGGGAAAAAAAAGAAAATGTTGGTGTCAGTGTGAATTATATCAAACCTTAGATTTTCTGTCTTTAAGCTGTCACAAACTAGTAAGTCTCCTGTAGCGTGATTGTATATCCATATCCTGAAAGTCTGTTACAAAAAATTAGAATTTACTGATTGCTTCAACAGATAAGTTGGTGACTTAACTAGCTTGCCAAGAAGACTACTTTGACCATTCTAGGCCTAGCTCTGTTTGTAACAAACACAAGGGAAGCTTGCATTGCTACTGTCCATGTTTAATTTCTAAAGGAGAAAGCTTCTAGTGCTCTTTAGTTTGACCAATTTTTCTCACATAATGTCCTGTTGTAGCAGGTAATGATAGCAGGATGTAACATGGTAGGGGCTGATGCCTCAAGTCCTCATCTTCTAAACTGGGGCCTCAATCTATTACCAGAAGTCACAACTAATCAACTTTTTATACATTGTTAATTAAAGTCAGAAAAAAGGCAAGGGCTTGTAGCATCTGGGGCCAGAAAACAGAGCTTGAAGCTGTGGAAGGAGGTTCTGTGTGGGAACCTGGTGAAGCAACAGTTACGAGAAGTGCTTCCGTTGAAGTTTGCATAGGATAGGAGTTAAGGTAAGCTCCCTTCCAAAAGGATAAATCTGGAAAAAAAAAAACATGGATACTCTGTTCAGAGGAGGCTGGAAAGAGGTTAGTGGTGTAATTGTTGCTGTAATATATAGACTGCATAAAGACAGAAGAGTCTCAGAAAGAGAATGAACAGTAGGAGCAAGGACAGAAACTTGGGGTTGAAGTTCCGGAAGTCATCCTAGAGGTCCAGACTGTCAGTAAATGTTGCATTTTTTCTGTTAAAGCTGGTACGAGGAGACATTTAAGGACCTTTGCACCTTTTCCTGCACTTAAGATTGGGTGACTCAGGCTCAAGCTTGGATGTCCAGCATTAGTGAAACTGAGGTTAGGACTCAGCTGCCTAAACACAGTATCTTGTACCACTGTGGATGGCATAGTGGTGCTAGACACTGATGGCACTGAATGCCTGTGTTTAGGCAGTTTGATTATTCCTCCAGAATGAAAATCATTTAAGTTAATCTGGAGACTTCAGATCTTGTGACAACATCATTGTCCATGTCAGCAGCTCAGCAAATGGATGTCTGCTTAGAGACAGAATGTGGTGTCGGTTGCGCATCTGGAGAATATAATATAGAGAAGAATTAATTAATTTGTGTTCTTAAAGACAAACTGAAAGGGACAATAATGCTTTCCCAAACTATAACTGTTAATCCTGGACCTGGCTGGGAAAGACTTTTTTTCTGGTAGAGGTAAGGAGGAAAGCTGTGGAATACTTTCAACGACATATTTGCAAATTGTAGTATAGGAAACAAGCCCAAGAACTTGTAATGATTCTAGTTGGGGCTACTACTCACAGAAAAGCAGTGAAAAGTTACTGCCACTTGAGTTGCTTGAATAAGTATGGGTGGATTCAACTTTATTTCTTGGTAGACCCAGATCAGGAAGGTACAAAGTGATTTAAATCCTTTAAATCCCTCTTACCTGGAATTGCAGGTTTTGTATCCTTTTACATCTCAGTACTGAATTGCATCCACAAGCTTGTAAGATTTTTCTTTTATGCAGGACTTTCCATCAGTTTGTGTTAAAGCGCTATGATGAGTGCAGGAAACTAATCGTATATATTTTCCTAGAAATGGGGAAAGTGAGAGACAGTGCATGATGTGAATTACCTGGAGCTGCTCAGCAAATTGACAGCAGTTGTAAACATAACCTGGTTCACCTAGGTTTCAATCTGTAATTTACTCAGTAGATTCCAGTAGAACTGTGACAAGAAGCAACTTCATATTCTTCCACTAAAAAAAAAAATTAAATCCATAGACTACTTTGGTTTGTTGCTAGTGCCACGGTTTTGCTGATACACAGCAGACTAATGTATTCAGTGTGAAGTAATCATTTACATTTGAATTCTTGTACTGCTCGTCTCTGACTTCACTGTGTCTTGGAAGAGGGTTGTGTTGATCAAATGATCTTCCATGCTTTGACTTCTTCAGATCTCCTTTCACTGGCCAGACTCCAGCCACAGGTATAGTCACAACAGCCAGGATTCCCTTCTTCAGCAAACAGGGATCCAGGATGACATGTGCCTGTTTCTTCCCTTCAACTTTTAGATGCAGTGGATTCTTTCCCACTGACACTCATAATGTAAAACAATTATAGCAAATGAACAATAAATAAAAGGTTACTTATTTTACAGTACCTGTGCTTGTCTGAGAAGTGTTGCCCAGAGAGCACTTTCCTAAGTGATTCCTAGTGAAAGGACAGTTACTTGGAACTGCCCTGTGTTACCTCCTTTGCTGCAGTGATCACAAAAGATTCCCAAGACCATATAATTAGAGAGTTTGATTTCTGAAAGCAGGATGGGAGTGTTCCCCTGTAGAACTGAAATTTATGTAGGACACGTTTTAATCGCACAATAAAAATATACCAGCCTTCACCGTTGCCCTTTCCTACTGACACAGAAGACTAACAAATTTGTTTTGTTGAATTGCATATACAGTGAGCTAGCAAGTGGGAGTGTTTCTCAAGTTAAGGGTTTATTAAATGAAACAACAGTTTCAACTATACAATTGCTTACTTTTAATATAGCAGAATAATTTTTCTCAGAACGACCAATTAAGAAATGCCTGTTTTAATGAGGCTGAATCAATCTATCATGCTCTTAAATTGCTGGTATACTTTGCAGCTCTTTTTAGAGAAACATTTTTAAGGTTCACGTAGACAAAATGAAAGCTGCAACTTCAGAGTTTGTGAAGTTACAATAATTCTCTTAATCTTTCTCTGTATTCTGTATTTTTACTGCCTTTCATTGACTTTTTTAATTCTAACGTGGGAATGTTATCACAATTGTAAATATGATTTTTGAAATTACAGACAAGTATTGAAAGTTTGTGTGTAATGGGAATATATGCTTATTTTTGTGCAGTGAAAAATAAGTTATGGGTTTGTCTCCTTAAATCAGCAGGTGCTTCAAACTAGGAATTTATTAAGTCACAGACATTTGTAAGCTTAATTGTTAATTATATCACTTTAATGCATTTCCATGCAATGAAAGCTTTCCCTTCACTGTATTTTTCTTTTCAGTGCTTTGTTCAGTGTTAGTTTTGGAAGTCTTTGTACAGTATTGTTTCCTTTCTTCTTTTGCATTGAGATATTTGAGAAAAAGCCTGCTACTCTTCACCAGTAGAATAAATGTTTAATTTGATTCAATATCTTATTGCCTCTCTCCTTTTATATGGTCTTGATTCGATTTTAATGAATAAAAGCTGCAAGAAAATTACAGAAAATACAGTCCCTCGTTTGCAGATCTAGATCGTCAATGATCTTCAGTTTTACTCATAGATTGTACCATCCTGTCTGGGACAAGTTCCAGATTGTACCAATGAACATTAAGTCTTTAAGTTATTGTTCTTTAAATAAAAAGAATGACATAGTGAATTATAATTCAAAAAGCAGTACAGGCTGAGGTGCCCATTTGAAGCCACTTTTTCAAATGAATTGATACTTATTTTCAGTATTAAGTAAATGCTGTAGTTCCCTATGTGTAAATAGGATAAATAATTTCAACAGAAACGGTAACAATGAAAGCTATGATAGAATTGCAGTACCGCTAGATTTCTTAAAAGCTGGTATTGTACATGTAAATTGCATGTTTCAGAAGGTTCATGGGCAATCTCTTAAAATGAATGGAATGAGATATTTAATAGCGATCTGTACTAATACTTTCAAGAGCTACTTGTTTGTTTGTGAATTCACACAAAGCTGATGAATGCTGCTTAAGCCTCATCATTAGCTGTCACGTAGCAGTTTACATCCTCAGAGTGCTGTATAAACATAAGCTAATTACAACTTCCAAAGTATTGATTAAATTAAATATGTGGTGGAGGAGCTGGCATGAATTTTCTTAAATACAGTAGTCTTGCTTATCAGTTGATGATAGTGATGTTAAAATACATTAGCTCAGTTTATTGATGCTATGAATACATTACATTCATTTTCAAAACTGAAGAAAATATATATTTTTCTCCTCTGCCTATCTGCCAGGGACTTGGCATTGGAGATACTCTAATACCATAATGCTTTTCCAAGCAGTTCCTCAAGGCAATTATATAAGACGGAAGGTGCCTTGGTTTTGAAGTCTCTGTTGTGACAATTTACATTGTAATTCAGTTTGGAAGAATCTTTAAAATTGTAATGTATTTATTATGTTTATCCTAACTGGAACACGTGATCTCTATATTGGCTCTAGTCAGCTTAGTAAAACTTTTTTAAGTAGAGCTTGTATGTATCGAATATGCATTCTTAACCATTGTCTTCAAATATATTCAGAGGTCTTTAAAATAATCTCTTTTTTTAGTATTAGCTATTCGATGAAAACTTTAAAAGAATCGGAAGATTCAGAGCTGGGATATTTTTCTTTAAAAATTGTTCACAATAATTTCAGTCAGAAGAGTCACTAAGTCCTCCACATACTGAACTTAAAGTGGCAAAGCTTGTAGAACACTATAAATGTGAAATCATCATGTGTATAGCTCTGTGGTTATTTTTTTTTTCGATCTCTGACATCAGATTTATTTCCTTCAGAGCACCCTCTAAAGGTTTATCAAGTTTTCATGTGCTTTCCTAAAGGGCAGAGTAGTGAGTTGGTGCATAATGAGCTGTGGGAGCAGACAGTTCTGCCATGTCCTTTAATTTGTAAACCTGCTTGGGGGGCGGGGGGCAGGGCAATAAGGTTGGCATGAAGAATACTTACAAACATAAGTAAATCACAGAATATTAGTTTGTTTCTTTATAGGTCAAATGCAAATCCTTTAGTATTTCAAAAATATGTATTCTAAAGTTAAATTTGTAATTTCATGTATTCTTAATAATAGGTTTTATATTAATCTTAAATGCAGCATATATCTGGTTTCTATAGTGAATATTCTAAACGCTATTTAAAATTTAATTGCACTTGAAATTTCAATGATATCTCTGAACATTCTAATATTAATCAAAATAACACGTGTAGGATTAACATTTCCATGTTATAGCGCCTTTTACGTTGTGATGGCTAAGGTATCTAGAAGGAGCCGTAGATCATGCAGTGGTTTGGTTTTAATATTGCTTTTTGTATTGCTTTTCATGTCCAATTTGACACGTTTCTGAAAAGACAAATGTGAGCTAGTTGAAATTCGCATAGAGCTATTTTGAAAGACCATGCTAAAAATGGTCTAGCTAGTTGTCATATTTGGAAATCAGGTTGGGAAGAGTAATTTTTAGGATTCTGTCTTTAGCAACTTGTAGATGATGCCAAATAGGGAGCATATCCAAACACTGTTGAAGAAGGAATTAGAATGCAAAATTATCTGAAATTCATATGATAAAATAAAAATAAGTAGAAAGCACTTCACTGAACAATAACTTGTTAGACTGTGTTACTGTAAAACAGACATAAAACTGGAATGGGCTGCTGGCAACTCTGAGGTAGTGACACTTCTGTGCCTCTTCTCTTGCTTTTTCTCAAAGTAGTCTTGCTCTGGGATGTATCCATTTTCTCATTTTTTTTAAACAACCAGGGTAAAACGTTATTTTCTGCGTAAGTGGAGCACTCTCAGTAACTCAAGCACTATGTATAAATAAAGTAACTTGTTATTTAACAAAAAAAAAGTACTTCAAGAAACATGACTGCTGACAAAACAGTTGGGAGGGTGAGGGGGGCAGTTCCACAAAAGAGAAGACTGGAGGAGTTAAGTCTTCTACCATACCAAACATAACATGGAAAGTGACTAGGTACTTTTCATTTTGTTCCCCATAAAAATTATTTTTGCTGAATTTTGGAATAAGTTGCTGAATTTGGAACAATAATGATGATGGTGATGGAAAATATTTTTTTAAGTAGCCAGATTTATTTTTTCTAAATTGGTTAACTAGCTACAGGATCAACCTACTTGGGATTCTGTAATTTTCTGGCTCAATCCTAGACAGGCAAGGCACTGTAGAGGCTGTCCCTTTCAGAGGGATCATTCTCTTCAGCACGCACACTAGTGAAGCGTTGGATTTTACAGGGCCTTCTAGAGTTATTTTAAGTTGTGCTGCCTTTCAGTCTTTCTGGCCATGTAGCTTCTCTTCCATTCTTGGCCCCTGCCCTTAGACAGTCCTAACGGCAGGAATCAAGGCTTCCTACATACTAATAAATTAAACCTGGGAGTGTTCCTAGGAATTGGCGCTTTATAATTTGTGCTCTTAGAGAGGTCCCTGGCAGGCTCTGGGTCTGTATCGTGTAACAATTCCTAGGCATTATCAGAGTGCTCCAGGCACTATGACTGGTTCGGAGGTTATGAAAACTTACTGATAGAGATGTAAGCTGTTCCCTGCCAGCTGGCTTCAAGTGAATGGGAATGTTTCTGGGCACAGTTTAATTTCCTAGTAGCGATGTAACCTGAGATTCTTTAGTTTCTCCACCTGCACTGGCCATGAACTATGTTCCATAGCATACTACTGGATATTTTGGAATAAATGACAGAGACCCAAATTAATGTCTCTGTAACCTTAAAAGAGAAGACGGAGGTGGAATTTTAATCCATGCTCAGTTTATAATTTCCCAGAGTGGATGACACCGGATGAGTTATTTGGTGGAGTTTCAATCCTATTTTCATCTCTGTTACGGTCAATTCCATCTTACATGTTAATTTTCTGTGGTCCTTTCTGTGAGAATGTCCTTCAGTAGGAGGTGGATGCTTTAGATTGTCATGGCCAGATTTGAATAATTTGTTTGGAGGGAACAAAGCTTCATGGTTTTTGTTTCCTTATCATGACAGAGAATCAGAGCTAAAATATAATCTTAGAATAAGAGAGTTACAAATCTTTATTTACAAATTCAAGTAACAACATTGGTTATAATCCTGATGCTTCCTGGATCAGTTCAACATCTGTCTGCCTGTGAAATGTGTTTTTCCACATCTCAGGCCTTCTCAAGGGAAGTGTGTTAATTTTGCCAAGGTCAAGCCCATTTCTTCTACAAGGCTTTTCCATAGTATGAAGTTTCCACAATGGTTGGCTCTAGTCGCTGTCACCTCATTACAGAAAGTAGCTAGCTACACTTATTTGGTGACCTAGCTCTTACAGAACAGCTAAAGTATCTAGTGGCTAAAATACCAAGTAAGCATCTTAAGTCTTTTGCATTGTTTATATTTGAGAGGAAATTTATATAAGACTTTTGTAATCAACTTTTAGGAACTTTCCTTGACGATTTCTCTCTGCCACGTTTCTACTGCAGACCAAAATGACTTTGGAAAATACTCATCCAGTATCTATCAGTTAATACGTTGGTGATAATACTACAAGATGTTCTCCATTGTACTCCTGGATAATGTACACAGGGTGTATGTTTCTGTACGCCTTCTCCATTCTCCACATATTTCATGGCTTTAGTGCTTTCTTAAACAGTCTAGGAGTTTGAGAATCAAGGTAACCAGAGTCTCTGACTAATCGTCTTTAGCTTAGATATTAAAAACTGTTACATGCAGTAATGTCGAATAATGCTGCTCTCCTCTTTATATCAGTAGACAGTGTGGTGGAAGAGACCTTTCCAGAAAGTAGTTGATCTGATTTGCTTCATTAAGCTTAAATTAATCTCTCTGATGTACCAACCCAGGGTTGAGATCCATACAAATTAGGTCAGTTTATGGATCATGTGAGGATATGGGACAATATCCTCAGGACTATTTTTTAGAATGGGAAGTTTCCTGAGGTCGACTTGATGTCACTTCTTCTGCTCCAGAATTCTGCTGACTATATTTCTCTTTGCTTGATCAAGAGCTTTGATCTGTGCTTTGGTCTGGGCTCACTTTCTGCCCAGAATCATCTGTAAGGTAAGACAAGATGCAGCAATAATAATCCTGTTGGACAAGGCAGTTATTTCAAGATCGTACAAAAAGCACCAGAATGCTGTATTTATTTCCGGATATTCTTCAAAACGTGTAGTATGGGTTTCACTCACTTTCTTGCATGGATGAGCACCCTTACAATAGTCTCTAGTAAGAAATATCCTAGCTACTAATAGGAAAGATGATGCAAGATACACCTATGTGGTTCAACAGACACCTTTTCAAATTACTGTACGTGCTGAAGCAGGTATTCCAGGATGTCAGGATCTGAAATCAACTCAGGTTTCACCTTCGTCATCTTTGCCCTTCACAAATAGAGAATTCTTCAGTAAGATGGGAATCTTACCAATTTACAGTTTCTAAAGGGTTTATTTGTGATACAGCGTTCAAGGTGGGGACTTTCTCAGCACAGATAAAGGTATATGTAATTCAGTTATGCGTATTCTGAGTACAGCTTTGGCATTTTCGTGGCACCAATATGGGCCTCAAAATTGACTTGGGGGATGTTCTGGCATGTTGAAAGTGAGCATACAGTTGTGTGACTCAGTTATCTTCTAACTTTATATTTCATTGTTTACGCTGATAACTAATTACTTGGGTATAAATTTTGTGGTCAGGTATATCTTTGTTTGGAGAATGAACAGAAATTCCTGCTTCCATCACTTCTGTCTGAGTGAGCAGAGATGGTATAGTCCAGACCTCTGATAGGATCATTCGCCTTTCTTCCATGGGGTATAATACAAATTCTGGCTATATGAGAATCAACAAAAATCTGCTTAAATTGGTCTCTTTGTATTTTGAAATTTGAGCATAAAGTGTATTTTTTTCAGGGAAATATTCAAAATTATTAATACTTGATTGTGGTGAAGTTTTATATAAAGGAATTTGAAAATCTCCACGTTACTATTTATTGGACTAATGTTGCACTACATTTACATATGTTTTGGAGTTTTCAGATGAGAAGTCAAAGATCAAATGCATGTAGCAGGAGATACTTCTGTTGTTCCCAGACAACTGCGAGTAAAACTGATAGTGGAGGATCATGTTGTTACTGTCCGTGTTGTTTCCCCACTTAAATAAAGACAAAGGGAGGTACTCAAATTAGCACCATTTTGAGAGTCGTGTAAGATCCTTTTGTTTAATATCGTACCAGTCATTCACTGATGTACAGCAGGAGTTGAGGGGGCTTTGGCCCATTCACTAGTATGGTTTAGCGTAGTGTGCGTGTTCCAGGTCATGCACTCCAAGAGGGGCCCTGTGGCTGCACAGCCTCCCACTCCAGATCATAACTGCATCTGGAATTGTAAGCTAACTTCACTAGGCGCTGCAAAGACATAACAGAAAGGTCTTGCAGTTGGTAATACAGGGAACACGCTATTTGTATTCAGTGCTGCCTTGTTTCTGCATGAAAGGTTCATACTTAGTCTTCCTATTTTTTTTCTTCCATGTTTTAGGGCAAAACTTTATTTTACTTAATTGGGAGCAGTAAGCATTGGTGAAAGTGTATTCTGAGTTGGGCTCTTGTGGTAATCTGATTTTTCAAAAGACACTGTCAAACATGAATATCTTTAAAGAATCAGTTATTTTACAGGAATGTTTCATTAAACATTGCATCTAGATAGTTGATCGAAGAGGTCTATTTCACAAAATTCTGTGGATAACATTAAAGACTATCTGCTTTTTTCACGGAGTGTGTTACAAAGCATGCTTTCTTATCATTGGTATGCTAAAAAATGTACTTGAATTGCAGTTTTAGCTTTGCTCAAATATTGGATTGTTTTTTTTTAAGAAAAAAATTTTAAAAGCTGGATAGTATTAAATCTTCCTAATAAGCAAGTCTCTCTTCCACTTAATTTGCGCTTTTGTTGCTGCTAACAAATAATTTGCTGTATGGGTTTTTCTGTACACCATTGATAGACTATATAAGCTTGTCATCCTAGTGTGCTGGAAATGCTACACTCAAATCAAGTGTTCCTTTCTGGTTTTGTATATCCTCACCTGCTCCTCACTGTAAATCATTGAGATGTCAAGAGCAGTGATTAATTAAGCTGCACGTGCAAGTGCTTTTTTTCACCTGTCAAGTAGGAAGAAAACTTACTATAGTGAATTGTGTGATGCTGTTTAATTCATTTCTTTTTATTCCAAGCTGTGAGGCTTGCAGAAATATTTTACAGTCTAATTTTCATTAACATTTCTGTATTGATAATATGGTGTGATTTGGGAGCTATGACTATCCCAAATTACGCTACAGGAAGGATTGTATTGAAGGTTCTAGGAACGTAGAAAATCATGGTCTTGAGGCTGCATGTGTTTTCATCTCACACTAGTCAAATTACTTTAAACTGGCTTCTTATTTAAATAAAGCAATTAATAGTACATAACTACCTATCAATTTCTTATTTATGTGTATGTATTGTAATATATATGTAATTTTACTGGAATTGAAAAGCTTGGATGTTTTTCACACTTTGGGGCAAACAATGAAATTAAATTGTATAGTGATCTTAATCTATTATTAAAAGGTCCTGGAAAGGAAGATTACAAGGTAGATTCAGGTTTTGAATCAGTTTTGCCATTGGTTTAGCAGCGGGTGGGCAGGCAGATGCCTGCTCAGAGTAGAACCTATTGCCATTTTTCACCATTGATAGAGTAGCCTTTCAGAGTCAATGAGCTCTGTCAATGTGAGCTTGTCAAGGCTACAACTTCATAGACCTGAGAGGCGGTTTGAGAGGTCAGCCCTTTTCAGGTTTGCTGTGATGCAAATGAACTTTAATGCTTAAACAACTATTGGAATTTTTATGTCTGCTCCTTGTTCTTTTTTCTTCACAAAGTCATTGACGAGACATTCAGTGCTTTTTAAATTGGAAGTTGCATTGTGCTAAAGACCTAGTACAGATTTACGGAGGGCTGAAAGCAGTTAGATCATGTTCTTTTCATGGTGCGATTAGAATC
>NW_008824243.1:4434201-4440669 GCF_000699105.1 Pygoscelis adeliae
AGCCTTCACAGCTCAGATGGCAATTTTAACAAAGCTTGGGGGCTAGACAAGGGACAAAACGACTGAACTGAATGTTAATTACACTCTGCAGCCTTATTTTCTTTTGATTTGGAGCTGACTGGCAACTAAATTAACAAAAGTGTGACCATAACTGCTGCCCTATTTTCATTTAAAAGGAGAGCAGACTCTAAAAGGCTATCTTTACAAAGAAACAAGTGAGGTCTACTGATTATTGTTAAAGGGCACTGTCTTTAAAAACATAATAATAACAATAACCCCAAAAATACTCAATTCCCAATCGATGTGATAAATTAGTCACCGGCACACCCACCTTCTGATAATTCCTTGACTTGTGCTTTTTAAAATAAAACTTAATAAAAATTCAGTGTAATGATTACTCATAGATAGCAATGAACTAATTTTTAATCATGTGACCACAGTACATGCTTAGATGTGTTTCCCCACAACCACTTCGGTATTAAACTAGAGAGAAACTGATGTTTGAAAACCAAGATGGTAATATTTGGTGGGAAATGAATAATTTGTTGTCTAATTTTTATTTTGCTCAGACATTCTTGTTTCTCATGACAGCATTTAGTTTGATTTGTTAAGGTTCATTTACAGTACTTGCATTTTGTAGTAATAACAGCAAGATGCTTTCTCATCCCTTCCCCTCACCCCTCTCTGCCTTGTAAGGAAGCTGCAGCTGCACTAAGTTGTATTTGATCCTTGTCATTGCTCCGTCCTTTTGCACCTGCAGCTCTGTTGGTCTCATCTTAACACCTGGCACCATGAATTATCCTCTTTTTATTCATAGTCAGTAGCAAATCCCATTTAGAGCTAAGCAGTATATATTCTGGCAGTCAAATGACCATAAATGTCAGAATGTATTTCTCAAATGTAAATATAACTGAACAATTATATTCAAACTGCTGTGAAACTTTACAGCACAGAATGTCCTTTAATACTAGCATGCATAATCTTAAAAAGCTGTGCAGAACAGCTTTCAGGATTCTCTATCTGAAGTGTCAAGTGTGGACAACACAGGCAGTAAAACTTTGCTTTAGAATCCGAAATACTGGGTTTGGTCTTTACACAGATCACAGATTTAGTAATACTGATTTGTGCAATGTACTGTAACTTTCTGCATTTGGTTTTCAGTCTCTAAAATCTGGATATAAATGCAACAAAAAATTCTCTTTTGTTTAGAGTATTGCATATTTGTACTTGACCTACAGCATTGCAAAATAGTTCGCAACATTTGTCAGTTTAGATGCCGACCTTCTTAGAAGCAGTGCATTTAGACCACTGATACTGGGGGAGCAGTGTTCCTGCTTTTATACTTAGATCACTTCAAAATTTCTGTGGTTTTAAAGTTATAACTGCTATAAGAACCAGAAAGCATATATATGAACAGTTTTTGTTCCAAAATGGTTGAAGATAGTTATTTGGGTGTCATAAAAAGGTGTTTCTGTTCTAGTTACTACTTAATACCGGAGAAGTTTTGATAGTACTACAGACCACCCTGTACTCAGTCACTGTCCTGTACCTCTCTCCTTTTCACACAAAAGCAGCTGCAAAACAAAGTTTTTTCTAAAACCAGTCAAGAGTAAAATTCTTTCTCATTTGTCTTCCAGACACGAAGATCGATTGAGAAGTTATTAGAATGGGAAAACAATAGGTTATACCACAAGGTGAGTGCCGCAGGGAGCAGCTTCGTACTGTTGGAGTTTGAATTGCACAGTATGGAAACAGATGCTTTTGTTGAACGAAAAATATGAAAGGTGGACAAATGGGCCAGTCTGTGTGCTGCAATAAAATACAGCTCATTTTTCTTCTTTTTCTTTCCTCCTTGTCTAGCTGTGCTTGCATTGGAGACTAAGCAAAAGGAAATGTGAAACGAATAACATGATGGAATATGTAAGTTAAAGGGCTGTTTTGTGAGTTTCTCTATTAAATGATCATTTATTTTGCTTCTGATCTTATTCTTTTCATGATTATTAATCAGTAAAGGTGTCAGGAGCTTAATCGCCTGAGTGCAAGGATTTTCTACGGTTCACAGATGCATGGTTTCATGTGCAGGACTGATTTATAAAGTTATGAATGACTTGAAAACAAGGCTTCACTGTGTTCTGAAAAATAATAAATTAATTGCCAAGATAAAATAGCTTGAACATGTGCTGATGGAGTGTGAAATTTTAGATGCTGTATAAAGAATAACCACAACTTTGGTTACGCAGCAAGTCAGATATGGCTGTTTTATATAATGCTAATCAAGTCTAAAAGTATGGAAGAAGACCTTTCAACTAAGCTGTTGGAGCTTAAGAAACCTTTAGCCTTTTTAGATTTTAACTGCCCCTTACCTCAACTGTCTTGAAAGTATCTTTATCTCCAATTGGTGTCACTAAAATATTTTTAAGTCAGTCTCTGGAGTTTTAACTTACTTCAGTCTTTGGCTGAGACTCCATAAGCTCTTCTTGAAAATATACAGTGAGAAGTTATATGTGGTTTAAAATAAGTGTCCAATGTGGGATTTCAGTTTGTTTAGCTTGCAACCTTCTTGCTCTTTTTTGGTGCTGTTTCTATTCCCATTTTCAAAATATCTTGGAGGTACCTAGAATAGGATGAAATTAAGCTGCTAAAATGTAAGAAACATTAAAAGAAATTCTGCAAATTCTAATGCTCTAGGAAGTAGGCGGTAGGAAGGGTTAACTTTGAAAGTAAAGATTAGCCTTTGAGGAATATCCACTGTATTAGTTCTAACTTATTTGTGATCTTTCATTACATGGTACTTTGTCTGTTCTTTGAAACAACAAAGCTATCATGCATATAAAAATCTTAAGTGATTAAATAGTTGGAAATTATACTAAAAGAATCTTTTTCTTTTAGTCTTCCCCTTTTTCCTGTTCCTGCATTAGATCTTATTTCCAGCCTGAACATAAGATCTTTAAAATGCATTTTTTTACAGAACGGCTCTATTCAGTTCACTGAATAAGTAGACTTCTTGTGACATCTGTTCTACAAAATTTTTTGGTTTAGATGTATGAAATGTGACTGAAAATGGAATAAAGCAAATTTCAAAGAAAGTAGATTTGAGCTTTACCAAAATGAAGGGTTTTTTATTTCACTGAAAATTTTGTTTTTTCAACAGGAAAACATTAATATGTAAGCATGGGCATGCAGTTTTACAGGATAAAGATCGAAGATTTTATTTTCAATTTGTGAAACGTCTAATATATTGTCTCTGGATATATTTAATGAGAAAATTTTTACAAAATTTCTCTGTACCACTTTCTCATTTTCAGTGAACTGATTTGCTAGTGTCTTAAAAACTGCCCTGAATGTTGTATTCATGATTTAATTTTAAATAATGAACACTTATCCTTAATTTTTTTCAAAAGGGGTAATTTAAATTAGACTCTTGTACCCAAAACTTGGTGCTTTGCCAACTTGAGGTTCTAAATCCACTGTTGTAGATGGTAATTTAAATAAATAATTAAAGAAATTAAATAAAGACAAGGTAGTCTTACACCTTTGGCATAAACACAGTGTTGCAGCTTTACTTCTTGCTCCCTTTTTGAAACCTTGCCTGAATATCAGAAGCCCTGGTGTCTCTGAAGCATCCAGTGGTTGACTGGTCAATGGATTTTGAGCAGTTTGCATCACTTCTGAAAATAAGTCACTTCTGAATATCTCTGAAAATAAACTTACACACCTGATTTTAATATTCATTATTTCAAAAGTGTTTGCCTTAGAAATAAAATCACAGACTTCCTTCTTTTCTGATGGCCAGTATGCTATCAGAGATAGAAGTGTTTACTCTCTAAGCAGCCAAGCTGTGTTCTCCTTTACAATCAAAAACATTTAGAAATTCCTTTTTGACTTCTAAGAAAGGCAAGGTCCCCTTACAAGTAAATGAAATCCTTAGTTATGTTACCAGATGCATTTATTTGTTTATGAAGACAATCATGCTGCTGTATTATGACACTCTCTCTGAAGAAAGAAAATGCACAAGCGAACATTTACTTCAAGCTTTCTATTTAAAGTAGGATAAATATTTGGATTGTATGCTGGAGTGTACCCTACCATGTGTACATAGCTCAGAAACACAGTTTAAATTTGAATCGGGACCATAAGAATAATCATGCAAAAGCAGTAGTCAAGTTTCTTGTTAACTGCTTGCAGATTTGTTAGATATGGGAACGTTGCAAAAGTTGATACACCTTCCTGTACAAGTTTTGAACTACAAACATGATTTAGAAACCTATATTAAGTGGAAACAATTTTGAAGTAAAGGGAATTGCATGTGTAATTGAAAATTAACTTTGCATACGTTGTGCCTTCTGTTTTTTTTAAAATGAATGTTTATCTCTTTTTGTAATTTTTTCCTAATAAAGTAAATGAATTATGTTAAAGAATAATTACATAGTAGCTTATTTCAGTTTGTTTAGATGTGTTAGGTATTGGTAGGCAAACTTTTCTAATTGAATTTGATTCTTTAAGAGTTTTGGTTTTCTACCCCAAAACCATTATATCAAACATGACTTTTCTAACGGTCTCCAACCTAAGAAAAGCACCATGATCTTTGATCGTCATCACAACTTGAGGCACTTAAAAAAAAAAAAAAAAAAAAGCATGTTAGTTATCATTGTGGTAGATAATAGGACTGCTGCCATCTTCCATTTAATATATATTTGTTTTCTTTTTTTACAGGTCATCCTTATAGAATTTTTACCAAAGACACCGATTTTTCGACCAGATTAGCATTTGATTTATTTATAGAGACTTATTCAAGTATGTTGTCTTTCCAATGGTGCCTTGCTTGGTGCTCTCCTGGTGGTGACATATTATTGGTTCTACAGAATCTTGTGGTGTTTTCATTCTTTTTTGTTTGGTTTTTTGTTTTGTTTTGCTGTTTGTATTTTTTTTAAAATAAGAGCATGTTCTAAGTGCATTTGGTCAAACTCTGCAAAGTCATTTCACGCAAATGTTAACTACTACTTAAGTTATTGTTACTTTTACTACTTCTGTTTATTAATGTATCTTGATTTTCGAAGAGTCTTTTATATGTGTGCACGCGTGTGTGTACATATATATATGTATTACTACAAATACACAGCTGAAAATGGTATACAAGCGAGCAGGTATTTTTTTATCCCAAAATGATACAACTGATTGACTGTACATTGTGTAAGTCCTTTTACTCATTTACATGCTGAAGTACCTTCGAAGATCTTCCTAAACTTTTGTCAGTGACTAGTCAATTGTAAATATTTTTATTTCTTTTTGGGATATTGGCTAGCCTCTTTAACAAAAGAAGGAGATAAAGTTCTTTTTGAAACTGTGCTTTTTGGAACCCAAATGTCATTGCATTAGTAGAAATCTCTGTGCTTTTCATGAAGAAGTCCTGTCAGCTGGTTCTGAAAAAGTTCTAATTTAAAGGTTAAAAAAAAGAAAAGCAGCAAAATAGAATTATTTTACTCAGACTAGAAGAATCACTGAGAGAATTGCATGCATCTGGTTAGTAGAACTCAAGGTCACAAAAATATATTAGTACTGCAGTTTATAATGTAGCTGTTTTGATTCAGGCTAATGCCATGTATCAGCTTTATACCTACTGTTTACCAGATCCTGTATACAGGGCTGCAGAAGGACTTGTTTTACCAAAACTTACTGTCCAAGAGGACCTTTCAGGGTTTTTTGTTTGTTTGTTTTAAAGCCACATAAGCAGAAAAAAGTTACTGAAGAAATCTTGAACAGTACAGTTCCAGATGCAAATGCAGATGCCGTGTATTAAAAATAATCAAAGCAGGGTACACTGGGCAACAGTGTAAGTTTAAATGTGTTAGAAAATTATTTATTGCACCCTTGCTTCTGCTCATTTTGGTTTACAAAGCTTATTTTCTGCACAAATATAAGACTTTTTTTAACTGGATATATGATGTATGCTTGGGTCAGGCCAGTTGTATTTTGTTTCTTCTACTTGTATCTTAGTTGTACATATCTTCACACATAGGTTTTTTTTTTAAATTGCAACTCAATCATATTTTTAAATTTGCTTTAGGTTTCTAAAATTACTGTACATGAACAATAATGTAAGTTAAGAATATGTTCCTTGTACAGTTGTGGTAGCAAGCAATAATGTGAATATATGAAAAAACAGATATACTCTGCTTAATATTTGTATGAATGAAAAGTTGATACCACTACAAGAATAATCTTCTCTTTTTAATCTTTTAAATACAAGTTTTATTTCAAGGTAATATATTACAGGTACCTTGATGCTGTGAACTATTTTTCTATGTCTTCAAAATATTTATTCTCTGTAAAATATTCTCTAGTGAGTATTATATTCCTAAATTGTTGATAGTGGGAGTGGTCTAGAAAGTTTTAAGTTTTCTTAAATCTAAGCCTTCTATATCTGTTCCCAAAACTCATCCTTTGCTCAGTTTTTGTCTGCGGATTCCT
>NW_008824243.1:4440723-4444954 GCF_000699105.1 Pygoscelis adeliae
ATAGCTCAGCTATGCTTTTCATACAAGCCTACCAGTGTTTCTTTGACTTGATGGAATATGATTTTTAATTAAGAAATTAACAAACCAGTTTTATGCTGCCTCAGTCTTCTGGGTCCCACAACGGTTTCTCTCCGAAGTAACTGGTTATAATTTTCTTAAAATCAATTTCAGCCTCTTCCTTAGTACAAATCTGGATCTGCAGCACTCCTCCTCTCACCCAGAACTATTAGTTATAATTTCGGACCAGTTTCAGCCTGCAAGGGAGGCCAGAAGCCCAACGTTGTTGGCAGCTGAGGTTGTGGAGGTTGGAGGTGCAGGGGAGAGGTTGGAATTGGACAGAAACGATAACTGGTGATAAATACTGATGACCAGAAATATATGTTGATTTCTTCAAGTGTCAGTTTTCAATAAAATGAATATTGAATCATACAAGGCCTAGATTTTATTGCCAAAATCCTCAGTTGACTGTACAGATAGGTTTGTGTCATGGATGCAGTGTTCCACGGGTAGTTCATTAGTGTGGAGGGATAGGTTGGATGTGGCTTGTGATACGTTCATAGCAGCACCACATTCAGCGTCAGCTGTTCACCTTAGTGTACTACCCAAACTTTCCGTACTACGTTCTGTGACACCACAACTACCTTGCCAGCAGCACCCAAACGTACCTACAGTAAAACTAATTTGAGCGTGATGTGTGCTGAAACCAGAGCAGTGAATAGAGTGTGGCTTACATATTTACAAGGAGTATCTCGTTAGTAAAGCTTCCACAGAAGTGGTAGTGCTGGTTAAGATCTTGTCTACTTTTAGGTGCATCTGCAGTCATCTGCTTGGTTAGCAGGCATTTCTGTATTTTAACTATGACTTTCTCTCTAAGAATTCTAGTATAGGGGTCCAAAGTAGAGCTCTGAGCAAATAAAAAGTTAAATCCCTTAGTAAGGAGGCCAGACTAATTGCATCTTAAAGCATTTCTGATATTTTATTAAAATAATGTCCCTGACTTAAAATACAATCAGGAAACTTGAGAAACTGCATGTATATATATAGATGAGTTTTGCTCAAAAGTGTTACTCTCCTAATGTGGTAGTACGCTCACCTAGTAAGGATGTTATAAGGCATTTTCACACAATCCCTTTCGATTCATTAATTACAATGATAGAAATCGAACATGGCAGGAACTTTAATCAACTGTTTAATGCCTGCAGCAGTCATCAGGATTTTCCTTTGATGTTGTTTTAAAATACTAAATCTATTTATTATGTGTGCTAGTGAGAAGACATATATTACCTTTTTTTGTCCAATTGGCAAAGAATGAAGTTGCAACAGTTTGAGCAAGCCCGAAGCTATAGTAGGACTTCAAGGACATAGCCTACTCTTTGCTAAAATAAATATTACATTGTACTAACTTGTTCAGCTTCTTGCAACTCGGCAATTCCTACAAATAAACTTATCTATTTCCAATTTCCTTGAATGGTAAGTTAGGTACCCACTTGATAATCATCATTTAACAAATGATGCTAATTATGTCTGTTTACCATTAGTTTTTCAGGCTAAAGGTGAAAGGCATCAATGACTCCCTGTGAAAGTTAATTATTATTTTTAGATATAGTGGCCTTTAACTGGCCAATAAAGATTTCTTTCTTACTGTATTTTAAAAATAATTTATTTCGATTATTCTTTTAGTGATAGGTAGAAATAAGTCCTGAGGGAGAAAGGCTTTCTGTCTGACCCTACATGAAGAAATCTGTAGAGCTCATCTGTTGTTAAATAGCTATGATTTGAAGTTTATACTGGGATTGGCAAGCTTCACCAGAAATTAAAATGTTTATGGAGATAGGTTACATGAAGCCTGTGAATTTTTTGTAATAGCTCAGTAAGAGTCACTTTAATAAACTATGTATGCAAATCCAAAATTTCCCACGATACTCAAAACCAAGTAGAGTAGATTGTAAAAACTTTTTACAGTAGTTAGATGTACATTATAATCTCTAAATCAATTTGTTAAATGATACTTTACCATTATGTTTAAATATAATACTCTATCTCTGAGATACGTGCTTACTTAAAAGTCGGTTTTCATTTTTTTTCCTAAAAGTCATTATTTAGCCCTGAAGACTGTGGGGAAGAGCTTTAAAATGCAATCTGTAACTGCTCAGAAGCCAGAAGGCAAAGAAAAAGAACTTGTCTTTATTCCCTTCCCTCCACCCCCCACCCCAAAGTCTTAATTTTAAATCGGTCCCCTTGTTTTGGGAGCCCTAGCTTATGGTTTTTGAGCAGCTGGCAATAATGCAAATTGTCCACCAAAAAACCCCATTTGCATTCTGAACAATTTAAAGAGATCACTTTAATTGAAGAGGCAAAAGACTTGTTAAGCAAAGAAAATCCTTGGTTCTTTTAAGTTCTCCCAGCACTGCTGTTGAGTCATTAAAAGAAGGATCATGATGACCCTACATTAGGTCAAAATCCAGATGATTTTATGTAAAGGAAATGCTCAATTAGAGAGGTCTCAGAGCCCCCAATGTCTTGGATTCATAGTAGCGACTTATTAAGGGTAAGTGGTGCTGGCTAGTTTTGTATCCGTGACTAAAATAATTTATGTTGCTGTTCAGCAACCTTGCTTATGAAAAGAAAGCATTTTTAGAAATAAGATCTGTATTCATCACCGCTAATTTGCTGTAATTTCTGTGCTTCTCCCTAAAGCCACATTGCATTTCCATCACAAACAGCTAAGTGTATGATCGTTATAATGCCTTTAATAGCCATATTGTAGGTAGAAATATTAACTTCTCAGGGACTAATAGGAAATATGAAAATGGAGTTAATGAGCTGAATGCCTATCTGCATGAAGGCTTACTTTGCAAACGGCACCCTAGAAAACTTCTGATTGTAATGTGCATGACCATTATGAATGTTATCAATATACAGCTATGAGAGCTCCCTTTACCCTGTACTATTAGGCTGCTGAATGTCAAAGTATGTTGGATAAGGATAAATGAAGTTTTTTTGCTGATTTGGATAGCGTGATTATTTCTAATGGTGCTACCTTCTTGATTCCTGTGTTTATTCTTTGTAAAGTTCTCTCTGTAGGCTGGGTAAATCGGGATACTGGTGTAACGAGAAAACAGTATCATTCTTCTTAAGGAAGTGGAAAAATTTCAAGGGGAGAAGTACTCTAGAAGCAAAAAATTTCACTGCTGAAAACATCATGCATTTATTCTTCATTAGTTACAGATATCCATTTGGGTGGTTTTATTGGTAACAGTATTTTGCAATTCATTAATTTTGGAACGTCATCTTTTTGCACACTGATGTTTCAGTCAGCACGGGCTGAATTGGAGACTACTTTTGAAAATTTAAAAAAAATGAATCCTTGTATGAAACTTTGTATGTTGACGCTTGTTGTGCTGATGTGTGTATCTCCACCACATGACACCTGGATAATACATCTTTTATAAACTACATTTTATTGTTGTCATGGAAGATGTCCTTTTAAAAAATTCTTCTGCTTTGTTTAGCCCGTTAATATTTCATTAAGATTTATTTTCTTGAAAAAACATTCATAAATGCTTGACTCCTCAGAATACAACAGACTATTAGGAAAGATTTAGTGAGGCAAAAGATGAAACATAGGAATTAGGAGAAGCAACACCCAAAAGATTGAATTTGGGGATTAGGTTTGGAATTCTCTGAGTGTGATGGAACATAGTTTTGAACTGAAGGAAACGGTATTGAATAATGAAAGTTAAGTAAAAGCTAGCAATCCATTTCAGTAATTATGTAGACTGTCTTAATTTCTATTACTTTTATTTTAACAAGTGTGTTATTAATTTATTTTGGTTATGCCCTAATTGATAGACAGTTCTGCTATTATGCAGATTTTGAGGTAAGCTTCCTTCTAAACTCAGCATCTCTTAGTTTAAAATATCCAGACCAAAACGGAATCGCTGATGAGAGTTGCGCAGCGAGTACAGAACAGTCTTTTCCTAAGCTGGAGCCTGTAATGCATGGCTAATTGTTTCCAAAGAAAATTCTTGACTTGTCCAGACAGCTCCTGTCGTGTGACAGTATATCTAAGGCCCAGGAGTAGGATCCAGTTAGGATAATTTAAGTTCAGGTAAGTAAGAGGCTTTTGTAGTTAGTTGTAGCTTTCATGGGGAAGGGAACCATTGACAAATGCTCACTTTTGGAGGGCAGGTAGTGGATTTTATAATGTTTATTGAAACATGCTTACCCT
>NW_008824243.1:4444966-4447408 GCF_000699105.1 Pygoscelis adeliae
CCCCCCCTTTATAACTTCATCTTTGAAAGTTACTTTGCCTCGTGTTGAAAACTAGACTTGGTAGTTTGCTGAAGATTTTTTTCTATTGCAGTGTTTTAGGTTTGTGAATCCATTTTTTAAATCACGTTTAGAAATTCTTCAAAAAGTCGGATATCCCGATGCAATAAAACTGATACTTTTAGTGACTCTTTGTTTAAACTGATTTCATTGTACCAATATAAATATCTTACTCATCCACTCTAAATGTTTATCTCTGATCCTTCTGTGCTTGCAACAGGCTTTCTAACTTGTTAGGGTATGCAGTGTACCTACTTGTTAACATTGTCAATGAGCAGTTTGGTTCGGTGAGTTAACAAGGAATGCAGAGTAGTTCCTGATTTGAAAAGTGTAACTGGGATTCTTGTTTCTGTAAAGGACTGAGTGTGGCAATCAGAATACAAAACTAATTCTAAACATAAATTTTACAGAGAACGGTAAACTACAAAGGAGTGTCTAAACGTTGTGTGCTGAATTATTCCTGTGTAATTCATGTTGCTTTAAAAGAATTTGCAGAGGATTGCATCGGGTTGTATGTGCTTAGGAAAAACCTGTTAAATGTACAAAGCAGTAATGTTAAATAAGTCACTGAAAGGATGTTATCTTTCAAGAAGGCAAACTTAAACAGTATTTTGGACTATGTTAAAAATCCATTTCCGGCAGAAGATGCGTAAGCAATAATTTAACCTAGAACTGGATATTAAGGAAGCTGCTATTTATAGAGAGACTTGATGGTAATTTTGCCTCTTGGGCGTCTCCTCTCATAAAGAGTTTAGAAAGATAGGGTTGCTGCAATTTCCACTATTGTAACATTCCTCTTCAAATATTTTAAGTCCGGGTGAGAGACTGAAAGCTTAGAGGCCAGTACTGTGTTCACAGGGCGCACGGCTTGGGGAGGAGAAGATAGGAAGAAAAGGACTTTTTTTAAGGCTGCACAATTGTATATATGCATATTTAAGAGTATTTAACCATGTCTGCTAAATTACTGAAGTTAATCTATTGTTGAATTATAGAATATTATTTAATACATCAGCATTGTTTTTTCCTGACCTGACCCAGAATTGGAATGGACTCCAATATAATTTTTTTAAAGCATTTCTTAAGTTGTACGTATGATAAACTAATAAAATAATTGTTAACCTATCTACTAAGCCTTACCATTTTTCGTCTATCCAATGTGTTGGGGGGGGTGGGGGTGGTAGGGAGAGGAAGCAAAAGAAAGAAAAACCCGAGCCTTATGATACAATGGTCTCTTCTAATTTCCAGTTGATACTTTTGAAGAGAAAATGGTTTTGGGTAATTTAGGTGACTGTAGGACTAGAGTTACCAAGTTTAGAGGCATTGCCTGCCGTAAGTGTTTCGGAGTGGGTTTTCATTAAGTCTGCATTTGGAGTTCTTTAAGCTTTTCAAGCCCTAATGGTAGTAGGATTTATTATATGTATCACCGTTATGGTTGAATAGTAACGTTGAGGCTATTTGTATGCTCTTGTTTTATACACTGTTGCTCTCAAACAAGGTACACTTTCCGCCTAGTGAAGGCGGACAGCGTTTGTTGAGAAAGGAATCACTCCCACCCGCGTAATCCACGTATTTTTAAGACGGCCAGATATGAAATGCTGGCTAACCTGAACCGTAGGAACAAAAACTAATCCTGCGCTCCCCGGTGCTCCGAGGACGGTCTTGATTCTCGTCAGCCAGCTGCTTTTCTTCGCGTGAAACGTTCTACAGCTCTTTCGTTACTCTAGTGTGGAAATCTTAACCGCCTCTTTATAATGTGCGTCTGTATGATATATATATATAAAATATATATGCGTCCGCGTGTTATATATGCACATGTGTAAAAAGCCTGGGTGGGGAGGGGTGCTCCCGCGAGGCGCCGTGAAGCATTCCGGGTGTTGTAATTTGGGCTTGCAAAGCGGTATGATACAATGTTGCTGAGCAGAAAAGCGCACGATAGATTTAATGTAGCCAATTGTGTACTTTTGAAAAAAAGAGTAACTGTTCAGTGTGAGTTAATTTTGGATTTTTTCAGCATCTCCCTTTTAGGCTTTGTGCCGCATTCTTCTAGACAAATGCGTATTCCATGTGGGCCACTGTTCTGCTAAATGCTCTCAGTTCTCCTTTTGCAATCAAGATTATGTTGCTAAGGAGATTTTGCTTTTATTGGTGCCATTGATTTGTGTTAATACGTTTTGAATACCTCTCGGTATTCTTCCGTAGACAAGGCCAAAAGAAAAACTTCCCTGAGTTTCCCGATTTACATTACAAACGGAGCGGTGGTGTAATGAAGCCGATATAAAGTGGGCAGTTGAAAGGGAACTAAAGAAGGGCACTCAAGTGAGAAATGAAGAAATGTGCCGAGAGCGGTCTGCGGGCCGCCTTCGGCCCAGCTGCGGGAGCGGGCTC
>NW_008824243.1:4447810-4453409 GCF_000699105.1 Pygoscelis adeliae
GCCGGCCAAGGACCCCTTCCACAGTACCCCAGCTCCCCGGGGCTCTCAGCCGGGGTGCAGAAACACAGCGTGACCTGTTTTATTGATGCACCGCCATGGCCAGGCTGTGCTGAGAGCCTGCTCTCGGCCACTCCAGCCTCGTGGTGCCTTTGACAAGGGGATGGTGGAGCTGCCTGGTCACTGCCTGATCCCTCCAAGTCTGCCTGCACTTTAGAAACAAGCAAACACACGCCACCACCCCACCCTCCCACCCCTTGCCCCCGCAAAACAACCCCACCAAACAGAAAAGAAAAAACAATGCTTTGAAATAAAAAAATAATTAAAGAACACCCAGAGCCTTTTAACCTTGTGTTCATAGATGACTCTACTGAAGACAAGCCCCAGGAGAACATCAGACCTCCTGCTGTCACGTACGTGGGCAAGGAGCTCCCTTGGCTGCTCTCACTCTTCCACGTTACATGGACAAGCTCCTGAAGGACCTAAAGGCCTGGTAGTTTTTTATATGAAAAGATTATTCAGAGAACATTCACGCCAAAAAGCCAAAGAGCGTTCCCATCTTCCAGGGTTTGCCGTCACAGAAATCTTCTCCCTGTGGTGATCTAAACCCCTGCCCCCTGCTTGAAGTCGGGACGGCACGGAGAAGGCCTGTGTCTACATCTGCAGACAGGGTAAAGGGGCCTTTGCTGGGTGATGTCTGTACTTGCAAAGCACCTTGGTGGTTGCACTGCAAGATATTCAGAGATGAGGACTTCTGTTACAGAGCCCCGCGGTGTCGCAGGGAAGCAGCCTGAGCCCCATGCTATGTGCTAGTGAATGAGCTGGGAAAGTGGCTTCGGGCACCTTGTTTAGGTTTTGGTTTTCCCCTGCTATGGGGAGGTCACCCAAAGTCACAGTATTGCCTGACTTCTCATCCAAAGGAGAAACATGGTTTGAAATAGAAAGGGTTGCTCTACCTTTTGCATCGGGACCAGCAGTCTGCTTTATGTTGTGTATTGCTTACTGTGAAAATGTCCCATTGCATTTATGTAGGCTCAGCTTGCTGCTTCATGTTGCTCCATGTTGTTTAACCTAGAGTTCTTCATTCTTAGGCTATTGATCACATTAAATATAGCGTAAACTTTCCTTCTTGCGCTCTCACTCTCAGCAGTATTGAGCCCCTGCCAGTAGGATGGGAACTCAGGCTTGCTGAATAGATGGGAGGAGTGGAAAAGCTCAGTCTCTTCACTCGTTCTCTACGTGACCTTTTGAGGGCTCCAGGTATTAAGTGACTTATTCCTATTTGTGTGCCTTTGAAGATCTGGATCTTGAGTAGTTATTTAATAAAATAAGAGAGAAATGCATAAGGATAGCTATTCTATCCAAATTATGCAAAGATCATTTTAGCAGCGGGTCTTACTCAGGATTTTGTGCTATTCTGTGTTAATGTCACAGTTCTAAGCAAAATCCTTCATCGTGTTTCAAGAGCGTGTGCCCAAACACATTATCTTTAATATGCTTTTTCATACCTTTTCCAACACACTCTATGGAAAGGGCTTGTTTTTATATGAGATAATGAGTTTTGAGGTTAATGAGGATAGGGCCCAGAATTCCTACTGTATTGTGTGCCATTGAGTATACAGTAGAAATAAATTAAGAGAGGCAGACAGTGTTTTAAAATCCTCTTTCATTTAGGCATTTTGTTTAGCATTCAGAACACAGCCACATTACATGATTAGCTGATTTTAATGAGTGTTCTCTAATCAGTTAAATGAAAGTGTGTGGAAAACCTAAAAAGATTACTTTATATTTGCGGAGACAGTCTGTTTACACTGCTGTACCTCAGCTAAGAGGATACTTGGCATGTATGATGCATCTAAGAGAAAAATGTGGAAGGCCAAAGAAACCCTAAAGACAATTGGATCCAGCCCATTCTCCCTCTCCCCACAATGCAAGCTCTGATGACTTAGTATTTTAATTAATGTCAACCCTTACCATCGGTGCTCATGGGAACAATCATTAAACCAACACAGAAACATTTTAAATGGCTGGCAGCCTACCAGATACTGAGCTAAGCATTCCCATGGTAGAGTGGATGGTTTCATAGCCAATTCTGCACTGGATTAAATACATTCTCTAGTAGTACTGGCTCGAAAGGCTATTATTTTCGTACTAAACAATGCAGTATGGTTTCTAAGTTCTTCTATTTTAAAATGTTTTTATATTTACTTCCCAACACTTGTATCAATGTTATTTATATGGATGTGGTTGAATTTTACTCTTTGTTGTTACTAAAACTTGTTTTTCTTTTTCCTCCTTTTCCCCCCTTTTTTGGTTTCCTTGCTGCTAAACCAAAACCATAGGTGGTTTTTTTTTTCTCTCAGATAATTTGCATGATCAGACACAGCCTAAACCAACAATCGGTTTCCTATGTAGCTCTAAAAATTGCTGGCTGAATGAATTTTAAAATTGGATGACTAATATATTTTTGGTTTCGTATTATATTACTTTTGCACAGTAGGAACTGGGTCACATCTCTAACTACCTAGTAGGTACTCTGCTGTACTCACCGCTGCAATATTTGCTTGCCAAGTGTACTAAGTAGCCTGATCTTTCTTATTCCTCGAAGGCCTTTTTTTCCCTCCTCCCATCTTCTGTGTTTGCTGTTTGCTCAAATTGTTTAAACATGGAGCTCAATGACAGGCTATTAGCGCTGACTGGAGCCACACATAATGTGGCCACATGTTGTGTAAGCTTCACAACTTGTCTGCTAATTCGCCTCAGGCCTGACCTGAAATACCCTTGCTATTCTAGCTCTTAGCCCTTCCCGAGCAGAGACAGACACTCGTGCTAACTGGTATGACACATCCGTGAGGTCTTTGATTTGGGGCCAAATCCTGCCTCGCTTTCTGCTGGAGGTAGTGCCACGGCAGTTGGTGAATCTGCCTGAGAAGGAGAAGAGGACAGAGCCAGCTGTGTTGTACGGGTGGGGATGAGGGCGAAAGCTCTTCCCTTTCTGGTGCGACCCGTCGGGAGTGAAAGCCCGCGGTTGCAGTGCATCCGGCAGGCAGCACAAGAGGCGCTGCTCTCCTCTGCCTGCGGCCGTGTGAATCCCACTGACGGCTCCCTGGGGAAAATACGATTTCCATAGAAAGTCCACAAGCTACAAGGAGGGAGGATGGCAGGGGAAGCCCAGGCTGGCAAGCAGGGAGAGCATTCTCCATTTCATTCTTGTCATCGGGATCTCTGATGCCACTGTGATGGGTACGGAAAGGAGGGAGATTTTGGTCGAGTGGGCAAAAAAAAGGGCATCCCATTTAGGACGAAGATGATGATAGTGAGGAGCTCAGAGAATTTACTCATTAGAAGAGGTGCTTATTGGACAGAAAATAAATGAACCTGGAAGGATCCGAGTGGTGGAAAGTCAAAAGATCAATGCAGATATGTAGCACTGGTATCCAAAAAAGAAATCAGTTGGGGAAATGGATTTCAGATGATGAGGTAGATTGATTAGGAAAAAGGGTGCATGGTAGATTAGGCTATAGGATTGATGGGTTGATACGGCTGATCAGAGAATGGAAATAAATAGAGGAAACCTTAAAAAGGCCATAGAAGCCCCAGCAACAGTGTATAAACAGTGTTAAAAAGGACTGTAAATCCAAGAATAGACTAGAAAAGGGGAACAGGAAAGTTTTGGGAGGGTGGAATTTAGGAGAGCATGGAAAAGTAAAGTTTAGTGAAAATTAGCAAATTATGAGCAAGGGAAGACAAATAGCACAGAAAGAAAAAGTAAAAGAGGAAATTCCAAAGACCAGGAGGGAAAGGATTTAGAGGTGAAAAGGCAGGAGTTATGTGAATTAAAACCACGGGGGGGGGAAAAGCGAGGTGGTCACAGAGAAAAGGGAAAAAAAGGAGCAGGAGTATACACACAATGTACAGCCTGTTTACGGTCTCTTCAGGAATAGCTTTAAACCTCCTAAAATGTGGACAGCTTTGGAAGCAGCAAACCCCATGATCACCAGCTCTGTTTCAGTGTAACCATCTTCATCCTATAGGATGAAAAATTGGGAAGCTCCTTACCGTTCCCATTTAATGAATGCACTTTCACACTCATGTGGTTTTTAAGTTACAGGAAGAACTCTTGCCCCATTTTATTCTTCTTTCTGCATACTGCCACCCTGAAATGCTTCCAATATTCAGTCCCCCATCTATCTCGGAGATCGAGACCCACAGCATGCTCTTCCGCTGTGCTTTCAGATCCTTGTTGAGCTTTTCTTCATTCACAACCTGAATTCCCTGACACAGGGAGATACAAGTAGCAGGGGAGGCTGCATTTTACCCTTAATAAGCTGCTGCAAACATCTTTCCCCATTAAACTGTGATTTTTTTCCTGAAGATGAAGGGTTGTTTTCAAAAGCACTGTAACGATCTAAGGTTTTCTTTTTCCCTTCAATTCAGTTTATGACCCATATTACAAATGTAGGCTGTAAAACCTTCAGTTGCTACAATGTCCAGAAAGTCTCTGGCAAAGTCATCATCTGTTTCATAAAGGTGAAATTTGCTGCAGACAGATGAATAGAGTTTCTCTAGCTGAGGCATATAATTAGACCAACAGAATTTTCATGCAAATTCCTCCCCTAGGAATAATGAACAAATATACAGAATTTAGCATGCCATGCCAGACCACGGGCTAAGGACAGATGTTCAAAGGATCTATAAAAAATTGAAGCCAGGCAGCTAAAAACAATTTAAAGTTGATGTAACCAAGCCTGTGACAAAGATCTTGTCTTTTCTTGAAATGCATGTATGAAGTGTGTGGTGCTCTAATTTACATAGCAAAGAGGTGTTCTTATTTATATAGTAAAGCTTAAAAGTTCAAATTAGGATAGTAAGCTTGTTTTCCTATGTGCTGTACAAATACGTGTGTTAGAGATGGACCTTGTTTCAAAGAACGTGCAAGTAGTTAAACAAGAGAGGCAAACAGAAAAGCTGAGTACAAGCAAAATATCTTGTTAGTTCCCTTAGAAATAATGGTGGTGCTTCATCATTTCCCCCTACTCGTTTCAACCGTGCCAAAGCTGGCCCTGCCTGTCACTGCTAATGCATACCAAGCATCCTCTGTCACCCCCCCTAGCAAGGATTTAGTTGAGGGGGAGGTGTGTGTTAATCAACAGGATTCTTCTGTGTTTTTTTTTTTTTTCCTTCTGAGAAGCGATTGTCTTTCTCAGGTCTGGTATGAATAAAAAGAAAGAGGAAAACCAGCACAGCTGACAAAAAAACCCCAAGACAATTTGGTTTTCTTCCCAAAATACAAGGCATCTCACCCCTGAAAAGTTTTGCTTCTGTCTAGCAGTGTATAGATGTCTTGCTTTTCCCCATTCAGGTTAGTTGAATGTTAAAACTGATTTTCAAAGATTCTTTTTCTTTCACCCTAGTCAGCAGAGCACTGACTCAGCATCCCAACAACAATGCATTTAGAGCAGGCATTAGTTTTGAAAATGTTGTTTCAACTCTGTGAGAGACCATGGCAACAAAGATAGGATGAAGACCTTTGAAGAAACCTTTGAATACTGTTTAGAAGAAGGAGAATGGATAGGAAAACAGAGGGGAAGAGAGTAGGATT
>NW_008824243.1:4453425-4465480 GCF_000699105.1 Pygoscelis adeliae
ATGCTTCTTAGTGATGCTACCATTTTAAGGGGCAGTACTAATTCCTATAATAGATTTCACTCCTGGGCAAAGAATGCTACCGAAAAGCCCCGAATGAGTGCCACTTCCCATTGAGATAATGTCTAGGGTTGTACTGAGGGTTTTTTTCCCCCGTGTTTGTTTTGACAAGTAGATTCTTTTGCTTTATCTCTCTTAAACAAGAGAAGTTTTAAGGCTTAAAGATTTGAGCCCTCTGAGAAATCAAAACTTCAGTCTTTGAGATTGCGCTAAGTATATTTACTCAAGATTTATGACAAATCCCACAGAAGTAAGGAGAATGCTTAATACAATTCAAATAGGCTGGAACTTACCATCTAAATAAGGACTAATCTACTGCCTGCCTGTGCTTCCCTAGGAAGAGACACCACCACTCCCAGTGTAAAACAAAAGAGGACTTTAGGGAAATAGAAAGTCTGAAAATCCTCATAGTCTATTCATGGGTTGTCTTCTTTTAACTGACATTTCAAAAGTTATGCCCGCTCATGACAAATGCACTTTTCAGGTTTTGCAAGTTTCATTCTTTTTATGATTTTCAGTCCGTGCTAAGAAAATCCTATAATACTTTATCTTGCTCTAGCTATAAACATGGAAGAATTTTGATCAAAGGAAACTATTTTAACAGCTGTCTTTCAAGGCAACATGTGCAGCTCTCTTGGCAGCTTCAGCTAGTAAGGTCTGAAGAAAACAGAAGTCTTTGCAAAGTCTGTGCATGTTTGAGGTGTCAAAAATATTGAATATATTGCCTTTGCTTAGTGCTTTCTGGGATCTCAAAGCCGTGGTCAGGCAATAAAAATGCCCTGCAGCAGGAACCCTTAATTTAGTTCAAAGAGATCGGAACGATTGCTTTTGTGAGGTTTTTTTTCCTAGTGTTCATAATCTGCCTTATCCAGCGATTTGTCAGCAGAAATAGAATTTTATTTTCTTGGATAAATATGGTCTGGGATTAGTTACAGGAGAAAAGGAGGGACTGTTGCTCTTTTTGCCAAAACAGAGAAGAGGGACTCCCCTCCCATTACCTTTTCACAGCCAGGGAAATGAACACTTCCATTATGCTGGACAATGAGGAGCAGAAGTAGCAGGTGGTGACTGCTACTAATCAGAAAGTTAAGTAATAGCCGTACTTGAGCACTTTCTAAAGGATTACTGTTTATGGGAAGATTTGTCCCCTATCTGGGCACCACTGGAAAGAAAACAGAGTGAGAAAGATGAAAAGGTGCCTATTAGTTACAGATTTTCCATCCCCTCCCCAGCTCCACACACTGCCTGCTGCCCTCCCTTTGCTGCTCCAACCTGTTCAAATGACTCCAGCAGACAACTGGTAAACTCATAAGAATAGATCCTTTACTTAATCCCGTCCCTGCTCCTACTTTCCTGCTTAGAAAAAGGCCAGCCTTTGCCTCAGCACCCCGGCTGGTGCCCCTGCGAGCTGTTGCTTGGCTGACCAAAAGGAACATTGATTCTTCTGGGGTAGGCTTATAAATGTAAGTTCTCTACCTGTAACAGCACTTCTTCACAGGGAAGGGAAAGGAAGCTATTATTGCCATTTTTACTCTGGGAATTACTTATATATTATCTGATAGATACCAATAAAGAGACCTAGATTTGCTGAAGAGATGTAACCATATGTCCCAAACCCTTCTTCATAAGGTACCACAACGTTAGTTCTCCACCATGAAAAGAATCACAGAACCGTAGAATGGTTTGGGTTGGAAGGGACCTCCAAAGTGCCTCTAGTCCAACTCCCCCCCCCCGCCATGGGCAGGGACATCTTTCACTAGATCAGGTTGCTCAAAGCCCCATCCAACGTGACCTTGAACACTTCCAGTGATGGGGCATCCACAACTTCTCTGGGTAAGCTGTTCCAGTGTCTCACCACCCTCATCGTAAAAAATTTCTTCTTATGTCCAATCTAAATCTACCCTCTTTCAGGCTGGTCCCACTGATTGCCCAATCTTGTTGACTTCATTGTTGAAAGCAGGAGTAGTTTTCCAAATCCTCAGGTAGGTCACAGTTTGAGTTGACACTGTTACAAACCCTTAGTTTTTCTGTCTCTCATGCTTTTCTCTGATCCTGAGTCAACAAACAATGATACGTCACGCAGACATACAAATGCAAAAGTAGATCAAATTCGATATTCAAATCCAAGTCCCAAAACTGCAGAAGTCATGAGCCTCATCAGACTCCTAACATCTCACAGGCTGCCCTCGGGATCCAGGGGGGCATTAGGAGCCCTGGTACTTTGCTAAGCCAGGACCCAGCAGCTGTCCTGTTGTGTTTGCTGCTTCTTGTGCAGGGAGGAGAGTAAGTGATAGACACAAAGTGATACAGCACTGCCCCACATCTTGCCAAGGAGAGGCTAGCTTGCATATATTTTGTATGCCTTCTTGAACTTGTCCACACGTCAAAGGTACCTCAACAGTGTTTTGTAGGTGTTTTTTGGTTGGGGGTATCTTTTTAGACTATGCTATATGGGGCCGACATTTTTTAATTCTTGGATCAATACAGGGCATGTCATTCCTTCATGCTATGAACTGCAGTTTTTCAGGTCACCCCTCTGGGCTAATGTGATTAATACAAATTAGGTATGATCCCCTGGACCTTGCTATACTGCCAGCATGTCCTGGAAGCATAAAAGGGTATCCTAAAGATCACCAAGTACAGAGCCCTCTAAATTTGCCACAATTCCTCCAGGACAAAACCTTCTTTTAAATACTGTTTGCTGGAGCCATTTCAGTACCACTGTTTGCTTTCTTATCTGTTGACATGGTGGCTTAGCTTCCTCAGAACATTTTTGTCTGAAAGATCATTATTTTCTTTTCCAAGCGTCCCATGAACAGACCGATTGTACTTCATCAATTTTAAATTTTGACCGTCTGCCAATTGCTTTCAAATCTAAAGCCAATCAAAATTTAAGGAGATTCAGAAAACAGTGAAAGAGGAGCACATCCACTTCAAAAAGGTTACCCAACTGTTTGTTGTTGTTGTTTCATTTTGTCTCAGGCTTTATAATGATGGCTTTCAGCATCTTGGCTCTGTTTATAAGTCCTTGTTTAGAAGTCGGGGCTGTGCCTGCCCTTCTCCAGGGTACAGGCGCACAAGCGGGCTGCTGTGTGGTTCGTCATTCGCATTCGATCCTCTGCTGACTCCAAAGTCTGGTCTGGTGAACAATTGCCAAGGGAGACGCCTTCTGTATTTACGCGGAGGGACTTCACTTTCACAGCTGCTGATTATCATAAATAACGTGGCTTGGAAACACCATATAATGTCTGTGGGTTTTTATGGGCGTCTAATTTTTCTTGTTTTAACAGCCTACAGATAAGCCTGATAGTTGGTTACAGACATTTTATGAATAGGACTCTAACCTAGCTGCATGTCAGGGAACTAATAAATGCCGTTAGTACCTAGAATAACGAAGGCCCAATGCTACTTAGCTTCTCAGGACCGAAATACTTCATGCTATATCACCTCTGACATCAATATGATCCCAGAAGGATGAATTCACTGAAGTTTTCTTCTGAAAATTGGAAACTTTATCAGAAATCATAAGAAATTATGTAAAAACCTACTGCTGTATCTCAGGTTTTCAGGCTGTGCTGCTTTACCGACCGCGAGGTCTATATCTTCCGAGGCCATTGCCCGCATGAGCAGACCTGCTGACCTCCATGGTCATCAGGAAACCTTATACCAGTAGGAGGTGGGGGCAGATGGCTTCCCTCTTTACGGTGACACCCTGATTTCTCTGCTCTCCCATATTGGCATCCTATCGAGAATTTGAAAAATGAGTGATTCACTGCAATGACTTGTGGTTGGTTTTCATTATCCAAACTAAGACAAAAACATTTCATACGGACAGCTTTGATTTTTTTCAAAGCTGCTAGTCTTTGTACTTGTGATTGCTTTGTTATATACCAAGCACTTCAGTGCTATTCACTCGAGACTGAAAACTTTAGAAAAATACTGTTTTTTGAAGGTTTAAAGAGTTACTTTCCTCCTCCTATCAACAACAGGAACGGTTTGGAAGGTATTTTGGCTGTAGAGGAAAAAACAAACAGTAACATGGAGTTGCTGCTTATGTAAATGTAAGACAGGCTTTTGCCATCTTCTTCATGTTGAATAAAAGAGTTTGGCAACAGGCAAAGGACTAACATTCCTAGCGGTTTACTAATGAACAGTACTGATAATGATTGCTGCCGTTACTACAGTAGTTGAAGGTGACAACGCACACTTATGGGGTTCCTTTTTGGGGCCACAGGAAATAAAAAGTAACCGAGGCAAATGGGTTCACTCTGTGCTCCATGTGCTTGGGTAGTGGCAAGGCAAAAGGAGTGCTAAGAGACAGTCTCAGCTCTGATAAGTCAGGTTTTGTACACAGAAGGCGGGCATGGATGCTGAAAGAGTGGAATCAAAGTGGAAAATTGCTTTTCAGAAATCAGCTTAAGCCATAAGACTGCATCTGTGTCCTTTGGGGGAGGAAAGAAGAGCCACATCCCACTGTTCTTCTTCTGCCAAACTTGAAATGAGAAATGTTGCCCAGGTGCCAGTGCCTAGAGGAAGATTTCCAGGCTGTGAATCTCAGCCTCAGAGAGGAGATGAAGGTGCAAGGAAGAGACTGTGTCTCAGAGAGGGCTGAATTGCAACCATACTTCTCTCTCTGGTGTTCCCAGGGTGTTGTCTTCAGCTCTTCTCCAGTCAGCGTGTTGGCAGTGGCAAGTCCCATTCAGGTACTCCTAACTCTCCCTTTACAGTGTGTTACATTATTTTCTGCAGGAACTATGGTGTCTAACTCAGGAATTTAACTCTGGAAAACATAAGCTGAAACTTGTGAGTGGCTATGAAGAATATATCCCTTGTGGTACAGGCCATAAGCCAAGGTAGACCTGCTGTGACTGTACGTGGTTCATTTTCCTAGGAAATCAGTCTCCCCCTCCTTATTTTTTTTCAGTGTTGACAAAGTGTAAAAGAGGACAGTGGAAGAGTAGAAAATACCCAGCAAAGTGAAGGGCATATGATTTTAGTTATAGTTTAATTTTTAGTATAATAAATGAAATAGGAATGATCGCAAAGTATCTTCTAAGTAAGTATTTCTATATTTAAACTGATAGTTTATGGGATGCCATTTTGAAGTGCTAGGGTGAAAAGATGACTAAAGTTGTGAAGTGTTTAAGACAGTGATTTACATAGGTCTAAAAAATGCCCAGAAGGAGACAATTTTTTTTCATAGAATTCATGGACCTCTACTGGGGGTAAAGAAGGCTTTCTTTCTCTTCATGAAGCTTTGTGTGGTGTGAACAGATTTTGTATAGATGAGGCAGACTGCTGGAGGAACAGAAAGATTGGGTTTGTTTTCTTTGGACGAGTCAGTTTTAGCCTGCCTCCAACAGAAAACAACCAGATTGTTTGGGCTCTTGTTCACTTATGTCACTGCTGGGGTTCTGTGCTCTTGCCCTCCTGGGAGAGCTCTTGCATTCCCTTCTGTATTGCTGTCTCTCAGGCTGTTGATAGCATCATTAAGCACAATAACACGGTTTAGAAAAAATAGCGAAGTACCAATTGCAACAAAAATCAGATATGAATCTGTAATGTTCCAAGCAGTGCAGGGTTCTTGTCTAACTGCATTGCAAAGCTAACCACTAAGGTATAGCTTTTAAGTTTTAAATGCAGGGCTATTTTTAATCAATATTCAGTATATCCTTGTTAAATGATGTTTTGCAATACTGCCTGGGAAAGTATCTACCCTCTAAAGTAACTTTATAAACATGTCAATAGTAACTATATAAGAAATCTTAGCATACTTTTGCTTTTGTGTGAAGTACAAAATATACTTTTAGATGTGGTTTGGGTAGTTATGAGTATGGCATATCTGATGGTGATGTACGATGAGGCAAGCTCTCATTAGTATCCACACATTAAGAAAAAAATGTGTGAATCCTACACCTACAACCTTAATTGAAGTTAAAGGTTGCTAGCCTGCATGGACCACCAGTATCATCTAAAGAAGAAAAAAGAAACAAATGTTTAAGCCATTGAGCATCCCACCCACGCTTCCACTCATTAGTTCCACTCAGCCTGTACTAACACCGCAGTTGTGCATCGGTAGTGTGCTACGACCATCTGGCTAACCCCAGAAAGACATGTGGGCAGCTTATCTTCAAAGATGAATACCGGCTTTTAGCAACAGCACTAACAGCTGTATCAAGCCAAAGAATGGAAAATAGACCTCCTAAGCTCATCTTCTTCCATAAAGGACTGAATGACCTGGGTTTGACAGTGCCGTTTTAAATGAAGACACTTGGTCAGATTTGCATGTACTTCCCTGTGTCTTTGTAAAATGTACTATACAGCTGATTATAGTTAAAGAGCATCAATTATGGAATGAATCTATAGGACATATTAGCAGATGGATATTTTTCCCTTGCGTAGTGGAAATGAGGAATACTCTGTGGAGATAAAAGGTGGGAAAGTTACCCATAACAGTCCATGTGATCTTTAGCTTTCTCTTCCTAGTAAGCACTACATAATTATTGTGAGCTGTTTGAAACTCTTTTTGGAGGTGTCTTTTTTAACTCTTTCAAGTGTACATCTACAACGTTTAGAAAATAGTTTTGGACAGAGAGATAGAATATTTTTATTTCAAATCAAGGACATGTATCCCATCCAGCAATGAGAAGTGTTGCATTGCTTCCTGGATTACTCAGTGTCTTCACTTCCTGCTTACCTGTTGTGAAACCAATGTGTTCCAGAAAGGATAGAGTTACTTGAGCATCTGAATTCCTACAGGGAGCATGAGGGTGAAGTGCTTTTTAATCGTTTGACTCTACAAATGATGCAAAACCAAGTACGTGGAGGAAAGACTTACATATCGGGAAGTGTGCTGCTTCATTCATCACCCTAAGAATGAATCATGAATCATGCATACAAACTGAGATTTGATTCTTTCTGCCTCTTGGCCGTGACATTATTTTTCCCCATTCATTTTATGTGAAACAGGAAATGTCTTCTCCCTTAAGAGAGCACCTTCATGTCATCTGCTTTGTTAAATGATTCCGTAAGATTAATTCTCCCTATGAAAGTGTAGCCACAAGATGCTGAATGCATACTTACCACTAGCAAAGAATAAGGATCATGCAGAATAGTCATATTTAAAATAAAAATAAAAGGAAAAGTGCTTCTCACTTTTTAAAGGGGAATGCCGCTGTTATCTGCATATATATGACTGTGGAATCATCTGGTCCTGAATGGATCGTAGTGCTGTGAGCTTGCAGCGGTTTTACAATTACTTGGTCAGCCACCCTACAGAAGTGTACATGCAAATATATAAATGTTCTTTGTACAAATGATAGTTCCAGTGACAAACTTGCAAATAGATCATTATACAGGCAAGGTCACTCGCTACGCATAACCAAGAAACAGAAAAAGAAGATGAATGTTCATAATACTTTGCTAAACGATTCTTTTCATCTCAACCCATTCCCTTTCTTCTAAGCTCCATTATTAGCCATGCACATGGCAACTACAGATATACGACTGTGTGCTGGGAAGATAAAGGGCAGGTAGAAAAAATTCCTCTGATCTTTTCTTATCCCCCATCTGCAGGGTGCCCTGGAAGAAGCAGACAGAATAAACAAAATACGCAGATCTACCTCCAGACTGGCTTTCCATAGTCATGACTATCACCAGGCTCTTGCTGGTGTTTCCCAAAGAAACCATACCTTGCTCACGCATCCAAATTCAGTATCTTCTGCTGTGATAACACACTTTTTTTCTAAACTGAGGACACTCTCCCCCAACCCTTTAGTAACTAACCACAGGGCCTTTTAGACCGATTGTCCAACTGTCGTACTGACAGCCTTTTAACTCTACACCTTCCTCCAGCACCACTTGTTCTCCCACCACCCCCAACCCCACTTCATTATATAAACCCCTAAGACCCTCCCTCTCCTTGCTGCTTTGTAAAGATGACTCGGGAACTGAACCCAGCTGCTTCTCGTTTCTGAGGTAACTGCAGGCATTTCTACAGCTGCTTCAGGGATGGGCTGAGGTTTTAAATGGCTGGTGGTAGGGGTGGTTTTTCTTTCTCCCCTATGCTGGGTTTCTGACCTCATACACTGATACCCACTGGCAAAGCAATGAGTATCTCACTGATGATGTGAAAATACCTTGGTCCTAAGCACCACTTTTTTCAGAAAGCAGGAGGGGATTCATCACATCTGCAGCAGAAAAGGTACAGGTTATGGGCTGGGTTTTATCGTGAGGTGTATATGCTAACTTGTAATCAGACACACATGGCACATTCATTTAGGATGTTAACTTGCAAACATTTTGATTACTTCAACTTGCTTTAGCAAGCTTTTCATCACAATGGAACTCTATCTGAATAAAACAGGAAGAACTGCTGCCTGATTATCAATACATTTTACATGATGTATTGATCATCATGTAAAGTTGTGTAAAATGTGAGTTGAAAGAGCTACATTAAAACCGCAGAGCCAAGCAGTCAGAAGATTGACTTAAAATTGCCTGTATGGCCGCAATTTTGCTTCTAAGTGCATACTTGCTGTGGTGCTCTCTAGTGATTTATGATTGCGTACTGTTTATTTTCTATTTCATCCTTGCTCAGAACACTTAAAAAATACTTTAATCTGGTTAGTGTGAAATCTTGTTTCGTGTCAGGACTTTAGAGACAAAATCCAGTGCTCCCAGCAGAATTCAGTAGCTTTGACTATGACTATTTTTGCTCTTGCACTTATCTCGCTTATGACAGCAGCTTTTAGCATGGGGTTCTGCAGCGCTGCTAGAAAGTGCATCTCATGCACTGGAGGGAGAGCAGGATCCTGTGGATTAAAAATCAAGACTGTAAATACAAATGGAATGCAATGGGCACATTAAAGCTTCTAAATGATTCTGTATGAGAAATGGCTTGTGCTCTGCTGATCTGTTGTATGGCTCTGTATACTTGCTCAGTGGAAATCTTGGCGAGGATGTGGGATGCTGCAGGGCCAGTTATGTGAAGAAGCTTTGCTTATCCAGAACTATGCATACATCTGCAGCTGCAACTGCTGTCTTTGTCTGTTTAACTTTGTAAAAATAAAGTTAGGTTAACCTTCGTCTGCAGACAGGCTCCCCAACTCTCCCTGAGTCCTTCATTCTTGAAGCCTAGATCCCAGGAAGGTCATTGTGTAAAAGCCACAGGCAGAGATTTTAGGGGGTCACAAAAGTGCAGCTAGGGTGCTATTACACCTGGATGCTAGCTGCATGGACAGCACTGCAAGCCTGTCCTGTTGTAGGGTCAGACTGGTGTCTGCCTGCCTTGGGGGTGGGAAGTGGGAGAACTGCAAAGAGCAATGCTCCTGTGGTTCACTGGTCTGACGCAGGGAAGAATTAGCTGTGCACCTTTGATATTTGACTTCTGGTTTTCTTCTGTCCTTGTTATATTTTTCTTTAAAAAAAAAAAAAGTAGGGCACGTTTGATTGTAGGAGTTAATTGTTCTTAAGGGCATGGTATTTGGGTGAATACAGCAGAGCTAAGCATGCCCTGAGAAATGGCTTTGGTTTGGGGGAGTTACTGAATACCGAAATAAAGAGCTGCCATGGGCGGTTTTGTGAAAGACCCGTATGCCATGCTCGATCATGAATACAAAGGATCAGAGAAAGTCAGAAAGGTGCATTAAAGACCTGGTTGCCTCCTTTTGTGTGTTAACCAAAAGGTGTTTGATACACAGTTTTTATGGCATTGACAGTATGGAGATGGCCATGGGTTCAAATACCACAACAAGGTCAGCTGACTGCTAATTCTATCAGTTTGAAAAATTAACCCTGATAGTGAAGTGCAGCAAGTTTACTGAGAAATTCTGATAAGGGAAGAAGGATTTTTTTTTTCTTTTAAAATACCTTGTCTTGTGGTCTTTTTTTTCTCTTAATACTTCTGTGTGTTGGTGTGTCTACTTTGGAAAAGAGAAGGGCAAAATGCTTGTTCGTACAGGAAGTGACAAGGTAGCTTACATACAAGTATTTTACCTTAAATGCTGAATAGTAAGAAATACTTGTATTGACTTTAAGTGCTACTGCCGGTTTTCTATGCATGGATTTATATGGCCTTAGAAAGGAATATTTTCTGCAGATCCCTTAATTCTCAGTGGCTTGTGACTGTATAAATTTGTCTTCTCTTCTTTTCATAATAGAACCCAAAATTGGTGTTGTACTGACATTTGTTGCACTGACTTATTGATACCTTTTCATACTAGAAGCTTTTCCAGGAGCAGCACTTGTGTAAGCTGAAGCATTTCTGGAAATGAGAGCAACTATCTGATTTTGTATGTTGGTCCAGAAATGGTCTGACTGGCAGTGTGGGCAGGTGCCTTACCCTCCTTTATTAGAGGAAAATAAGGAGTATGTACTGCTGGTTTTAAGATGTTGTCTTTTTAACTTCCACATCCCTAAGAGTATGCTTTATTTTCCCGCAATAACTGTGAACATAGTCTGGTAGCATCTTTAGTCTCTGTCTGTGAACTCGCTGCTTTGTGATACTTTAAAAGGTAAAGGAAAAGGAATTCTTCAGTAGGTAAACGGGTGTTTTCTATGAAGTAAATCTATGAAAGAAACACTTTCAATTCTGGATCATTTAAATGTAACTTGGTCATTTATGTATTTAAGTTGGTGCAAACCAATGGAAATTTCATTGCAGTACATATATGTATCTAGGTCACATCATAATTTAGTTCTCAAGTTTCTCTCCTACTTGATTATTTTTAAAGACTCTAGATAGTTTAAGGTCTCAAAACTTACTTTTCAAAGTACATTTTAATGATCTTGTTTTACGCTCTTTGAAACTTTACCCAATGAATGTCAATACTGCAAAAAGTAGTGATTATATGTTAGCCTTACCTATAAGCACAGGGCAAAGTAATCCATAGGGATATCTAGTGCAACTTGTCACTTACTGTCCATGCATTTGTGTGAATCACACTGCTTGAAGTAAAAGTCTTCCTTTCTCCAGACATATGCGTCTGTCTGTATACGTTAGGCAAATTCACCACTGGGGAGAAAAGGGAATTAGTCACCAGTATCAAAACATGAGTAGTTGTGCTCTCAAGCACAGTGTGCATCTGACTAGTGAGTAATTCTTGGGTAAACACCTACTTGGGAATATTAGGCAGAAAAAGGCCCTTAAAAAAAAAAAAAAACCAAACAAACTGCAAATGTACTCAGATTCTCCTATTTTTGAAATAAATTACTTCCATGTGTGTTAAAAGAACCATTTCTAGGTGGACCTCCTGAAGTTATTCCAGTATAATTCACTTCCAACTTATATAATACATTAAAAATATCTCATCTGCTAGTATATGTGCAAACTGACCCAGGACTGTACGTTCAGGACCACTTTATAAGGAAAACTTGGTTGAGCAAAGAGAAACAGATGTTTCCTGCCTAGTAGCACAAAGTGAGTTAGTGTGTTGGAAAGCCATCTAAAGTTAATGGAAGGACATCCACGATTGCAGTTGCCATGATATTCTCCCTAAGCAGCTTCAGGACTAAAGATTTTGATTTTTAGCAGCTTTATAAGGGGATCAGCATCCACTGTAAATGCAATTACAAAAGCAGAATCATAGAATCATAGAACAGCTTGGGTTGGAAGGGACCTTTAAAGGTCATCTAGTCCAACCCCCCTGCCATGGGCAGGGACATCTTCAACTAGACCAGGTTGCTCAGAGCCCCGTCCAACCTGACCTTGAATGTTTCCAGGGATGGGGCATCCACCACCAATCTGGGCAACCTCTGCCAGTGTTTCACCACCCTCAGCATAAAAAATTTCTTCCTTGTACCTAGCCTAAATCTACCCCCCTTTAGTTTAAAGCCATTCCCCCTTGTCCTGTCGCAACAGGCCCTGCTCAAAAGTCTGCCGCCATCTTTTTTATAAGCCCCCTTGAAGTACTGATAGGCTGCAATAAGGTCCCCCCGCAGCCTTCTCTTCTCTAGGCTGAACAACCCCAACTCGCTCAGCCTTTCTTCAGAGGAGAGG